>NC_134404.1:200656521-201354021 GCF_038048845.1 Mixophyes fleayi
TAGTGAGATAGCAAATGCCAAATTGGTAGGGTGTGGCTGTTCTCTTTGAAATTTTGGACAGTACTCCTTACTTGAAATACAACAGATATTTTTTTTGCTGGTATTTGAAAACTGGTGTTTATGAAGAGTTTAAGATTGTGTCTTATTTCTAAGATTTCTAGGACAGATTACATAGAACTGTACTTATTATATATGCCATTATTATTCTTACAACTATTTTATATCAATGTAAATCAAACTCAATTCTGTTTTAGGATATTTTCTGATCATTATCATATTATTACAGGATGCATAACTTGCAGTAGACTCACTAAATGTGTTGGTTGAAGAATATAATAGTATTGGAGGAAAGATCTGAACAGGAATTGACTATTCAATTTGTGGCAGACTGAAAATGGATATGTGATATAAATGGTAAGATCATGCACTAAAGTGGGATATTATTACACTATTTTAGAGTCTTTTATTTAAGTTCTTGCTGGAACCCTTTAAAGGGGAGACATTTTAAGTACATTTTATTGTATAAGGTGGGCTTAACCTTCAGCAGATTTGTTGATCCACCTTCAGTACAGGAGTCACGTCATTCACTGCTATAGAGATTCTTTCGCATTTGTTTCTTCATTTTGCACTATATATATATATATATATATATATATATATATATATATATATATTCTTCTTTTTATGATAATTCATTAGGACCCGAACACACTTAACACTGTGATTCTCCCCAAATATCAGGTGAGCATTCATTTTATCCATATTTTACGTTTTCACTTGAAAATTATATGCAGAATATATTTTTTTACTTTCTCTTTATGGTCCAGACCACGCCAAGAGATTTTTGCTCTTTTGGACTATCTGGGGATAGGACATGCCCTGGTGAGGCAATGCATTGAGGTCCGGTGTTGTGCCAGGAATTTGAGCACACTGAAGCAGATTTTCCCAGGATTACAGCATGCCAGAGGTACAACACCCTTCAATTAATTTCCCCTAAATAAGATTTATCTTCAATTCATATGTCACAGTTATCTTTATAGCACATTGGTACAATAGCACCAATAAATATGTTTCTCCTATAATTTATACCTGGATAGTGCAAAAGGCAGTCTGTAGAAAGCATGGCAAAACGAGGGCGGTATGAGTATTGTGGCCACCCAGGGTGCGTGACTGGGCACCACTTCTACCTGCTATCACACCAAGTAACCCTGGGTATATGGCTGCCACAGAGCCAGAACCGGCGGAATACAGTATGAGCAGGGGTGGGGGGCACCATGCTGTAGAAGCACTCCACTCAAAAAACTATAATAGAGTAAAGGTGGATTAAGGAGCACCTGTGCAGTGAACAGGGGTGGATTGGAAATTTAAAGTAGCCCTGGAAAAAATTCTAGAAGTGGCCTTACGTAGGCGGGACCAAGTCAACTGTAGGCAGGGTCAACACAAATGGAGGCGGAATATGTACAAATTTGACTATGCCACCAGAGGGCTACCTAGCGCTGTAAAGTGCTAGACTGGCCATTACATATGTAATGTGCGTATTGTCGCTAACCAATAACGATTGTCGAACCTCGATTTGTGTTTCCAACGCACAAAGATTTATTCGCAATAAGTGGAAAAAATATGCTCAAGCGATGTAATAGTAAATACAGCCGTTACTTAACGCAGGCGCTCTGGATCCAGTGCAGTCATTCAATCCTGAAGTCTGGGGACAAGAAGTCTGCACTCTGGATCACAAGCTGCTGCTTATATACACAATCAAGTACAGTAATACAATGAAGATGGTATGGCTTGCATCTATTGGTCCGGGTCTCAGGAATGTCCAAGGGGTCGTCAATCATTGGCTGGTTCATCCTAAGGAATCCAAAGGAGGGGGTCATCTCTGCAGGGGGTATGCTCTGCTCTTCCCGCCAGAATTCCTTAGTCTTAAGTAGTTCATAATTCCCTATCATTCATAACTTGCGTATGCACTCTGCGATTCCCTCGCAGAGCGCACCAAACAGTAGGATATGTAACAAGGTTCATTATGATACCACTCATGATGTTATTCCTTTAACCCGTTCTGTGTATTTCACTAATATGCATGTAACTCTGATATAACATATAAATACTACTATATTTCGACATAACTGACTATGTGTTGCAACTACCAATAATGTGTACTATTTTATAAGTATGCGTGTTTGTGCGAATGTATGGTAAAAGACCAATTACTGTTGCTGCCACGTGTAGTGGATGCGTACGCCCTTTCACGCCGTAGCGTGCCCTTGTACGTCATAGCGTACCGTACGCATCTTTTCAGACAAAGACAACCAAGTTTGCTAGACTTTAATTGAAATGACTTTATCCAATTTGCTGACTTCGACAGTTCCACCCTTTGATAGTGTAATAAACTATCACCCAATCACCGTTTCAAGTTCAGGATTATACAATACTTCTTCACAGACCATGATCTCGGTATCTGGTACCACCCTTTCAGTCTCTTTCTCAGTGTTACTCTTATGAGACCGTTTTCCACACTTCAACACAGTAGGAACACATTTGACAACTAAACCAATTGCTAAGATGACACCCAGTATAAGGAGAAGGAGCTTACCTACACTCGCAATCATTTCCTGTACCCACTCCCCCAGACCGGAGAACCATTTTGCTGGGTTCAACCATGAGAACCAACCCGCCACCTTTTCCCCGACCTCATATAACGAAGAATTATGGCTCTTTCGAAATTCCCATTTCAGCTGCAAAATTTCATCCATCTTCCGGTCTATAACCTCTTTAGGGTCTTCCGTATTATTAGTAATGTACGTGCAACATTTGACACCGAACTGGGTGGCCAGTGTCACACAGTACCCACCAGTAATAGAGGTGAGATAATTTAGTACCAGTCTATGTTGCACCAACTCCTTCTTGTACGCTTGTAGCTCCCTTCCAGTATACCTGAAAGTGTCATCATACATCTCGGTGATATTATCTATTAATTTAGCTAGGTCTTGGATATATTTAAAGTTTAATGTTCCCCGAGCGGTCCTGGTGAGATCTAGAGCAACCATAACTTGGAAACCAGCAGTTTCACTAATCAATTTTGTAGCTATGGGTTCCTCACCAGGAATCATATTTCTCTTGCCACGGTGTTCATACTGTGTGTGTATGTATGGTGGTGATGTAGTCTTGTGAATATCTACCATTTCTTCATGAGTAATAGTCATGATTTCAGGAACCAGTTTAGCTAAGAAACACAAGCCCTTGGAACTCGGAGTCACCCAGGAATAAGCTTTCCTCCCACAAACAAAATACACATCATCAGGGAGAACATAAGGAACAGTATGCCCATGAATTATATCACACAGAGTTTTGATAAAACTACCCATGCCTAGTGTCTCCATCTGCTCTAGACACGTGTCGGCATTAATGATATTTTCACATTTATCTGTAGAGACTTTTCCAATAGATACCTTCTTATGTTTGGTTATGCGCCCTAACTTGTGACTTCCATCAGCATTCCTGCCTAGTAGTGACCTTGTGAGTCTCTCTCTAAAATGAGTGTGGCGAGCCATTGTCTGATCTGATAGGTCAGCCTCCCAATTCTCCAGGCGCTTTGCATGAGATATGTTTAGGCACAGCAAAGATCTGCCTATGGAGTATTGTCGAAGCGTCAGACTAGGGGACCTAGTGTTATTGTACCTCCCTTCTATGGGCCTCCCACCCCTTAATTCGAGTACTTCGGATATGTTTAGCGGGAATGGCACTAGTCCTATGTTATGCTGCCCTTGAGGCACGTGAGAGCACACCCAACACTCAGTTTGGTTTAGCACCTTACCCACCAGGGAGTGATAATTCTCCAATGGATGCCCGCCTATATTCAGAGTACTGGGGGACTGGCATCGTTGGATGCATCTCTCGTCAACTAGGGAGTTGCAGAACTTGCAGATACAATACTCATCAGACAATAGCCCCTCACACTGCCTCCGAGTTCCTGAGCTAGCAGACCTTTTCATAACCCCTGGACCAAGTTTGATAATGGGCTGCTCAGGATATCCTATTAACTTTTCTTCGGCCTCCATTTCATCCGTATCACTCCCAGAACTCTCCTCCATCCTCCATTCTCCTTCACAAAAATAGAATGTCCTAGAAAAAGTAAAAACAAGGAAAATCCTGGAACAAAAGAAAAACAAAAACCGCCACTCCATCGCTGGAAAGATAGTTCTGAGGCAACGTCTCTGGTTCAGGTGTCTTAACTGCAGGCTTTAGGTCTCCCGGAACAGGCTCACAAGTGACAGCTCTATGTCGTCGGTCTGAGTCTTGTCTTGCACTTTCTCCGGAT
Source organism: Mixophyes fleayi (assembly GCF_038048845.1). Classification (NCBI taxonomy): domain Eukaryota; kingdom Metazoa; phylum Chordata; class Amphibia; order Anura; family Limnodynastidae; genus Mixophyes; species Mixophyes fleayi. The sequence goes on from NC_134404.1 coordinate 200,660,840, forward strand.
TATGGACTCTCCTGCAGTGGGTGGAATGGACCCAAGTGTCTCTCTCTGCAACCTTCAGTGATGTAGTACTGGTCAGCAGCACTTGGTACGGGCCTTCCCAACGGTCTGTTAAACAACCTGAACGTAAGAAATTGCGGATCATAACATAGTCTCCAGGTTCAACATCATGACAGTTCGTTTCTGGCATACCAGGTGACAGCATTTTTAGTTTTTGTTGTTGTTGTTTCAGCTGTCTACTCATTCTTATAAGATATTGTACAGTCACTTCATTATTACACTTTAAGTCGTCTTGTGGACTCACGATCAAATGAGGTTGTCGTCCGAACAGTATCTCAAAGGGGGACAGATTAAGAGGAGGTCTAGGAGTGGTTCGAATGCTGTGGAGGACCAACGGCAAAGCCTCAGGCCATGCCAACCCAGTTTCAGCCATTATCTTACCTAGTTTGTTCTTGATAGTACCGTTTACTCTCTCCACCTTACCACTGGCTTGTGGTCGGTAAGGGGTGTGAAGTCTGCTACTGATTCCCATGAGTTTACACATATTTTGGAAGACATCACCAGTAAAATGGGTACCCCTATCACTTTCAATGATTCTAGGGATACCGAACCTACACACAAAGTCTTGTACAATTTTCTTTGCAGTGAACACAGCAGTATTAGTGGCTGCCGGATATGCTTCTACCCAACCGGAAAACACATCAATACACACTAACACATACTTCAGATTCCTGCACGGTGGTAGTTGGATATAGTCAATTTGTATTACCTGAAAAGGTCCGTCTGTAGGAGGGATGTGGGATGGCTCAGTTGGAATAGTTTTCCCAACATTTTTCCTCAAACAAGTAAGACATGACATTGCTTTCTTACCAGCTTGAGAGGAAAATCCGGGAGCACACCAGTATGCTCTCACCAGTTTGCACATACCTTCTTTACCCAGGTGAGTCAGGCCGTGTGCTGCTTCAGCCAGGCTTGGATAGTATGTTCGGGGAGCTACAGGCTTACCTTGTCCATCCCTCCAGAGTCCTGAGGACTCTTGACCACATCCCTTCGCCTTCCAGACCGCCTTCTCCTGCAGGGAACACAAATCTTGCATTTCAATTAATTTCTGCGTGTCTAATGTCTGAAAAACCATCATAGTCTCGGTCGATACAGTCATAGGTTGCCCTGCTGCCCATTTAGCAGCTTCGTCTGCCCTGTTGTTGCCCAATGACACTGGGTCTTCTTCAAAGGTATGGGCTTTGCACTTTATGACGGCTACTGTTCTGGGTAACTGTATCGCTATCAGAAGTCCTTTTATGTGTTGTGAGTGTGCCACTGGTGTACCTGCTGCTGTCGTAAAGTTTCTAAGACGCCAAAGGGCCCCAAAATCATGCACTACCCCGAAGGCGTACCTAGAGTCAGTATATATGTTGGCTGATTTACCCTCTGCCAATTCACACGCTCTCCTTAGTGCTACTAGTTCCGCCACCTGGGCTGAGTGAGGTGGACCAAGGGGTTCAGCTTCTACCACATCCTGATCGTCTACAACAGCGTAACCAGTACATAGCTCTCCTGTCTCTGTCTGTCTATGGCAACTTCCGTCTGTATAAAACGTAAAATCTACATTTTCTAAGGGGGTGTCACATATGTCGGGCCTTGCAGTAAAGGTCTGATTCAGGTGTTCCATACAGTCATGCGTGTCAGTATTCTTGCCTAACTCATCATCAACCAGGGTCTCCTCACCTCCCACCCTTTGTGTCTCTTGAGACACATACGGAAGGTATGTAGCTGGATTTAGGGTGCTACATCGTTTGATGGTGATGTTTGAGGGTGCCATCAGGGCTAGTTCCCACTTTGTGAATCTAGCTGAAGAAACATGTCTGGTTTGGGCTGAATTTAACAGAGCTGATACAGCATGGGGTGTATAGATGGTTGAATTATGTCCTAATACTACATCCTCGCTCTTACTTACTAGAAGGGCCGTTGCTGCTACACTTCTGAGACATGTTGGGAGTGACCTTGCCACATTGTCTAATTGTGCACTGTAGTATGCTACCGGTCTGCTAGCGTCACCATGTTTCTGTGTGAGGACACCTGCTGCACAGCCATCAGCTTCTGTACAAAATAGCTCAAAAGGCTTTTCATAATCAGGTATTCCCAATGCAGGTGCTCTTGTCAGACTATCTTTAAGATTAAAGAACGCTTGCTCCGACTCTTCTGTGTGTATGACACGTTCTGGTTTTGAGGAAGAGACTAGCTCCTGCAATGGTAATGCCAGAATAGAAAAACCTGGGATCCAGGACCTACAGTATCCACACATCCCCAAGAAAGTACGAATCTGCTTCTGGCTCTGCGGCAGGGTCATGTGTTGTATGGCCTCAATTCTGTCGGTTGTCAGGTGTCTTAGCCCCTTAGTGAGGCAGTGTCCTAAGTATTTGACCTTAGTCTGACATGGCTGTAATTTATCCTTTGCCACCTTGTGCCCTGTTTGTGAAAGATGAAGCAACAACAATTTAGTATCATGTAAACATGACATAAAAGAATCAGAGCACAACAACAAATCGTCCACATATTGAATTAGAACAGACCCATTGTGGGGTTGAAAGGATTGCAAACAGTCATGTAAGGCTTGGGAGAAAATACTGGGGCTGTCAATGAACCCCTGGGGTAGTCTGGTCCATGTGTATTGCACTCCCCTGTAGGAGAATGCAAAAAGGTATTGGCAGTCAGGGTGAAGAGGGACTGAAAAGAAAGCAGAACATAGATCAATGACAGTAAAATGACTGGCTGACGGTGGAATCTGCATGAGGATGACAGCTGGATTCGGCACTACGGGGAATTGGCTCTCAACAACTTTGTTAATTCCCCTTAAGTCCTGGACTAATCTATAGCCCCTCCCCCCACTCTTCTTCACAGGGAAAATGGGACTATTTGCTGTACTGGCTGTACGAATTAAAATCCCTTGTTGTAACAGCCTCTCAATAACAGGATATACCCCTAGTTCCACCTCCGGTTTTAATGGATACTGTGGGATTTTTGGAGCTATCCTACCACTTTTTAGATTGACCATGACAGGGGCTACGTTTGCCATCAGTCCAGTGTCCTGTCCATCTCTGGTCCATAGGGAACCTGGTATTTCCAGCAACATCCCCTTTACTTGAGATGGACTTTGTTCTATAACAGGAGAGTGTAACATTAACCTTGGAGGGGTGTCCAATATGTCCTGTACCTCATGTGCAACCTTCTCGGGTATATCTAGGAACACACCATCTGAAGTACAGTATATGACACATCCCATTTTACATAACAAGTCTCTCCCTAGCAAGTTAGTAGGAGCCGCTGCAGCCAAGAGAAACGAATGCTTAGTATGCAGAGGCCCGATAGTAACTTCGGCGGGTTTAGTTAGAGGATAATGTAACACTTTTCCCGTCACCCCCATAGCTGGAATAGTTTTGCTGGTCACCTGTAGATTGAAAGGAGAGGTTATCACAGATCGGGCCGCCCCTGTATCTACAAGAAAAGTTTGTTTCCTGCCAGCTATGTCAACTATCATTGTTGGTTCTTCACTCTGACTCTCAGTTAACCTCACTGGATGTAGACTACAGGTATGACCTGACCCCTAGCGCTGACTATTGATTTCCCGCGCAGCATTTGCTGCCGTAATATGCGCGGGTAGATGTGAGTCTTCTAGTCTATGTGAATCCTTTCTTGGAGGATATCTATGTGACCCACCCCTATGTGTATTGAGTCTTTCTTTATTACAATCTCTCCTGTAATGTCCTTCCTCGTTACAGTTGAAACACCTGATCACTTTAGGTTTCCTGTTATATGGGTTGTATGCTGGTGGTCGTGTATGCACCCCTTCTAGAGCCTGTATACTTACCGTCATTAACCTATCACTTTTCTCTTCCCTTTTTCTAAAAAGGTTCTTGTCATGCTCCACAGCAGACTCCCTAAGGAAGTCTACCGTGACGCCTCTCCAATTAGGTAATGTGGTTTGTACTCTCGTCTTTAAATTTTCCCTAAGGCCATCCATCAGTACCCCTACAGCTACCTCTCTGTGATGTGGGTCCTCACTTATGTTGGATATCCCAGTAAATCGTGCAATCGCTGTTATAGCTCTAGCAAAGTAATCTGAGGCAGTTTCACTATCCTTTTGTTTAATGGTGAAAATCTTACTCCAATTTACTACTACTGGAAAACAGATGGCTAAGTGTTTGACAATTTGTTCTATATTCCGTTGGTTAATCTCATCAGTCAGGGTGTCATCTTCCTCCAACAAACAATCTCCAATAAATTTTTGTATGTTAGTATTGGGAGGAAGACACGCCCTCAACACTACCCGCCAATCCTTACTGGTTGGTTCATGAGCATTCCCTAAGTCTTTAACAAATTTCTAACATTTAGCTAACTCTTTTCTAGGATCTGGGAATTCAGTCATAATGGAACGTAATTCTGATCTAGTCCAGGGACAATGCATTGTAACATTTCTTAAAGGAACTACACCATCCTTATCCGGTTTCCCATTGGGAACTGATATTGTGCGGACCGGGAACACACCCTCTGGTACACTAACTTCAGGGGACGCTACAGGATTTACAGGCCCTAGATTTAGAACACTTTCACTCCTAGTGATCACGCTACTCTCACCTATCTCAGCCATTTTCTCATACTTGCGCTGAGCCTCTAGTACATTAACAGCATGGGCAATGGCCGAAATCACAGTGGGTTCATCTTCGTTTTCAGATACACTTGATTGAAACTGATTTAAAACAGGGTACAACTTAGTAATTTTTCTATTTTCAGTTTTAACAACGGCTGTACTTACCCCTCCCGCCACATAAGGTGGCGGGGGCGCGCTTGCGCTGAGTTCGCCATGCTTCTCAATGGTTACATCCGCCTTGCGCGCGCTTTTCGCCACGCCTATTTCCGGTTTGCATTCGCTGCTCTGCCACGTGTTACCTTCCATTTGCCACAATTTTAAACAATCATTATGTCTATTTCTCTTTTTCGTTGACTTGATCAACCATATTCTATCTTTTACAGTATTCAGTACCTCTGCATTAAAACTCCCTATTGTTGGGAAAGGCCTATCACAAGCTTTGGTCATCCCGACCCACGTGTCACAATACACAGTTGCATATGCACCATACTTCTTACACATGAGAAACCTCGCTGAACCAATAGGGCCTTCCTTAGGCAGTACACTGACCATCTCTAGCGTATGCTTAGCACCCATGTTGAACAATATACCTTCTACCCGGAACACAGACACACCGCAATGCTCTGTTCCTTCCGGCCAAATGTGAAATACAGACACACCGCAATGCTCTGTTCTTTCCACCTAATAATTTCAACTCTGTTGCTATACTCACCGCTAGAGATCTATAATCCTCGGTGAACGTATTTCCTTTAGCCGCGCTCACTCGCTTTTCCCTAATACAGAAATATCACTGTGGGCCCCAAGGGCTATCAGCTCCTCGATACCCTGGCTAAACCACAAAATCTGCTGAGTTTATTATCGCTGGGAGCGCAAAGTCGATACAATCAACCTGCCTTTCCAGTATAATTCCTCCTAGCTGCTTCACCAATTCGCACTAACGGTGCGACCGGATCGCACTGCCTACCAATACTAATTATTAGCAAACCTTGCGATCTATTGGTAGCGCTTTGCGAAAACCCAGTTTTCGCATTCGGTATACCTGCCCTGTATACCGTCCTTCAGTTGGGCAATCCGCCTCGTCAGACAGCAACTGAGCACCTCAACAATAAAACAGTGTATCTACGTTACAACATCACACACTATACACCTTTTCTGCGCAGAAAATCAAAAGTTCCCAACAATAGTAATAATGTCTCAGAGGCTTTCACAAGTAATTATACTATGCATGTATAATAACTATCAACACGATTGTTTAACCACGTGGCAAGTTTACCGGAAGTTCGCGTACGCACAGCAGGAAGTACACATACGCTAAACAATGCAATACAGTTAAAACGCACAATGACAGAAAAAAAGAAACAGTTTTCTCTTTTGTCCCTAGGTTCTAGTTAGCGTGCCCTAGATAATGCAAAACGGACATTCGGTTTCGCAACACAGAGTAAAATTCAGGTTTTGAACACCATGCGTTCTTACCCGTTTATGGCGCGTCTCCACCCTTTGTTGAGGAACCGAAATCCGTTGGTCTTGCGTATCATCGGCAACAAAACCTCCAAAGCTCACGAGCCCCCAAATTGTAATGTGCGTATTGTCGCTAACCAATAACGATTGTCGAACCTCGATTTGTGTTTCCAACGCACAACGATTTATTCGCAATAAGTGGAAAAAATATGCTCAAGCGATGTAATAGTAAATACAGCCGTTACTTAACGCAGGCGCTCTGGATCCAGTGCAGTCATTCAATCCTGAAGTCTGGGGACAAGAAGTCTGCACTCTGGATCACAAGCTGCTGCTTATATACACAATCAAGTACAGTAATACAATGAAGATGGTATGGCTTGCATCTATTGGTCCGGGTCTCAGGAATGTCCAAGGGGTCGTCAATCATTGGCTGGTTCATCCTAAGGAATCCAAAGGAGGGGATCATCTCTGCAGGGGGTATGCTCTGCTCTTCCCGCCAGAATTCCTTAGTCTTAAGTAGTTCATAATTCCCTATCATTCATAACTTGCGTATGCACTCTGCGATTCCCTCGCAGAGCGCACCAAACAGTAGGATATGTAACAAGGTTCATTATGATACCACTCATGATGTTATTCCTTTAACCCGTTCTGTGTATTTCACTAATATGCATGTAACTCTGATATAACATATAAATACTACTATATTTCGACATAACTGACTATGTGTTGCAACTACCAATAATGTGTACTATTTTATAAGTATGCGTGTTTGTGCGAATGTATGGTAAAAGACCAATTACTGTTGCTGCCACGTGTAGTGGATGCGTACGCCCTTTCACGCCGTAGCGTGCCCTTGTACGTCATAGCGTACCGTACGCATCTTTTCAGACAAAGACAACCAAGTTTGCTAGACTTTAATTGAAATGACTTTATCCAATTTGCTGACTTCGACACATACCACCCTTCACCCATGTTAAGGTACTTCTTCTTTCAATTATCAATGTCCTTCAACTTGTATGTGATTTATTATAAACCAGTTAACTGGGAGTCCAGTAATCAAGACACACACACACACGTATATCCTTTAAGATTCTGAGCTGAGGTCATTTATTTTGAATCACCTTGTTATAGAGCTTATTGCAACACTACATTAATTATTCCTCCCAAGCCTTTTAAGGAAATAACATATGTTGCTGCTAGCTACAGCATAACATATTCAACAATGCCCCCAGTCCTTATTTGAATATCAGTAGTTTTCTTTCTCAGAACAGTCACTAGTTGAATTTCTTTATCTGTATTTTTTTCTTCAGTTCCCAGCTTGCGATGTTGTGGGGGGACAACCAAATTCCATTTTCACACTGATACTAGCAAGTCCACAGATGTAATTGTTTCTCAGCACATCAACTGATTTGTCTGTTAAGGTTGCACAACTCAAAGTGTTTTCTTATATTATCACCACCATTCTGCCTTGTAAGCCTCCTAAACCCCCACACCCAACATTCCCATTCATGGGACAAACATGTCCCTGGATGGGCCAGAATGCTAAATCAAGATGGTCCCACTGAAATCGGGAAAGTTGGAAGGTATGATTATTGGTCACACACATAATGGCTACCTTCTCTGTGTCTATGAGTGATGTGTAACTTTGACTAATACATAGAAAGTAGGACAAAATTAGCAACTAAATTTAGCAGTAGCAAGTCAGTAACAGAAAATATAATCACAATATACATGTTCGTGTTTATTTAATAACGGTGCAGAGAAACTGTCAATATAGAAAAATACAGTTAGCAGACTGTCCTGCTCCCTTCTACCTGTTCTTGTTACTTTCCCTACCTGTGCTGGTGTCTTTTTCTCAATTCTCGCTTGTCTGAATCCTGGAATGTTGTGGGCCCTATTTGAAAAAAAAGTTGGTGCATGAAATTTAGAAAACTCCAAAAGAGCTCTGTCGTTAAATCAAAAGCACACCTGTTGAATAATAAGGCCTTTCTTCAGCCCCAACATTAAAATAATAGTATTCACATATTATGAATAGATTTATTTACCTTCAACCAGCCTTGACATTAAATTAATGGTATTCCCATTTAATAAATAAACCTATTTCCCTTCCTCCAAGCAGCCCCAGCAATAAATTAATAGCATTTACATTTAATAAATAACCACAACCATCCCGGCATTAAATAATTTATATTCACATTTAATAAAGGGTCCTCCTCCTCAAACTCAGCCCCACAAATAAAATAGCACCCATTAGTTAGCCACCACCTACCTCAAACACACATTGTATTGCCATAAGCTCCCCCGCACTCAAACACACATATTACTTTGATGTCATAAGCCGCCCCCGTCCTCACACACATTACATTGCTGCCATCAGTTCACCTGCCTTCACACATATTACATTGCAGCCATAAGCCTCCCCTGCCCTTACATGCACTACATTGCTGCATTAAGCCCACCTGCCCTTACACACATTACATTGCTGCCATAAGCCCCCCCGCCTTCACACACATTACATTGCTGCCATAAGCCCCCCCGCCTTCACACACATTACATTGCTGCCATAAGCCCCCCCACCTTCACACACATTACATTGCTGCCATAAGCCCCCCGCCTTCACACACATTGCATTGCTGCCATAAGCCCCCCCCACCTTCACACACATTACATTGCTGCCATAAGCCCCCCTGCCCTTACACACATTCCCTAGGTAGTCAAAGCTGAAAGAACAGGTAGGAAAGAACAGCACAGGCTTGGAGAAAGGCTTAGCACTTATAAAGGGCAAGGCATGCCTCTGCAGTAGGATGGTTATTTCTCCTCTGGCAGTGTGTGCAGTTGGGAGGGAGGGCACCAATGGTCTCTCTTTCGTTTTGCCCAGGGCACTGACATTTCTAGATACAGGTCTGCTTGAAAGTATAGGCTGATGTTTGTTTAATACACCTCTGAGTACATGTAAAAATCAGGCAGTTTTAAATAAAAGGAGTTGCTTCCATTATTGTTGTGGGACCAGCTTTCAAAGGATATAATGAAGCTTAATATGTAGATGGTGATGAGTTTCTTAATGCAGTTTTGAAATGCAGTAACCCAGAGATAACCTACACTGTTGCTTACTTCAGCATGGGATCATTTGTCTCTGGAACTGAGGGGGCATGCTTCTCCATTACTAAGGATTTCAGCTTTGTGTTGATAAGTCTGGAAGTTGGTTGTCATTATAACAGTGGGGATACTGGTTTTTCCATTATACTGATAACAATCCCAGAAAGCAAAGTATTGGAGCTGGTTACAAAATTTGCAGGTAAGCCGCTATCAAAAAATATGGATACAAGATGTCTATGCAACACCAAAATTAAATGTATTTCTGTGGTCTCGGCTTTTCGATACTGTAAAAACAAACTGCATATTGCTTGGCATAGCTACAGAGGACAAACTGTGTTTTCCTCAAATGACCTTAGAGATGGGGAACTTTAAATTAACTTAAATCCATTTCTATATGAATTACAGACCATAATTTCTGTACAGTATAATAGGTACAGTATAATATTATGTCCGACATACTGTATTAAATAGCAGTTGGAGAATAAAAAGTATTTATTATAGTTGAGCACTGTCTCCATTTCTTACCACATAACTGCTGGATGGGAGTTACACCTTATTTCATGATTCAGTTTTCTCTTTTCAGAGAAAAATACAAAAAAACATATAAAAAGGGGTGGAAGTCTTTTGTGAGGAATCAGTTATTTATTTTTCAATGTACAAAGTAGCCCAGTCTCCTAATTACCTTCCTCACAAATATAAAACCAAGTTGTTTCATTATAACATCAAGTAAGATGTTACATTGTGGGTGTGAAAAGCAAGTTAGCATTTTTTTCCTTCCCATGAATTTATAATAGAAGGCCCATACTAAACCACTAAAAGAAGTCCTAAACCCATCCATCCCCTCTTCTTTGTAAAAATAATTACACCGACACTTAGACATCCTCCAGTCTTGATAAATGATGCCTTCACAGAATTGTGATAAAAAGCTAATCTATTTTTTAAAAACAAAAACAAATCATATAGTAAAATAATTTCAAGTGGCAACATTTTTATAGTGCCATAAAAAAAGTTCAAATACAATACAACACACGCAAAATATATTGATTTTGTGTCTGAAAATGAGTTGCCTTCAGTACAGAAATAAATTAAAGGGAGCTATAATTTTTTAGAGTTCTATCTACTTTCCACACAAGGTCTGAAGTTCATTACTAAGGATTTACATTGAGATCATGTCTCTACTGCATAGCCCAAAGTTGAATACTTTCGGATGAATCACTGGATTATAAAATCCCTGTTTTCATGCCAAAATGGTTGAACCTGCCTCCACAGTGCTTCTGTTCTACATATACCGTGATTAAGGATTAGTAGCTGGAAGCAAGGTCACACAGTAAAACAATATTTTTGTCTGACTTGCCATTTCTACTTTATGTATGACTGGAAGAAGAAAAAACTGTTCTGCATCTGTTTAAATGATATATTGTAGGTTGTGCTATTTGAAATGCTGATACCTAGGAAAAACAACAATCCACAAGTTTGGACAGTGAAATACAAGACGATATTCATGTTCCATTCTGATAAACCTTGAGCAATGTAATTTGCTGTGCATCCTGTGAATCCTGAATTCTGGATGGATTACAACTTTTTGTCTATTTAAATGAAATAGAGAAGAAAGCGAGTCTTGTACAGTCTTACAAATAAATAAATAGAAAGCTTATTATACATAAAGTCCATCCCAAGCCCGACAGGAAGCCAGCATACAGAGGTCCAATATAAATGCAAAAAATGTTTTAATCTATATACCAAGAGAGCAACACAGAATTTATAGCAAAATATAAGACATTACACCCAATGGCCATTTCGCTGAATCAAACTCATCTTTGTCAAGGTCTGATATATCAATTATAAATTATTTTGCATTTATACTTGATCTACCTATGCTGGCTTCCTGCTGGACTTGGGTCGGACTCTTCATAACAATGGTAGCAATATATCAATAGTCCACTTAGGAGTGGGGAGGTGATGTTAGTCAAAGTTATATTTGAAAAGTAGTAAGATTGCATGATGCGTTCTGAAAGTTCTCTGTATACCTGCCAATGAAGGCAAAACACACCTATGTATAAGGAGCCCTACATACAAGCAATCTACTCAGTTACAGAGCGACATCTGTGTGTTAAAGTATTATGAATAAAGTAATCTGTGGCCTCCTGCTTATATACAGTTACATCTCAATAGCTTCTAATACTCTTATATGTTATAGTAGGATATACCAGCAAACAATAGATTTCACAGTGCAGGATACACGTTTTATTCCACCAATATTTCAGTCACACAAGATTACTTTTGTGTTCAAACTAATAAAATAAGCTTTCTACTTTGAGCCATGATAATAATCATCTTTTGTCAAGTTTGGTCCTGCATTCAGAAGTTCGTGGAGTGTGTGCTGTACTACAGTTTCTTGTACAATCATCAAGGCATATAATACTGACAGGAAAATCTCGACAATCTTAATACTGACATGGAAAAAACACCTACATGGAGAAAATACTGACAGTCTAAATAATGACAAGGAGAAAATACCTACAGTGTAAATACTAACATGGATAAAATACATACATGGAGAAAATACAGACAGTCTAAATACTGACATGGATAAATGACCATCACGGATAAAATACAGACAGTGTGATTGATGACAGTGAAAATGCAGACAGTAACACTGGCAGCATTAAAACGGCAATGAGAGTGGGTATTTTCTCCATGTCAGTATTTACACTGTCTGAATTTTCCTATCAGTATTATTTCCTTCAGTATTATTTCCGTCTGAAATATAACTACCACTGATGCACACTAAACCTCAAGCCTATTAAAAGGATAAAATATTTTTTTTGAGTCTGCAATGGCTGATAACAGTAAACAAAAAAAAAAAACCTGAACTCAATTAAATAATACAATTAATGACAGTTGTATATATAAAATACTGATGCACTTGTTATACAGTGTATACCATCAATTAGACTAAACGTTTATGTAAAGGAACCCAACCCTAAAATACACTTTATTTTGGGTAGAGTTCCCCAACAATTTCATTCCCCACTATAATAATTTTAGTTATTGTTCTTGTTTCACTTCTTTCACAACGGAAATCTAAAACTATTAACCATGTCGCTTCTATACTCAATATTCTGTTATATAGGTATTATGTATCAGTTGCCTATTGAGAATAAAAATAAAACTCTCTGACTTCACATGCTTAAATATCTATTTATCTATTTCCATCTGTGGCTGAAAATATTGTTGCCCTTACTGTTTTTTTTAATAATGCACAATTTCTTCTATAATATTGCTGATATTAAAAAATATTTTTCTATTGACATATGTGTGTCTTTGGTTTGCTTTGGAATAAAATACAAAGAGCAGAAAAAAATTACTAAGTCGTAGTGTATTCTGCACAGAAATCTTTAAATGGCTGGACAAAATTATTGTCACCTTTTGGAAGTACTTCAAAATAATTATATTTCAAGCAGGTGATCCTCCTTCACTTTGGAACTGAACTCACCTGTGATGAGTAGCAGGTATGTGTGATTCAGTATAAGAATCATACATTCAATGAGCTAGAATAGAGAAAATGACTCATTCTCCTATTTTGTGTCACTGTGTAAACTGTATTGAGCATGGAGAAAAGAAAGAAAGAAAGACAGAGAAGTGTCTGAGGAAGTCAGAGGATTGTAGACAAGTCGACTGCAAATCAATCTTTAGAGACCTTCATGCTCCAGTTTTCACCGTACTAAATGTTACAAGACTAATTTAAAGCCCATGGCACTGTAGCCAACCTCCCTGGAAGGAGAAAACTTTATTGAAGATTGGAGCACAGGATTATTCGAATGGTGGGCAAAACACCTTGATGAGCTGCCAAACAGATTTAAGCTGATCTTCAGACACAAGCTATAACAGTTTCAATTCGCACCATCCATTGCTAACTCATTGAAAGTGGGTTATATGGTAGGAGGCCCAGAAGGACACCACTGCTGAGAGACATAAGAATGCCTAACTGGAGATTGCCAAAGCACACCTAAACAAGTGAAATTCTTTCTTCAGAATGTCCAGTGGACAGATGAGGTCAAATTAGAGCTAATTGGTAAACCACATCCTCCTTATTTTTACAGAGAGTAAAATTCCTTCCCTACAGATAAACTTGGAGGAAGTTTAATGATATTTTGGGGGTTGCTTCACCTGGCATTGGGTGGATTATACATGTACGTAGTATCATGAAATCTGGAGATTACCAGGCCATATGTGGAGTGCACTGTTTAATCTAGTACTAGAAACCTTGGTCTCCATCGAAGGTCATGTGTCTTCCAGCAGGACAATCAGGGGTAGGCTGGGCTGGGTGGCAGGGGAGTATCTGCCCCCTGGACCGGTCTCATAGTGAGCTACCTTGGGCTGGATCACTGGGCCACCTGCATTTGAGTCGAGTCTTGCCCCCTAGGCTAAAACTTGCCAGCCCTCCCCTGAGGACAATGAACCCAAAAACACTTTAGTTGCTGAAATTTTATGAAGTAGTTAGCAATGATTCCAGATCTACTTTCTATACAACACCTGTAGAAAGATCTGAAAACAACAGTTGGGAGAAGATACCCTTCAAATATGGGAAAACTGCAACAGTTTGCACAAGACGAGTGGACCATATTGACAGTACAGAGTATAGCTCAGTGTTTCCTAAATCCAGTCGTCAGGGAGCCCTAACAGTGCATGTTTTCCATATCTCCTTGTTGGAGCACAGGTGTAATCATTACTGACTGACACATTGTAACAGATGCACAGGTGGTATAATTATATCACATGTCACCTGGAAAACCTGCACTGTTAGGGCTCCCTGAGGACTGGATTGGGAAACCCTGGTGTAGCTCATTCATGCCTATAATAATTAGTTGATTACAGTTATTTTGATCAAATATTAAATCTAGGGTGTCAATAATTGTGTCAATGCTGTTTATGTTAATGTTCTGATTTAAAATGATTACAGTATTACATTAAGGATAAAAAATAAAGATTATGGAGTCCATATACTGTTGTTAATTTCAACTTATATTTAGAGGAAATTGTAAGTTATTTGAAAAAAGGGCAAGGGTGCGAAAAATGTTCACCACAACTGTATATATGGAAAAAGAAAGGACAGGTGGTATAAATATGGGCAGACTAGGTTGAGTGAATAAGATCATGCAATTGCAAGCAGAGAGGTTTTGAGAAAGGATTTTCATAATTTAAAGGGAAACTCAATTTATATTCCCCAGTTCATAATAATATTATTGGCAAATAATTGTTCATAAGGAAAAGGTTTTTGCAAGTAATTTAATTTCCACTGGCATTGGTCAAACCCCATTGGGGTTATAATGCACAACACAGGCTTGTGCTGACATAGTACATTCATTTCACAACAGAAAAGGCCAGTTCACAGAGGTGAAAAGTTCCTATGATATAATCTTAGAATTCCACTTTTGCTTCGTTATTACATAGAACTCCATTCTCTACTGTACTCAAAAGTCTGCATTTCATACAATTTATAATCTATGAAAAAGCAAGGGATGACAATGGTCAATTATTATGCTGTGTGGTATGGCTATGGTAAGATTAGGAACACTTAAGATCAGATTTTGCAAGCAAAATATAGAATATTTTGTGCTTAAATGTATAATGAGGATATTGTTTCAAACAATTTTGAAATGTTTGCTCATCTCTAATTTGTTCCACCAGTTCAGTATAGGTTGTTCCTTCTTGTATTTTATTCCCAGGGAATGTAGTTTTTCCCTATGTCTTTTCATTGTTTTAATGAAGATGATTTTCTGGCTCTTCACATGCTGACCAGAACAACCTACAGTTTTCTGCATTAATAAGGCTTATTTGCATATTTAGTTGCATTTTATTTCCAGAGAGCGAAGCCTAAAAATATCTCCATAACTAATAAATTCTTTAGTAAGGCCAACAGATATTATTGAGATGGGGTTTGGACATTTGCACTTGCAAGTGATGAGTGTTTCTTGTTGGTTGCTAGTGAACAGAGAGTATTGGGGTTCTGGTCCTGTGGTTTTAGGTGTTTTTTTTTCCATGGTGCAGTGTGGGTAAGTGTTGATGTGTGGATGTGCTGAAAGTAAAAAGCTTACCTCAGTGTTGCCTTCATTTGAGCGGTTGGTTGTTGCTCCTAGAGTAGAGACTGTAGTTTTTGGGTTTGGTAAATATGGTGCCATTCATTTCCTGATGTTTGTAAAGTCCTGCGGAAAAAAGTGGGGTGGGGGGGAGGAGGGAGGCTTTTTTTTTCTGTTACTTTTTTCTTTATTTGTTTATTTCTTTCTATTATTTTAGTTTTATTTGTATTTATTTGTTTTAATTGTTATTATTGATAATTATATTTATAAATATTTATTTATATTGTTTTATTGATAATAATTTTCAACTCTGTATAGTTGCCTTAATAAATGCTCCCACAATTAAACTGGCTGATTCATCCAATTTGTCATATTTGGACCGTAATATAACAACAATCTGTAGCCATCAATGTTTGCCGGCTAAGTCTTGAAGGCAAAGATAAATCAACAGCAACAGATGTTAGTAACATTAATAACAATGTTAGTGGCTTTTTAAGGACATCCTCACTGTAAACTTCACAATAAACCAAGCTTCAATATGTTTTCTCCAGACTTATTTTGTGGTAATATTGACCACAATATATTTCAAAACCAGTCATATAGTAGCAGGCCCGGCGCTTCCATTAGGCAGCTGCCTATTAGGATTTCTCCATTGTTATTCATCGGCCGGCAGCTGTTTCAATGTGCCAGCAATGTCTCTCACTGACAGTGATGTCAGTCTGCCGGCACATTAAAACTGCTGCCAGCCGATGCAAAACAATGAGCACACTGTCTTTCAGTGACAGACAGTGTGTATAAAGTTATTTGCAGGACCCGCCCCCTCCCCTTCCAGGATGCTGTGCTCCGCTCCACCCCCCTCCCCTCTGAAAAGAAGGTGAATAGCGGCTATTGCATCTACTGCTGACTGCTGTGCTGACCATCCAGGAGGGAAGACAAATAGGTAAGTAAATGTTATATTGTATTTAAAATTTTTTTTTTTAAAAAATTAGGAACTAGCTTGCTCCATCCAGAAGCAAAAACTGAGGGAGTGTAGTGAGGAAGTAAAAGCTATGAGGGGGGGGCATGAAAATGTATAACAATTATTTTTTGGTATTGTATTTTTTGATTTTTTGTATTTATGTGTTCTCCCCTGTCCCTCTCATCTAACCCCCTGTGCCACATACTCCTCTGTCCAGGGCCATCTTAACAACATTATGGGCCCCCGGGCAAAGCAGTGCACCGGGGCCCCTAGATATAGATATAGATATAGATGTATACAGATACAGATATTGATATAGATATAGATATATAGAGATAGAGATAGATAGATGTACTTGCTCAGTGACCATTGTAGGTTTTTTCTGCAGGTTTTTTTCTTTTGCAGGATTATTTATTCTCATTAAGAGCCGTGCCTATGGGGCCCCCGGGCAGCTGCCCATTGTGCCGAATGGAAAAGATGGCCCTGCCCCTGTCCCTCTCATATACCCCCTGTGCCACATACTCCCCTGTCCCTCTCATCTACCCCCCTGTGCCACCTTTTCCCCTGTCCCTCTCATCTACTGCCCTGTGCCACCTTCTCCCCAGTCCCTCTCATCTACCCTTCTGTGCCACCTTCTCCGCTGTCCCTCTCATCTACCCCCCCCCGTGCCAATTTCTCACCTTCTCCCCTGCCACTCTCAACTACCCTCCCATGCCACCTTCTCCCCTGTCCCTTTCATCTACCCTACCCCCCATGCCACCTTCTCTCCTGTCCCTCTCATCTACCCCCCTGTGCCCTCTTCTCCCCTATTCCTCTTACTTGTTATCCTGCAGCCCACTTCCAGCACTGGGTGTATATGTCTTTAAAAATCCAAATTTATATAGTGTATGTCTTCTAATGTACAGGAAATAGAAAATTTGTCATTTTCATATTAATAATCTATGATTTCTATTTTTCTCCACATAGTTAGCTTCTATTGCTGTGCAAAAAATACAGATGTAGCCGAGGGCTCTTCTATTTCTTTCCTGCAGTGAGAGAAATTGTATAGGTTACACCTGTAAGGCTACCAGCTACACAGCAATACAAAAGAATGATGTGGCTAAAAATAAAAGTCATAGCTTAAATTATAATATATATTATTATATCAGCAAGTAATTTTAAATAAATTACAGCTGTTACTGCAGTAACTTGCCATTAGGCAGAAGTGGAGCTTGGACAGTGTTGAAAGCATCAGGCATCAGTGCATCTGGACTGCAGCCTTGCTAGGCAGGAGAGGGTAAGTGTTGTTATTTTTTTTACACTTCACCTTGACCCAAATACTGACAGATTTATTTATATATTGTTTGTTTTAGACAACCAGAGTATGGGGGGGTGGGTTGGCTGAAACTTTGCCTAGGGTGCCTAGAGACCTTGCACAGGCCCTGTATAGTAGCAAGATCAAATTTGTGGATACCTGATATTCACAGATAAACTTCAGATGTTCCAGCCATGCAGATATCAAGCTCTTTAACCACAATGAAGTTAATCTGGAAGTATGTTGCATAAAAACTAGAGATGCTCACTGACCCCCGTGAAGTGGCTCTTGTTTTGATTTTGGATCTGTATTAGCTTCGTGTTTTGGTTTTGGCAAAACCACCCTCGTGTGTTTTGGTTTTGGATCTGTATTTTTTTAGAAAAATTGCTAAAATATGCTAAAATCACATAATTTTGCTCTTTTTTTGATCCTACATTATTATTAACCTCACTAACACTAATTTAAAGTCATTTGCAGTCATTTTTGACCACCTCACAGGTCACAATATTAATTTAATACACTTTCAAGCAAAGGTTGCTGCAGTTCTTGCCAGTGATAAGGAAAATAAACCATTGTCATGCCTGGGCCTAAGCCCAAAAATCCACCTCTTATGTGTGCAATTATTTTTACACAAATAATGACAACAGTTGTATAGCCATTTGTAGCGTTTGTAAATCCACATTCAGTAGAGGCATGGACCTTAACCATCTAGGATCCTCATCCATGTTACGGCATTTGAAGTGAGTTCATGGAAAGCTGTTGGGAAAATCAGAAACTTATGTTTAAAAAATAACAACATTACTCTGTTGCAAATTAATACTGCAATAGCTAGGCTCAATCAAAAATTCTATACCTTGGGGAATAAAGCTAGTAAACTACTTGCCCGTAAACTATGTGCGAAGAATGCTATTATTAGAATCAAATCCATTTGTAACGCGCAGAGTATCCATATATCTAATCCTCTTTCTATAGCTAATAGATTCACTTCTTATTATGAAAGCTTACATAATCTAAAGACAGATGTAACCTTGACTCAACCCTCCCAGGAGACTATTAATGATTTTCTGGCCTCTCTTTCAGCCCTCCCAGCCCTGCCGCCGGAGGAGGATGAGGCACTATGTTTGGACTGGACAGAGGACGAGGTCCACGCTGCTATAAAATCCATGAACAAAGGGAAGGCCCAAGGCCCCGATGGACTTACACTAGAATTCTACTCCTCTTTCCAGTCTGAACTATCCCAGGTACTAACTAGCCTATTTAACTCAGCTACTAAGGATTCGTTCCTACCTGCAGAAATGTTAGAGGCGCCGATTATCACCATCCCAAAGCCAGGGAAACACCCCACACAATGTCATAAGTACCGGCCAATAGCGCTCCTTAACCTAGATCTTAAAATTTTTGCCAAGCTGATTGCTAACCGTTTAAATCCTATCCTCCCACAATTAATCCATATGAATCAGGTAGGTTTCATTCCGGGTAGACAGGCTCCAGACAATACGAGGAGAGTTCTGAACATTATTGAGACGCATTCAGCTGGCTCTGTGCCCATCTTGTTGCTCTCCTTGGATGCTGAAAAAGCATTCGATAGAATCCACTGGAAGTATATGATGGCTGTTCTTACTAAATTTGGTTTTGGGGGCTCCTTTCTTCAAGCTATAGCTACCTTGTATACTACTCCATCTGCTAGAGTCTTTAGTAATGGGTTCCTCTCCTCTGCCTTTCAGATTAGCAATGGTACCAGGTAAGGCTGTCCATTATCACCCCTGATTTTTGTTCTTGCCATGGAACCCCTGGCGGCTAAAGTTAGAATGGATCAAAATGTGGTGGGGACGGTCATTGGTTCTCAACAGCATAAAATTTGTTTGTTTGCGGACGATGTCCTTTTGTTTGTTTTAAGCCCTGAGTCTTCCCTACCCACCCTATCCCGCATTTTACAAGACTACTCAGCAGTATCTTAGTATTAGCTTAATACTACCAAATCGGAAGCTTTGGGAGTGGCCCTCACACAAGATGCTTCGAAGCTCCTTAAGTCTACATATAAATTTCATTGGTCTAACCTCTCCTTAACTTACTTAGGCATATGTATACCGTCTGACCCTAACCTGACTATTCAACTTAATTACCAACCATTGTTAGGCTTGTATGATAAACTCACAAAATCCTGGATTAACTTTGAGGTTTCCTGGGTGGGGAGAGTAGCAGCCGTAAAGATGATGCTCCTTCCAAAGATACTATACCTATTCCATTGTATTCCTTATCTGGTGCCTATGTCTTTGGTAAAAAAAAAATATTCTATTGCGTTTAAATTTATTTGGAGCAATTGATGTCCCAAACTATCAAGAGATAAGATGTTTAGAGCTAAAGTAAAAGGAGGACTAGCTGCCCCTAAGCTAGAAACATACCAGTTTGTGGCTATCCTAGACCAGCTTAGGGATTGACATGCTCCTTCCCAGCTAAGGAAGCCTTGGGTTGACATTGAGCAACATAGTTTCTCCTAATTCCCACTACTAGACCTGCTCTGGGTAGGTAAGCCAAGTAGACCAAGCCCTTCCCAAGCCCTGAGAAGTGTTAGAGACTCTCTCTCTGTCTGGGATAAGATGTTGACTCCTCCCTTCCTCTAGCCTTTCTACAATTGCATTGTCTCAACTGATTCCAGATTTGCGCCTTGGCGTTTGGGATGGGCACGGGGCTAGCCGGGTGCAGGACCTTATGGAGGGAGGTTCACTTCTCTCTTTTTCCCAAATTCAGGAGAGATTTGATGTCCCAGTCCGTGACTTTTACAAGTACCTCCAAATTAGACATTGGGTGCACTCTCATCCCTCATTCCCACCAGCCTTGAAACCGGCTCCCCCTGGTATTATGTCATCTCTCTCTCCCACTTCTCATGCGGGAGGCATCTCAGTTTGGTATCGAATCTTGATGGTTCCTGTGGATAGCAGAGATCTCTCGGTACTGGGGATCTGGGAGAAGGAACTTGGCTTAGATATTTCGCCAGAGGTCTGGGTGAAAATCTATAAGAATATATACAAAATGTCAAAGTGTATTAACCATTCAGAAATACTTTAAAAATGGTTCACAGGGTGTATCTCACGCCAGACAAACTGCATAAAATCTGGCCGTCAGAAACTAAATACTGTTGGAGAAACTGTGGGGAAATTAGTACGCTTATACACGTTTTTTGGAACTGTCCTAAGCTACAACCACTTTGGGTTGAAATTTTCCAGCTAATTACCAAGGTCACTAAGGATGATTTATCCCCATCCCCGGCTACAACGCTTTTACACCTATATCCCCCTCATCTTCAGCGTCATAATCACTATGTGGCTGGGCACATTCTCATCTCAGCCAGAGCCGCAATAGCCCAAACCTGGAAATCCCCTTTGGTTCCAACTCTTACCAAAATCATCAGCAAAGTTCAACACAGCTATGAGATGGAAACCATAGGCTTTAACTATTCCTCAAGGGCTTCCTCACCCCTGTTTAAATGGTTCACATGGTACGATTTTTTTTCAGAGTATAGACCTGTGTCTGCCACCTAACTCTCCCATGCTGTATACCCCTCTGGAGGGTAGATGTCCTGTTTTCAAAATGTATTTTTATTGTTGATTGGGTTCACTACGGCCAGTCTCCGACTCTTGCCCCCCTGTCTTTCTCCCTCCCCCTCCCCTTTGAAGTCTTTGTATTACGTGTATTTGAATGTTTCTTGTGTTATTGTTTTTTGTTACTTTTTTGATTGTTTGTTTATGGGCAGTTCTGTCTGAGTTATTGGATTTACATTATGCACTGTACTCTGTTATAACTGCCATGTTTGTTACATATTCTTTTGCTAAAGACTTAATAAAAACCTTTTAAATTAAAAAAAAAAAATTAACAACAAGCAGTCCAGCATCATCTATCTCCCTTCTCTCATCTAGATCCCAGCACCTGCAATCTACACCCCCAACACCTTCATCATCAATATCCTCACAAGTGATGGGAGTTAGTCCTGCATCAAAGTTGCTAAGGCTAGATGACTCCTCCACTAGCCATGATTCCTCTGAAGAATTATTGAGCGTTAGTCCTGCTGCTGCTGCTGGGAGTTGATCTTCAAACCAGAAGTATACTGCTAGTAGTTTACAACAAATGACTGTTAAACAATCCTTTGTTAGAGGAAGAAAGTAAGAAAGCTGTCACCCAATCGCAAAGCGGATCACAGACGCCATGGGGACTATGCTAGTATTAGATTTGCGTCCAATATCCACTATTAATGCAGCTGGTTTTAGACAGGTACTTGAGATCTTCTGTCCCTATTACCAAATTCCATCACGACACCATTTTACTAGAAAAGCAATTCCTCACCTCTAACTGAAAGTTCGTAAAAATGTAACTATTGGGCTGCAAAACTCCATTCTACCCAGTGGACACTTAACCACAAATATGGGGACAAGCGGAACTGGGCAAACTAAAGATTATATGGCTATGACAACCCACTGGGTTGGTGATACGCCTTCGCCAGCAGGAACAGCAGCAGCATGTACCCAAGTACGTCACATTTTTCATAAGTAGGCTACTCTGTGTATCAGCGGCTTCACTAAGAGGCATACAGCTGACAATATGTTACAAAAAGTAAGGTATGTCACTGCAACATGGCTAATCCTGCTTGGACTTTCCTGAGGATATGTGATTTGTTATAACGCCACCAATATTGTTAGATTATTACAGCGGGGGGAATTCCATCACATTTTCTGTTTTTCTCTCAAAATCAACTTGGTGTTACAGAACTTTTTAAAAAATGACAATGACATGCAGGAAATGCTGTCTGTGTCCCCAAAAAATTAGGGTCATTTTTGTGATTCTGCAACAGCATGTAAGACAATGCAGCAGCTACAAGAAGACTAGAATTTGAGAGAGAATGTACTTTTTAGTCCAGTGAAGTAGTCACCTGTGAAGAGAGTGCAGACACTGTTAGATTGAGTCAAGTGATTGCCTTAATTATACTTTTTGAGAAGCAGCTAGAGAAATTGAAGGATGAAATGAAACTAAGCAAAACCGCTAACTATATTGTAATTGTAGATCTAGGACTTAATTCGCTTTGCCAGAATCCAAGCTATCAACATCTTGTAATGACGTCTCCTCCTTCAGTTTCTCTGGCAACTGCTTCTCGGAAAAAACTTAGCATTCCCAAGACACCCAGTGGTAATGCAGATGAGTCAGCACAATATTTTCACATTTGCTCTGCTCTAAAAGAACTGCCCAAAAATCGTGACAGCTCTGCCATAAAATGAAGTACAAATTCCATGAGGAAGGCCATTATCAGCAATTACATCAAAGTACACAGACTTCTGTGATGGTGGATTCCAGCGGGGATGAATTAGTATTGTTTGAGGAAGATGTACACAATGATGAGGGTGAATATGATGACAGTGTAGATTGCAGGTGCTGATCTCTAGCTAAGAGAAGGGAGGTACCTGATGCTGGTATGCCTGATAATATTGTGGGTAGAATGGTACCTTGGCAATTTTATGTTTTTCTACAATAAACTTTCACCTTTTTAGAGAAGTTTTTTTTTCTTTAAAAAGGTGCAAGCTTTTTATTTCCATTTTTGTTTCCCTGACTTAAAATCACTATGCACTTGAAGATAGGCTTTAGCACATGAGGTAGAGGGATTAATGTCATCATGACTGAGACTGCAGAGTGACAACAATGTCACTCCTCCTGTTTCTGTATGAGCTATGGCACAATGCAATGTCACTGGAGACTTTGACGAACACTGTCAGCCCTATTATTACAATTTCTGTTTCAGCACTGATCCCTGCCACCTCTCCTGTTTCTGAGTGAGCTATGGTGCAGTAAAATGTAACAGCAGATTTAGACCAAGCCAGCCAGCCCTATAATTTCTATTTCAGCAATGACTCCTAGCAAAAAAGCACTCCTCTTTGTCTGTTACCTATATAACGTAGTAGAATTTGCCTATAAATTCAGAAGACAAGCCTGCAAGGACTAGTATATTGTATTTGTATTTCAGCAATGACAAAATTAGCAACGCAGCTCTTGTCTTTGGGTGTATATAACACCCTACACTTTTTGGTGCAAATTCTGAACAAAAGCCTGCAAGGACTTGTATATTTGGATTTCACCAATGACAATTAGCAATGGAGCTTTGTTGAACACTGCTACCACCCTTCTCTTTCACTTCTGTACATTTGCCTGCCCAACTGCTCTACGCTCTATCCTACCTCTTCTGTATCCCTCTCTCAAATGGTGCTAGATCGCTGTGGGGGGCGGTATTTATAGATTCCAAATCTCCCGAGATCCGACGATGTCTCGATGAAGTTTTGGAATATGAAAAAGCGCGAAAGTACAGAGCCGGCTTGGCTCGGTACTCGGATCCCCTAAGTTTGGATGGGCTCGATTTTTGGGAAACCAAACCTTCTCTAATAAAAACCAAGCCTCGTGTCCTTACAAGTCTCTGCTTGACCAATCAGTGGTTTCATCAGAGGAAGCATTTTGTAGCTCTATCTGGCACTATTACATACCAAATGACAGAGTAGTATTCCCAGTACATACCATATGTGTCACGACTAGTATAGCGTACCTGCTATCGTTGGCACTACTCGGAGGAAGGCGCGGAGTCTAACGTGCCCCTGGTGTTCACCAGGGACCCCCACAAGGAGGTATGGACTTGGCTGCAGGAAACACGCAGGTCGCGGTCCTTCCACGAGTCAGATAGCGAAGCACGAGAGGGATATCAGACAGGCGGGTTCAGCAATGATGCGGGTAATGCAGGTACACAAGGAGAATTCAAACGGGGTGTGAGTCAAGCCGGGTCGATAACGTTCTGACAGCGAGGTACAAAGGGAGATCCAAAGGGGTAGTCAAGGCAATCCGGGTCACAATGGTCACAGGCAAACGGCAATAAACTGGAGGAAGGCAAGGGTCAGGAAACAGATAGACACAGGAACACTGGAACGCTGGAGGACAGGAAAGGACCTGAAACTCTGGCACAGGAGGTGAGGTCAGAGGGACTTAAATAGGGCTGCTAACCAATGCCCTCAGCACTAGTGGTGCTGTAATAGCTGTAGCGCCGTAGCGCTAGTCATTAGGCAGCGCCGTAGCGCTCTCTTCCTGCAGCGTCCCGTTGTCTAGCAACGGGGACGCTTCTGGGTCTGGGCTGGCCGGCCGGGCGGAAGGGGAAATGACGCGTCTGGTTGCTAGGCAACCAGACGTTCTTGTATGGACGGGCGGGCGGCCGCCGAGCGGCGCCTGACAGTATGCCCTCCTCCTTCTCCCCTTGTTTGGAGGAATCTCTTAAGTAACTGAGGAGCGTGAAGGTCCGGTTTATCCACCCAAGATCTTTCTTCCGGGCCAAATCCCTTCCAGTGCACAAGGAACTGTTGTTGCCCGTAGCGAATGCGGACATCCAGGATCCGGCTGATCTCAAACTCTGTTCCAGAGGAGGTTTGAACCGGAGGAGGTCGAGATGGAGGTACAAAGAACCTGTTAAGCACTAATGGCCGGAGTAGGGACACGTGAAAAGTATTATGACATCGTAAAGAAGCCGGTAGCTTTAGTTTAACACACACTGGATTAATAACTTGTGAGATGACGTAAGGACCAATAAAACGTGGAGCCATTTTCATAGATGGTACTTTGAGTTTTAAGTCTTTAGTGGAAAGCCATACTTGATCCCCTACCTTCAATAGGGGAGTAGCCCTACGGTGGCGATCTGCAAAGATCTTATGGTGCTGTGATGCCTTTTGTAGAGCTGCTTTGGTTGTGGCCCAAATGATAGAGAATTCTCGATAAAGTGAGTCCACCGCTGGAACAGAGGAGGAAGAATTGGGAAATGGATCTGGGATAATAGGATGCATCCCGGTCACAATAAAGAATGGAGAAAACCCGGTAGATTCATGGACATGGTGATTGTGTGAGAATTCTGCCCAGGGAAGGAATTGCGACCATCTGCTTTGATTATCAGCGGTAAAGCAACGGAGAAAAGTCTCTAAATCCTGGTTGATCCGCTCGGTCTGACCATTGGTCTGGGGGTGATATCCCGATGAGAATTTTAACTCCGTACCCAGTTTTTTACAGAAAGCCCTCCAGAACCGGGAGATGAATTGCACTCCCCTGTCAGAGATAATTTCCTTAGGGCAGCCATGAAGTCTGAAGATCTCCTTGATAAATGTGTCGGCTAAGTGACTGGCTGAAGGTAGACCTGAAAGAGGAATAAAATGCACCATTTTAGAAAATCGGTCAATGACAACCCAGATAGTATTGAATCCAGAACTGCAGGGGAGGTCATTAATAAAATCCATGGCTATACTCTCCCAGGGAGCATCCGGCGTAGGTAGGGGCTGGAGCAACCCAGCAGGAACCTTCCTGGAAGTTTTGTGTTGGGCACAAATGGTACATGCTGCAATAAAGTCCCGTATATCAGCGCGTATGGTAGGCCACCAGAACCGACGGCAGAGAAGGAATGTGGTCTTCTTTATGCCCGCGTGATCCGCGATACGGGACGAATGGGCCCAACGCAACACCTTGAGTCGTAATTGTGGTTCCACAAATGATCGTCCTGTGGGCGGAACATCCTTCACCGTATTGGTAATAGCAATGATGTTCGAAGGGTCAATAATGCAATGAGGAATTGATGGGTTCAGGCGGTCTGTATCATCAAAAGAACGAGATAGAGCGTCTGCCCGCCCATTCTTAGCACCTGGACAGAAGGTAAGAATCATGTTGAAGCGAGCAAAGAATGATGCCCAGCGGGCCTGCCGAGGATTCAGACAGCGAGCTTCCCGAATGAATGTCAAATTTCGGTGGTCTGTAAAGATGGTAACTGGATATAGGGCTCCCTCTAATAGGTGCCGCCATTCCTCCAAGGCTGCTTTAATAGCGAGAAGCTCCTTGTCTCCGATTCCGTAATTAATCTCGTTGGGAAGAAATCGTCTGGAGAAGAATCCGCATGGAGAGTGGGTACCTGAAGTTGTCTTTTGGAATAACACGGCTCCAATGCCTATTGAAGAGGCGTCCACCTCCACAAAGAAAGGTCGCTGTTGATCCGGCTGAGAGAGCACAGAGGCAGAGGAAAAGGCTTTCTTCAGAATAGTGAAGGCAGAAACAGCTTCTGGAGACCATATCTTAGGATTGGCAGATCTCCTAGTTAATGCTGTAATTGGAGCAATGATGGACGAGAAATCTTGGATGAACTGTCGATAATAATTGGCGAATCCAATGAATCTTTGGATACTTTTAAGACTCTGCGGTTGAGGCCAATTCAAGATGGATGACACCTTGGTGGGATCCATCTGTAACCCGGAGCCGGACACAATGAACCCAAGGAAGGACACTTGGAGAACTTCAAAAACACATTTTTCCAATTTGCAATAAAGATGATATTTGCGCAGTCTTCGTAAGACCTCCCTCACTTGTTCTTGATGAGAACTCAAGTCTTTAGAAAACACTAGGATGTCGTCTAGATAAACGACTACGGAGGTGTACAATAGATCTTGAAAGATGTCGTTAACGAAATTCTGGAAGATGGCGGGGGCATTGCAAAGACCGAAGGGCATTACCAGGTATTCAAAATGCCCATCCCTCGTATTGAAGGCGGTCTTCCACTCGTCACCCTTCTTTATACGAATGAGGTTGTAGGCCCCTCGTAGGTCTAATTTAGTAAACACTTGAGCCCCGCTGATTCTGTCAAATAGGTCAGAGATAAGAGGTAACGGGTACCGATTCTTGATGGTAATACGATTCAGGGGTCTATAGTCAATGCATGGGCGCAGGGACCCGTCTTTTTTTTTGACAAAGAAGAATCCAGCCCCAGCAGGAGAGGTAGACTTGCGAATAAAACCACGTTCCAGATTCTCCTTGATATATTGGGACATTGCCAGGGTCTCTGGGCGAGAAAGGGGATACGTTCGCCCCTTGGGTATAGGTTGATCGGGAAGCAAAGTGATGGAACAATCCCAGGGCCGATGGGGAGGTAATAACTCGGCCTCCGTTTTACTGAATACATCTTGGAAGTCAGTGTATGCAGCTGGAAGGCTAACTTCCGTAACCGTGGACTGAGCAACAACTTGGGAATCAGGAGGCAGAACACTAGGTAGACATCTATGATGACATTCTGTACCCCAACGAGTAACCTGAGCTCGGTCCCAATCCATCTGCGGAGAGTGTCTTCGTAGCCATGGAAGCCCCAAGATAATGGGATTGATGGATTTTGGCAACACCAACAACTGAATCATCTCGCTATGGAGGGCTCCAACCATTAACCGAATAGGTGACGTGATGTAGGAGATGGAGCCACTGCTGACACGGTTCCCATCTACTGCTGTTAACGATAATGGTTGAGGCAAGGGGAGAGTTGGAATTTGAAGCCCAGCAATGAGAGTGGCAGAAATGAAGTTCCCGGAGGAGCCAGAATCCACAAAGGCCGTGGTGGAGAAGGGACCTCTAGGGGTGCTCAGGGTGACTGCCATAAGAAGCTCAGGGGTGTTTTTTGAGTAGGGAGCAGCTGTGGATACTCCTAAACCGGCCTCCCTGCTACCGTTTAGGAGGACGGGTTTCCCGGTTTCTTAGGACAGACCTGAGAACATGTCCGGAATCGCCACAGTAAAGGCAGAGACGCTGCCTGAAGCGCCTCTCTCTTTCTTCTGGGGATAAACGGGACCGTCCTACTTGCATGGGTTCATCCATAGGCAAAACTGGGTTTTGAAATTGAGGAGCCAGACGAGGAACCACCCGCTTAGAGACAGGACGTTCCTGGGTGCGTTCTTGATAACGTAGGTCTACTTTAATGCATAGCGCAATTAGGGTATCAAGATCAGAGGGGAGATCCCGAGAAATTAGTTCGTCCTTAATACGGTCGATTAGACCTTGCCAAAAAGTTGCGACCAGCGCCTCGTTGTTCCATTTCAGCTCTGACGCTAAGGTCCGGAGCTGGATGGCATATTGCCCAACAGATAAGTTGCCTTGACGCAGGTTCAGCAAGCTGGTGGCCGCAGAGGCTACTCTCCCAGGGTCATCGAAGACTCTCCTGAAAGCTTCAATAAAGGAGCCGGTGTTATTAAGAAGAGGGTCTCCATTCTCCCACAAAGGCGAAGCCCAGGCTAGTGCTTGACCACTCAGGAGGGAGATCATAAACGCCACCTTCGTTCGCTCTGAAGGAAATGCTCCTGCATTGCACTCAAACTGGATGGAGCACTGGTTCAAGAAACCCCTGCATTTCTTGGGATCTCCATCGTATTTTTCAGGTGTGGGGATACGCATGCCAGAAGTTGCAGTGGATACCGTAACCACACTGGCGGACGCCCCTGGGGCGGTGGTAATGGCAGGAGCAGCAGGCAGGGAGCCTTGTAAGGCATCGAAGCGTGTAGCGATACCTTGAACACATTGTAGGACATGTGCTTGGGCTGCTTCTTGCTGTTCTACTCGCTGAGCCAAATGAATGAGAAGGTCCCGGGCTGAGGGTTCCCCCGTTCCTTCGGTAGTCATCGCCAGAGTTTACTGTCACGACTAGTATAGCGTACCTGCTATCGTTGGCACTACTCGGAGGAAGGCGCGGAGTCTAACGTGCCCCTGGTGTTCACCAGGGACCCCCGCAAGGAGGTATGGACTTGGCTGCAGGAAACACGCAGGTCGCGGTCCTTCCACGAGTCAGATAGCGAAGCACGAGAGGGATATCAGACAGGCGGGTTCAGCAATGATGCGGGTAATGCAGGTACACAAGGAGAATTCAAACGGGGTGTGAGTCAAGCCGGGTCGATAACGTTCTGACAGCGAGGTACAAAGGGAGATCCAAAGGGGTAGTCAAGGCAATCCGGGTCACAATGGTCACAGGCAAACGGCAATAAACTGGAGGAAGGCAAGGGTCAGGAAACAGATAGACACAGGAACACTGGAACGCTGGAGGACAGGAAAGGACCTGAAACTCTGGCACAGGAGGTGAGGTCAGAGGGACTTAAATAGGGCTGCTAACCAATGCCCTCAGCACTAGTGGTGCTGTAATAGCTGTAGCGCCGTAGCGCTAGTCATTAGGCAGCGCCGTAGCGCTCTCTTCCTGCAGCGTCCCGTTGCCTAGCAACGGGGACGCTTCTGGGTCTGGGCTGGCCGGCCGGGCGGAAGGGGAAATGACGCGTCTGGTTGCTAGGCAACCAGACGTTCTTGTATGGACGGGCGGGCGGCCGCCGAGCGGCGCCTGACAATATGTAACTCTTAGTTACCTTGGTACATACATACACTTTAGAAATCGCATAATATAATGTGTTTATGCTAATAAAATTTGCCAATTAAAATGTAAAACAAATATCAATATACACTTGAAGTGTTCGTTAAAGATGCACAGTCTTACCAATAATTAAAAACAATCATAAAGATTAAACAAAAATAATAACATAAATAACATAAATAAATAGTAAAACATTTTCTATACTATGTAAAATATTGTTAGTCTGTAGAAATATAAGCTTAAACAAATGAGAAAGTGGAGAATTTTTATTTGGAGTTTTTAATTAATGATTTCATGATTTAATGAACATACATACATAATTGATACAATATATATATATATAGTATCAATTATGTATGTATGTTCATGAAATAATGAAATCATTAATTAAAAACTCCAAATAAAAATTCTCCACTTTCTCATTTGTTTAAGCTTATATTTCTACAGACTAACAATATTTTACATAGTATAGAAAATGTTTTACTATTTATTTATGTTATTAATGTTATTAATTTTGTTTAATCTTTATGATTGTTTTTAATTATTGGTAAGACTGTGCATCTTTAACGAACACTTCAAGTGTATATTGATGTTTGTTTTACATTTTAATTTAATATATATATATATATATATTTATATATATATGTATATATATAATATATATAGAGCTCCAAAATATCATTTACAATAAGCGTGCAAAATGTTTCACCAATACAGACTTCAGCCAGAATTTGCCTAGATATACAAACTATCAAAGACATGGGACCCTTTGCATTTGGTTAAAATATTATTTAGCTTAACCATGTAATTTAATCCATGTGGAGGAAGAGTTCTCAACCTAAAAATCCAAAAGCCTTCCCTTTTGCATAGTAAATAAAACAATTGCCTCCTCTCTTAGTGGCACATATCTGTTCAATTGCTGTTATCCTAAGATTTTAACATTTTCACACTGACATCTAACTAAATATTTAGGTAAATATGACTTTTTACTTTATAAATCACCTTATGATGATGTTTCAGAAAGTATAAATGTTACGATCTTGTAGTGCAACCAATATACTGGATACTACTCTTATATTGAATCAGATATATAGCATAGGTGGATAAAAATGTCTCTGTAGTAAACTTTTATTTGGATATATGGGAAACGATTGCAGAGCTGATATGTTCAGCATGTTCATACAATACTTTTTTCCATATTTAAAAAAACGTTGGGCTTTGGATATAACCAGAAAAGTTGACTCTTAAGATATCTTATTATCTCTTAAAAAAACAAACAAACTAGGAACAAGCTTATGTTCCAGTTTTCTAAAAATAATATTGGTGCAGTCTTTTATTACTGGGACTAATAGATGTACCTCAAAAGTGAATATTTTTTCTTTACTTAATGTCAGAGGCACAATAATTATATTTATATATTAAAGCTATATAATTATCATCTTTCCTTCTTTAATTTATTTATTTTGAAAGTTTCTGCTGCTGTTGAACAGCTCCTCCTCAAATTGAGGAACTGTACATTAGGTATATTAGTATGCCATATTTGAGATGAATCCTGTTGTAATTAAGGAAGCAGTTGGAATCTACCTCTTTCACAAATGTCTCAGTTATCATCTTATTGTCACTGACAGAATTTCAAACATAGAAACATAGAATTTGACGGCAGATAAGAACCGCTTAGCCCATCTAGTCTGCCCATTTTTTTTTATTAAATTAAGGTACCTTAAACCCGATTTGATCATTTGTTCATTATAAGGATATTCTTATGTCTATCTTAATTTCCTATTTTTCATCTGTCTCAA
Organism: Mixophyes fleayi; assembly: GCF_038048845.1. Lineage (NCBI taxonomy): Eukaryota > Metazoa > Chordata > Amphibia > Anura > Limnodynastidae > Mixophyes > Mixophyes fleayi. The sequence goes on from NC_134404.1 coordinate 200,692,375, forward strand.
AGCTTCTTTTAAATAATCAGAAGTTTGCTTAGTAATAAAGCAAAAACATAAAATCATAGGATCCAATGAAATATATTTGCGCCAGTGTCTGGCACCATGAGATTGTGCTTTCCTTTCAACTGTATATTTGCAGCTTGTCACCCAATAGGCAGCTATTGCTGGCCGATTCTCCTTGTTCTTGCTCTTATGGTCTGTGATTTATTATGCTCAGTCATGTGTTTTAAAAACAGCTTACTGTATTGACTGTCTATTTCTTACATGATGGAACAAAGTGGAGCAGCAATGTGAGAGGCAGTATAAGACGGAAACTGGCTTATACAATATAGAAGTCTTGTGGCAGAAAAACAGATACACTACAAATTTACCATTATTAGTTTCACTAAACCGTGGGGACTCATTGCCCCTACATAACATACTTGCATACTTTCTTGGACTGTTGGGAGATTCACAAATTTTGTGGAGTAGGCCACCCTCCCAGAGCCCGTGTCTCTTTTTTTCTGGAGTGGAAGGCAGTCTTGATGATGCAAATCACATCATCATGGCCCCTACCCAGCTGCGCAAAGATGAAAATTGCATCATTGCACAGCAAGGGGTGGGGCCATGATGACGTGAGTAAAGTTATCACTCACTCCGCACTTGCCCCTTGGACTTCCCCTCCGAGAGCTCTCAGAGGGAAGGTCCAAAAAGTCAGCAAACATGCTACATAGCAATCCCTATCTCAGCAAAAACATCTTGATGAAGAACTTCATCACAGCAAGAAACTCCTACAAGACGCAGTAGAAATATTATGTGTTATTAAGGTTAATTATTTTTTTTTTATCTTTTTTTAAACTTTTTATATGTAACGGCAGAACAGTAATACATGCCAAAGAATCCATTTATACATATATATATATATAACAAACAACTGAAGAAAGAAGGGCTAGTCATATAAAACAAACAATTTGTTAACTAAAATGCAGACAGCAAAGATCCAGCACTATCTGTAGCCTTAGAGACAAATAGAACACAATTGTTAGAAAACATGAAAAATGTGACCTTGTAGTATGGAGAATAGGCTAAAAAAACTGTTGGATTTTATGATTTTAAATGGGGTGGGAAGTAAGGGAAAAGATTTAGGAAGGGAGGAAGTAACGTTCTAAAGTCTGAGAGGAGGGCCCCTAGTCAAAGAGCCAGGGCCGGACTGGCCATCTGGCAAATGCCAGAAGAGCCAATGGGCAGATGGGCCGGTCCGCATGTCCGCCGAGCAGCAACACTGCTCGGCGGACGGAGAATCAGTGGCAGCCGCCTATACGAGCAATCACATGGGACGGCATCTGTCACATGGTGCTGTCCCATGTGATTGCTTGCATAGGTGGCTGTCACTGTTTCTCCTTCTGCCGGGCTGCGCACAGAGTGTTGCTGCTGGATGTAAGGTAAGTGTCTGTGCGTGTGTGTGTGTGTAATATGTCTGTGTGTCAAATAGTTTGTGTGGGGCTATTAGTGTGGCTGTGTAGCAAATAGTGAGTGTGGCTATTGTGTGGCAAATAGTGTGTCTGTGTGGCAAATAGTGTGTCTGTGTGGCTAATAGTGTGTCTGTTTGGCAAATAGTGTGTCTGGCTAATAGTGTGTCTGTGGGGCAAATAGTGTGTCTGGCTAATAGTGTGTCTGTGTGGCAAATAGTGTGTGTGCCTAATAGTGTGGCTGTGTGGCAAATTGTGTGGCTAATAGTGTGGCTGTGTGGCAAATAGTGGGGCTGTGTGGCCAATAGCGTGTCTGTGTGGCTAATAGCGTGTCTGTGTGGCTAATAGTGTGTGTGGCTAATAGTGTGTGTGGCTAATAGTGTGGCTGTGTGGCTAATAGTGTGTCTGTTTGGCAAATAGTGTGTCTGGCTAATAGTGTGTCTGTGGGGCAAATAGTGTGTCTGGCTAATAGTGTGTCTGTGTGGCAAATAGTGTGTGTGCCTAATAGTGTGGCTGTGTGGCAAATTGTGTGGCTAATAGTGTGGCTGTGTAGCAAATAGTGTGGCTGTGTGGCAAATAGCGTGTCTGTGTGGCTAATAGCGTGTCTGCATGGCTAATAGTGTGTGTGGCTAATAGTGTTTGTGGCTAATAGTGTGGCTGTGTGGCTAATAGCATGTCTGTGTGGGTAATAGTGTGTCTGTGTGACAAATAGTGTGTGTGGCTAATAGTATGGCTGTGTGGCAAATTGTGTGGCTAATAGTGTGGCTAATAGTGTGTCTGTGTGGGTAATAGTGTGTCTGTGTGGCAAATAGTGTGTGTGGATAATAGTGTGGCTGTGTGGCTAATAGCATGTCTGTGTGGGTAATAGTTTGGCTGTGTGGCAAATAGTGTGGCTAATAGTGTGTCTGTGTGGCTAATAGCGTGTCTGTGTGGCTAATAGCATGTCTGTGTGGCAAATAGTGTGTGTGGCTAATAGTGTGGCTGTGTGGCTAATAGCATGTCTGTGTGGGTAATAGTTTGGCTGTGTGGTAAATAGTGTGTGTGGCTAATAGTGTGACTGTGTGGCTAATAGCGTGTCTGTGGCTAATAGTGTGTCTGTTTGGCAAATAATGTGTCTGGCTAATAGTGTGTCTGTGGGGCAAATTGTATGGCTAATAGTGTGTCTGTGTGGCAAATAGGCTGTGTGGCAAATTGTGTGGCTAATAGTGTGGCTGTGTGGGTAATAGCGTGTCTGTGTGGGTAATAGCGTGGCTAATAGTATGGCTGTGTGGCAAATACTGTGTGTGGCTAATAGTGTTTCTGTGTGGCCCCATGTTGCTATAGTGTGCGTTTGGCCATGTTCACATAATGTGCGTGTGTGTGCGCGTGTAGTATTTTAATATAATATGTGAGGGAAGGGAGGATCTTAAAATAGTGTGGGAGGTATGCTATTTAATGGTGGAGTGTAGGTGGGGGCTAATTATTTAAGGTGAGGTGAAGGAACCTTTAATTTAATGCTGGGGTGGTTTAGGGCTATCAGTTGAATATGGGGCTGATTTTGGGGTGGAGGGCTATTTATTAAATGTGAATATGAATTATTTATTGTCTGGGATGGTTGTGAAAAATGGCTATATTTATTAAACTTTAATGCTATTTAATGTATTGCTGTTTGGGGGGAGGGAAATATGTTTTGAGTAAATGGGTATACTGTTAATTTAATGTTGGGGCCGGTTGGAGGGAAATAGGTCTACTTATTAAATGTGAATATTATTATTGTGGAGACTGGAGGGAGGCCTAATTATAAAACGTGAGTGTTATTGTTTTATCACCGGGGAGTTTTCTAAATCTCATGTATCCATTTTTTTTAAAAAATAGGGCATCCAATATTCCAGGATCAAGACAAGAATGAACTGAGCTAAAGAAACCAGCTGCTGCAAGTGGTGAAAGTGACCAAGACAGGTAGGAGAGAGCAGGACAGTCTGCCAACTGTCCTGAATCTGGTGGGGCAGTCCTGAATTTGGGTGAATGTCTCTCTTAGTCAGGATTTGATCCGACTGCAAGGATGGTTGGGAGGTATGTCCTGCTTCACAACGTACTGCTTGTGAAGGCAAAGCTGTGTGCTTCTAACAGTAGTGCCTGTGTATATTTTTAAAATGATAAATGTAATGTATTATTATAATGTATGTATCAATGCCCCATGTTGGCCACACCCACAACACAATGAGGTCAAGCCCTGTTCGGCGCCGCCACGCAGCGGTGGCACATGTTTTCTTTCCTGCTGGAGCTAAGGTGGGCCTGTGTACCTTAAATGCCATGGCTGATTTTTAGTCCCAGTCCGGCCCTGCAAAGAACTTTAGGTAAAGGAAGGGAGAGGAAGGGATAGCATACTTAGCACCGCTGAAAATATATGTTGGAAATTAAATGTGGAATCTACAAAGAGAACCATACTTATGAGCTGAGGAAAGAATAAGGAAGTTAGACGGAGCCAGATTGGTCACTATTGTTCAAGAAAAAACATGGTGTATTTTTCTTTTTACTTCATTATTTTACTTATTTATGCCATACAGCTAAGCTAAAAACTGAGATGTGGTATATTTTTCAATAATGTAGTTCTTCTTCTGACTATAATACCAGTAATTCTCAATGTATTACGAGCCCCAGCAGGGTTCATAGCCTCCGCGGCTCGCTCTCCTCTGTGCCTGGCATCCCGGTTGTCAAGGAGATGTCACTTCCGGTTTCCGGCCTATTGTTGCCGAGGCACAGGCCAGACACCGAGCTGTCAAACGCTGCTTCCCGGGTGCGTGCGTATTAGGGAGGAATTTATTATCAGCCTCCTGTGGCTGATTAGGCACAAGGGGACATTACCCAGTGGAGTTCCTCGTGTTCTCGGGCTTGTTTGAGCTTGCCTCTTCAGATTCTGCAGCCTGCTTCCGAATTAATTCCTCCTCAGTGCTGTGAATTCTGGGATGTATTCTCTAAAAAAGCGGCTGACACTCTGTCTCCACATCGGGATTTGAATTTCGCCATCGAATTAATTCCAGGCGCTAAATTACCAAAAGGAAGACTGTATTCATTCACTGGTCCTGAAACCAAGGCCATGCAAGAGTACGTCGAGGAAAATTTACAAAAAGGATTTTAAATGCCTTCAAAATCTCTGGTGGGTGCTGGCTGTTTCTTTGTCTCCAAGAAGGATGGTGGACTATGTCCTTGTATTTATTTCAGAGGCCATAACAAAATTTCTATTAAAAACAATTACCCACTTCCTCTCATCTCGGTCCTGTTTGATCAACTTAGAGGTGCTACATTTGCAGCAAAATTGACCTTCGCAGGGCATACAATCTCATCCGCATCAGAGAAGGAGATGAATGGAAAACGGCTTTCAATACCCATTCCAGCCACTACGAGTATGTGGTTATGCCGTTCAGTCTTTGTAACACACCAGCTGTCTTCCAAGTTCTCATTAATGAAGTTCTCCAGTAGTTGATCCATCAGTTCGCGGTTGTGTACTTGTATAACATATTAATATACTCCCACTCTTTGTCCCAGCATCGGCTACATGTTCAGCAAGTTCTTCATAGATTACGGGACTATCATCTTTTTGCCAAGCTTGAAAAATGTGAGTTGGAAGTTCGGAGTGTGTCATTCCTAGGATATATAATATCCGCTACCAGTTTCTCTATGGACCCAAGTAAAGTTCAAGCTATTCTGGATTGGGTGCGGCCCGTTAATCTGAAAGCTGTACAAAGGTTCCTGGATTTCGCCAATTATTACAAAAGATTTATTCAAGGTTTTTCCGATTTGGTGGCTCCTATTGTTGCCTTTACCCGAAAGGGGGCTGATCTTGGTAATTGGTCCTCAGAAACTATCAATTCCTTTGAGGCTCTGAAAGTATTTATCTCCGCTCCTGCATTGTGACATCTTAATCCTGAGTTGCCTTTCATTTGGAGGTTGATGCCTCTGACATTGGTGCTGGCGCTGTTCTCTCACAGAAGGATCCTGGTAATCACCGACTGTGTCCTTGAGCCTATTTTTCCTGCAAGTTCTCTGCTGCAGAGGCCAACTATGATGTTGGCAATCGGGAACTCTAAGCCATCAAATGGGCTTTTGAAGAATGGCGTCATTGGCTGGAAGGAGCCATCCATATCATCTCAGTCATCACTGACCATAAGAACCTCCAATATATTGAATCTGCAAAATGGCTGAATCCTAAGCAAGCCTGTTGGACATTGTTCTTTACCCACTTCCATTTTATCATCAGTTATAGACCAGGATCTAAGAACACCAAGGCTGATGCTTTATCCAGAAGTTTTGTCTCTTATCATACATTAGTTCCGAAACCGCTGCCAATAATGCCACCTTCAATTATTCATGCAGGTTTAGCCCAAGACTTGGTTATAACCTTTCTCAGATTTCAAAAATTGGCTCCCTCTGAGACACCCGCAAACCGCTTATTTGTGTCAGTTCATCTTCGCAAGGCTGTCCTCAATGAAGCCCGAGAAAATGAAACCACCGGACACCTGTAAAACAACGGAAAATCTTTCATGTTCTGTTTGGTGGCCCACCTTGTTCTCAGATGTTCGAGACTTTGTTATGTCCTGTGAAATTTGTGCTTAAAACAAAACCTCTAGGAATCGCACTTCTGGTCAGCTTATGCAATTATCTGCTCCTACTAGATTTTGAACACATTTGTCTTTGATTTTATTATGGAGTTCCCTCCTTCAGCAGGTCACAATACTATTTGGGTAGTGGTTGACTGCTTTAGTAAAATGTCCCACTTCATACCTTTAACCAGACTTCCTAGTGCACAGACCGTAGCGTCACTTTTTGTCCAGCACATTTTTTCCATGGCCTACCTTTAAATATTGTTTCTGATCGCGGCTCTCAATTTATTGCCCAATTCTGGAAGTCTTTTTGTGCATTCCTTGGAACAAACATCAGCCTCTCTTCAGCATACCATCCTCAATCCAATGGACAAACTGAAAGGGTTAATCAATCCCTGGAGCAATTTGTTTGCTTATACACTTCTGAATTCCATAATAACTGGTCAGCCCTGTTACCATGGGCAGAGTTCGCATACAACAAATGCTGCCATTCCTCCACGTGTATCACTCCATTCTATTGCAATCTTGTTTACTATCCTAGATCTAACTGATTGGCTTCGCTTAACCCTTCTGGTCTCCCTGGCATACACTCCACGACTTCTAGTCATAAGAATTTCTGGAAGAAAGTTCACTCTGCCTTAAAGCGAGCCTCATTTCAGTCCAAAAAATTTGTGGATCAACACTGTAGATGCTGCTTTTTTAAAGTGGGTAAGAAGGTTTGGCTCTCCACCCGTAATATCAGGCTCAGACAACCCTGTAAAAAACTTGGATCTAGATTCATTGGTTCCTTCTCCATCATCAAGCAAGTTAATCCTGTAGCATTTAGGTTAAAGCTTCCTCGCTCTCTGAAAATTCCCAACACATTTCATTGGTCTTTGCTCAAGCCTGTTATTTTTTCTAGTAAATTTAAATGTGTTCATTTTCTGAGGCCACACTCAGTTAATGTGGAAGGACATCACAAAATTTTCATAGAAAAAATACTTGATTCAAAAAGAGTCCAGTGGCAGATTCACTTTTTGGTCCAATGGAAGGGCCGTGGTCTGAAAGAGCGTGTCTGGGTCCCATGGAAGCGTCTTCATGCTGATAGACTTATTAAAGAGATCTTCAAACAATTCCCCAGGAATCAATGGTGTCAGTGCTTCTTAACCCCTCCTCAAGGGGGGGTACTGTTACAAGCCACGGCGGTGTCCATAGCCGCCGTGGCTCGCTCTCCTCTGTGCCTGACTTCCTGGCCGTCTCCTTGATGACCGGGACGTCACTTCTGGTTTTTGACCGACCATTGCCAAGGTAACGGCCAGGCTCGTGCGTATTAGGGAAGAATTTATTATCAGCCTCCTATGGCTGATTTGTTTAAGCTGGGCTGCTTGGTTTACATTGGATGCTCTGGGTAGTTAAGGCAGGGAGGATTGGACCTCCCTGCCAGTTATAGCGTTTCCAGTCTTGTGCTGTGCTGACCTGCTGTTGGATTCCTGTCTGCCTGATCTACTGTTATGACCCTTGTCTGCACCTTGGACCTTGCCTGTTTGCCTGTTTCCCTGACCTTTTGGCTTGTATTCTGGACTTCACTGTTTTGCCTGTGACCCTGATCTTTGTTTGGATATAAATTTGCCTATTTGCTTCGGACCCCTGACCTCGGCCTGCCACTGACCACCCACTCCAGTCTGGACTAGCGCCGCTGGTTCCATCTGCGCTACGGCCATCTGTGATGAGCTATTACTACTCTGAGCTTAAGACCTGGGGGCATCTGAGTAACTGTGAGCACATTAAGCTCTATGGGAAAGGCGGCTGCTAAAGGTGAAGATCTCTACCCTAACTGTTCTAAAAGCTCATCTTAGTGGTTGTGGGCCCTAAAACAATGTCCATTAATATTCTCTATGAATGAGAAAATACACTGAACAAATTATTTTCTTCTGCATGTTGATGTAACTACCATGTTCATTTGTAATATATAGTACAGTGACAACAGCACAATACCACTTCTTTTGTTTTTTATGTTGATTCAAATTTTCAGGAACTGTTGTTTTTCTGTACTTATGAACAGTTGCACTATACAAGATCTATTGACTTACGTGCTATACGTAATTGTAATGATTTGTTTTAATTCTGCAATAAACAAAGACTCATTTAAACTTTTTAGCCAATGCATCAAAAATCCAATAAAACACATGTGTGTTTTTTTCATTCCAGCAAGTGTTTTTAAACACTGGTCTAGACACCATACCATTGATAACATGAAAAAATATTTATTAACAGATGATAAACGTGTAGCACTCTACACTTTTAATATGAAGATGTGCACAGTTTTGTATAAATCAGAGAAGGGCATGTATAAAAACAAATTCACAGGGAACTGCCTAGAAACGGTTGCTTCTTCTAGAGTGTCACAGCGCCGCGGCTGCTGTATAACTCATGTTCGCGAGAAGGAGCTGCTGCGCATTCACGAGCGCAGCAGCTCCTCCCTTGAATACCCAGCATCACTCATCCTGGCTTCCCTGGAGCACGGTAGGCCCTATAAAAGTTCAAGAATTAGTCACAATTTTTTTTAACTTTAGAGAATATTCAATAATCATCTATGGTTCTTAACCCTGTCCTCCACAAGGACAAAAAGAATGTTTAGCATTGTGATAATACACAGGGAATGGGTCCTTATGATATTAAAGCTCTTTAGAGTGTAAGGGGCTCCTCTCACTTCGAGCCAGGAGTTGATTTACTGTATAGTTTTCTTTGCTCCTCCATGGAACCGAAGTCTGGGATGTGAGTAGAGTGTCTGTGGAACTGACTGTCCCTTAAGCTGGAGGAGACTTGTTCTCCAGTACTTCCTGCTCACATTTATGGCAGTCTGTTCTCTTTAGGTTTATAATTTTTCTTGTGCCTCACTATCCAGGTTCTGGGCACTTAGTGTATAGAAGGTGCATGTCTTTGTTTCATATTTTTAAGTTTTTTTTATAATGGTGCCAGTAATTCCTTTGTAATGTCTGGTAAATTGATAGTTTCCCAAATGTTCTTTTTTTTAGTTCTTTCTTCCATATTTCTGTATATTGCTCTTTGACTTATTACTTACTTCATTTATTTCCTTTTATTGCTGTTAATAATGAGCTTTTGGCTAAAGAGCTTATGAGTTGTTCCTGATGACATGGTTTATTCAGGAACTCATAGGTTAGCATTAAATTCTGTTTGGAACTGCTTTTGTTTAAATGTGGCCAATATGTTTGTGATATCTTCTGTACTGCAATGGGTAAGGGGGAATCAACTCAGAGCAGCAGCCTTTTCTTTTACCTTCCTGTTCTAGAGCCTCTACTATAGGTATGAGTGTAAACGAGTCAGGATTCCTTTGAAGATGGATGGCCGTAAGACTGGCTCTACTAAATGTCCCATATTCTCTGCTCTAAATCCGTGTTTAGGGAGAAAAACTCCCTGGATCCACCCAACTTCTCCCAGAATCCTCTTGTGCAAACTTTTGCATCTCTCACAGACGCCGCCATTTTGGCCTGCAGATCCATACATTTCCCTGCACTTATGCACAAGTCTGCACTTACGCATAAGGCGTCAATGATGGTCTGTATTCCTGTATAGGAAAAAAGAAAGAAGGCACTCTCCACTAATTTACAAGAATAGGTATTATAGACAATCTGCATAGGCAAAGCGAGGGGGGGGTTCTAGTGCCTGGAAACCCCCTTCCAAGCCTGGGGCACTGTATAACTGAGGTGGCTGGAGCCTGTTCCCCCTTCACACAGCTCTGTTTGAAAAGGGAGAGCTGTGTGCCCCTAACAGCAGTGCATGTAGCATTGCCCATGTATATTATGGGGATAGGAAGAGTTGGAGAGCTACCTAGCACTGTCTAATATTATAGCCACGCCCCCATGCATGCTGGTCACGCCCACTGGTGGCGTGGTGTGGAAACTCCCCTCTACAAATCCTGCGTTTGCCCCTGAGAGACATGTTTTCTTTTACAATTGGTGCCAAATCAATATGTTGATATTCTGTGAATAATAAGAATCTAACACTGCTTTGTGTGTGGACTTTGTGTGTGAACTAACAGATTGCGCAGAACAGGTTTTGGCTGATCATTTTATGTTCATTTTATGTGGTTGCTATATTAGTTAAGCCAACTGTTCTGGATGTCTGAGGTGTTAATATCTTGCTAGTGCTTTAATTCAGTTGTTATCATTGCTTTGGCTTACATTAATAACCTGGATGCTGTTCTGCAGGAGTGATATTTAAGGAGCAAACACATTGGAATTTATAATGTTATATTGCAACAACATTATTTGATTACCAGATACAATGTTTCATTTATAATGTAAGAAAATCCACTTTTCATTGGGTACAGTGTTTCCTTTTTGCTCAGTGAATACCACCATCATTTACATTCATTTCAGTCCTATTAAAAATGTAACTATTGGATTCAAATCATCCATACAATGTTACTATTAAGCTGGCTGGCGATACCTTTTCTTCTCTGAAACCTAAGGGAGTATTTTTTAGCTTTGTATAATGGTTAATGTTTATTAAATGTGTTTTCAACCTTAATCATTTTGTGTCCTTTCCATATTTAGAAAAACATCTATGTTTTACGTGTTTACTACATAAAAAATCAGATGAAGAGTGCATAATTATGAATTCAGTGAAAACAAGGTGCGCTTCTTTAAATCAATGAAATATGTAAAAGTGAATAAATCATTTGAAAACTGTTGACCAGGACAATTGAGACCACTGTGTATATGAAAACAAGATAGTGCGGTGCTCTAAAACAAACAATATATAAATCACTATCAGACATATTCAATTAGCGCATATTTGCAATAGTACGGTACCTCAAAATCGCGTATTTCTTCTCATATCTCTATGAGGGGCAAAGAAAAATCCGGTATGTTACATCGCTGCAGAGTGCCTTAGCAACCATTCTAGAGGCACTGCACAAATAATTGAATATGCCCCTGTGTTAGTGCCTTAAAGACCAGAGATGTCGCTCATAATTGTCTAATATCTCAAATCAACCCCCACTGTTAGATGCATGTGAATAATAAAGGTTCCGACTCAGTTGTCACGCTATAGATACCACTAGGAATCATGGAGTTTGATCAGAACAGCAAACAAGGTTTGCAGATAGACACAATCAAAAGAAACTATGATTGGTGATGATAAGCATAAAAATAATTCATGGCTGCCAATTGTGTTACCCCTTGTAAAAGCTGACGGCGTAGGGGTGTGATAACTGACGTCTTAGACCCAGAAGTAACAGTCGACAGCGGCTGTGTAGCCATGTTTATCTGCAAATCTTGTTTGCTGTCCTGATCAATCTCCTTGATTCTTAGTGGTGTCTGTATGTCGACAGAACCTTTAGTACTCACATGCATCTAACAGTGGGGGTTGATTTGAGATATTAGGCAATTATGAGTGACAAAAGGGATACCTAGATGACTAAAATGTCCCACAAGACAATATAGTTTACATATAGGAGCAATAACAGCTCCATAATTTTTATGAGAAAGGGAACAAATAGCTCTATATTAGATAGTAGGGAATGTATGTGTAAATGAATGAGATTGTCTGGGAGTGGCAGCTGGGGTCATGATTTCAATTGCCGACCGTAACCTTATCTGTGTGGAGTTTGTATGTTCTCCCCATGTTTGCGTGGGTTTCCTCCGGGTGCTCCGGTTTCCTCCCACACTCCAAAAACATACTAGTAGGTTAATTGGCTGCTATCAAAATTGACCCTAGTCTCTGTCTGTCTGTCTGTCTGTCTGTCTGTGTATGTGTGTGTGTATGTTAGGAAATTTAGAGTGTAAGCTCCAATGGGGCAGGGACTGATGTGAATGAGTTCTCTGTACAGCGCTGCGGAATCAATGGCGCTATATAAATAAATGGTGATGATGATGATGAATGATAGTTCCTCAAAAATAAAGGAAGTACTAACTGTCTTTGTAACACACCAGCTGTCTTCCAAGTTCTCATTAATGAAGTTCTCCGGTAGTTGATCCATCAGTTCGCGGTTGTGTACTTGTATAACATATTAATATACTCCCACTCTTTGTCCCAGCATCGGCTACATGTTCAGCAAGTTCTTCATAGATTACGGGACTATCATCTTTTTGCCAAGCTTGAAAAATGTGAGTTGGAAGTTCGGAGTGTGTCATTCCTAGGATATATAATATCCGCTACCAGTTTCTCTATGGACCCAAGTAAAGTTCAAGCTATTCTGGATTGGGTGCGGCCCGTTAATCTGAAAGCTGTACAAAGGTTCCTGGATTTCGCCAATTATTACAAAAGATTTATTCAAGGTTTTTCCGATTTGGTGGCTCCTATTGTTGCCTTTACCCGAAAGGGGGCTGATCTTGGTAATTGGTCCTCAGAAACTATCAATTCCTTTGAGGCTCTGAAAGTATTTATCTCCGCTCCTGCATTGTGACATCTTAATCCTGAGTTGCCTTTCATTTGGAGGTTGATGCCTCTGACATTGGTGCTGGCGCTGTTCTCTCACAGAAGGATCCTGGTAATCACCGACTGTGTCCTTGAGCCTATTTTTCCTGCAAGTTCTCTGCTGCAGAGGCCAACTATGATGTTGGCAATCGGGAACTCTAAGCCATCAAATGGGCTTTTGAAGAATGGCGTCATTGGCTGGAAGGAGCCATCCATATCATCTCAGTCATCACTGACCATAAGAACCTCCAATATATTGAATCTGCAAAATGGCTGAATCCTAAGCAAGCCTGTTGGACATTGTTCTTTACCCACTTCCATTTTATCATCAGTTATAGACCAGGATCTAAGAACACCAAGGCTGATGCTTTATCCAGAAGTTTTGTCTCTTATCATACATTAGTTCCGAAACCGCTGCCAATAATGCCACCTTCAATTATTCATGCAGGTTTAGCCCAAGACTTGGTTATAACCTTTCTCAGATTTCAAAAATTGGCTCCCTCTGAGACACCCGCAAACCGCTTATTTGTGTCAGTTCATCTTCGCAAGGCTGTCCTCAATGAAGCCCGAGAAAATTAAACCACCGGACACCTGTAAAACAACGGAAAATCTTTCATGTTCTGTTTGGTGGCCCACCTTGTTCTCAGATGTTCGAGACTTTGTTATGTCCTGTGAAATTTGTGCTAAAAACAAAACCTCTAGGAATCGCACTTCTGGTCAGCTTATGCAATTATCTGCTCCTACTAGATTTTGAACACATTTGTCTTTGATTTTATTATGGAGTTCCCTCCTTCAGCAGGTCACAATACTATTTGGGTAGTGGTTGACTGCTTTAGTAAAATGTCCCACTTCATACCTTTAACCAGACTTCCTAGTGCACAGACCGTAGCGTCACTTTTTGTCCAGCACATTTTTTCCATGGCCTACCTTTAAATATTGTTTCTGATCGCGGCTCTCAATTTATTGCCCAATTCTGGAAGTCTTTTTGTGCATTCCTTGGAACAAACATCAGCCTCTCTTCAGCATACCATCCTCAATCCAATGGACAAACTGAAAGGGTTAATCAATCCCTGGAGCAATTTGTTTGCTTATACACTTCTGAATTCCATAATAACTGGTCAGCCCTGTTACCATGGGCAGAGTTCGCATACAACAAATGCTGCCATTCCTCCACGTGTATCTCTCCATTCTATTGCAATCTTGTTTACTATCCTAGATCTAACTGATTGGCTTCGCTTAACCCTTCTGGTCTCCCTGGCATACACTCCACGACTTCTAGTCATAAGAATTTCTGGAAGAAAGTTCACTCTGCCTTAAAGCGAGCCTCATTTCAGTCCAAAAAATTTGTGGATCAACACTGTAGATGCTGCTTTTTTAAAGTGGGTAAGAAGGTTTGGCTCTCCACCCGTAATATCAGGCTCAGACAACCCTGTAAAAAACTTGGATCTAGATTCATTGGTTCCTTCTCCATCATCAAGCAAGTTAATCCTGTAGCATTTAGGTTAAAGCTTCCTCGCTCTCTGAAAATTCCCAACACATTTCATTGGTCTTTGCTCAAGCCTGTTATTTTTTCTAGTAAATTTAAATGTGTTCATTTTCTGAGGCCACACTCAGTTAATGTGGAAGGACATCACAAAATTTTCATAGAAAAAATACTTGATTCAAAAAGAGTCCAGTGGCAGATTCACTTTTTGGTCCAATGGAAGGGCCGTGGTCTGAAAGAGCGTGTCTGGGTCCCATGGAAGCGTCTTCATGCTGATAGACTTATTAAAGAGATCTTCAAACAATTCCCCAGGAATCAATGGTGTCAGTGCTTCTTAACCCCTCCTCAAGGGGGGGTACTGTTACAAGCCACGGCGGTGTCCATAGCCGCCGTGGCTCGCTCTCCTCTGTGCCTGACTTCCTGGCCGTCTCCTTGATGACCGGGACGTCACTTCTGGTTTTTGACCGACCATTGCCAAGGTAACGGCCAGGCTCGTGCGTATTAGGGAAGAATTTATTATCAGCCTCCTATGGCTGATTTGTTTAAGCTGGGCTGCTTGGTTTACATTGGATGCTCTGGGTAGTTAAGGCAGGGAGGATTGGACCTCCCTGCCAGTTATAGCGTTTCCAGTCTTGTGCTGTGCTGACCTGCTGTTGGATTCCTGTCTGCCTGATCTACTGTTATGACCCTTGTCTGCACCTTGGACCTTGCCTGTTTGCCTGTTTCCCTGACCTTTTGGCTTGTATTCTGGACTTCACTGTTTTGCCTGTGACCCTGATCTTTGTTTGGATATAAATTTGCCTATTTGCTTCGGACCCCTGACCTCGGCCTGCCACTGACCACCCACTCCAGTCTGGACTAGCGCCGCTGGTTCCATCTGCGCTACGGCCATCTGTGATGAGCTATTACTACTCTGAGCTTAAGACCTGGGGGCATCTGAGTAACTGTGAGCACATTAAGCTCTATGGGAAAGGCGGCTGCTAAAGGTGAAGATCTCTACCCTAACTGTTCTAAAAGCTCATCTTAGTGGTTGTGGGCCCTAAAACAATGTCCATTAATATTCTCTATGAATGAGAAAATACACTGAACAAATTATTTTCTTCTGCATGTTGATGTAACTACCATGTTCATTTGTAATATATAGTACAGTGACAACAGCACAATACCACTTCTTTTGTTTTTTATGTTGATTCAAATTTTCAGGAACTGTTGTTTTTCTGTACTTATGAACAGTTGCACTATACAAGATCTATTGACTTACGTGCTATACGTAATTGTAATGATTTGTTTTAATTCTGCAATAAACAAAGACTCATTTAAACTTTTTAGCCAATGCATCAAAAATCCAATAAAACACATGTGTGTTTTTTTCATTCCAGCAAGTGTTTTTAAACACTGGTCTAGACACCATACCATTGATAACATGAAAAAATATTTATTAACAGATGATAAACGTGTAGCACTCTACACTTTTAATATGAAGATGTGCACAGTTTTGTATAAATCAGAGAAGGGCATGTATAAAAACAAATTCACAGGGAACTGCCTAGAAACGGTTGCTTCTTCTAGAGTGTCACAGCGCCGCGGCTGCTGTATAACTCATGTTCGCGAGAAGGAGCTGCTGCGCATTCACGAGCGCAGCAGCTCCTCCCTTGAATACCCAGCATCACTCATCCTGGCTTCCCTGGAGCACGGTAGGCCCTATAAAAGTTCAAGAATTAGTCACAATTTTTTTTAACTTTAGAGAATATTCAATAATCATCTATGGTTCTTAACCCTGTCCTCCACAAGGACAAAAAGAATGTTTAGCATTGTGATAATACACAGGGAATGGGTCCTTATGACATTAAAGCTCTTTAGAGTGTAAGGGGCTCCTCTCACTTCGAGCCAGGAGTTGATTTACTGTATAGTTTTCTTTGCTCCTCCATGGAACCGAAGTCTGGGATGTGAGTAGAGTGTCTGTGGAACTGACTGTCCCTTAAGCTGGAGGAGACTTGTTCTCCAGTACTTCCTGCTCACATTTATGGCAGTCTGTTCTCTTTAGGTTTATAATTTTTCTTGTGCCTCACTATCCAGGTTCTGGGCACTTAGTGTATAGAAGGTGCATGTCTTTGTTTCATATTTTTAAGTTTTTTTTATAATGGTGCCAGTAATTCCTTTGTAATGTCTGGTAAATTGATAGTTTCCCAAATGTTCTTTTTTTTAGTTCTTTCTTCCATATTTCTGTATATTGCTCTTTGACTTATTACTTACTTCATTTATTTCCTTTTTTTGCTGTTAATAATGAGCTTTTGGCTAAAGAGCTTATGAGTTGTTCCTGATGACATGGTTTATTCAGGAACTCATAGGTTAGCATTAAATTCTGTTTGGAACTGCTTTTGTTTAAATGTGGCCAATATGTTTGTGATATCTTCTGTACTGCAATGGGTAAGGGGGAATCAACTCAGAGCAGCAGCCTTTTCTTTTACCTTCCTGTTCTAGAGCCTCTACTATAGGTATGAGTGTAAACGAGTCAGGATTCCTTTGAAGATGGATGGCCGTAAGACTGGCTCTACTAAATGTCCCATATTCTCTGCTCTAAATCCGTGTTTAGGGAGAAAAACTCCCTGGATCCACCCAACTTCTCCCAGAATCCTCTTGTGCAAACTTTTGCATCTCTCACAGACGCCGCCATTTTGGCCTGCAGATCCATACATTTCCCTGCACTTATGCACAAGTCTGCACTTACGCATAAGGCGTCAATGATGGTCTGTATTCCTGTATAGGAAAAAAGAAAGAAGGCACTCTCCACTAATTTACAAGAATAGGTATTATAGACAATCTGCATAGGCAAAGCGAGGGGGGGGTTCTAGTGCCTGGAAACCCCCTTCCAAGCCTGGGGCACTGTATAACTGAGGTGGCTGGAGCCTGTTCCCCCTTCACACAGCTCTGTTTGAAAAGGGAGAGCTGTGTGCCCCTAACAGCAGTGCATGTAGCATTGCCCATGTATATTATGGGGATAGGAAGAGTTGGAGAGCTACCTAGCACTGTCTAATATTATAGCCACGCCCCCATGCATGCTGGTCACGCCCACTGGTGGCGTGGTGTGGAAACTCCCCTCTACAAATCCTGCGTTTGCCCCTGAGAGACATGTTTTCTTTTACAATTGGTGCCAAATCAATATGTTGATATTCTGTGAATAATAAGAATCTAACACTGCTTTGTGTGTGGACTTTGTGTGTGAACTAACAGATTGCGCAGAACAGGTTTTGGCTGATCATTTTATGTTCATTTTATGTGGTTGCTATATTAGTTAAGCCAACTGTTCTGGATGTCTGAGGTGTTAATATCTTGCTAGTGCTTTAATTCAGTTGTTATCATTGCTTTGGCTTACATTAATAACGTGGATGCTGTTCTGCAGGAGTGATATTTAAGGAGCAAACACATTGGAATTTATAATGTTATATTGCAACAACATTATTTGATTACCAGATACAATGTTTCATTTATAATGTAAGAAAATCCACTTTTCATTGGGTACAGTGTTTCCTTTTTGCTCAGTGAATACCACCATCATTTACATTCATTTCAGTCCTATTAAAAATGTAACTATTGGATTCAAATCATCCATACAATGTTACTATTAAGCTGGCTGGCGATACCTTTTCTTCTCCGAAACCTAAGGGAGTATTTTTTAGCTTTGTATAATGGTTAATGTTTATTAAATGTGTTTTCAACCTTAATCATTTTGTGTCCTTTCCATATTTAGAAAAACATCTATGTTTTACGTGTTTACTACATAAAAAATCAGATGAAGAGTGCATAATTATGAATTCAGTGAAAACAAGGTGCGCTTCTTTAAATCAATGAAATATGTAAAAGTGAATAAATCATTTGAAAACTGTTGACCAGGACAATTGAGACCACTGTGTATATGAAAACAAGATAGTGCGGTGCTCTAAAACAAACAATATATAAATCACTATCAGACATATTCAATTAGCGCATATTTGCAATAGTACGGTACCTCAAAATCGCGTATTTCTTCTCATATCTCTATGAGGGGCAAAGAAAAATCCGGTATGTTACATCGCTGCAGAGTGCCTTAGCAACCATTCTAGAGGCACTGCACAAATAATTGAATATGCCCCTGTGTTAGTGCCTTAAAGACCAGAGATGTCGCTCATAATTGTCTAATATCTCAAATCAACCCCCACTGTTAGATGCATGTGAATAATAAAGGTTCCGACTCAGTTGTCACGCTATAGATACCACTAGGAATCATGGAGTTTGATCAGAACAGCAAACAAGGTTTGCAGATAGACACAATCAAAAGAAACTATGATTGGTGATGATAAGCATAAAAATAATTCATGGCTGCCAATTGTGTTACCCCTTGTAAAAGCTGACGGCGTAGGGGTGTGATAACTGACGTCTTAGACCCAGAAGTAACAGTCGACAGCGGCTGTGTAGCCATGTTTATCTGCAAATCTTGTTTGCTGTCCTGATCAATCTCCTTGATTCTTAGTGGTGTCTGTATGTCGACAGAACCTTTAGTACTCACATGCATCTAACAGTGGGGGTTGATTTGAGATATTAGGCAATTATGAGTGACAAAAGGGATACCTAGATGACTAAAATGTCCCACAAGACAATATAGTTTACATATAGGAGCAATAACAGCTCCATAATTTTTATGAGAAAGGGAACAAATAGCTCTATATTAGATAGTAGGGAATGTATGTGTAAATGAATGAGATTGTCTGGGAGTGGCAGCTGGGGTCATGATTTCAATTGCCGACCGTAACCTTATCTGTGTGGAGTTTGTATGTTCTCCCCATGTTTGCGTGGGTTTCCTCCGGGTGCTCCGGTTTCCTCCCACACTCCAAAAACATACTAGTAGGTTAATTGGCTGCTATCAAAATTGACCCTAGTCTCTGTCTGTCTGTCTGTCTGTGTATGTGTGTGTGTATGTTAGGAAATTTAGAGTGTAAGCTCCAATGGGGCAGGGACTGATGTGAATGAGTTCTCTGTACAGCGCTGCGGAATCAATGGCGCTATATAAATAAATGGTGATGATGATGATGAATGATAGTTCCTCAAAAATAAAGGAAGTACTAACTAATTATATGAGGCATGCAATAACAGCACAGACACACACACAAACTAAAGATCCTCAGGCTCGATTCCTCGGAAACCGAACACACTGAGCCGAGTTGGCTCAGTACATATGCGCTTTTTCGAATTCCAAAACAAGGCAAAACATCATTGTGACGTTGTCGGATCTTGGAGAACTCCTGTGGTAAATCTCATTGCAGAAAAATTCAAATAATATTGCTTACAGGGTTGATGTAATTCTGCAGTCCAATTCTACTGTGTTATATAGGTAACACAAAAAGGAGAGCTACATTGGTTATTCTCATTGCATAAAAATAAAAAAACTAGTGCTGTCAGGGTTTGTGTAATTCTGCAGTAAAATTCTACAGTGTTATATAGGTAACACATAAAGGAGAGCTGAATTGCTAATTGTCATTGCTGAAAGACAAATACTAGTCCTTGCGGGCTTTTCTTCTGATTTTGCACCAAAAAGTGTAGGGTGTTATATACACCCAAAGACAAGAGCTCCATTGCTAATTGTCATTGCTGAAATACAAATACTAGTCCTTGCAGGCTTTTCTTCTAAATTTGCACCAAAAAGTGTATGGTGTTATATACACACAAAGACAAGAGCTCCATTGCTCCATTGCTAATTGTCATTGCTGAAATACAAATACTAGTCCTTGCAGGTTTTTCATTGGTGGGGGGAGCTGGAGGTGAAAAAAAAGAAAATACATACTCACCACGTGATCGCGGCGCCGTGTCCCACCTCTCCTCTCTTCTCCATTCACACTGACTGTCGGGTGTGACGTCATCAAGTCACGCCCGACAGTCAGTGAGGAGCGCTGCAGCCTGCAGACAGGACCAAGCATGAAGAAAGAAGAGAAGTCAGAGGAGAAGAAGAGAAAAGCTAACAAAAGGTAAGTAAAGAAACAGAGAGGCAAGGGGAGGACAGTAGAAAGGGACAGTGCCTATAAAGAAGGGGAAAGAGGCACAGAGTAAAAAAGAAGGGGGAATAGAGGCACATAGTGAAAAAGAAGGGGGAGAGAGGCACAGAGTGAAAAAGAAGGGGGAGAGAGGCACATAGTGAAAAAGAAGGGGGAGAGAGGCACATAGTGAAAAAGAAGGGGGTGTCACTCACCGGACTGTGAGTGCTTCTTCCCGGACATTTAGGAACCGTGGCCGTCCTCCATCCTGAGGGTCTGCGCATGCGCAGCCCTTTCCTATACTTCAGTGTATGTCCCTTTAACTCAATTGGCAGATCAGGCAACACTCCCTATATTAAGCACCTGTGGTCAACACCACGTTGCCTGATCTTGGAGTCTCATTCCCCATGAGTCTCTGAAGGTGTTCCTATGTTTCCTCGTGTATTCAGCGCTGCTGATTCCTGTGGTTTCCAAACCACTTCTACCTCTGTGGTTTCCAAACCACTTCTACTACTGTGGTTTCCATACCACTTCTACCATCAACTGTATCATCGTGACTGTTTGCTGATTCCTATCCGCTGCCCCCGTGCACTACAGTCTTCTATACCACTTCAACGCTATCATATTCCATTGTGACTGTTTGCTGATTCCTATCCGCTGCCTCCGTGCACTACAGTCTTCTATACCACTTCAACGCTATCATATTCCATTGTGACTGTTTGCTGATTCCTATCCGCTGCCTCCGTGCACTACAGCCTTCTCTCCACATCCACTCACCTGTTCATCATCAGGACTGTGAGCTGATTCCTATCCGCTGCCTCCGTGCACTACAGTCTCCAGCTTGCAACTCGTCTGTGTTCATCATCGGGACTGTGAGCTGATTCCTATCCGCTGCCTCCGTGCACTGCAGTCTCCAGCTTGCAACTCGCCTGTGTTCATCATCGTGACTGTTAGCTGGTTCCTGTCCGCTGCCTCCGTGCACTGCGGTCTCCAGCTTGCAACTCGCCTGTGTTCACCATCGTGACTGTTAGCTGATTCCTATCCGCTGCTCCTGTGCACCTCAGCCTCATCTCATCGCTCCCGTGTTTCCTCGAGACTGCTGCTATTATTTACCATCTGCTTCTCTTCGTGATCAACAGCTCCTGGTCTACTCTGCGCTCCCGTGTTCCATCGCTATTGGTTCCGGTTGGTTGCTACTGGTTACCTCCGTGTGTCCGCAGAGCCCTGCTGCTGCTGTCAGCGCTATCGTCCATCCGCTGCTGATCCGCTCTCCACGCCTTCCTGTGTCCTGCTGGTCTCCACCCTCCTGTCAGCATTGGATTCGTATCTCATCAGCTACTCCTCTGCTAGATCATCTCCATTCTCCTGGGTCCTCCATGAGTCCAGTTCCACGTTCTACTGATTCCTGTGGATTCGTGTCCCTGTTGGTCTACTTACCTGTGCGCTGCACCTACTAGACTCTTCCTCATCCATCCAGGGACTTCTCATCCTGCCGGCCTCCTGCCGCTCAGGTATCGCTGCACTCCTATCTGACTGCCTACTTCTGAACCACGGTATGCATACTTCTCATTGACTGTGCTGGTGTTTTGCATACCTTGCTGGACTGTGCTGGTTCTCCTCTGGAGTCTGCTATCCGCTGAGTCTATTGCCATCATTGACTGTGTTATCTTGTGCTGGATTACTTCAAGAGACTTTCTATATTTGCAGACCTGTTCAGTCATTTATATATATTGTGCATATTATTGTGGATCGTGTTTAAGGTGCCCGTGTACATCCTGTGTTGCAGTCTCTCCCCGTACACCTCCTCACATATATATTCAGTGGTACAACTTGCTGAAGGCAGACCACTGATCCCTGTTTCCTGTATCACCTGTTCCAGTATCCTCTCACATAGCAGTGGTACAACTTGCTATCGCAGACCACTGACTACCTGGATACCTCCACTTGGAT
The DNA here is from genome assembly GCF_038048845.1 of Mixophyes fleayi. Taxonomy (NCBI): domain Eukaryota; kingdom Metazoa; phylum Chordata; class Amphibia; order Anura; family Limnodynastidae; genus Mixophyes; species Mixophyes fleayi. The sequence goes on from NC_134404.1 coordinate 200,714,252, forward strand.
TCCATTCCTTCACTCAGACAGCGGTACCACTTGCTATCCGCAGACCGCTGACTCTCATCACCTCCTCGTTGCTGTTGGACATTCCTCCTCACTATAGCAGTGGTATAACTTGCTATCGCAGACCACTGACTACCTTTCACGTGTCCTTGTCCATACAGTTCCTCGTGTATTAATACTTCCATATTACCAGTGCTGCTAGTCATAGACTTTCCTGAGCATCTCATCATCTACCATTGCCTGTTCCGTGATCACCCTGCTACCAGAGTACTCTATTACCATCTACATTGCTCTGGTAAGCCTACCACCTGGTGATCCCTGGGTAAAGACTCCTAGTGCCCGTGACAGTAAGATCAGGCCATGACAGACCCAGATACGGAACCTACAGCCAAGGAGATGCTGCAGCATCTGGTCAGCCGTGTGGAGCAACAGGATGCCCGCCAACAGCTGTTACTTCAGTGTTATCAGTCATTAACCTCCCAAGGAACATCTGGACAGACTGTGACAGCTACTCCTGAGGCCCCTGTGCTTTCCTCCGTTTCCCCAGTGCCATCCCAGGTGTCTACAGCTTCCACGCTTCACCTGCCTACTCTGTCAAAGTACGATGGAGACCCCAAAACTTGTAGGGGTTTCCTGAACCAATGTTCAATCCATTTTGAGCTCCAACCTCAAAATTTTTCTACCCATCGTTCCAGAGTGGCCTATCTTATCTCTTTGTTTTCAGGACAAGCTCTGGCTTGGGCCTCCCCTCTGTGGGAAAGAAATGATCCAATATTACAAGATAGTGCCAAATTCATTTCTACATTCCGAAGTGTGTTCGATGAACCAGGTCGTGTGACCTCCGCTGCTTCCAGCATCTTCCGCCTACGACAAGGATCTCATACAGTAGGCCAGTACGTCATTCAATTTAGGATCTTAGCCTCTGAACTTCAGTGGAACACTGAAGCCCTAGTTGCCGCCTTCTGGCAGGGGCTCTCCGATAAAATTAAAGATGCACTGACTACTCAAGAGCTTCCTTCATCACTTGAAGATTTGATCTCTCTATGCCATCGTGTTGATATGAGATTTCGTGAAAGAGAGGCTGAGAAAACAACTTCTGCTAAAGCACCTCTTCGTTCTAACCCTCAATTTCGTACAGTTTCACCCTCTGTGATTCCCATGGAGATAGGACGTTCCAAATTATCTTCCGAGGAGAGAAAACGAAGAGTAAAGAATAGACTCTGTATCTATTGTGCTGATTCCACTCATATTCTCAGCTCTTGCCCTAAGAGATCGGGAAATGCCAGGCCCTAACTAGTTCTGGAGAGGTGAAGTTAGGGTCCCTGGAGTCCTCTCCATCTTCCATGAAATCTAAAGTCTGCGCTTTTGATGTTACGATTTCCTGTGCTACCAAAACCTTTGAGTCACAGGCATTGATTGATTCCGGAACAGCAGGAAATTTTATTTCCAAATCGTTAGTAAATCAATGGTCTCTACCAGTGATCACCTTAAAAACACCCATTACTGTGACGGCTATAGATGGATCACGTCTCATCAATGGTCTCATCACCCATAGTACGTCTCCAGTAACACTTCAGATTGGTGCCCTGCATCATGAAGAAATATCGTTTTTAATCCTTCCTGTTACGACAAGTCCGATTGTCTTAGGCCTTCCATGGCTTCAGTGTCACTCTCCCCAGATTGACTGGCGCACCCCTCAAGTCACGTCTTGGGGGCCTGAATGTCACCATCGTTGCCTTTCCCAAGTTATTCCTCTCAAAGTACAGCAATCTTCCATCTCATCTACCTCACCGGGACTCCCTCCTCAATATGCTTCATTTACTGATGTGTTTGATAAAGCTCAGTCTGAACGTCTTCCTCCTCATCGTTCTTGGGATTGTCCGATCGACCTTCTACCTGGCAAGACTCCCCCCAGGGGCCGGGTCTATCCACTTTCGTTACCTGAGACTCAAGCCACATCTGAGTACATACAGGAGAACCTCCAGCGTGGGTTTATTCGACCTTCCACCTCTCCCGCTGGAGCTGGGTTCTTCTTCGTCAAAAAGAAGGATGGATCATTACGCCCTTGCATAGATTTTCGTGGACTCAATGCCATTACTATCAAGAATCGGTACCCCATTCCGCTGATCACTGAGCTATTCGATCGCATCAAGGGAGCACGTATTTTTACTAAGCTGGATCTTCGTGGTGCCTACAATTTAATCAGAATCCGTTCCGGTGACGAATGGAAGACAGCGTTTAACACCAGAGACGGGCATTACGAATATCTAGTAATGCCTTTCGGGCTGTGTAATGCCCCCGCTGTTTTTCAAGGCTTCATCAATGAGATCTTTCGGGACTTATTATATGTATGTGTCGTCGTCTATCTGGACGACATATTGATCTTTTCTCAGGACCTGCCTTCTCACCACCAACATGTGGCAGAAGTCCTCTCCAGGCTACGAAAAAATTCATTGTTCTGTAAATTAGAAAAATGTTCATTCGAATTGCCCCAGATTCCATTCTTGGGGTATATAGTTTCCGGAGTTGGCCTGAAGATGGATCCAGACAAGGTGAATGCTGTACTACATTGGCCCCAGCCAACTACTCTTCGTGCTATCCAGCGTTTTTTAGGTTTTGCCAATTACTATAGACGCTTCATTCAAGACTTTTCTTCCATTGCATCTCCTATTGTGGCCCTGACTCGGAAAGGGGCTAATCCTAAGCAATGGTCGCCTGAGGCTCTTCAAGCCTTTCAAACACTCAAAGAGTCCTTCTCTTCGGCTCCAATCCTTCGACAGCCTGATGTGACTCTTCCCTTCTTTCTAGAAGTAGATGCCTCTAATGTGGGCTTAGGAGCCATTCTCTCCCAACGCTCTGAACAGCAAAAATTCCATCCTTGTGCCTTCTATTCTCGGGGTCTTCTGCCCGCAGAGAAGAATTATACTATCGGGGACAAGGAGTTACTGGCTATCAAAGCGGCATTAGAGGAATGGAGATACTTATTGGAAGGAGCTCGCCATCCGGTGACGATCTTCACGGATCATAAGAACTTGTCATATCTTCAGTCTGCCCAATGCTTGACCCCTCGTCAAGCAAGATGGTCTCTTTTCTTTTCCCGTTTTGAATTAATAATAACCTTCAAACCAGCTGCCAAGAACAAAAAAGCTGACGCTTTATCTAGAGCTTTTGTGACGTCCTCTGATATAGAAGAGGTTTCCAACCATACCATTCTAGACCCCAAATGTATCTCACTGGCTGCTTCATCCACCAAAACGCTACCATTTGGGAAGACCCTCGTGCCTCCTACTCTAAGGAGGAAAATCCTTTCGTGGTTCCATGCCTCTCGCTTTTCTGGACACGCCGGTGAACACAAGACCTTTGAGATTCTCTCTCGAAGTTACTGGTGGCCTTCAATGAGGAGAGACGTCAAAGAGTTCATTGCTTCCTGTGAATTATGTTCCCAATTCAAATCCTCCCGCAGAACTCCAGCAGGGTTGCTGCGACCACTACCCATTCCGTCCAAACCGTGGACCCATATTAGTATGGATTTCGTTACTGATTTACCACCTAGTAAGAATCATAACACTATTTGGGTGGTGGTGGACCGATTTTCGAAGATGGCTCATTTCGTCCCTCTGTCTGGTTTGCCTTCTTCGTCTATCCTGGCTGAACATTTCATTAAAGAGATCTTCCGCATCCATGGATGTCCGTCTGAGATTGTGTCAGATAGAGGAGTACAATTCGTTTCCAGATTCCGGCGAGCCCTTTGTAAAACCTTGGGCATACGATTAGCACTCTCATCGTCTTACCATCCGCAATCTAACGGACAAACTGAACGTGTCAATCAAGATCTTGAGACTTTTATAAGGATGTTCTCTTCAGCCAATCAAGACAACTGGGTAGAGTTGCTTCCTTGGGCCGAATTCGCCCATAACAACATGTACCATGAGTCATCATCCAAAACTCCATTTTTTGTGGTTTACGGTCACCATCCGTCTTTTCCGGAATTTCCTGCCCTCCCGCCCACCCAAGTCCCTGCGGTGGAGACTGCTTGTCAGACCTTTAAAAATATCTGGTCTCAGGTCAAAACCTGTTTAAAGAAGACATCTATCAAATATAAATCTTTCGCAGATAAGAAGAGGCGGGCTATTCCACCACTAAAAATTGGAGATCGTGTCTGGTTATCTACTAAAAACATTCGTTTGAAGGTTCCATCTATGAAATTCGCCCCTCGTTTTATTGGTCCATATAGGATCATTCAAGTAATCAATCCAGTATGTGTGAAACTTCTTCTTCCTAAGAATCTTCGGATTTCTAATGCCTTCCATGTGTCTTTACTCAAACCTCTTATTATCAACCGTTTCTCAAATCCTCCCTCAGCTCCGCAGCCAGTTCAAGTTCATCAGGAGGAGGATTTCGAAATTACTGAGGTACTAGACGCAAAAATTTCGCGAGGAGTCCTCCGTTTCCTCGTTCATTGGAAGGGCTTTGGTCCTGAGGAGCGCTCTTGGATCAAAGCTGAAGATCTTAATGCTCCTGCCCTTTTGAAGAAGTTTTATTCCAAAAATCCGGACAAGCCCGGTTCCAGGCGTTCTGTGCCCACCTTTAAAAGGGGGGGTACTGTCACTCACCGGACTGTGAGTGCTTCTTCCCGGACATTTAGGAACCGTGGCCGTCCTCCATCCTGAGGGTCTGCGCATGCGCAGCCCTTTCCTATACTTCAGTGTATGTCCCTTTAACTCAATTGGCAGATCAGGCAACACTCCCTATATTAAGCACCTGTGGTCAACACCACGTTGCCTGATCTTGGAGTCTCATTCCCCATGAGTCTCTGAAGGTGTTCCTATGTTTCCTCGTGTATTCAGCGCTGCTGATTCCTGTGGTTTCCAAACCACTTCTACCTCTGTGGTTTCCAAACCACTTCTACTACTGTGGTTTCCATACCACTTCTACCATCAACTGTATCATCGTGACTGTTTGCTGATTCCTATCCGCTGCCCCCGTGCACTACAGTCTTCTATACCACTTCAACGCTATCATATTCCATTGTGACTGTTTGCTGATTCCTATCCGCTGCCTCCGTGCACTACAGTCTTCTATACCACTTCAACGCTATCATATTCCATTGTGACTGTTTGCTGATTCCTATCCGCTGCCTCCGTGCACTACAGCCTTCTCTCCACATCCACTCACCTGTTCATCATCGGGACTGTGAGCTGATTCCTATCCGCTGCCTCCGTGCACTACAGTCTCCAGCTTGCAACTCGTCTGTGTTCATCATCGGGACTGTGAGCTGATTCCTATCCGCTGCCTCCGTGCACTGCAGTCTCCAGCTTGCAACTCGCCTGTGTTCATCATCGTGACTGTTGGCTGGTTCCTGTCCGCTGCCTCCGTGCACTGCGGTCTCCAGCTTGCAACTCGCCTGTGTTCACCATCGTGACTGTTAGCTGATTCCTATCCGCTGCTCCTGTGCACCTCAGCCTCATCTCATCGCTCCCGTGTTTCCTCGAGACTGCTGCTATTATTTACCATCTGCTTCTCTTCGTGATCAACAGCTCCTGGTCTACTCTGCGCTCCCGTGTTCCATCGCTATTGGTTCCGGTTGGTTGCTACTGGTTACCTCCGTGTGTCCGCAGAGCCCTGCTGCTGCTGTCAGCGCTATCGTCCATCCGCTGCTGATACGCTCTCCACGCCTTCCTGTGTCCTGCTGGTCTCCACCCTCCTGTCAGCATTGGATTCGTATCTCATCAGCTACTCCTCTGCTAGATCATCTCCATTCTCCTGGGTCCTCCATGAGTCCAGTTCCACGTTCTACTGATTCCTGTGGATTCGTGTCCCTGTTGGTCTACTTACCTGTGCGCTGCACCTACTAGACTCTTCCTCATCCATCCAGGGACTTCTCATCCTGCCGGCCTCCTGCCGCTCAGGTATCGCTGCACTCCTATCTGACTGCCTACTTCTGAACCACGGTATGCATACTTCTCATTGACTGTGCTGGTGTATTGCATACCTTGCTGGACTGTGTTGGTTCTCCTCTGGAGTCTGCTATCCGCTGAGTCTATTGCCATCATTGACTGTGTTATCTTGTGCTGGATTACTTCAAGAGACTTTCTATATTTGCAGACCTGTTCAGTCATTTATATATATTGTGCATATTATTGTGGATCGTGTTTAAGGTGCCCGTGTACATCCTGTGTTGCAGTCTCTCCCCGTACACCTCCTCACATATATATTCAGTGGTACAACTTGCTGAAGGCAGACCACTGATCCCTGTTTCCTGTATCACCTGTTCCAGTATCCTCTCACATAGCAGTGGTACAACTTGCTATCGCAGACCACTGACTACCTGGATACCTCCACTTGGATTCCATTCCTTCACTCAGACAGCGGTACCACTTGCTATCCGCAGACCGCTGACTCTTATCACCTCCTCGTTGCTGTTGGACATTCCTCCTCACTATAGCAGTGGTATAACTTCCTATCGCAGACCACTGACTACCTTTCACGTGTCCTTGTCCATACAGTTCCTCGTGTATTAATACTTCCATATTACCAGTGCTGCTAGTCATAGACTTTCCTGAGCATCTCATCATCTACCATTGCCTGTTCCGTGATCACCCTGCTACCAGAGTACTCTATTACCATCTACATTGCTCTGGTAAGCCTACCACCTGGTGATCCCTGGGTAAAGACTCCTAGTGCCCGTGACAGGGGGAGAGAGGCACAGAGTGAATAAAAGGGGAGAGAGGCACAGAGTGAAAAAAAAGGGGAGAAGAGGCAAGAGTGAAAAAAATTGGTAGAAGAGGCACAGAGTGAAAAAGAAGGGGGAGAGAGGCACAGAGTGATATAGATGGGGGAAAGCAGCATGGGAGGGCGCAGTGTGAGCATAAGAGGACACAGTGTAGTTGTGATGAAGGGGCACATTAATGTGTATGTGATGGCACAGGGGGCTTGTTGCAATGTAGTGTGTGTGAGGTAGGTGGTGGCTAATTAATGGGTACTATTTTGTTTGTAGGGTGATGGTGAGGCAATTTAATAGTGGGGACTATTAATTTAAGATGGGGTGGTTTGGGGGCTATTGAATGTGGGGGTGAGTTTGGGGAGAATGAAGTCTATTTATTAAATGTGACCATGAATTATTTAGTGGCAGTGATACCATACCTATTTGTGGGAAATAGGTATTGCTGGGGCTGTTTGCAGGAAGGGAAATAGGTTTATTTATTAAATATGAATACTATTATTTTAATGTTGGTGCTGGAGGAAAGCCTAATTATTAATTGTGGGTGCTATTGATTTAAGGCTGGGGCTGGTTGTAATTTTCTAAATGTAACCATTTTTTTTTCCAAATAGGTCTTCCAACATTCCAGGAACCAGAAAAGCCGCAACTAAAGAAATCAGCAGCCACAGGTGGTGAAAGTGAGAAGAACAGGTAGTAGAGAGCAGCAGAGTGTGTGAAATGTCGTGATTCTAGTAGGGGCAATGCCAATTTTTGGTGAGTGTTGTGCCCAATGTAAGGTGTAGGCCAAGACTGAACTCTTTCTGTACACACTGCATTCTTTCTATACTACACTGTGGTGCTAAATGTCCTGAAAGTCAGGAGTGCTTGGACATATGTCACGCTCCAGTGAATTCAGGACCTAGTGATTTTGATGTGCTAGCCACGTCCGCAATTGTATGACCACAACCCTGAAAAATTTTGCGCCGTCGTTAGGCGGGGCAACATTTTCTAGCTTGCTCAACTATGAGGGGGGCCCCATGAATTTGTTGTACCAGGGCCCTGAATTCCTCTTGGCAGGCCTGGCCATAGCGACTATGCTCGTATTAGATCTGCGTCCAATGTCCACTAGTAATGCAGCTGGTTTTAGACAGTTACTTGAGATATTTTGTCCTTGTTACCAAAATCCATCACAACACCATTTCAGTAGAAAAGCTAGTCCTCACCTCTATCAGAAGATTCGTAAAAATGTTATTATTGGGCTGCAAAATGCCATTCTACCCACTGTACACTTAACCACAGATATGTGGACAAGCGGAACTGGTCAAACTAAAGATTATATGACTGTGACAGCCCACTGGATTGGTGATTCGCCTTCACCAGCAGGAACATCAGTAGCATGTACCCAAGTACGTTACATTTGTCAGAGGCAGGCTACACTGTGTATCACCGGCTTCACTAAGAGGCATACAGCTGGCAATCCGTTACAAAAACTAAAGGATGTCATTGCAACATGGCTTATCCCACTTGGACTCTCCTCAGGGTATTGTCATTTCTGATAATGCCACCAATATTGTGAGAGCATTACAGCTGGGTGAATTCCATCACATTCCCTAATTTGCTCACACAAGAAACTTGGTGGTGCAGAGCTTTTTAAAAAATGACAGGGACATGCAGGAGATGGTGTCTGTGGCCCGAAAAATATCTGGACATTTCCGGCATTCGGCAACAGCGTGTAGGAAATTGCAGCAGCTGCAAGAGCAATTTAATTTGCCCTGCCACCAACTGAAGTAAGAGGTGGAGAATACTTTCCGTGTTGTGCAAAGTTCTGAAACCATTTGAAGTAGTCACCTGTGAAGTGAGTTCAGACACTTCGAGCTTGAGTCAAGTTATTCCCTTAATTAGACTTTTGGAAAAGCAGCTTGAGAAACTAAAGGAGGAGATTAAACAAAGCAATTCCGCTAACTATGTCGTTGTAGATCAAATACTTTATTCGCTTCGCCAGGATCCAAGAGTTATCAAAATCTTGAATTTGGATCACTACATTTTGGTGACTGTGCTTGATGCTCAGTTTAAGACCAATGTCTTCTCTTTATTTCCAACTGACCCAGATCTGAAGAATTGCAAGGAGCTCCTGGTGAGTAAGATGACAGCTCAAGTGTTATGTGACAGGACGGCGTCTCCTCCTTCAGTTTCTCACTCAACTGCTGTTAGGAAAAAACTTTGCTTTCCTAAGACACCCAGGGATTATGCAGATGACTCTGACCCAAATTTTGACTTCTGGTCTAAAAGAAATGACCAAAAAGAGTGACACATCTGCCATAGCTCTACCTGATCCTACTGTCAGCATCCAAAGGATGGTGAAGGTTTATTTTCATAACAGCATATATGAGAACCAGATAATAGGGATTCAGGTATAGAGCTTAATAGGATATTGGATTAACAGCTACTAGCAGACAATTTGATAGCACTAATATATTGATCCGTAAATGGTAAGGAGAATATAATCCTACCAATGTGAAATAATAAATAATAGGACACGCTGCAAACAATATTCCTCAAGATAGTCAACCTAGTAAGCTGAATACCCTATTAAAGACGCAATAGATATATATTGATAATCTGACTAGTGTCTTGGTATAACTTCACATGGTTAAGATCAATATCCAATTGGTTATATACTCCAATATATTGAGTAACTAATCTTATTAAGAATAAATTTAATCTGGAAGATATAATACGCCATTGCACTAGAAACTATGACAACCTATATACGTAGACAGGATAATATACACTCCCCCTGTTTCTAAGGGAAGTATTTCTCCTAATAAATTGGTTTATAATATCATTAAATAGGGCAGCATGAGGATCATAGTTACCCATATACAGTATAACTAGGGAAATATACATTATAAACACAGCGAGGCAAGGCAGTTAGTTCTGCCAATTTTAAATTTATATTTGTTTTCAGTTTATTTCAACTCGAGTAATTAGTTTATTATTTTTGGTTTTATTTCGCTACTAGTGGTACTATGGTACTAATTTGGGACTCTAACACAGTTTTTAAATGAATCAATAAAAAGTATGTTTTATATCAACAAATAATCAAGAGTGCCCCTACTAGACATGTTTTCCTTTCTCTCTACCTTTATATGCGAATACTAGTTTCACATGTGTAGGGTGCACCAACCCAGCTAAATTGACGATATATATATAAATAACAATAGACTGGGTATATGATTACCTGGTGCGTCGGTATATCTTTCTTCTAGCATATAGATAAATAGGACAATATTGTGCACAATATAGGCAGGTGAGCTTATCCCAATATAGCTATATTCTGCACAAAATTCTCATATTTATGTATATGCTGAAACATAGTGATTTGCATATTGTTTGTTTTCGAACGTTCGACTATCTTTTCTTTTTTTTTCCCACGTAATTGCCAGATCCAGGAACACAAATATCATATATTTTTCAGGTTGTATATTCTAAGTAGAGCTATATGATGACGTCCCCGAAAAACATCAATTAGCACACACTACATCTCCAGCTCTATGCTAATTAATATTTTTTCCAGCATGTGTTGAACCTTTGTGTTTAAAAATTGTGTAAGCAAATAGACATCTTTTCAACCAGTCTTGCTGTGCAGGCTACAGGGTATTAGGAGTTCAGGCTTGCATCTGAATTTTTTTCTACCAGTATCATCACACAGTGGGAGGTATGACTATAAAAATATGCTGCTTCATCCCCATGTGCAAATGCAATAGTTTCCATAACACATTCAGCATTGATGGGATCTATTCATGCTTTATCTCACCCAAATCCCTGGACTGTATGGCTGGGACAGTTTGAATGTTGCTCTGCAGCGTAAACAATAACAATGTTAGTTTGAACACATCTGCAGTCTGTTTATATTCTCCTTTTGGGAGCCCTAGCTGTTGGAAGTAAAACCAAAAATCACATGGTGCCAGAATCCTAAAGCCTGCATGTGTCTGTTTTTGATATGTGGGTATCAGCAGTATGTCTTAAGTCAATTTGTGTCAGTGTTTAACTATAGTGTTGCAGGTGGGAAGGAATCTTTCCGTTAGTATTTGCAATGTTTATGAATGATAGCATCCTTTTCTGTTCCATTATAAATTGTGTAATGCTTTCATTACTTTTCTGCATATTTTTTTTTTTTGCTATACTCGCACAAAGGTCAATTTTCACATTTTGTTCCCAGTTTTATTTCTGGACATCATTGCACATGATTGTTCATTAATCAAGCAAAATGTATGCAATACAAGCCTACACTTCTTAGATAAAGGCAACTCTGTTTAATTCTGAGAAGTATAATGCAATACTGATTCAAGAATCAGGAAGTAAGGATCCAAATACAGTCATTGCATTTCTATGAAAATCCACATTTTACTTTTGTTTTTCATCTTTACTATGGACCTGAACAGCTTACAAGATGTGGTATTATAAATATATAAATATGTTAGAAAAAAATATATACGTTTAGATTACAGTTTTCAAAAACAATTCAAAATATTTTAGAAACAAACATGAAGAATTGTTTTGCTCATCACTATGTATTATAAATACTGTATGCTATAAAACCTGTGAAATATAAAAACCAAAAATATGTACCTGCGTGTGTTTTGTGCATAAATTTAGAGTTTCCTCATGCACAAATGTAACGCCAGAGAGGAACAGGACAGACACACACAGATGAACTTACCTTTCAAACAATGGTCACCTCCCGTCCGCTTCCGATGCACCCCAGCCGCTGTCCTATCCCAGCAGACCAGCAACCAAACCTCTGTCACCTCCAACCACTTCCCTCTGAGGAAGAAACAGAAATTACGGCCGTGCCTACCAGAAAAGGGCTGTCCGAGACAACGGCAATGAGCGGAGACACTCACGTCAACCTCGCTTGTCGCCACCTCGTTTTTCTCTTGCCAAGGGCGCAGGACTATGGGTACTTGAGACCAGGAACAGTCCCGCCTTAAGTACCTCACTCACCTCTCGGTGAGGGCTTAACCGAAAAGAGGAATTGAGTGTTCTACTCACCGGGCACTCCAACTTCCGGTCCCTGCTCTCCTGCTCCTTCCTGACACCTGTGGACGACAACCAACACACAGCCTCCCTCTACTCTAACAGTGAGGCTAGTATGTACACCCACAGAACTGCACTAACTAACAACAGGCGACCCGACCCTAACAACTATCTAATGGCCGGAAACGCAACTTAACTATATAACTAACTGAGTGTAGTGGACCTACTCACTCTATTTTACGGGGAACTCCAGCCAGTGTTCACGGCCTATTCCGGAGGACTGTTCCTAACACCCTCATCCAGGTCGTACCGAGAAGACTGTCTTCTCACTATGGGGTCACCCACGGAATCCTAAGAACCGGTTGCACAGGGCCTGAAAGAGGCTCACTGGAACAGCACACCACCGGAGTGTCAACTGCCGCACGGAACAGCCAGTCGTCACTGCCGGAACTCGAAATGACTGCCTCCACTCAAGCGGAACACCTGTCCCAGACCGGAACCGCCAGAGAACCTGCCGGAACTGAGGACTGGAACACTCAAGCAGAACCACGGGCCACCCCTGGAACTCTAATGAGCTGTGCTGCACTGCCAGTGAGATACTCAATCTCCACCTCTGGAAACCAGCGTAACCCCAGGGACCTACAGGACGAGAAAACTACTGTATGTTCTTTCCCTGGCTATGTGTAAGCTCTTAACTACACCTTGTCCCCACAGTACAGATTATTGCAGGAAAACAGTCAGGAAACAAGAGCCTACCTTTAATGGGGGCCTGATGTCTTGAACCTGTAAAGAAACACACAGCACAGCCCAAATACAATACACGATGCAATATTCACAGCACAGACGGAATAAAACTCTGTTACAGTATATGGCAGGCTGACCACGCAAGTACACCGCTGCTATCTAACCAGCCGGTTAATATAGCACCAACAGGAGCCTTCTGCTCTATGGTTGTCTCCCACCTAGTGTACTCACAACACGCACAGGACCTCGCCCTACTCACTCTGGGCTCTCACGCCACTGACTACAGGGCCTTATGCCCAACACCATGGGCCTCTCTGTCCAGCTGACTACAGAGCCTTGTGCTCTGACTATGGGCCTTAGCCCCCTCTCTACTATGGCCTCTAGGCCACTAACCCTGTCACCTAGGGGCACTAGCCCCTGCCTCACTAGACCTTGCGGCCTACCTAACTATGGGCACTAGCCCACTAATAGGGCCTTGTGTCTTTTATGCACTTTTGGGCTTTAAGCCCATTAACTACCTATAAGGGCCTTCTGCCCGGTTACTCCTGGGCCTTGTGCCCCTAACTGGTGGCCACGGGCCTAGCACCCGACTTTGCCCACGGGCCTTGTGCCCGACGTAATGCTGAATATACTTACCTGCTCTGCGCAGGATACTCAGCTTGGCCCCGCAGTCTTCTTTTCCGGTCTTCCAGACCCTCCAGCCGGTGGCGCCTCTTCTCCGCTTCAGCGCGCTGTCTCCCGCAGCTCTCTGGGCAGGGGCGCTCTCAGCCCTTACAAGGGCTCCCCGCCGGCGTCTCTGGCGCTTGTCTCTTCTTGTCTTCTGGGCGGGGGCGCTCTTAGCCCTTACAAGGGCTCCCCGCTGACGTCTCTGGCAGTGATTGACAGTGGCAGGGTAAGTCCTTGCCCTGACAAAGGCACCCTGCCACTTCTGGCGTCTTGTTCTTGATCCGCCGCTCCGGACGTCCCATGGCGTCCTTTTCTCACTCCGCCGGCAAACTTCTGACAAGATGGCGCTGCCCGGTGGCTTATATAACCGCTGGCGCGAGGTCATCACTGGGCGCTGCCGTGAGGGCTCATTGGCTCGTCGCGAAGCCAGTCTTTTTAACAGCCGGAGGTGAGCCATGATTGGCTCACTCATCCGGCCGCCGATTGGCCAGCGGGGGAAGGCGAGTCCTGATTTGGCTCATCCTTCCTCCACTGTCAAAACCTGCATAAAGAGGGAAATACTCACCGCTGGAATGCTGGATTGGTGAGTAGCCTTCCCCTTCTTCTTTCTTCGCCCTCTTCATGGGCACAGCAGCCAGGACCATCTTCACCCTCTTCAGGGGCACAGCAGCAGCCTCTGTATCCATCTTCGCCCTTTTCACGGGCACAGGATCCGGAGCCAGGGAGCACATCTCCACACATTCATCATCATCATCATCATTCATTTATATAGTACCACCAATTCCACAGCACTGTACAGAGAACTCATATTGTCCCTGCGTTATTGGAGCTTACAGCCTAAATTCCCTTACACGCACACATTATGATCAATTTGATAGCAGCCAATTAACCTAATAGTATGTTTTTGGAGTGTGGAAGGAAACCAGAGCATCTGGAGGAAACACACGCAAACACAGGGAGAACATACAAACTCCACAAGGATAAGGCCACGGTCAGGAATCAAACTCATGACCACAGTGCTGAGAGGCAGGAGTGCTAACCACTAAGCCACCATGCTACCCCATTGTAATGAGACCAGGGTGTCAGGCATTATAGAAATAAAAGTTAACCTTGCTTGGCATCCTTACAGACTGACTAAGGGTTGTGGTTCCTTTTGAGCTGGTTGGAGGATTGTGCTTGTTACTCGATTTTGGAAGCCTCTATGGACTTTGTGAGCCCAGAACAAGCATGGAGACGTTAGATTTGGACCCTACCTCACTGGTAGAAGAGTGGAAGACAGTCGATCAGCAGCCAGAGCAGTGCTGTCCAGGAATGGTGACTATAGCTTCTTTTAGATAGGGTTGTATACTAGGTTTAGTGATTATTTGTTCATTTGTGCCATAATCCCTTGTGTTGTGTTTGAAAATAAAGTCTCCTTTCTTTACACACTAATTGCCCCAGTGATTCTGTGCCCACAAAGAAGGCATCAGAGAAGCCAAACTGATACATAAGGCTGTCTTTGGGTAAACTAGATGGCTGGCAAAGCAAAAGAGCTCACTTTTACCCCTCGTATCTTCCCACACATATGTGACTCATTCTTGGTTGTTTATCTTAATGTATTAGAATAAATTAAATGCACTAATATGCAGTCATCTTCTATTTTCACTCTTATAAAACCTAGAACATCTTAAGATGTCACTGTTGTTTCAAAGCATATGTGTAACAAACCTTTTTTAAAAACTGACCTTATTTCTCAGGAGGTTTACAATAAGTAGACAAGTCACTAAATCAGTATCCAAGGCTTCTGCTGATCTTTGTATTTTATTTTGTTTAATGTTTCATAACTTTCCAATATTTAATTTCCAGATTTTATAACTCTCAGACTACACTAGAACAAGTACTGTATTTGTAAAGCTTAATACACTCACAATAGCAAAAACATTTTTTTTCTTTATTTGGCTTTATTGTGATATTATCACAATAAGTCTATTAAAACTTTCTTTTTTCCTCAATGAAAAGGGTAGACAATGCCTATAAAGAACAATTTTAATACATAGAGCAAAACACTGTTTTGGTTTTATTGCCATAACCATCACAGTGTCTTGGTGCTGGCTTATGTTTTGGCAAAACCAGGCTGGTGTTTTTATGTTTGGATTTCACTCAAAATGTATTTTGATGGAAAATAGTAAATATAAATCTCATATAATCGTGTAATTTTGAGTTACTTTTGTTCATACACTTATTAGCAGTCTATTTAATAACGAACACCTTACAATTAGCAACAATGTGATCCACAGTAAGCTGGATGGCGGAAAATGGTACTTACACCCAATATTAAATGAATTTGTATAACAGGTCAAACTTGTTCCTGATGGGGTAGTTTTCTCTCTTTTCCTTTTAGACCAAATATCTAGACTCAATGCAGTGTTATGTCTTTCTGCTACTAGGAGATGGCTTTGAGTGCAAATGAAACAGACTGGCAGATAGGTAGTAGGATGGTCGCTTCCAAGAACTCAAAGATTGCATAGGATGTAAAGGAAGCAAAGTGGTAGAATAGCCCCAGATAGGATGGCAGTTTGATAAAAGGTAGAGGTGGGCAAAGCCCAGCATTTCTTAGGCTAGGTACACCCGATAAACAACCGTTCAACCCAATATCACATTAGTGTGTACACTTAGACGTTGAACGATTGTCATTTCAAAGTACCGATCATTCTTTGATTTGATTGTTCAGGAGAACTAAAAATCTTGTTCAGCTATAGAACTACATCCTTCCAACCCTGCAGTGTGTGTCTGCACTCATGATCAGGATCTCCATTGAGCAGAGGAGGGCTGTCAAATCTTAGTCCGGGGAGGGGGGCAAGACTTGACTCGGGAGTCTATTAGGAACATTTTAAAGGAAAAAAAATGCAGGTGGCCCAGTGACGCAGCCCAAGGTAGCCCACCCAGCCCATCCTGTCTCTGCTATAAAGTTTACAGAGTCATGATGTCTTCAGTGGACGGTTCTGACAGTTGAAGAGCACAAATCTGAGGGTAAATCTTTTATAACATGTATATTAGGAATTTTTTTCTGTCGTTGGTACGATCGTTGTAGATAACACATTGATTGGAAAATTCTGTACTGTGTACCCAGCCTTACCAGTGAAAGAATATCGAATTGAATGAAAATGAAACACAAAGAAAGATTAGTTTCAGATAAGTAACAGGATGGCAGTACAATAAAAGATTCTGAAAGGCCATGCCCCTATTTCTTAATAATGCAGGAAGATTGTATTTGATGCAAATGAATCAGACAGAAATAGCTGATGTTAGGATCTGGAAGAAAAAAATGCAGAAATCCTAAGCCCTATGAAGTCTCTCTTGTCTTTTGGATATGGGGGAGGTAGTGCTGTCTGATGAGCCACAGTGGGAACTGTTACCTCAGCACTTAATTTTAGAAAACTTGTATTCTATGATTTAGCATAAGCAAGCTCAGTTCAGCCTACTGTCCACTTTCTGGGGGTATAAGTCTGGCAGTCAATTGCATAAACTTCAAGATTATTGTGCTTCACAGGCTTGATCCAGCATATCTCTGACTCCTGATTTGACTCCTCATGTATCACCTAGGCTATCGCTGACAACCACCACAACCTCGGATATTCAACATTCTCTGACCCCAACATTTACCATAAACCAACTGGCTCTATTATCTCGACCACCATTGTGACCCTGCTCACTGATCCTAACACTGCTACTGTCACTGGAATCTTTAACCTCTATTGAATTCCAGGGAACTTAAGAGCCCTGCATCTCCATACTGCACCAGACCTCAGAAGCAGTCTCACATAAGTAGTATGATTACAGTTTAATAAAATATTTTTAATAAAGTAAAATATATTAAAATAAAATGTATAAAAAACAATAACATATTTTTTCATAATCAATGATTTGTAAAACTCCATAGTGCTCCAAGTGCCAGACATTTAAAAAACAGAACATACATAAAACAGGGACTTGCAAGGTAGATACAATATATATCTAGTGATTAAAATAGATGGTAACAGCAGCCTTAGATAGAATGTAGGATATCAGTCTAACAAAAGATTCATCTGCAAAGTATAGCATTTCTTAAAAGTTTGAATTAAATCTGTGCCCTTGTAAGGTCCCTATCGGAGATGTGCCTCACAGGGCGACTAACTCCTAATACCTCCGAATTTACCACGATCCGCGTGGATGACTGGATCCTACCTCGGTCCCGGATTGGGTTTTCTCCGGACGCCCGCAAGTAACACCTAAGAGGGAAAAACACAGTTAAACCGAGTCTACCCAGTAAGGGCTGTCCGAGACTACAGCAAAGAACAAGGGCACCGTCAGTCCAAGCTCCTTGCCGCCTCCTCACTTTGTTCTTGCCAAGACGCAGGGGACTACAGGCACTGAAGGCCAAGACTAGTCCGAGGACTAATCCCGCCTCAAGTACCTCACACACCTGCCGGTGAGGGCCTAACCGAAAGGGGGAATCGAGCGTGATACTCACCGGGACACTCCCACTTCCGATCCGGTTCTCCTGCACCTTCCCGACTCCTGCGGATGACAAGAACACACAGCCTCCCTCTACGCTCTCCGTGAGACTAAGATGGCACCCACCAAACTGGACTGACTGCAACAGCGACCCGACCCTAACAACGTTCTAATGGTCGGCAACGCAACTAGTCAAACCACTATGCCTAACTAGGTGTGGTGCACTAACGGAACTGCTCACTTACACGCTACGGGGAACACCAGCCGGTGTTCACAGCCTAAACCGGAGGGCGGTTCCTAACCCCCTCACCCAGGTCGTACCAAGAAGCTGCCTTCTTGCTATGGGGTCACCCACGGACCCTAAGGACCGGTTCTTTAAGCCCGGCTGAGGCTCAGTAGAACAGCACACTAACCCGCGGGCCGACTGCCGCACGGAACAGCCGATCGAACTGAACCGCCCGACTGCCTGTACTCGGGTATCTCACACATGTCCCTACGTCCGGAACCACAGGTCCACCTGCACGGAACCGGCCTTGAGGACCCTTGATCAGAACCACGGCCGCCCCTGGAACTGCCTCAAGGTGTGCTGCACTGCCACCGACTCACTCAGCCACCCCCTCTGGGTACCAGTGTGACCCCGGGGACCTAAGGGACAGGGAAACTACGTGTGTTCTCCCCTAACTATGTGTATGCTGGTAACTACACTTGTCCCCACAACACGGGTTAGCACAGGAAACCACAGGAACAAGAGCCTACCTTTAATGGGGGCCTGACGTCTTGCCCCTGGACACAGTTATGTAGCACACCCCAAAATACCGTAATGTAAACTACACTCGCCGCACAGACAGAATAAATACAGTATACGGTACTTTGCACGCTACTTACCCGAGCACACCGCTGTTAGCCAACCAGCAGGTTGCTACAGCACCACAGGAGCCTCCGCTCTACTGTACCTCCTAACCACGTGTGCTCACCTCACACAGGACCGCGCCTACACTCACGAGGCTCTCACGCCTCTACCACACACCACCAGGGCCTTATGCCCTACACACCATGGGTCTCTGCCCAGCTACACACAGAGCCTTCTGCTCTGTTTCATGGGCCTCAGCCCCCTCTCTAACTCAGGGCTCTGAGCCCACTAACTAGGGCCTTGTGCCCTACTACCTAGGGGTCCTAGCCCCTGCCTACCGAGGCCTGTGGCCTCCCTAGCTATCTACTAGGGCCTTGTGCCCTTAATAGCCTACGGGCTACTAGCCCCTAACCAGGCCCTCTGGCCTTCCTATGGCCTCTAGGCCACTAACTACCTAAGGGCCTTGTGCCCTTATACACCTGGGGCTCTCACGCCCCCTGTCTAACTAATAGGGGCTTGTCCCCTTTATATCAATACTATGGCCTACTGGCCCACTAACTTCGTTGGGGCCTAGTGCCCAGGTCCCTGGGCCTTGTGCCCCTAAGATAGTGCCAACGGGCCTTGTGCCCGACTTTACTAAATGTGCTGCGGGCGTGGGCCCGGGAGAGGAGTTGCCTGGCAAGGCCTTACCTGGGGCTGTCTTCGGGGAGCTTCTCCTGGACTCCTTCCCCGTCTGCCGCCGCTTCTATGCTCTGCCACCGGCTTCTGTTCTTGATCACGCCGGTCTTCAGGCAGCAGAGGCGCTCTTAGCCCTAACAAGGGCTCTCTGCCGCCACTGCTGGTCTCCGCTGTCTTCTCTTCTTGTCTTAATCCCGCAGCTCTCCGCGACACGTCCTCTTCTTGCTCTCTCCGCCGACGAACTGAACATGGCGGCGCGCGCTGACTTAAATAGTCGGCGCCGCGCTAACGTCATCACGTAGCGTCGACGCGACGCCACGTGATGACATGGCGGGCCCGGATTGGTCCGTCGCCATTTTCCTTTTTGAAATGGCCGGGAGGTGAGCCCTGATTGGCTCACCGTCCCGGCTGAACTGAGGGAACCGCCGCCCGAGGGATGACGACGGCCCCGGCCAGGTAAGTCCTCTACATTTCCCCCCTTTTTAATGTCGGCAGTCCCTGCCGACAAAACCCTGGTCCACACGAAATCCGGGTCAGTATAACGTTCTCCAGGCTGGCCCAAGTTCGGTCGCTGCGATCTTCTAGGTTGAAGCGGCGGTGTCGGAAGGTCCAGGTCCACTGGAGTAGCATCCGGAGTAACAACGTCGTCGGCGGTCATTGGTGCCCACCAATCCACCCCCGTCGGGGCGGGTATAGGATCTGGCTCACTTCTCTCCTGGACGTCGGAAGGCAAATCCAGAAAACCACAGGGACGTAACATATTCCGATGTAGCACCCGCGGTCTTCCAGTCCCTTCCGCAGGAACCACCTCATACAAAGGAAGGTCAGGAGCCATGCGCCGTTGCACTACATGTGGCAACACTTCCCACCGATCGCTGAGTTTATTTCCCAGCCTCTTAACTCTTACCAGTACCCGCTGACCCACTACGAAGGGGGAAGCCGTGCTGTTGGTTGGTCCGTGATGGACTTTGGACTGTAGCTGCCCCCTAACCACGTCCCCGGCAATCTTCAGCTTCCTCCTCTGCTCGGTCACCCAGCCGCTGGGAGTCCAACTGTCCGCTTCTTCGGGGACGGACAACTCCAAATCATGCCACTCCCTTCCAGGCCGCCCAAACAAAAGGAAGTATGGGGTATAACCGGTGGTACTATGTACCCGGTTATTGTATACCCACACCAAGTCCTGCACGAACTCCGGCCAGCGGTTCTTTTGCCCAGCCTCCAGAGCCCTGAGCATTTGCAGCAAGGTCCGATTGAACCTTTCACAGGCGCCATTACCTTGAGGGTGATAAGGAGTGGTCCGGGACTTCTGTACCCCATAAGTGTCACACAGACCCTCCATGAGGCGTCCCTGAAAACAGGCTCCCTGATCCGAGTGAATCCGCTCTGGGCACCCATATCTCCGAATGAAGTGCTCCACAATGGCGCGCGTAGCTGCTTCCGCAGTCTGGTTTCGTGTGGGCACGACGACGGTGAACTTCGTAAAGTGGTCGGTCATGACCAACGCGTAGCTATGACCACTACTTGACTCCCCAACCAGGACGTAATCAATCATAAGCAGCTCCAAGGGTCGCCCCGTCTGGATGGTTTGCACGGGCGCATGCTGCTCCCCAGCCTTACTTACCCCACATCGTGGACAGGCTCGGCAGACCTCTTCCGCCAACGCCTTGGTGCCAGGTACGCAGTACTGCCTGCGTAGCCATTGATGGGTCTTGGCCGCCCCGAGATGAGCGCCTTTTTCATGGGCTTCCAGTACCAAGTCCCGCGCCATGGACTCAGGCACCACCACCTGCCATACAGGACGGAGCTCTTGCTCCAGGTAGGCTCGGCGAACTAGCACCCCTTCCCTCACTGCCAGTTGATCCCATCTGTGCAATAGCCGTCGTCCGGCTATAGACAGTCGACGCCGTTCTTCACTAGAGGGCCAATGTCCCTGTTGCTTCCATCGGCGGACACACCGCAATGGAGCATCCTGAGCCTGCCGTTCGGCCCAATCTACGGTCGTCTTGGGCACACTCAGAGCACAAACAGGAGATGTCAACTGGGTCAGATCCGGGATCTCCTCCCCTTCTCTGTCCTCATCACTAGGCCCCTCCGGCCCTTGCAGGGGATAACGGGACAACGCATCCGCATTTCCATTAGCCTTTCCGGGTCGATATCGGATCTTATATCCGAACTTGGCCAACCGAGCCATCCAGCGCTGTTCCAGCGCCCCTAACTTGGCCGTGCCCAAGTAGGCCAAGGGATTGTGATCGGTCACTATGTCGAACTCAGCGCCGGTCAAGTATTCCGTGAACTTTTCGGTTACTGCCCAAACCACTGCTAGCAACTCCAGCTTAAAGGAACTGTAATTATCGGGGTTTCTTTCTGAATCCCGCAGACTCCGGCTTCCGTAGGCAATGACCCGTTCTTTGCCGTCTTGGACTTGTGCTAGCACGGCCCCCAGGCCCTTGAGACTTCCATCAGTATACAGAACGAAGGGCTTTTCGAAGTCAGCATACGCCAACACTGGAGCCGTCGTCAGGTCTTCTTTGAGCGTCGTGAACGCCTTTTCCTGAGCGTCTCCCCAGGCTATGGCTTGATTCTTAGCCATAGTGGCAACGCCCCTCAATAATTCGTTTAGCGGGCCAGCCACCTTTGCGAAGTCCTTGATGAATCTCCGATAGTAGCCCACTAACCCCAGAAATGCTCTCAGTTCCGTCACCGTTCGAGGGATCTTCCAGTCCAACACCGCAGAAACCTTATCCGGAGTGGGGCTCACCCCATCCCGGGACACAATATGTCCCAGGTATTCCAACCGAGCTTTCAGAAGATGACACTTTCGCGGCTTCAACTTCAGGCCGAATTTCTCCAAGCGCTGTAGGACGACGTCGAGTCGATCCAGATGTTCCTTGACCGTGGGAGCGAAGATGATGATATCATCCAAATAGATCAGAAGAGCGTCGAAGTTCAGGTTTCCCAGACATCTCTCCATTAACCGTTGGAAGGTGGCGGGAGCATTAGTGAGCCCAAAAGGCATCCTACAGAACTCAAACAGACCCATTGGTGTGATGAAGGCCGTCTTCTGCCGGTCCTCTGCCGCCACTGGTACTTGCCAGTATTCGCTGGCAAGATCCAGAGTGGAGAAATATCTCGCCTTCCCTAGCGCAGCTAGCGATTCCTCAATCCTGGGCAATGGATATGCGTCGCGGACAGTACAACTATTCAACCGCCGATAGTCCACACAGAACCTGATAGCGCCATCTTTCTTCCGTACTAAGACGATAGGAGCTGCCCACGGGCTCTTACTTTCGGTAATCACGTGGCTATCCAACATCTGCCTAATCATCAGCTTGACCTCTTGGTACAACTTGGGCGTGATTGGCCGATATCTCTCCCTAATGGGCAGACTGTCTCCGGTACGGATATTATGTTCCAGTTACTCCGTGTACCCAAAATCCTCTTCACTTCGGGAGAACACTTTCTGTCTGGCCCACAATATCTGCTGTAAACGGGTAACATCCCGAGGCTCGATCCCTTCCAAGGAAACATCCATTTGTTCCAAAATGGTGTTGCCGTTCCATTCGCGGGACAGGCTATCGTCACCTTCCACCTGGACCGCCAAGCCCCCTTGTTGTCCTGACGCGGGTTTGAGAAGTATCTGCCGGTCATCTCCAATCTGTTCTGCTTCCACGGCGATAACTCGAGCGACAGTCGTACCAGGACCCATCGTCTGAGTATGGTCCTGCACATTACATAACCGCACGGGTACCCTTCCTCGATGTACCCTGGCCAACGCACGGGCAACAAGAGGTCCTTCCGCCGTTCGTTCCGGACTGACCGGTTCCACCAACACCACTCTTCCCTCTAATCTCCGGTTTGTCCTCACCTCCATATATTGCAGCACCTCCTGACCAGGGGGTACTTCGACAGTCTGTCGATAGTTGGTCCGTAGGTAGCCAAGGAGCTCCAGTCCCGACTCAGTCGGTTCTTCATCACACCGTCGTACCATCCTCTGGAAAACCTGCTGCACGGGCCGGGGTACGTCCAACTCTCTCCAGTATCGAGGCCCTTTGGCGTGGAATAAGGCCTGATCCAAATTCTGTAGGGCGTTCATCCCCAGGATCACCGGGCCATGACGAAGCTCTTTTCCACCAACCACCAGAATGCCCTTCTTTCCCAAGGTCTGTCCGCATACTTCAATTTCCAACCAGACTACTCCCACGACAGGGATGGGCAAATTGTTGGCGGCGGTCAGCTTAATCCACGTTTGGGCCCGGCTCTTCTGCAGGTGAGCGTAGTTTTCCAGGAAACACCGCTCCGACATAGTGGTCACCTGAGACCCCGTGTCCAGCAGGCACTGCTGTGGTTTACCCCCTAACGTGGCTACTACGGTAGGGCACTCCCCCACCAAATCAGCAGAGTTGGTGAAGTTGGGGTTTGCCCCCATCTCCCCCGCGGGTGGCCCCTTCACCGCGAGGGACTCTAGTTTAACGGTGCCTGGTTTGGAGGTTCGGGACAGTTACGGGCATAATGTCCCACGCATTGGCATCTCCAGCAGCGAACGCCCGGTCTTGGGCCCTGCTGGGACCTGGGGGCGCTTCGCCGTTCCTCTATAGGTCCCCCTTCACCTCGGCGATCCCTTGGCCGACGGACTTCCTGCCGCAATTGGGCGACTTCTTCCTTCATGGCTAAGAGAGCTTCCTTTAGATCTTTCACACAACTCTCCAACGGGTGGGCCTCTGCTTCGGACGGGCTACTGGTGAGCAGGACCTGCTGGGGCGCTACCGCATAAGGCCCGTAGTGATCATCTCTGTCCCGGGACACAGCCTCCGCTTGTATTTCCTGGAACGCCAGGTTAGGTTGGTCCCGCACCTTGTCCAGTAGAATGTGCCGGAGCGGCACGTTCCAGAGCCCCAGGGCAAATTGGTCTCGCAGTAGCACATCCGAGTCTCCCATGGCGGCCGACCCCCGTGGGTCTCTCTTCCAGAGTTCTCCCGCCAATTCTAGGAGAGCGTTGCCAAACTGGGTCAGACTCTCGTCCTCCCTCTGCACACGCCCGAAGAACCTCTTCCTCAGAACTGCCGCAGAGGGGGTGTCACCGTACAATTCTTCTAAGATTTTGAAGATGGCGTCCAAGGTGTCCCTATCTGGTTTGGGTCGAAGAAGAACCGTCTTCCTGGCATCCCCTTCCAGGGCGTTCAGAGCCAGCTCCACCTTCATGGCACCGGTGATATGATACAACCGGGCAGTGCCATGCAGCCGTTCCTGCCAGTCGGCGAAAGCAAGATTCTTTCCATCGAACTTCGGCAGGTGGGACAACGCGGCACCCACAGCCATCACATTAGGCGGGTTGCGCTCGGGGGGAGGCGTGGTTGGTCGTGAATCCGTCATCACGAACGCGGATCCTGCCGACTACGCCAAAATGTAAGGTCCCTATCGGAGATGTGCCTCACAGGGCGACTAACTCCTAATACCTCCGAATTTACCACGATCCGCGTGGATGACTGGATCCTACCTCGGTCCCGGATTGGGTTTTCTCCGGACGCCCGCAAGTAACACCTAAGAGGGAAAAACACAGTTAAACCAAGTCTACCCAGTAAGGGCTGTCCGAGACTACGGCAAAGAACAAGGGCACCGTCAGTCCAAGCTCCTTGCCGCCTCCTCACTTTGTTCTTGCCAAGACGCGGGGGACTACAGGCACTGAAGGCCAAGACTAGTCCGAGGACTAATCCCGCCTCAAGTACCTCACACACCTGCCGGTGAGGGCCTAACCGAAAGGGGGAATCGAGCGTGATACTCACCGGGACACTCCCACTTCCGATCCGGTTCTCCTGCACCTTCCCGACTCCTGCGGATGACAAGAACACACAGCCTCCCTCTACGCTCTCCGTGAGACTAAGATGGCACCCACCAAACTGGACTGACTGCAACAGCGACCCGACCCTAACAACGTTCTAATGGTCGGCAACGCAACTAGTCAAACCACTATGCCTAACTAGGTGTGGTGCACTAACGGAACTGCTCACTTACACGCTACGGGGAACACCAGCCGGTGTTCACAGCCTAAACCGGAGGGCGGTTCCTAACCCCCTCACCCAGGTCGTACCAAGAAGCTGCCTTCTTGCTATGGGGTCACCCACGGACCCTAAGGACCGGTTCTTTAAGCCCGGCTGAGGCTCAGTAGAACAGCACACTAACCCGCGGGCCGACTGCCGCACGGAACAGCCGATCGAACTGAACCGCCCGACTGCCTGTACTCGGGTATCTCACACGTGTCCCTACGTCCGGAACCACAGGTCCACCTGCACGGAACCGGCCTTGAGGACCCTTGATCAGAACCACGGCCGCCCCTGGAACTGCCTCAAGGTGTGCTGCACTGCCACCGACTCACTCAGCCACCCCCTCTGGGTACCAGTGTGACCCCGGGGACCTAAGGGACAGGGAAACTACGTGTGTTCTCCCCTGACTATGTGTATGCTGGTAACTACACTTGTCCCCACAACACGGGTTAGCACAGGAAACCACAGGAATAAGAGCCTACCTTTAATGGGGGCCTGACGTCTTGCCCCTGGACACAGTTATGTAGCACACCCCAAAATACCGTAATGTAAACTACACTCGCCGCACAGACAGAATAAATACAGTATACGGTACTTTGCACGCTACTTACCCGAGCACACCGCTGTTAGCCAACCAGCAGGTTGCTACAGCACCACAGGAGCCTCCGCTCTACTGTACCTCCTAACCACGTGTGCTCACCTCACACAGGACCGCGCCTACACTCACGAGGCTCTCACGCCTCTACCACACACCACCAGGGCCTTATGCCCTACACACCATGGGTCTCTGCCCAGCTACACACAGAGCCTTCTGCTCTGTTTCATGGGCCTCAGCCCCCTCTCTAACTCAGGGCTCTGAGCCCACTAACTAGGGCCATGTGCCCTACTACCTAGGGGTCCTAGCCCCTGCCTACCGAGGCCTGTGGCCTCCCTAGCTATCTACTAGGGCCTTGTGCCCTTAATAGCCTACGGGCTACTAGCCCCTAACCAGGCCCTCTGGCCTTCCTATGGCCTCTAGGCCACTAACTACCTAAGGGCCTTGTGCCCTTATACACCTGGGGCTCTCACGCCCCCTGTCTAACTAATAGGGGCTTGTCCCCTTTATATCAATACTATGGCCTACTGGCCCACTAACTTCGTTGGGGCCTAGTGCCCAGGTCCCTGGGCCTTGTGCCCCTAAGATAGTGCCAACGGGCCTTGTGCCCGACTTTACTAAATGTGCTGCGGGCGTGGGCCCGGGAGAGGAGTTGCCTGGCAAGGCCTTACCTGGGGCTGTCTTCGGGGAGCTTCTCCTGGACTCCTTCCCCGTCTGCCGCCGCTTCTATGCTCTGCCGCCGGCTTCTGTTCTTGATCACGCCGGTCTTCAGGCAGCAGAGGCGCTCTTAGCCCTAACAAGGGCTCTCTGCCGCCACTGCTGGTCTCCGCTGTCTTCTCTTCTTGTCTTAATCCCGCAGCTCTCCGCGACACGTCCTCTTCTTGCTCTCTCCGCCGACGAACTGAACATGGCGGCGCGCGCTGACTTAAATAGTCGGCGCCGCGCTAACGTCATCACGTGGCGTCGACGCGACGCCACGTGATGACATGGCGGGCCCGGATTGGTCCGTCGCCATTTTCCTTTTTGAAATGGCCGGGAGGTGAGCCCTGATTGGCTCACCGTCCCGGCTGAACTGAGGGAACCGCCGCCCGAGGGATGACGACGGCCCCGGCCAGGTAAGTCCTCTACATTTCCCCCCTTTTTAATGTCGGCAGTCCCTGCCGACAAAACCCTGGTCCACACGAAATCCGGGTCAGTATAACGTTCTCCAGGCTGGCCCAAGTTCGGTCGCTGCGATCTTCTAGGTTGAAGCGGCGGTGTCGGAAGGTCCAGGTCCACTGGAGTAGCATCCGGAGTAACAACGTCGTCGGCGGTCATTGGTGCCCACCAATCCACCCCCGTCGGGGCGGGTATAGGATCTGGCTCACTTCTCTCCTGGACGTCGGAAGGCAAATCCAGAAAACCACAGGGACGTAACATATTCCGATGTAGCACCCGCGGTCTTCCAGTCCCTTCTGCAGGAACCACCTCATACAAAGGAAGGTCAGGAGCCATGCGCCGTTGCACTACATGTGGCAACACTTCCCACCGATCGCTGAGTTTATTTCCCAGCCTCTTAACTCTTACCAGTACCCGCTGACCCACTACGAAGGGGGAAGCCGTGCTGTTGGTTGGTCCGTGATGGACTTTGGACTGTAGCTGCCCCCTAACCACGTCCCCGGCAATCTTCAGCTTCCTCCTCTGCTCGGTCACCCAGCCGCTGGGAGTCCAACTGTCCGCTTCTTCGGGGACGGACAACTCCAAATCACGCCACTCCCTTCCAGGCCGCCCAAACAAAAGGAAGTATGGGGTATAACCGGTGGTACTATGTACCCGGTTATTGTATACCCACACCAAGTCCTGCACGAACTCCGGCCAGCGGTTCTTTTGCCCAGCCTCCAGAGCCCTGAGCATTTGCAGCAAGGTCCGATTGAACCTTTCACAGGCGCCATTACCTTGAGGGTGATAAGGAGTGGTCCGGGACTTCTGTACCCCATAAGTGTCACACAGACCCTCCATGAGGCGTCCCTGAAAACAGGCTCCCTGATCCGAGTGAATCCGCTCTGGGCACCCATATCTCCGAATGAAGTGCTCCACAATGGCGCGCGTAGCTGCTTCCGCAGTCTGGTTTCGTGTGGGCACGACGACGGTGAACTTCGTAAAGTGGTCGGTCATGACCAACGCGTAGCTATGACCACTACTTGACTCCCCAACCAGGACGTAATCAATCATAAGCAGCTCCAAGGGTCGCCCCGTCTGGATGGTTTGCACGGGCGCATGCTGCTCCCCAGCCTTACTTACCCCACATCGTGGACAGGCTCGGCAGACCTCTTCCGCCAACGCCTTGGTGCACTAACGGAACTGCTCACTTACACGCTACGGGGAACACCAGCCGGTGTTCACAGCCTAAACCGGAGGGCGGTTCCTAACCCGCTCACCCAGGTCGTACCAAGAAGCTGCCTTCTTGCTATGGGGTCACCCACGGACCCTAAGGACCGGTTCTTTAAGCCCGGCTGAGGCTCAGTAGAACAGCACACTAACCCGCGGGCCGACTGCCGCACGGAACAGCCGATCGAACTGAACCGCCCGACTGCCTGTACTCGGGTATCTCACACGTGTCCCTACGTCCGGAACCACAGGTCCACCTGCACGGAACCGGCCTTGAGGACCCTTGATCAGAACCACGGCCGCCCCTGGAACTGCCTCAAGGTGTGCTGCACTGCCACCGACTCACTCAGCCACCCCCTCTGGGTACCAGTGTGACCCCGGGGACCTAAGGGACAGGGAAACTACGTGTGTTCTCCCCTGACTATGTGTATGCTGGTAACTACACTTGTCCCCACAACACGGGTTAGCACAGGAAACCACAGGAACAAGAGCCTACCTTTAATGGGGGCCTGACGTCTTGCCCCTGGACACAGTTATGTAGCACACCCCAAAATACCGTAATGTAAACTACACTCGCCGCACAGACAGAATAAATACAGTATACGGTACTTTGCACGCTACTTACCCGAGCACACCGCTGTTAGCCAACCAGCAGGTTGCTACAGCACCACAGGAGCCTCCGCTCTACTGTACCTCCTAACCACGTGTGCTCACCTCACACAGGACCGCGCCTACACTCACGAGGCTCTCACGCCTCTACCACACACCACCAGGGCCTTATGCCCTACACACCATGGGTCTCTGCCCAGCTACACACAGAGCCTTCTGCTCTGTTTCATGGGCCTCAGCCCCCTCTCTAACTCAGGGCTCTGAGCCCACTAACTAGGGCCTTGTGCCCTACTACCTAGGGGTCCTAGCCCCTGCCTACCGAGGCCTGTGGCCTCCCTAGCTATCTACTAGGGCCTTGTGCCCTTAATAGCCTACGGGCTACTAGCCCCTAACCAGGCCCTCTGGCCTTCCTATGGCCTCTAGGCCACTAACTACCTAAGGGCCTTGTGCCCTTATACACCTGGGGCTCTCACGCCCCCTGTCTAACTAATAGGGGCTTGTCCCCTTTATATCAATACTATGGCCTACTGGCCCACTAACTTCGTTGGGGCCTAGTGCCCAGGTCCCTGGGCCTTGTGCCCTTAAGATAGTGCCAACGGGCCTTGTGCCCGACTTTACTAAATGTGCTGCGGGCGTGGGCCCGGGAGAGGAGTTGCCTGGCAAGGCCTTACCTGGGGCTGTCTTCGGGGAGCTTCTCCTGGACTCCTTCCCCGTCTGCCGCCGCTTCTATGCTCTGCCGCCGGCTTCTGTTCTTGATCACGCCGGTCTTCAGGCAGCAGAGGCGCTCTTAGCCCTAACAAGGGCTCTCTGCCGCCACTGCTGGTCTCCGCTGTCTTCTCTTCTTGTCTTGATCCCGCAGCTCTCCGCGACACGTCCTCTTCTTGCTCTCTCCGCCGACGAACTGAACATGGCGGCGCGCACGCTGACTTAAATAGTCGGCGCCGCGCTAACGTCATCACGTAGCGTCGACGCGACGCCACGTGATGACATGGCGGGCCCGGATTGGTCCGTCGCCATTTTCCTTTTTGAAATGGCTGGGAGGTGAGCCCTGATTGGCTCACCGTCCCGGCTGAACTGAGGGAACCGCCGCCCGAGGGATGACGACGGCCCCGGCCAGGTAAGTCCTCTACACCCTGCCACCTACCTTTATGTTGTAGATTAAACAGGACATGTGCAAACCTGGCATTTCAGTGACACACTATGTAGTTCTTGATAGCTTGCTTCTGAAGCACATAGAGGGATTGATGCTGAGTTTCACATTTACCCATTTGCTTAGCATAAAATACTCAAATTTATGCTGTACATGCCCACAAAAACAGTGTATGCTTACGCCCATATATAGATACTGAGATGTGTTAGACTCACTATATGGTCGTAAATAAGCTATTTTTATGCGTTTTCGTATGCATTTGTGTCCAACTCAGCATCAGTCCCAGAGTGCTGAAATCCACCTTATTACTACCTCTAACTTCAGTTGGTGAAATGGCAGATTACATTTGGGTGCAGTTGTTGTGGTGGTCTGTATGCAGTTGCTGAAAATGGACACAAATTTTATAACCTGCTGCCAAAGATTAATTTCTGACTACTAGTTAAACTAGAGGCATTAGACACAAATGACAGCAGCAGCTAGTTAATAGGATGACAGTTTAATTAAAGATAAAGTTAGGAAATCCCTGCATTTTTTAATAGTACAAGAAGATGGAATTGGACGGAAATTAAACACAGAAAAATAAGCCTCAGATAGATGGTAGGATGACAGTTTAGTAAGATGTGGGCAAAGTCTAGCATTCCTTTACTAGGAGATAGCATTGGACACAGTGGTAGATTAAAATAAGGGCTGGTGTAGCAACTAACCAGGGCCCAGGGCAGTAAGGACTGCTTCAACTATATCCACCCTTTGTAGATTGGATTAAACAAAAGAGACAGATGACTGGCCGAGAACAATAGCAAAGTTTCAGGTACCTGCTTGGCTGGCCTGAGCCAACCAAACTCACAATCTTGAAGAGATTTCTATTTGTAAACTGCTCCTATTGGTTAAATGTTGCTCTCATTCTTTATACTTATGCTGTGTCTAAGGACAACTATACAGTGATACTTCCCTTGTTCTATATACCAGGTGTATTTTTTCCACTTTCCAGCAGTGATAAAGAGGCCCAGCAATCCCTGGGAGGAGAATTTATAGAGTGACTGATGACCCTCCAAGTGTATAGTATTCGCTGGAAGCTGCAGTGGACTTAACGCCTTAACTCCGAATGGGTAAATACTTGACTATCTCACAAACACATGCGTTTATGTTAGTTCGGCTTATGGCCTCCCTTGTCATGACTAACATTTTGCTGCTGGTTTAACTATACTTTTGAAGTATTGTGCAGTTATTAAATGCTGTTTGTAAGAAATCTAAATGGGTGAAAGTCATCAGAGTAACTAACAATCACCACTGTCTGTAAGTATAACTTTGGGCCCATGCAGCCACCATACACAGGAAGGCCCTGCATCATTTCACTGCACAAGAATATGAGACTAATATACTCACCTATCATGATTGCTCTGTACACTTTGAAACCTATCAATGTCTGTATTAGAACCCCCCAATACAGTATAATGTTAGTATTTTAAATTGTATTTTATGCATTACATATTTTAGTCCACTTTTTCACTTATATGCCTTTATCTGTATTGTTTTGATATTAATGAACCATATACTAAAATTATGCGTCCAGATGTTTACCCAATAATTACAATGAACTAAGGGACTTAAGAAAAAAAATGTTGATTTACTTTGGCTAACATACACAATGATACCTATTTTGACATAATAGGTCATCACTGATTAATCTCAGTCTTTGCTCTTATGCTGTGTCTAAGGACAACTTCACAGTGTTACTCATCTTGTTCTATATACTAGGTGTAATTCACTTTAGTTTGTGTCCAGATATTTTATATATTTTTTAGATAAGTATTTCTTTAGTTGCAACTGTAATATTTGCTTGTTTTTTTTCTATATTTATTTATTCAATGGTACCTATAATGGTACTCCTATTCTTTGCACAATAGCAGACATTATACTACTCCTATGTAAACTGCCTGCCAAAAAGAGGGCGAGACCACTGATCTACAATGTCCCTTCTCTATAGGGCTGTGATTCCCATTAAATGAATTAATTATTTGCTGATTATTAATATTATTTAACATTTTATTAATATTATTTTACTATTTAAAATTGTTTACAGTCATACTGTTTTCAGCTGCAAGCTCCAGGATCTCGACCCGTTCCCATCTGCTTTCCAAAACAAGGCAGGGAGTGCTATATATGCACATTGCAGAGGCCAAAACTCACAAAATTTCATTTGACATGACAATTATTTTTTGACTTGCTTTCAAATCCAAGGTGAATAGGAACTCCAAGAGCTAGATTTACTAAAGGGCGGTTTGGTGAAACCACCGATTTTATTGTTGATTTTTCCAGCGGGTTTAAAACTGCCAGATTTACAAAACCTCAAACCGCCATTAAAACAGACAAAATTTACATTATTAAGAACCACAACTCTACAAATCACCATCCCAATTTTTACAATGATGAACATACAAACCACCAGAATGACTAAGTTGGGTTTGCAAAAATAAAAGAGGTGGTTTTGAGTGGCGAGATTGCTCAAACTGCATGCTGTTTGAGCTATTTTGCCATTCAGAAGATATGAGAAAGCACAATTGACATTTAAAATATTTAGGCAATCATTATTTATTGATTAAGGGGGACACTATTATAGCATTATATTGTGCTGGAAATTTGAATATATAATAATATTAGCTGAATGTTAATGGTGGATATAATTATTTATGTTGCATAATTTGACGTTACATAGTGGCCAAGTAATATAATAATTAAATAATGTTCTCCCCTTAATATAATGAAGAAAAAAAACTACCCTATAAGTTAATATTTCATTAACTTTGCCACTTAATCAATAAATAATGATTGCCCAAATAATTTAAATGCCAATGGTGCCTTCTTTTATGTTCTGAATGGCAAAATAGCTCAAACAGCATGTTTGAGCTATCAAACCATCAAACTATTCAGAAGGAGGAATTAAAACTGTCCTGTCCTGCCTTTTGGATGGCTGTTTTGATGGAGGTTTTAACTAGAGATGGGCGGGTCTGGTTCCCCGAGAACCGAACCCACCCGAACTTTGCCTATCCGAGTACCGAGCTGAGTAGCTCGGTACTCTCTCATCCAAATCAAGGCCGAACGTCATCGTGACGTCGTCGGATCTCGGGGCTCGGTTCTCGCGATACTTCAAGATTATAAATACACGCCTCCACAGCAATCCATCGCCATTTGACAGAGGGAGAGAGCAGGGTGTAGTCACAGGCTGATTAGAGCAGGGACAGAGAATCCAATATTCTTCTTGCAATTGCTCTAACAAAAATAGCTAGAGAAGAGAGGAGGATAGAGGTTTATTTTATTTTATTTTTATATTTGGCACTCTCCAGTGCTTTTGGGGTGTCCCCCATAATAGTGCATAAATATTTCTGGCTGTCAAAAGTCATATCTGTAAGCAGTATCTACCAAATAATTTTTAGCACTCCTCAGTGCTTTTGGGGTGTCCCCCATAATTGTGCATTAATATTTCTGGCTGTCAAAAGTCATATCTGTCAGCAGTATCAACCAAATAATTTTTAGCACTCCTCAGTGCTTTTGGGGTGTCCCCCATAATTGTGCATTAATATTTCTGGCTGTCAAAAGTCATATCTGTCAGCAGTATCAACCAAATAATTTTTAGCACTCCTCAGTGCTTTTGGGGTGTCCCCCATAATTGTGCATAAATATTTCTGGCTGTCAAAAGTCATATCTGTCAGC
This sequence comes from Mixophyes fleayi, assembly GCF_038048845.1. NCBI lineage: Eukaryota > Metazoa > Chordata > Amphibia > Anura > Limnodynastidae > Mixophyes > Mixophyes fleayi. The sequence goes on from NC_134404.1 coordinate 200,747,867, forward strand.
AGTATCAACCAAATAATTTTTAGCACTCCTCAGTGCTTTTGGGGTGTCCCCCATAATTGTGCATAAATATTTCTGGCTGTCAAAAGTCATATCTGTCAGCAGTATCTACCAACTAATTTTTAGCGCTCCCCAGTACTTTTGGGGTGTCCTCCCTAATTGTGCATAAATATTTCTGGCTGTCAAAAGTCATATCTGTCAGCAGCATCTTACCAAATAAATTTTACCACTACAAGTGCATTGCACTCAAAATGGATTCAAAGCAGTCCACAAATGATCAGAATGAGCAACCAGTTTCTGTCACCAGTCCTGATGTTAGTGTTCCCAGTACGTCATCTGGCCAAGGCGATGTCAAACAACAGAGTGTTTACAAATCAGTGCAAAAAACAAAAACCAAAAAAAATTTTACTGTGTTGAAGCGAACAAGAAGTGTTACTGAGCAAAAGTTAAGTGCCGATAAAAAAAAATTGCCAACATGCCATTCTACACACGCAGTGGCAAAGAGAGAATGAGGCCTTCACCTTTGGCTATTAGTGGCAGATCCAAAAATGTTACTGAGCCTACAAGTGGTGCACAACTACTGTTACGCGTCAAAGCCGAGCTGCAAGATAACAGTAAGGCATTGGAGGATAATGTTTGCTCTGAATCAGAAATGACACCGATCCCTGTGGAGAGTCCATCCAACAGTGGTATGCCTAATCGTGAGCATTCTGTTAGTGTACCCATAAAGAAGGGCCCTTTCAGCAGTTCTGCTGATGTGTACCTGAACAGCCTGAGTGTAGCCGGTGATACACAAATTGAGGATGCCACTTTGGAAATAGAAGAGGATGAGGGGAGATTTATGGAGGTGACGAGGGCGCTAATGAGGATGTTGATGATTATGATGCAGACAGATACCAAATTGCCTTTCTCAATTTCTATTTATATTCTAGATTATATAACGGCTGAATAGTCTTCTATTTTATTCCTAGTGGAGAGGGGATCTGATGCAGACAGATACCAAACTGCCTTTGTCCATTTCTTTGTATATTCGAGTTTCTAGTTCTACAGTCTATGCAGGCTGCTTTTTTTTCTATTTTACTACACGTGGATGGGGGGGGGGGGGTCTGATGCAGACAGATACCAAACTGCCTTTGTCCATTTCTTTGTATATTCAAATTGCTAGTTCTAAAGTCTATGCAGGCTGCTTTTTTTTCGATTTCACTACACGTGGATGGGGGGGTCTGATGCAGACAGATACCAAACTGCCTTTATCCATTTCTTTGTATATTCAAATTTCTAGTTCTACAGTCTATGCAGGCTGTTTTTTTTTATATTCAACTACAAGTGGAGGGCAGGGGGGGGGGGCTTAGATAGCCACCAAAGTACCGTGGTCAATTTAATTTTACTTTCTAGCTCCACAGTCTGTGCAGGCTGCTTTTTTAATATTCAACTACAAGTATAGGGTGTAATATACACCCAAAGACGATGGCTACATTGCCAATAATTAAAGATGGAGGAGGTAGACAACCAGGTTTGACTGTATAATTTGCAGACAAGTGTTCGCATTAAGGATGGCCTACCAGGGATTAAACTGTTTTTTCATAATTTATTAGCTTTAGAATTACCTCACTTATCTAAGAAACTGGTGGAGCACTAAATTAGGTTATTTTAGACCAAAAAAATTGTATTTTTTTCAAAAATAGCAAAACAAAACCAAACAAAACCAAAACCAAAACACGCAAGGGCGGTTTTGCAAAACCAAAACCAAAACACGAAGGTAATCCAGATCCAAAACCGAATACAAAACCAAAACACGGGGGTCAGTGACCATCTCTAGTTTTAACCAAACCATTGGCGATTTCGCTTTTTCAATCCGCCACATATCGCCATCGTTTTTTAAATCACAGCCTCAAACTGCCCTATAGTAAATGCGGCCGTTTGACTACTAAACCACCGGCGATATGTGCCGGTTTCAAACTGCCACCAAACTTGATTCTAAATAAATCTAGCCCCTAATCAATCTGAATTTAGACTGTAATATCCAATGGGGCAGGGACTGATGTGAATGAGTTCTTTGTACAGCACTGCGGAATCAGTGGCGCTATATAAATAAATGGTGATGATGATGATGATGATGATCTTGACTTAACTGATTGGTTAGCTTGGAATTGGAATTTCTGCAATCCTTAACTCCTGTGGGCCCTGTATCAGTGGGTCTTCAGTCCTGCCATTGTTTAGCCTGGATACCTTCATTACTCCTGCTACCTTGACAAGCTTGACCTCCAGTCACTAAGGTCCATTCTCTGAAGTAATTAATCGTTATTTCTGTACCTGTGACTGTACTGCATACTTGGTTTATGTTTACCCTGCAATAAAGAGTTCAGGTTTTATTTTATGCTGATTCTGTCACCAAGTTAAATAATTTCTTTATCTTTAAGTCACATTCTGCCATATGACTTGTTGCTCCTGAATCTATACACCAGCCCTGGAACATGATTATTTGCTGCTCTAAAGCATTCATTCCACTTATCTGTAAGTGTGTCAGTGGTTTTGGCTTTGTCTGTTTGTTTGTATATCTTTGGAAACTTTCTTGTTTACTCTGCTATCCATATTGAACAGTTGTTCTTCCCTCTTCTTTGCATCTAAAACATGCTTGTGTTTTCTTCCTGCATGACTTTGTGTCTTTCGGCACAATTTCTGTGTCATGTTGTCTGTTGTCCTGCATGAGTTCCTTTCTGTGCTGTAATTCAGATAATATTATTAACTAAATATTATCAGGTGTTAGATATGCCATAAGTGCCCACGTTTAGTTTTTGCAATCTGGGAGATACCGGAGGGGGGAGTGGCATGGACAGTCGTGTCATTTTGGCTCCGCCCTCAGTGATGAAAATGACCTTTTGTCGTGAGGAATGGAGCCAAAATGACATGATTCCCCGCAAATCGCGTCCTTCACTATGAAATGGACAGGGTCCGGGAGACCTACCTGAAATTCGCGAGTCTCCCAGACATTCTGGGAGAGTAGGCAAGTGTGAAATATGCATCAGGCCTAGTTTCAAGGCATTAATGAATGCACTGTATGAACTGGGTTAACTTTGTGAAAGCAAGGCTTCCACATGGCTGTCTCTTATAGTCTCTGAAATTGATTGCAGTTGTGGCAATACCTCTAGCATACATCTAGCATTTCTTGAGGTTACTGTTTAAACTGGACCTTTCATGCAGCTTTTGAAATGCATTTCACATGCCCTTTGGAGTAGTATCGTGCCTTACATGAATTACTGTAGCAGATCATCCTCCACTAATAAAGTTATGGTTGACCATGCCCGTCTGTTTTTCTTGTCTCATTCTTGTGGGTAAACCTCGAATCTGTTTGTAATAATAAACTCCCAAGAGTTATCTCTGGATAGTAGGGTTTTGAGTTTAAACTTCCATAAATGACATTCCCATTATTCAGTTTATCCACTGTTAGTTTAAGCTCTAAACTGCTCACCATTCTTCCTTCAATCCCTCTTACTTGCGCTCTGTAGATTGCAGTACCTTTTATTTATTTCTAGTGATGATATAACAGTCTGTTCCCTGAACTGTGTTGTGTCTGGGCCCATAACCTGTTACTCAAGCATCAGTACACAGTGGAATCTAATGGGCGTAACCTTGCTTGAATATTGCTGAACAAGTATTATAATGGAAGGCACACACTGGGTCTCATTTAGACGTGGATGTACATCCGTTTTTTTGCACATGACTTCAGCACTTAGTTGCCACTAAATGTTTATATTATATATGCATCCTGCAGACACCAGTACACCGACTTCTTGTTGTAAATCAAAACTTACATTTATTGTTTGCATCACAATAATAAAACACTTCTTGCCAGGATGACACCAGCAAGCGATACCATTTGCTTACATCTCCTCGTGCTAACCTAATGCTAACTAAACATACTCCAGCTCTCTCATAACTGGCCAACTAGTTCAGCACCAGTCACAAACCTAAAATGACAACTCAGTCTTTTAACCCTCACCCAAACACTGCAAACCAGTCACAGACTACAAATCAATAACACACATATGGCGCACCTGCATATTTTTGCTCTATGGGAAAGACTGTGTGGGAATTAACTCTGTATGCAGCTTTCCCCTGCAGACTTCTTGGGACCTCATCTGTCCCTATGCAGTAAAGCTGTGGCGAATACACCTCTTTGCTACATACCCTTCCCATTAGTGTCGCCAACCTAGGTGACGCAGACATCACATCTCTGTGAAAGAGAGATTTTTTTATTACTTAAAGAGTTCCCTATGCAGGAAAGCTGTGGCAAATAGGCCTCCGCTGCAGTATATAAATATATATATATATAAATATATAAACAAAAACAGACATAGGTCCTCTGCACTCACCATGTACAGACTGGGGTGCAAGAGTGGGTTGCCCACATTGTATAGACAAGAAAACAGGGATACTCTGCACTCTCCAAAGACATAATTAATGCTGTACCAAGTACTGTTCTATATTAAAAACAGGGAATGTTAGTTCCACATATTGCAATATATGTTAAGCTGACCAACTCACGCCAAAGTCTTCCCATTCTGGTCAGTCCTAACATGATCAAATGCTATGCTTTTTTATCTGGGCTTAAGGCTTACCTGCACACAGCTTTTAAAGGCAAGTCTTTCCCAAGCACTAGCAGCCATGGGAGACCTGGGACTCACCTGATACAAGTTGGAATTAATTAATGTAAAGAATGGGGTGCAAGAGTCATGGGACTTACATTGTATAAACAAAAACAGACATAGATCCTCTGCACTCACCATGTACAGACTGGGGTGCAAGAGGGGATTGCCCACATTGTATAGACAAGAAAACAGGGATACTCTGCACTCTCCAAACACATAATTAATGCTGTACCAAGTACTGTTCTATATTAAAAACAGGGAATGTTAGTTCCACATATTGCAATATATGTTAAGCTGACCAACTCACGCCAAAGTCTTCCCATTCTGGTCAGTCCTAACATGATCAAATGATATGCTTTACATATATTGCAATATGTGGAACTAACATTCCCTGTTTTTAATATAGAACAGTACTTGGTACAGCATTAATTATGTGTTTAGAGAGTGCAGAGTATCCCTGTTTTCTTATATAAATAAGATAGAAGTGGATGCACTCACTTAACTACCAAAAAAATAACTAAAAGGGCTGTGCGTAATCAACATAATAATTTGCATATCCTGAATTATTCAAATGAAATGAACAGACCAGCACCAACAAGCCAGAGTACTAAAATACAATTTTTCTAATAAGTCCAAAAGAAATCAAATAAAAAGATACATTACAAAACATTTCCTACCCAAAGAAAGTAAAGGGGACTGAAATGATCGTGTTGTTTTGTAATGTATCTTTTTTTATTTCTTTTGGACTTTTTTGATTATTATTTTTTTTTTGTGTTTTTATTAAAATTTATCTTTATCTTTGGCTTACCGGTGCTGCTCTTTATTTGAACAATTGAGGGTGGAAAAAAATAAATTAAAATAATATACACATACAAGTATGTTCAGATGTACCGAAATCTTCCAAGAATTGCTTCCCCCCTATATCAGCCCATCTTTCCTAAGACACAATATACTAGGAAAAAAGGAGGAAAGGGGTTACTCTGTAGTGAAGTTAAAAAACTTTATTAAAAATTCTCCATGCACATTGAATTAAGTTTATCCTAATAAAATCAATAAGAACGTCTGAAATAGTGATGGCATCCTGACATACCTCAAGAGTCACATGTGCGACCCTCCAACCTTAAAATGGTCACACACTACCCTTAGTTTCATGAATTAAAAAACAGCCCTTAAATGACCTCAGCATCATCATCTCTAATCCTAAAATGCCCCCACATTCCCCCCACTTGCACCAAAACGCACATGCCACCCAAATACCACACAGATCTCCACACATGCAGCCCAAACCTTCCCAAATGCAACTTAAGTTTAGCAAATCACTTGTTAAGCAGATGATTTTTAGTCAAAATACTTACATTTTGTCTTAAGCCTCCAGAAGAAGGAGGGAGAAAATGTGGTGCACAATGCACTCTCTCCTCCTCCTCCTTAACCTCATCTGGTATGTTGTGTGACCTCTTTGCATGGAAACGGCTCTAACTTATTCTCTGCTTTTTTATAAAGCAGAGAATTAGGCAGAGCAGGGCACAGAGATTGGGGCCACAGGTAAAGTTACACCCAATGGCTTGCGACCCACTGGCCACCTTTTGCCCACCACTGATGTAAAATATAACACAGAAAAAACACTTTGGGTTACCACCAACATGGGGAGCTGTTGGAATACTTCTACTCCATTAAATGCAAGGCTGAGAGACAAATGCCATCACAGGACCTATGAGGAAATGCTTGAGGGCATGACTTGGTGTTTGATTTACCAGGGGTGGCCAACCAGATGAAGAGCCAAAAAATATGTATAGATACTGCAAAGAGCCAACTTTAAAAAAGCCCAGTTAGGGGTTAATGGCGTACACGGGAGAGTAAGGAAAAAATGTCTTAAAAGATCAGAGAAACAATAATGTGGGATTCAGTTCTTGGCTGCAGCAAACCTGTGGTTGATTGCATATAACCACCAACAATAATATAGAAACAAAGGAGAGACGGTTGCGCTGCGGAGAAACTAATCAGTTGATGTATACAAAATGTCTAGCACGGATTCCGCCAGGAAGTAGTAAGACAGTGGCTAATATTAATCACAACATTCTTTAATATAAAATTGGTTTGGGTGAAATTCAAACACAATGCCCACAAATGGGTTAATCACCCTAGAGACATCAGCATATCTTACATATATAGCATATAAAATGCCCCCCGGCCATCAGTACTGAGGTATCAGAAAACAGATGCAGATCTACATATACATAAAAGACCACATTATTAATTAGTCGAGTGAAATAAAAATATAAGATCTAAATGCCAGATTGAGGATTGACCCATCCAGACAAAATGGTATAACAGTGTGTATATATCAACGGTCCAAAAATAGGAAGCTCTAACAAAGAATCCGGACAGATGATAAGAGTTTGGGTCGTACATAAAAATCGATATTATATACTAGATGGACTGGCGATCCCATGTACTTAGGCTCCAATTGGCTGGCATGCAGTAGAGGAATATATCCCAGATAAAACATTCCAGGTTCTATGCTTGGACACAGTTAGTCACAGATATAAAGATCCAAAAGGATTACAGGTGAAAAAGTTCAAATATAGATCCCAGATACTTGATCTGTTAAGTTGCGGGCAACAAAGTAATATACAACTTACCAGTGTTGAAATTCACCCTCCGGAGGGATTTATCATACTATCTGGCGCTTTTCAAAAATCTGCCCAACTCCACGGCACTTTCACCCTTAGCGCGATCCTGAGCAACAAAAGAATCAGTCCCGCTGGTAACAGAGCGTATAGTCTTCTTGTTCCAGCTTCAGATCACTGGTAATGACAGGTAAGTATCCAGACACAGATAGCAGACACAGCTGAAGCGTTTTGTGCCGATTCCCGGCACTTTCTCCGCAGCGCAACCATCTCTTCTTTGTTTCTAAAAGCCAACTTTACCTTGTGTGTATATACTGTAGGCAGTCACAATTGCGACAGTGGAAATGTTGGCAGTTAACCTTTCTACTGTCTGAATTGTGTACCCTACACGTATATACATATACACAGTATAAACATGCATACATAATGTACACACCTACAGTGAAAATTCAACATGCAATATTTTGCTGAGCGAAAAAACAAAATATCCAACATTACTAAAATGTTCACAAAAATCACCAAATTTGCATAGCTATGCAATCTACTCTTATCTTGTTGCTGTGTCCAGCCGAGGAGGGTTGAAACAGCTACTTATAGTCTCTTCACAGTAGCTCATGCTACTATTGCATCCACAATCACTGTGCAGGGAACTGTTGAAGTGGGGATAAAAAAAGTAATAAATAGCCAACATACCCATCAGATCTCCCCACATGCCATAAAACCTAACCAAATGCCCCTTGACTGCCCCTCAGACATCTTCACATGCCTCTCACATATCCCTCAGATCTCCCAGCATGCCACAAGATCACCCCACATGCCCATATATGCCATCAGGCTTCCCTATATGCAACTTATACACCCCACATGCTCCTTATGTGATATCAGACCTTCTCACATGCTATCAGATCTTAACATATGCCAATCAGCCTTCCCACATGCCATCAGATTTCCCCAAATTTAATTAAATCTAACAACATGCCCCTTACTTACCTCTCACACTGCCCACACAGCCTCTGCATTCTCTCTTCCTCCTTCCCTGATTGGATTGTCTGACACTGTGACCTTTGCATTATGCAGAGGAGATCACAAGACTGGGATGTTGGGCAAGCTGTGGACCAAACTGGCATCCGGAGCACAATGCTCATGTCTTGCTCCTGACTAACGGCCGCATTTAAAGTACAAAGAGTCACATGTGTTTCGAGAGCTACTGATTGCCCACCACAGGATTTACACACAGAGGGCCTTATCATTAAGGAAAGTAAGGCAAAAAAAAAAAATGAGTAAGTTTTCTCCAGCACAAAACTATGTTACAATGCAAGGGGTGCAAATTAGTTTATTATTTTGCACATAAGATAAATACTGGCTGTTTTTTCATGTAGGACAAAAATACTTGATAGCTTTAGCCCCAGGTCTCTCCCCACACATTACACCATTACCACCCTTACCCCTCTCCCAACATATTATACCAATATAATCCTCGCCCCTCTCCCCACACATTACACCAATACAACCCCCTGCCCTTATCTCACACATTACATGCAGGGCTGGCTGGAAAATTTTAGTCTGGGAGCAAGCAAACAAGAGTGGTCCATCATAAGTAACCTGCAAATCCTCATAAATAACCCCTCATCCTAATTAACTCCTTTGTAATAATCCTTCACCCCTTCATCAATCAATCCCCTCAACCTCTCATTAACCGCCTCAAAATCACTCATCATCATATTAACCTCTTCATCAACATTAATCTTCCCCTCATTAATTAACTCTCATCGTTCCAAATTTAAACCCCTTATAATCATTAACTCCCACATCACCCCCATCATAAATAATGAGTCCCACCTTATAATCATTAAAACCTTTAGCCTCATCATAACAACCCCTTCCACTTCATTAATCCCTTTATAATCATTGACTATCTCATCCTAATTGTTAATTAAACTTAACATCATTAAAAAAATCCCTCTTAAATTAATTAACCCCCTTAATCATTACCTCCCTCAGTCTCATCAAAATTACCCTACTAAGATCATTACCCACTTCATTCTCATAATTAACTCCCAATCATAATGCCAAACCCCTTTGTGAAAGTCAAATAATTGGATGAAGTCGTTCCAAATTAATAAACATCAATTTAATTGACTTTATCTGAAAATATGTGAATAGCACGCTACGGCATGGATTGTTACGCAATAACACTATCGAACACTAGGCAGCTGTTGGAGAGTTGACCCCCACCCTTGGAGTGCATCGTTTGAACCGATCTATGACCTGTATTATACTGGACTGTCCTAAATCCTGAACCAATGGAAGAATGCCATGACATCATCACTGTTTTTTATGTACCACAAACTGTATATAAACCAGGCACTGTGACATCTTTCAGTCTACTTTGACCACAGGCTTCAGGATTGAATGACTGTATGCTGGATCCAGTGTGCTACATATGTATCGGCTGTACTTTATTTTATTTAATTGTTATTTGTTACATCTTGCTATTAAATCTCTTCTGTGTGTTCGAACCGCATTGATCGCAGCGAACAATATTTATTAATAGCGACTAGACGAACATAACAATTTGGGGCTCTGAGCGGTAAACACACTACCGGAAGATTTGCAAAACCTACGGATTTTGTGTCTCAACAAAGGGTGGAAGATGCATCATAAATGGGTAAGAACGTAAATAGTTCTGTGCCTTTTTATCATTCTGTGTTGCAAAGCCGAATATCCGCTTTATGTAATCGAAGGGGCGCTGGTTAAAACCTAGGGACAAGGAAGAAAAACTGTTTCTTTTTATTGTCATTGTACGATATTAATGTGATTTGTTTGCATAGCATACACATATATATATTTCCCTGTATATTTGCCACATGTTTAAACAGTTGTATTGATAGATAGTCCTGTTGTATTTTATAGTGAAGTGAATTGCTAAAACCTCTGAGAAATTATTACAATCATTTGAGGAAAGTATTTTTCTGCGCAGAAAAAAAAGGTGTATGTGAATTGTGTAATTGTAGAAAATACAGGTTAAGACAAAGATTCTGTTGAGGAAATAGGGTATAAATTGACCTTTGGAGAGGTTCTGTTGAAGAAAATAGGGTATAAAAATTGACCTCTGAAACGTTCTGTTGAAAAGACAGGGTATAAAAATTGACGTTGTGTGGTATACGGTGATACGAAAACAGGGTTTTCGTCATAATCCAATTGTATCTGCATAAGTTTGCAGATAATTGGTACCTGCAGGCTTGTACGATCGGACCGTATGTGTGGCATACGCACTTGATTATGAAATTGTGGATGTTGGAGAGGAAACTTGCTGGAAAGACTGATATTCTTTAATATTCAGTTCTCCCAGTTCTAAAGTACTCGAATAGGTGTGCTGGAAAGGAAAGATATAGCAAGGTTGATATTTTTGTTCTCCCAGTTTCTGTATTAGGGGTCCTCACTTATCATCGCATGAATTGTTAAGTTGTACCCAGTTGGAAAGAATTAAGTGGATGCAGCTTACGGAATTCATCCACGGCCATCACAAATCTCTCACAGGAGTTTTTCACGTGAAGCGTTGAGGATTACGTTTGCACATGGGTGCTAAACAAATGTGTGAGATGGCCGATATGACCGACGTACAGGTCAAAGGTATATTATATGTAGGAAATAGGGTGGGTACGCAATGGCATACTGTGATAAGTGGGTCAAGATGACCAATGAGTGTGTGAAACTCTTTCCTAAAGTTGGTAGTTTGGGGTATTAGGTACTGTTTGAGATAAAATCTGTTTGATTAAGTCATTAAAACAGAGAATTAAACACAATGACTGTTTAAAACTGTGGTAACAGGAAGTGAACACATGGCAGGATAGCGCATGCATAGCGGAAGGAAGCGTTTCGATGCAAAGAGAAGGGATCGCAAGCGCGCCCCCGCCGCCATATGTGGACGGGGAAAAGTACAGCCAATACAAAAAATGATAAAAATAAAACAAGCAATTTATACCCTATATTGAGTAATTTAAAAGGTAATGTTTCTGAAGCAGATGATGAACCCACTGTTATTTCAGCTATTGCCGATGCAATTAACATACAAGAGGTGCCACACAGACAAGGAAAGGGAGCAGTCCCATTAACAGGGGCAGTGGCTGAAATTGGTGAGAGTAGTGTGGAAACCAATAGACGGGGAAACATCCATTGTATTGAAAGAGTAATTTCAGCACTTAGTCCAGAATGTAGTCATTTAGTAGGCTTACTTCCTGTCCGTTGTCGAAGTCGTATAATTGGATGAACAAAAGTATATTGGTTAATATTGTTTTATCATGCGATTGCACTAAGCATGCCACGCTACACGGGCATGGCGCTATCACGCTGTAAAATATGCACGCACACACTCGCACTACAACATTTAGTTATTTATATATTTCATATTTATTAAGGTTCCAATCCACATTCATTTATTAGTAAAATGTATTAGCTTGTATATTTATTCATATATAATACTGTAGTAAAGGTTTTTATGGTTCAGGTGTTTTAAAAGATAAAGAGTTTGGTCTCATATTAAAGCTTATTTCACCAGCATTAACCTGGTGTGGACGGAATAGCGATCGCATCTAGCGATCGCAAGATACAAGCAATATGAGATTAATGCTAAAAAAAAATACTTTTGTGTGGGTCAGTTTGAACTGGTCATTCAGAGTCAAATCATGGGAACAATAGGGTGCGGGATGTTCCCCTCACCCTTTGTAAGGATCAAATGAACTGACCTATAACTTGCAAGGAACTGGAATGCCATTAAGCCAGGACCAATGAAGACCTTACTAAGTGTTAGCTGGACAAGTATATACAAGCATGCTGGCTTTTGTTCCCTCTTTCTCTTTGAAGCTGGGAATGTGACCGCATGGCTGCATTCATTGAACCTGGGTGAACCGTATAAGGAAGATGTAATGTATTTTGTGTTTTATACTTTCCTGCTTTAATGTAACATCTTTAATAGGTATCATGTATTGGCTATGCTGTACTGTATTGTACTTATTTATTTTACTGCTAAACAAATTGCTTTTGCTAAATAAATTGCTTGTGTTCGGAACCACACAAATCGCTTAGACAATGCTTATTGGAAAACGATAAAATTACTTTAATACCGTACAATAGCAGTTTCCAATGGGAAAGCGAACAAAGATGGTGTAGTTCCCATAAAACATGAAGCAATGCATTTTCCATGGACTAGATCTGAGCTGCATTAAATTATGTCTGATTTCCCAGACCAAAGGAAAGATTTGGCAAAATGTCAGACATTTTTCAAAGATTTAGGTAATGCACATGAGCCAACCAATAAAGATTGGCGAGTGCTGTTGAGGGCATGTCTTCCTCCCAATATTATTATAGAAAAGTTTATTAAGGATTGTATTCTGGAGGAAGATAAGTCCTTAACAGATGATGATAATCAGGAAAATATTAAACGCATAACTCTCCAAGTGGGTATATATTTTCCAGTAGTAGTGGACTGGAGCAAAAATTTCAAAGATAGTGAAACTGCAGTAGACTATTTTACTAGAGCCCTGACAGCAATGGCCAAATACACTGGGTTATCAGACATAAACGATGATGTAACCTACAGGGAGGTAGCTTTTTCAGTTTTAATGGATGGCCTTAAGGAAAATATTATTACCTAACTGGAGAGGGATCATAGTAGTTGCCTCAGGGAATCCGCTATAGAACATGACAGAAATATAAATAAAAGGAAGGAAGTGCAGAGTGAGAGGCTAATGATGGTAAGTATCCAGGCGTTAGAGGGATTACATACACGACCACAGACTCATAATACATATTATGGGGAACGAAGATGAAAGAAAACATTGAGGTTCTTCAGATGCACTGAAACTGAACATTTATCAAGGGACTGTAGGGTAAGAACAGATAGAGGAGAACAGAGGGACAATAGAAGATTTGGCCCACCTAGGAGGAAATCACAGAGATACCAAGAAAGAAGACATACACAGTCCTCATTGGTTTCCCAACAGTTGCCGGCACACATCATAGCAGTAAATGCTTTGCGGGAGGACAATAGCCAACACAAGGGGTTAGGTCATACCTGTATCCTGCCACCAGTTAGGTTAATTGAAAACCTTTAGGAAGAACCCACAGTGACAGTTGATGTATCTGGTGTAACACAAACTTTTCTTGTAGATACAGGGGCGGCCAGGGCAGTGATAACTTCTCCTTTAAGTTTACAGGTTACTAACAAAACTGTTCCAGCTATAGGAGTAAAAGGGAGAGTGCTACATTACCCGTTGACTAAGCCTGCAGAGGTTACTATCGGGCCCCTGCACACAAAGGATTAATTTCTCTTGGCTGCAGCCGATCCTACTAACCTACTGGACAGGGTTTTATTGTATAAAATGGAATGTGTCATTTACTGTACCCCTGAAGCAGTATTTCTAGATATACCAGGGAAGGTTGCATATGAGGTACAGGACATATTAGACTCCCAAAAAAAGGTTAATGCTGCACTCTACCGTTCTAGAACAAAGTCCATCTCAAGTAGAGGAAATGTTATCACAAATACTGGGATCCCTATGGACCAAAGATTAACAGGACACTGGATTGATGTCAAATGTAGCTCCTATAATGGTTAATCTGAAAAGTGACAGGCAAGCTCCAAAAATCCCACAGTACCTATTAGAACTGGAGGTGGAATTAGGGGTGTATCCTGTAATTGAAAGGCTGCTGCAACAAGAGATCTTAATTCGTACATCCAGCACAGACAATAGTCCAATTTTCCCTGTGAAAAAGAATGGGGGAGGGGCTAGAGAGTAATGCAAGACCTAAAGAGAATTAATAAAGTAGTTGAGAGCCAATTCCCCGTAGTGCCCAAACCAGCTGTCATCCTTACGCAGATTCCACCATCTGCCAGTCATTTTACTGTCATTGATCTTTGTTCTGCCTTCTTCTCTGTCCCCCTTCATCCTGACTGTCAATATCTCTTTGATTTCTCCTATAGGGGGGTGCAATATACATGGACAAGATTTCCCAAGGGGTTCATTGACAGCCCCAGTATCTTCTCCCAGGCCTTACATGACTGTTTACAATCCTTCCAACCAAGCAATGGGCCTATCTAACTCAATATGTGGCTGATTTGTTGCTGAGCTCTGATTCATTTATGTCACCTGTGCATGATACTAAACTGTTGTTGCTTCATCTCTCACAGACAGGACACAAGGTTGCGAAGGATAAATTACAGCCATGTCAGACCAAGGTTAAATACTTGGGAAACTGTCCCACTAAGGGGCTGAGACACCTGACAATAGACAGAATTCAAGCAATATAAAACATGACCCTGCCGCAGAATCAACAGCAGATCCGTACCTTCCTAGAGATGTGTGGGTATTGTAGATCATGGATTCCAGGTTTTTATATTCTAGTATTACCATTGCAGGAATTAGTCTCACCCTCAAAGCCTGAGCGTGTTACACACACAGAGGAGTCAGAGCAGGCATTCTTTAACCTTAAAGAGGGTCTAAATAAAGCACCTGCTTTCGGATTACCTGATTATGAAAAGCCTTTTGAGTTATATTGTACGGAACCTGTTGGTTGTGCAGCAGGTGGCTGTCTTGACACAGAAACACAGTGATGCTAGCAGACCGGTAGCATACTACAGTGAACAATTTGACACTGTGGAAAAATCACTCCCAACATGTTTAAGAAGGTTAGCAGCAGCTGCTCTTCTGGTAAGTAAGAGCGAGGATGTAGTACTAGGACATGATTCAACTATCTATACACCACATGCAGTATCGGCTCTGTTAAATTCAGCTCAAACTAGACATGTCTCCTCAGCAAGGTTCACAAAGTGGGAACTAGCTCTGATGGCACCTGCAAACATCACCATCAAACGGTGCGTGCAATACTTTAAATCCAGCTACATACCTACCATATGTGCCTCGAGATGCACAGAGGGTGGTAGGAGAAGAGACTCTAGCTGAAGGTGAATTTTGCAGGTATACTGATACACATAACTGAACCAGTACTTTTACTTGAAGAGAAGTGCATCCAGCGATGCCAGTTCAATAGTAATTTGGATTTGGGCGGGCATCCCCTATATGGTCATCACTCCCTAGTGGGTAAGGTCTTAAACCAAACTGAGTGCTGGGAGTGCTCTCAAGTGTCTCAGGAACAACATAATGTAGGATTAGTACCTTTCCCTCTAAACATCTCTGAGGTCCTCGAATTATGGGGAGAGAGGACCATAGACGGGAGATATAATACCACTAGGTCCCCTAGTCTAAAACTTCGCCAATACTCCATAGATAGGTCATTCTTATGTCTGAATTTCTCACAAGAAAAGAGATTGGAGAATCGGGAAGCTGACCTACCTGATCAGACAATAGCTCGCCACACCGGTATTGATAGGAGGCTCTCAAGAATACCAATAACCAGGAATAATAATGGACATCATAGACAGGGCCATACCAACAATTTATGTTTCTTTTATGTGTTGCAGCAGTACCTCTATTCACCAGAGGTGCTGCTATTGTGCCTCACTTGTTTGTATCAGGGGTTAACATGCCCTGTAATTATTCCTTGCACCTGGGTGTGTCCCTTCTTAAACCTGTTACTCCCAGCATAAACTGCTGGTTATTGTTGTCACATCCTGGTGTTACACTCTGTGGTCACTTCCTCCTGTTGTGCTCCTGGATTTATGCTGCTTGAGATCTATCTCAACATACATTCTGCTGACCTGTTTCATCTGTGAACCTGGGACTTACCTGTGCATTTCCCTGTACTTGCTGCCTGGAATCTTTCCTCACCTCCCATTTACCTGCAACTGCTGTATATCTGGTCATTTCTGCAAGCTTTATATTACATCTTCTGTTCATACTCTCCAGCAATAAACATTGTATGTTTTTTCACCTTATCCATGGCTCTTTGGCTGTATTTCTACATTGATTCGTGACAGTATAACCAGCCCAAAAAAACAGCTTAGGAGTCAGGTGAAAAGTTTTTTTGTTCTGGGACCTTTTTGTTTTGCAATCAATTTTTCATTTATTTTTGGAACATGTCTGCTTTACCAGCTTTTGAATTGCCACAGCTACAGGCATTACAAATAGACATAATCCTGCTACGCTCCCAGCTGGCTAAATTTTCTACCTTGCTTATGGACCCACTCAGGAGGCTGTCAGACTCTGTCTCTTCTAATGCAGAAGCAGGTGATTTATCTCCACCAACCCTCTCTGCTGTGGAATCTGTGCAAGCAGCACCTCGTAATTGTGCTCCTACAAATTTGCCATGTACTAAGAACTATGGCTTAACTAATTCCCAGTTCATAGGTGGCCCACGCCCCCATCTCTCCGAAGAGGAGCGGCGGCGCAGAATAACAAATAATTGTGTCTGTACTGTGCCAGCAATGAGCACTTCTTACAGGACTGTCCTATCCGTAGACCACGTCAGCCTACTGATTCATTCCCTGTTGCTTCCGCTCTGCATTCCAAAATTGTTTATGCTTCACCATTTCTGTTCTCGGGGATGAGACCCAATCTGCTAACTCCAGCCGCCTGTCCTGAGGTGCCAGCTCCAGCCGCCTGTCCTGAGGCGCCAGCTCCAGCCACCTGTCCTGAGGTGCCAGCTCCAGTCGCCTGTCCTGAGGCGCCAGCTCCAGTCGCCTGTCCTGAGGCGCCAGCTCCAGCCGCCTGTCCTGAGGCACCATCTCCCTCTGTCTCGTGTTGCGAGGTCCCAGCCTCTGTCTCCTGTTCCGAGGTTCCAGCCTCTGCCTCCTGTTCCGAGGTTCCAGCCTCTGCCTCCTGTTCCGAGGTCCCAGCTTCTGCCTCCTGTTCCGAGGTCCCAACCTCCGTCTCCTGCTCTGAGGTCCCAGCCTCTGTCTCCTGCTCCGAGGTCCTAGCCTCTGTCTCCTGCTTCGAGGTCCCAGCCTCCGCCTCCTGTTCCGAGGTCCCAGCCTTCGTCTCCTGCTCTGAGGTCCCAGCCTCTGTCTCCTGCTCCGAGGTCCTAGCCTCTATCTCCTGCTCCGAGGTCCCAGCCTCTGTCTCCTGATCCGAGGTCCCAGCCTCTATCTCCTGCTCCGAGGTGCCATCATCTGCCTCTTGCTCTGAGGTGCCATCATCTGCCTCTTGCTCCGAAGTGCCATCATCTGCCTCTTAATCCGAGGTGCCATCATCTGCCTCCAGCTCGGAGTCTCCTGCCACTGTGTCCGGTCCTGAGTCTCCTACCACTGTGTCTGGTCCCGAGTCTCCTGCCACTGTGTCTGGTCCTGAGTCTCCTGCTACTGTGTCCAGTCCTGAGTCTCCTGCCACTGTGTCCGGTCCTGAGTCTCCTGCCGCAGCCTCTGCACCAGAGTCTCCAGCCGCTGTCTCCAGTTCCGAGTCTCCAGCCGCTGTCTCCAGTTCCGAGTCTCCAGCCGCAGTCTCCAGTTCCGAGTCTCCAGCCGCTGTCTCCAGTTCCGAGTCTCCAGCCCCTGTCTCCAGTTCCGAGTCTTCAGCCGCTGTCTCCAGTTCCGAGTCTTCAGCCGCTGTCTCTGTTCCTGAGCTACAGTCCACTCCAGAGGGGGCGCTGCCCTTACAGTCCGTTCCAGAGCGGGCACTGTCCCTCCAGCCCACTCCAGAGTTGCAGGTTCAGCCCGAGTTGCCTGTCCATGCAGTTCAGCCCGAGTTGCCTGTCCATGTGGTTCAGCCCGAGTTGCCTGTCCATGTGGTTCCGCCCGAGTTGCCTCTCCATGCGGTTCAGCCCGAGTTGCCTGTCCATGCGGTTCAGCCCAAGTTGCCACTTGGTGCTGTCTGCTCTGAGGCTTCTCACAGTGCTGTCTGCTCTGAGGCTTCTCACAGTGCTGTTCTCTCCGAGGCTTCTCACAGCGCTGTCCCCTCCGAGGCTTCTCACAGCGCTGTCCCCTCCGAGGCTTCTCGCAGCGCTGTCCCCTCCGAGGCGTCTCACAGAGCTGTTCCCTCCAAGGCTTCTCACAGCACTGTCCCCTCCAAGTCTGCCGCCCAGTCCGGGCCTGCTGCCAAGTCTACCGCCCAGTCCGGGCCTGCTGCCAAGTCTGCCGCCCAGTCCGGGCCTGCTGCCAAGTCTACTGCCCAGTCCGGGCCTGCTGCCATGTCTGCCGCCCAGTCCGGGCCTGCTGCCAAGTCATCCACTCAGTCCGGGTTGTCTTCTGCCAAAGGTGTCCTGCCCGAGTCCCCAGGGACGTATGTTCAACCCGAGCTGGCCAAGTCTTGTGCTAATTCATCCTCTGTTCCAGACTTCCGACCACCTACCTTCAATGGGGATAATCAACAATTTAATGCTCTTATTAAATTTTGTATTTTTTATTTTCCCTCTGTACCCGACCTCCTAGATACCCAACGAAAGCAAGTATTTTACCTGTTATCTAACTTTTCAGGGAAAGCTCTGGAATGGGCAAGCTCCTTCATTGAAACCAAAGATCCCATCTTGTCTGATTTACAGCTTTTTACAGATGCAGTGATCAAGGAATTTGCTCCAGCACTTGTCGGTCATACTCCCTGCATGTCTACTGTGCCAACTTCGTTGTCTCTAGTTGCCCAACCCTTGAGGCTACCTGCATGTTCTATTCAGTTTGAGCAATCCTGTGTCCATAAAAAGAATGCAAAGAAAAAGAAAGGTAAAAAGAAGAGAGGTGTGACTTCGGGATTCCTGCATTCTTTGGACATGGTTCCCGTACCGTATCTGTCCATGGATAAGGATTTCTCCACTACATACCCGATAGTGGACTATGACTCTGACACTTTCAAACACTTTTGGTGATTTTGGCATCTGGAATCCGCCCTTAAGGGAGGGGGTACTGTAACAACCTGCCTCCTGGACTTTTGAACTTTATTATTTGTGTTTCTTTTATATGTTGCAGCAGTACCTCTATTCACCAGAGGTGCTGCTATTGTGCCTTACTTGATTGTATCAGGGGTTTACCTGCCCTGTAATTATTCCTTGCACCTGGGTGTGTCCCTTCTTAAACCTGTTACTCCCAGCATACACTGCTGGTTATTGTTGTCACATCCTGATGTTACACTCTGTGATCACTTCCTCCTGTTGTGCTCCTGGATTTATGCTGCTTGAGATCTATCTCAACATACATTCTGCTGACCTGTTTCATCTGTGAACCTGGGACTTACCTGTGCATTTCCCTGTACTTGCTGCCTGGAATCTTTCCTCACCTGCCATTTACCTGTAACTGCTGTATATCTGGTCATTTCTGCAAGCTTATTATTACATCTTCTGTTCATACTCTCCAGCAATAACAGTGTATGTTTTTTCACCTTATCCATGGCTCCTTGGCTGTATTTCTACATTGATTCGTGACAGAAAGTGCCTTTAAGTTATTGTCAAAATGTTATACATGCCGAAACTTGTCTTGAACAGATGGAGACACTAGGCATTGGGAGTTTTGTCAAAACTTTATGTAATATTATTAATGATCGTACTGAACCTTATGTCCTCTTAGATGATGTGTATTATGTTTGTGGAAGAAAGGCTTTCTCCTGGTTTACTCCGAGTTCCAGGTGTTTATGTATTCTAGGTAAATTGGTTCCTATGGTTATGACCATTACACATGATGAAATATTGCTATCCATAGAACAACATCACCCACATGCGTACACACACAGTATGAATACCATGGGAAAAGAAATAAGATTCCCTGTGAAGAACCTGTAGCTACAAAGTTAATTAATGAAATTATAGGATTTTAAATTATGGTTGCATTAGACCCCACCAGAATTGCTTGAGGAACCCTAAATTTTAAGTATATACAAGACCTGGCAAATGAATAGACAATATCTCTGAGATGTAGAACGACACTTTTAGGTATACGGGTAAGGAGCTACAGGCTTATAAAAATGAGTTAGTTCAACATAAGTTGGTGTTAAATTATCTCACATCTATTACTGGTGGATACTGTATGACATTAGCCACCCAGTTTGGTGTCAAATGTTGCACATACATCATGAATAATACTGATAACCCCAAAGCAGAGTAATAACTAGACATTTTAGTGCCCTGGGTCTATTCTCCCCACCAGCCCCACAATCAAATTATGGCTTGCAAATTTCCCCATATTTAATAGTAATTATTATTATATAATTAATATATTTATTATTAATTAATATTTTACTGATTTTTTACATTACTTATGTTTTCATAGTATGCATCATATATTTATGTACTCCAAACCCCTGCATCTTCCTCTATTCTTTCCAGACCCCCCACCACCACTTCCGGACTCCCTCCTCTCCAGACCCTCACATTCACTCCAGACACCCTCCTCGCCAGACCTTTTACTCTTCTCCAGGCGACCTTTTCTCCAGACACCCTCCTCACCAGACCTCTGACCCCTTCTCTCCAGACACCCTCCTCACCAGACCTCTCACTCTTCTCCAGACACCCCTATTCACTCCAGACACCCTTCTCACCAGACCCCTGACTTCTCTCCAGACACCCCCCTTCTCTCCAGACACCCTCCTCACCAGACCTCTGACCCCTTCTCTCCAGACACCCTCCTCACCAGACATCTGACCCCTTCTCTCCAGACACCCCCCTCACCAGACCCCTCACTCCTCTCCAGACACCCCCAATCACTCCAGACACCCTCCTCACCAGACCTCTGACCCCTTCTCTCCAGACACCCTTCTCACCAGACCTCTGACCCCTTCTCTCCAGACACGCTCCTCACCAGACCTCTGACCCCTTCTCTTGAGACACCCTCCTCAGCAGACCTCTGACCCCTTCTCTTTAGACACCCTCCTCACCAGACCCTCACTCCTTCTCACCAGAACCCTCCATTCACTCCAGACACCTTCCTCTCCAGCCCTCGCTCCTGTCCTCTGCAGCTCCCTCTTCTCACCAGCACTGCAGTATTTTACTTACTTGAGCTTCTCTTCTTCTGTCATCTTCTTCCTTCTGTGTCGGTTCCTCGTCGCCTGTGTTCTGACAGCTTCCTGACGTCATTATTTGTACGCCAGGGCGCTCCAGGAGCAGGAAGCCGGCACCCTTATTCTTGCGCTGGCTGTCTTCAATGGGCAAAGCAGTCCTGCGGTGCTGCTACCGCAGGGCTAGATTGCAACTTCATTGGGGATGGAATATGTAATGGGCGGGCACCCTGGACGGCCACACCGCCCGCACCACCCTCGTTATGGCTCTGCCCCAAAGAAGTTAGTGACCGAAAGATGGGCGAATTCTTAAAATGAAAAAGCTAATTTGGGAAGAACCATAATTATTTGCTGTATGAAATAGGAGAAAAGGTTGCAGGATGGTTCTCATGGTTGAACCCTGCAAAATAGTTTTCAGGTCTAGGGGAATGGGTACAAGAAATTATCGCTAGCATAGGTAATCTCCTTATTCTTATATTTGGTGTCATTGTAATAATTGGCTTATGTGTCAGATGTGTTCCTACTGTGTTGAAGTATGGAAAGTGTTCTGCTGAGGTAAATACCGAAAATGAGACTATAATGATGATAAGTACAGGTATCGCGGTTAACGAAGAACTGAATTATAATCCTGAATTTGAAAGTATAATTAAGTGATAGTTTTGTGCACTATCAAAGGATGGCATGTGAAAGTCAAATAATTGGATGAAGTTGTTTCAAATTAAAAAACATCAATTTAATTGGCTTTATCTGAAAATATGTGAATAGCACGCTACGGCATGGAAGGTCTTAATACACAATAACACTAGCGAACACTTCTACATACATTTATACTCACACATTCATTTGTAAATAGTTCACCTTAATAAAGTTCCAGCACATAGTCTTTTATAATCAAATGTAATAGATTTAATAGTTTATTATAATAATGTTAAAACCACTTTATTGATATCTAAGGTTCAGTATATATGAAATGTATCATGTTTAGTGTCATAATAATCCACTTTCTACCATTAGACATGTGCTCCAATCGGCTAAGCGATCGCACCTTCCGTATGCTAATTATGGATGATAGAGGATTAATGGTCAAAATGATATTGTGTTTGAAATCCTTATTGACTAGTTTAAACCAGTATTTTAGTAGGAAGACACATAGGCAGCTGTTGGAGAGTTGACCCTCACCCTTGGAGAGCATCGTTTGAACCGACCTATGACCTGTATTATACTGGACTGTCCTAAATCCTGAACCAATGGAAGAATGCCATGACATCATCACTGTTTTTTATGTACCACAAACTGTATATAAACCAGGCACTGTAACCATCATCATCATCATCATCCCCGTTTATTTATATAACACCACTAATTCCGCAGCTCTGTACATAGAACTCACTCACATCAGTCCCTGTCTCATTGGGACTTACAGTCTAAATTCCCTAGCACACACACAGACAGAGTCAGAGACAGACAGACTAGGGTCAATTTGATAGCAGCCAATTAACCTATCAGCATGTTTTTGGCGTGTGGGAGGAAACCGGAGCACCCTGAGGAAACCCACGCAAACATGGGGAGAACATACAAACTCGTCACAGATAAGGCCATGGTCGGGACTTGAACTCATGACCTCAGTGCTGTAAGGCAGAAGTGCTAACCACTACGCCACCGTGCTGCCCCATTCAGTCTACTTTGACCACAGGCTTCAAGATTGAATGACTGTATGCTGGATCCAGTGCGCTGCGTATGTATCGGCTGTACTTTATTTTATTTAATTGTTATTTGTTACATCTTGCTATTAAATCTCTTTTGTGCGTTGGAACCACATTGATCTCAGCAGCCAATATGTATTGATAGCGCCTAGATGAACATAACACCTTCAACTTCAACTTCCCACCAATTAAATTAAATTTTCTCTCCATCCCCTCTTACCTGTTGCTGATCCATCATTAGTCATATGAGAAGTCCAGAGGTTCCACAGCTGCTTGTCAACATGAGCAGCGAGCTGGGGGATTGGACGGGCCATGTCTGATGCACTCCATGCCTGATGCTTCCTATACGCTCCTCGCGCTTAATGTGGAGTGATTGACCCAAATCATTTTCTTGTTTCTGGGCGGCAGCAGACCACTAAAAATATGTGGCACCAGCCTTCAGTGCCGTAGCCTAAAGCCCAGTGCCCTAGGTAACTGTCTAATGGTAGCGCTTGACCTGAATGGCTTTATCTACTAAAAGTAAATTGCAGCAAAGTGAACTTAACAAGATTATGCCTATATAAAGTTTTTATCACAGTACTATAAGTATTATAACTCTAATTTTAGCTTGAAAAGAGGTGTGAAACCTACATAATGTATTGATTTGTTGCAATAGAGCAGGGTAGGATCTATACTTGTTTAAGGGACAAATTAGGAACTGTGAGGACTGCATGCCATGTAAAAGGCTCTTATGTAATGCTGGAACATTAGATGCAAATGGTCTGAAGTCAGTGAACTAAACTGTGTTGTACGATTTTATCCAGTTACCCTGGAGTCACGGCCAGCAAATACCTCCGGGGTGACATAACTGTACTTATTATTTTTATTATTATTTTAGCAAAACTAATTTTGGTGGTTAATTGCATTTTTTTTGCTTTGTTCCAAAATTAAGTGTTTAAACCCTCCGCCTCAAAAAATCCTACGTATGCCTGGGTTTTTCAGTGAAATTTATGAGTGGCAATGATCCGTCTGAATGCTCTCTGCAGATATTAAGTATTGGATAAATCATTCTATTCTATTCCTTGACTGGAATATAACTATAAAAGTTTATTTTTTAAAATAGCACAATGTTTAGTTTTCACATGCGTGCTGCAATAGCTACATATCTTTTTACAAAACCCCTCATGTTAGCATGTCATATATTCGTTTGCTGCACTAAACTCCGCAAGTATGGTTTTTGATTCAATAAGATGCTAACTCTAAATGTGGGCTGTGAGCTTTGTACAATGCACAAATGTAAAACTAATGTAAAGTGTACATGTTTATCTTAAAAAGTGCATATTTTCCTAAATTCCTCTGATGACAGTTACTTAAAATATAATTTGGTCACTGTGTCTTTATTTGTAAGAGTATGGTAACCTTATATTGGTTGTAAACTATTGTAAATGTTTTAATAGTGTAATAATACTAGCTTTACTGCGTTTTCATTTCCAAAAAATACTAATTGCTCTATTGCATTTATAATGTTTTGGGTTCACAGATATATCATGAATAGAGACTAGCAAATGTACTCCAGTTTGGTAAGCCAAGTTATTTGCTCCACCCACCAGAAAATGTGTTACTATATTTGGTGGAATAGTCTTCTGAAGATATGAAACCTGTTGCAGACTTCCTTAAGAAATTCTTAAGTACGGTCTGCAAATCATAAGAAATAACTGGATTTGTTATAAGGAAGAGGCACGGTGCCATTTTCCCATTGATGCAAAAAGTATATATCACAGATTGCAGACAGAACAACAGAGGATGATGTGTTTATAATTCCTCTTGATGCTCACATCACATTTTATTTTAATGCTTTGTAGGAAATGATGACATTTAAGAGTGCTTTCAGTTTAAACTTGAGCTAAAAGCTTCCAGTTTGGTCTGTGAGATATTCACATTGGTCATTTGGGGTATTGGTTGACTGTTCTCAATTCTCAAAAGAACATTGCTTTTTAAAAAATTTAGAGCACAAAATTATGAAACAATATGTTTCCTAATGCATGTATTGCATAATCAACTACTTGTTGATACAGAGAACAGGAAAGACAGAGAGTGATAGAGAGACAGGGCTTTGTAGTTGTTGGTTTGTTTCTCCTTGGAGCACATTGTTGGAATTAAATTAAATCAAATCAGATCTGGTTTATGTATGATTCAAATGGCGCATTATCAGTACACCAATGATGATGCTCTGTGAATGCAGGTCACAGAGTGCCAAGGTGCAAGACCAGATGCGAAAAGGACATGGAACTGCGCATAGCATTCCCTGTTTGTAAAGAAACGGGGACAGTATATGGAAACAGATTTACAACTTTTTCTTCTAGTCCAAACCCAAACTGTACTAATTAGCCCTGTTGTTCTCAGGAAGTACCAGTGATGGAAATGTAACATCTCCTTGAAAAGCACTTCAGGGGTTAAATTCCATCTCCACATGGAACACTCAGGAGTGATTTAAGGTACCATTGTCCCTTCTGTTTGCTTCCTTATTGTCCACTAATGAGCTCACACAGGCAGCCAGCAGGGGTCACCTGAGAAACGACACCTGAGGGAGGTTGGGGGGAATGGATAGTATGAGGGGTCCACCAATCAAGACCTTTTGCAGCTCCCCTGGGTAGGCCATTCCCATTATGGGATTATCAAGTTGATAAAAGGGGCTAACCTGAGAGCTGAGTTGTGGAGTGACTGATTTTGGTCAAGAGGCGATGCTCTACCAGAGATTCATTGTGGAATACATCACACTGTATTTATTTGGACTTACTTTCTCACTTGGAAGACCTGCTATTGTCAAGTGTGCCATGCTGTGTTTAATCCTGTTCTGCAGAATAAATCATTGTTCTATTTGCATCTAATACTGTGTCTGAGTGATCTGGGGGACCCCATATCTTCATGCTGTTCATGAAGGAAGAGTGCTGTTATCATCTATGTGTTACTGCCTGGATAATTATGTGCAGGATGGAGCCTGAGTTCAAACACAAACAGTTGAAGATCGCCTGCTCTAGGTAAGCCATTTAGATAAGGGTGCCTTACAGTTTCAAGCATTACTTTCTTGCATCTAGCTGTTACTAATATCCTGTCTTTTCAGTTCTGTTGTAGAACCTGTAGAATGGAAGAAGCAAGAGCAATGCACAACAGCTTAGTCTGTGGAGCCTGTGATAAACCTAACAACAGAATTTTAAGTGGTCTGTTGTACAATGTGTAGTTCTAAAATAAGCCCCCTGAGCAGTTTAGAGAATTGATACCCTGGATGAAGGATTTTTTTGTTACCAAGGAGGAAGGTCCAAGAATATTCCTCTAGCAATGAATCTGAAGAAATTAGAAAAACACCTAAGATTTTTAATCTAGATAATGTGGAAATTTTGCTCGAACATATGTACAAGTCTATCGGAAGAATGATACAGCAACTTCCACAATGGCACAGAAATCCCCTTTTAAAGATCTTAGTTAAAAGGGTACAATTTTTTATGTAATCCAGTTGTGAAAGAATTTATTTATAAGAAATAGGCACAAGTGGTAATGCGCCAGTCTAACTTAGATTATAATGTATATATCCATTCAGTGATGAAGAGGCACATAAGTGGAGAATGGTTCAAAATGTAGACAAAGCTATAGCCAGTATTTCGGCCAGAACTGGTATCTCTCTTGAAGATGGTGGTTCTCTAAGGGACCCCATGGATATAAAGATGGAGAAATGTTTTTAAGTCTTTATATTTCATTTTAGACCAAATTGAAGTCTGGAGTAGCCATGGTCTCAGTGGCCAGAGCACTTAGATTGTGGTGAAAGAGAAGGTAAACAGGCAACACATGTTGGAATGTTTTATGGTTATGGAGAGAGGCATAGAATTTTAGTGTGAAGCATCTTTGGACATCATCGCCTTTTCAGCAATTTTGATGGCATTAGCAGTGGGGGCTAGAAGAGCCTTCTGGTTACGCAGAAGACACTCATTCAAAAAATAGTCTAGCAGTCTCCCATTTTAAGGGTCCCAGAACTTTGGAGACAAACTAGATACCATGATACAGAAGTGTTCTGGGGCAAATCTATCTGCTTGCCAGAGGATCAAAGGTTTAAAAAGTTCATTCACTCTTCTTCGTCCCATCAACATTTCAGACATAAGAAGTTATAGGCCCGAAAGGCAATACACTAGACAGAATATTCCTACTACATCCAAATATTCATTTTGAATGTTCAGTCTTAAATAGGGAAATACGAATGAGAGAACTTCACAATGACTATTTCCAGGATGAGTCCCCATTAACTTTGATAGGGGGCAGAATCACACAATAAGCAGAAATATGGACCAATTATATCACAGATCAATGGGTTTTGGACATTGTAAGAAATAGATACAAGATAGAGTTCCGTCAGTATCCAAAAATAAACTTCTTAGTCTGATCCAAGACTCAACCACAGCATATTTGGAAGCCTTACACAACAATCTGCAAATGTTAAGGAAGGCCCAAGCAATTTATCTTGTTCCTTCAGATCAAGAGGGAACAGGTTTTTTTCTAGATGCTTTCTTATCAGAATATATTCAGGGGCCTATCACACAATGCCTATTATCATATTCTTGTTGCAGTTCATCCCAGGAAATTTCTTAGGTTCTGGGTCATGGGACAACACTTTTATTTCATCTGCTTGCCATTTGACCCAGTCGAATCAAAAACAGATTTTTCTGAATCATACCATCAGACTGTAAAGAACAACCAAGAAGTATCTTAACTGGTGCCAAAGGTTAAAATTAAAAGTGGCAGTTTTAGAACCTAAGTTTGTAAAATGATGGACTCCAGTATTGCAGATGGGGGTCTCATCCTCTGGCATAAATAGCACAAGGACAATTCGTTCCCCACTCTAACATTCTTCCATTTGCCTTTTTTTTCTGTACCCTTCTTTGAAATTCTTACAAAATTTTAATAAAAATTTCTCGGTAAACAAAAAAACTTCATATAAATGTCATAAAAATGAGAGCAGTGTGGAAGGCAGTTGAGCACTTTCATCTTCAATTACAAAGGAAGCCTCTTAGAATATTTTCCTTGCCTGGGAGAACTATTACCATGACCTCTACCTCTTAGGCTAGATGGAGACTGATCATGAACTGTTTAGAGATATTGAAGTACACTTCAATAATCTATTACAGAGAAAAAGGTTATTATGTGTTGTGAGTCTAAATCCAATCCAAGTACAGCAACTATTCCCCGAATTGTTGATTTCCTTCAGGATCAATTAAGCAAGGGTCTTGCTTTATCTACACTCAAGGTACAAGTGCCAGCACTGAGTGTCTTTTAACATACCAAATTACCTTCAGAGAAATTTATCATTTGATTCTTCCAAGCAGTGAAGAGGATCCAGTGAAGAGGATCCATCCTTTGCGGTCTGTGGGACCTCAGTTTAGTTCTCAACACTATGATGTTTGACCCTTTTGAATCACTGCAGAATCACTACAAAAGGTTTTATTGAGATCAAAAACACTAAAAGTGGTGTTCCTAGTGGCTGTTACCTCTGCCACCAGGATTGTAGAAACACAAGCAGTGTGGTGGAACATGTTCTGAATATTTATACAGATAAAGTGATACTTTGAGCCAATTTCAGGTTTTGGCAAAAGTAGTATCTACATTCAACATCAGGAGTTTTCACTTTTTGTCCACAACCTACTTATGAAAAGGTAATAAAACTTCACTCTTTTGACTTTCCATATACTTATCGAGGACAAATTTATTTAGATGCACAAAACAAATGTCTGTTATTCCTAGAGGGCTTCAGAAAGGGTGTGCCCCATCTAAACATGCCATTTCAAGATGGATCAGAGTAGTTATACAGATAAACAAGAATAATGGACATAAGGTACTAGAGATTCTGAGGGCCCACTTAACATGAGCAATAGCAACATCTTGATCAAGGGCTCAGGCTTCAGCAACAGAGCTTTGCAAAGCAGCTGGGTGGACAGACATCCATACTGTCGCTAGTCATAATCATCTGGATGTCTTATCTTTTCTTGACTCTTTGTTTGGGAGACATGATCTCCACACAGTCACTTAATAAATTCATGATTATGCAGCAAATGTGGCTGATGTGTTATTTTGTAGCCCTCCCCTACTATATTGCTTGGATACATCCCATTGTAATGGCTGCCATATAGAATTGAAGATGGAAATAGTGAATTATACTAACCACTGATTCCATGTCCTCAAAATACTTAATTGCAGCCTAATTTTCCACTCTTGTTCAATAGGTTTATATCATAAGCCCACTAGGAAGTGATGGAGGAATACCTGCCAGCAGATGGCACTACTGAACAAAGAGGTCTAACATACCCCCTTGATGTGTCAGTCACTAGAGAGATAGCTGTGGTCAGAACAAAAGTAGTCAATGTAGCCAATGTCAGAACTGGGAATCCAATAAAAACCAGAATCAGTAATGAGAAAGGTAGTCCAGGAAGCTGGGATCAAAGCAGGTGATCTAATAGAGTCAGAATCAGATGCCAAAGTGTGGTCAGGAGTAGCAGGAGTCAAGCCGGGAAGTCAGTAGAACTTAAGCAGGTTAAGTAGTAACACTGGAGCAGATACTGACTGCCTTAATCTACCTTATATAGGCAGTCCAGTTGCCCTGGCTGGTCAGTGACATCATCAGATGAATGGCCACCTATAATAAAACAGAATTGCACATCCTGTTGCCGAGCAACTGATTCACAAAACCATCAGCATGGGAAGCCGGAAGCACGACAAAGAGAGAAAGCATCCATCCTTGCAAATAGGTAGGTAAGCAGTGACAGCCCCTGACTGTTTATATATTTCAGAGACAACTTGGGAAGCTACAAGCTAAAGATACAAGAAAAGTGGAGGAGCAGCTTTATATACTGTTTGGAGGCATTTTTGTTTAACCTGTCTCAACCTAAGCTAGAAGGAAGCTTACGCATTGTAATGGCTGCTATGGTGTATTTCAAGGAAAAGGAATTAATAGAAAAAATAATTCACTATTTTCCAGTCCAGTGCTCCTTGGCATGTGTTATCAATATCTAAGGGTGACTTCTAGGTCCAATGTGTCTGGTATCTATCTCAGGAATTAGGTTTTGTTATTTATAGTTAATGATTCAATTTTTATTATTGAAAAATAGATAAATGTAACAGATAACATAACAAGTGTGTTTTCACTACTAGCCTGCAGCTTGCTCAGTGGCTGAAGGGGTTTGGCTTGCATCTGATTTTGTTTTATCCCCTTCACCACTAAGCATGACTGAGACTCATCCTCATCCTTAGCCCTAAAAGAGCTAAGGATGAGTCCTACTCATACTTAGCACTGCAGGAGTTTAAGTGAGTGAAAAACTAATTTACCCACTGCTGGAGCTTGGTAATGGTACCAAGCATGGGAGGAAACCCACACAAACATAGGGAGAACATACAAACTCCACACAGATAAGGCTATGGTCGGAATCAAACTCATGACCCCAGTGCTGTGAGGCAGAAGTGCTAACCCCTTAGCTGTGGTATAAATTTATTTAAAGGAAATAACGGAGGGTGCTTATTTATATAATTGCAAATGTACTTATTTTTGACATTGTGTGAATTTTGGTAAAGAAAATATCTTTATTTCTGAGACACTGGAGGAAATTCGTTTTTTTATGTTTTAACTTTGCAAGAGGAAATGCATTATTTCTGAGTATATATCTGATCCAATGAGCATTTGTTGAGGAAGTCTTTTGAGTATTTTGGTGTAGATAAATGACTTGTTTGGGGTTTTGTAACTTTTCTTTGAGATTGTGTATTCTGCAACTGTCTGAATAAAGGACCCATGTTTATCTCATGTTAATTAGACCTTTGGATGTGTGAGGGTCCAGTACCTGAAGGCACAGGAAGGTTTAATTAGACTTGCTGTTAAATTTCCTGTGTCTAAAACAAGATACAGGAATCACAGCAAGTTTTAGGATATCACAGATGAAAATATTGTTAGCTTTGCAGTGCATGTAAATCCATGTTTGGGTAAACATATTGCATCCTGATGCTAAAAATAACTCAGATCTCAAGGGGCTGGCTTACTATGTGAGGCTGTGTCCAAAATTGTATAAAAAAGCACTGTTTTGTATTGGAAATTATTCTTCTTGTTTCATCTGACCTGCTCACTGGTACATTCAACCAGTGTGAGCAAATAAACACCACTTGCTTCAAAGACCTGCTTGGAAACTTCTCTATCCCTGTGTCCTACAGATTAGACCCGACTCTAATCCGTTCCTGGCTGTTCTAAGGTTTGGACCACCGCTCTGCCTGCTACCCAGCAGCTCTCGCCAGTGTGATAGGCCTGGGGGGATCCATCCACAGCAACCCTGGTCCATAGGAAGAGGTCAGGAGTACCAGCCCAGGTACACCAGTAACGGGGTACTCTAACAGCGTCAGTTACCCAAAAGAAACCCGATGCTGGATGCCGGTAAGGAGTCCAGTGGTGGCAGCATTTGCAAGCCCCTCCTACTGTGGTTAGAGGGCTCATTTGGGATACCGAAAGGGAACAGTGGCAAAGTAAGCCCAGCCGGTTCCCAACAACAACAGACAGGGTGACATAGACGGTCCATCCTGTCACAGGGTTAAATGACGTTTTACCATTTGTACACTTTACCAGGCTTTCTGACTGGAAATTATGGCAAAGCATGTCACTTCCGGTTTCTCTGTGCCAGGAAAAATTTGGTATAATATATCTATTTATATAATGAATTTATATTGCTGTGAAGGAGCTCCTATATCTCCTGTGATGATGCAATCATGGAGGGCGGAGCTTGAGCCACATATAATGGCCACTAGCATTCCACTGCTGTCTACACGTGCCAAACTCATGCACAGATTAAGATATTTCAAGCATAGAAAACATATGCTCGACAGGAAGTTAGATCAAACAAAGAAAACAAAAGTACAGCTAAGCACAGAGCAGTGACTCATCATTCCAATGTGCTGGTATGAAGGGGTGTGGTGAAGGTCACCACCCCTACCTGAAGCAGTGCATTCTAGGTTAAGGTTTATAGACTCTAACCCAGGCTAAAACATGTCTCTTTGTCCATACACATGAACTCACTTGGAGGCTTAGGACATTCCTCTGACATCACATTGCAAAATAAGGTATCTTCTGCCTTAACTTCTGTATATTATACATGCTTATATCTCTCCTCAAACACATCCTATATATCACTCCTCTCTACCTACATGACTTACACATGCACACACACACACACACACACACACACACACAAACACGGACATTATACAAAGAGCAAGGACTTATAATACACTTATGTACATTATTTCTATCTAGCATACACACACACGTACGTACGTACGTACGTACGTACGTACGTACGTACGTACGTACGTATGCACATACACACACACACAAAGAAATTCCTGAATTTAAGTCCACAA
This sequence comes from Mixophyes fleayi, assembly GCF_038048845.1. Classification (NCBI taxonomy): domain Eukaryota; kingdom Metazoa; phylum Chordata; class Amphibia; order Anura; family Limnodynastidae; genus Mixophyes; species Mixophyes fleayi. The sequence goes on from NC_134404.1 coordinate 200,780,116, forward strand.
AATGATGATTACTGAAACATAAAGGTAACACAACAACAAAATAGGATATAAACTCGCTTCTGAAGTAAACTTGTAAAATCTATATAAAGTCATGTCTGCTGAAACTATAATGTATTATCTGTATTGCATGTAAGCATTTTATGTACTGTATACTTGATCTCAAAGTTATCTTTGTAAAGTAAAAAAAAAATTGGATAAGTTATTAATATGATCAAAGACATTGTATCATTATTACAACAGAACACACAATATCAAACAACAAATGTTTTTGCAGCTGGTTCCCTAAAATTGTAGCTGAGGCTATGTTTTGCTTACAAATAATGTCTAATTTTGTACTGGCTGCTGTTCAGCCAACCTATAAAGGATTATTTAGGTACAATTTACTTTCTTGCCACATTTAAGTAGTGAGTTGATTGTATTCAATTTTTACTGCATTTTAGTCTGTCTGAAGTATAGCTGACTGTACAATAACTTGCAAAAATATGGATCCTTAACATTAGGTTGCGACTTAAATTTTTTTTAGTGCAATGTTTCTATATTGAAATAGTTACACATGTGTAAGAGATATAATGAAACAGCATTTGATGCACTAGTTAGTTGTAAACAGAATGAGTAAATAACTCAATATAGGATAATTGAAAAAAAAAAACCATTGTTCCCCCAGCATCTCAGAACTTTTGGCACTCAAATGACATTTAGACGTATTGGGTGAAGAACATTTAGTCATTGAACCACTCTATCATATAAATTGAACCAAGGCCTCCTAAAATAGGGAGTAATTAAATGAGTACAATAGTAGAACATGTAGAAAGTTGTTAGGTAAATGATGGGGCTTGTTCAAGGTCAGAGAAGAGAAGTAGAAGAAGTGAGGACATGCTGGATAGCCAAGGGGTCAATATAGTAATACAAACATGCAGCGTAGGACCTTCCGTGGAGATCCAAAAACTTTTTACACTATTTGAAATTTGTTAAAAAATGTCATGTGGAAATCTGAATATTTAAATTGCACCACCTACTCCATGTAGCACAAAAATTCCTAAGCCTATCGATGTTGAAAGCATAATATCCTCAATATTCATGGAGTATTTAAGTATAGCAAACCAGTATTCTAGTGTTATAGGAAAGGAGGATTTCCAACAGGTGGGTATTGTCTGTCACCCTTGTTGCATTGTTTAGGTTTTTTTTTTATATTTTTCATATTTTATTGGATTTCCATAAAAAAATATACTTACAAAGTAAGTTTCATACAATTAATATCCAGACAGTATTATGCATACCTTTGTAAGCCAAATACTACCCTTACAGGATAAGTAAAATAAATATAATAAATAATAGTACTAATAAATTAATTTATGAACCGGTGTTAGAGCACAGCACAATGTGGAAAGTTCTGAAAAGTACATCTGATTTTCTAGCAGTGTCTAAGTTGGGTGCGATGGGGTGAAGATTGAGTAAGGGAAGGAGGGATCAGGTGTTAGATAGACATACTGGGCCTGATTCACCTAAGGAAAGTAAAGAAAAAAAAGGAGTAACTTTGCCAAAATCATTTTACATTGGAGGGGGAGGTAAATTTAAAATGTGGGGGCAGATTTATAGTTGGGTTAGGGCATGTCCTAGATCAATTTCAGTGTAAAAATAAAGTTATCAAGTATTTGTGTGCAACATGAAAAAGCAGCCAGTATTTTCCATATGTATAAAATAATAAACTAATTTACACCCCTTGCATTGTAACATGGTTTGTCCAGGATCAAATTTACTTATTTTTTTAGCTTACTCTCCTTAATGACTCAGACCTACTGAATCGAGAGGCATCTTAAAGATTTGTTCAGAAATTTCCTGGTAAAGATACTGAGTGATAACAGTACCAGGGTTCTCATACTTTTTGACATGTTTTAATAAAGGCATTATGTAAATTAGTAATACGTTTCATATTTGACACAAACCAAATGTGTTTGAGGACTTCTTGATGTGATGGGCAATTGGTTTGTTTCCAGTAATCCAGGTATGGCAAGTGTAACCATGTTAGTTATATGGAAAATACGTATGTCCATAGGTCTGTCCTTAGTTTCCATAGGGTTATCAAGAAGAAATAAGATTCCAAGTGTGGTCTGAAACATGTGATGTTCAAAATCAATTCATTGACTGCTTCTCAAAAGGCTTCTACTTTCGAGCAAGTCCACTAAAAATGGTACAACATGCCCTTTTGGCTACAGAGTCTACAACATTGATCAGATAAAATCCTCCTTTCTGGCTAAATGTTGTATAAACTGTGGAACAGATTATGTAATCTAATTATTACAGTGTTCTTGTAAATTGCAATATATAGGAAGAACAATGTGATCATTAAACACCAGCTTCTTGGAACATAGGAGAAATATATTGAAACGTGTTCAGAAACATAGTATTTCCCCTTAATTTCTGTGAGAAACTTGCTATTAAGATATTCAGCACATTTGAATTTAGTTTATTGCCCCAACCTCTAGAGGAGGAGATTGCTATCATATATTGTATATGAGATAAGCATTTTGGATACATAATCTAAGGACATTATATCTAGAAGGATTGAATGAGATTATTGAATTAGCTTTTTGATAATGCTTCTCTTTATTAGAAATTGCTCTTTTTTTAATCATGTTTGAAGATATGTTTTGTAAACTATGGGAAAAATACTGAAGGTGAACAGTGCATTGTATTGTACTGATAATTCTATAACTACCATTATTGTGAAAAACAATTATATTTTTCTTTCATTTTACAACACTGCAATTAGGAAATGTTTTTTCAATGAAGCTATGTTCCATTTCATTATCTTTTCTTATTTATTATTATTTGTATTTATGTACAAATATGACATTTTTGAGGATAAAAAAAAGATTATGAAAAAATTAGGTTTAATCATCCATTAAAGAACCTGAATTAATTGTAGATAGATTATATTAGCCATGGGTATATTCTACATTAATAACAAGTTAACTTAGGTTTACACCATTTCATTGAGGTAAACCTTGCAAATTTCCGCCTTCCAGTTAAAGCTACACTGACAAGGATGGCTGAGCTGGGGGGTAGGAGGACATCTGCCGCCTGGGCCAGTCACATAGCGGGCTACCTTGGGCTGGGCCAATGGGCTACCTGCATTTTTTTCTTCAAAATGTTCCTAATAGACTGCTGAGCTTGGTATTGCCCCCAGGCTAACATTTGCCAGTCATCCACTGTGTACTCCCATCTAGTCAAAGATTTTACTAAGATGCCCCTCCAGCTGGGTCAATGCTACATGCAGCTATTTTTCCCGGCTTTCCCAGGTCTGTAATACAGAACCGGAAAATCAGTTAGGTTAGCCATCTTTAAATGTTGGAGATGGAATTGAGGATGGGTTGAGCAGGAGGACCAATCGCATGCCACAATGTCTTGAATAGAGGCACATTGTAAAATATTAGTGGTATATATTAGTGGTAGTGGAAAAATGGTACCAGATTAAATGAAAAAAGCATAAATTCTCCTACAGAATAAAAATGAATTCATATGAAGTGCTCAGAATTTCACAAAATACTGTAAATTGTTTGGACAGTTTCTAGTTTGAAATGCACTACTTAAATTTATGGAGTAAACTTTCACAGCTTTCCTAATAGCTCATTTTGTGTATACTTAATTTCTTATAAACGAATAAACTAATCTTTCCCCTGATTGTGAATTGCTATGACCAGTCCAAATAGTGATTAATTTGTTAAATGTATTACATTTTGTACGTAATTATTAAAGTCTGCTGATGCAATCAGTGTTTCGGAAGTTCTAAAATATTTCTTACCAAACAAGTTCACAAAAGAAAGATGCCTTACTGTATATGGTATACTAGAAGCTGCCTACAACAAATTAAGTTAAACAGGTCTTCTATTGGTCTTCCGATACAGTATCAGGTTATGTGTTCAATTTCAAATATCTCTTAATGAAGAATAAGGTATTTATTTGAAAAAACAAAAATGGATATAATGCATTAATTAATAGATATAATACACAGTATACAACAATTTGATACAAAAGAGGATACAATACATCACAGAGCGATGGTCACCGGGTTATTTGGCTTCTGTAACGGAACTTACCTCTCCTCGCTCCAGCGCCGGCTTCTCTGTGCAGCGAGCGGCACTTCTCGGAGGCGAGTCACATGACTTGTCTCCAGAGGCGAGTTTTTCAAACTTGCCTCTCCACTTAAGGCTCGCAATGACACTTGTACAGTGTCAGTGCAACTTGTTTGCCTTGCTTCTGACTCCTGTGCTGCTCCCTGTGTGTTCCTGATATCTGATCTTCTGCGTAGCGAATCTTGCCTTCCTGACCCTGAGCTGCCTGATCTCCTGTGTACCGAACTTGCCTGTGTGATGATCCTCCGCCTGATTTTCCGTGCACTAGTCCCGGCTTGTTCCTGTTTACGCTGCACCTCCAAGGTACTTCTCACTTATATTTTCCCTATTGTTACATCCCAAGACAGTCCAGGGGGCCCAGACCTGCCAGTTCTCGGCAGCAAGGCCCATCCTGCCTTGCGGCGGTTCTTGGTGAAAAACGGGAAACTCGTTAGACTCCACGCCCCCGGGCTGCCAGTGCCAATTGAGATTGACGCAGGTTTCTAATTAGATTGTAACAGCTTCCTTTGCCAGGTCAGATTCCAGGGATGCGCTCTTGTTCCTATGGCCAGTAAGGCAGTAATCAATTTCAAATGTCAACTCAATTTAAGTGGCCACATGAAAGTGAACAGACCCTTTTTGCAAGACAGGATACAGAGTGTCCTTATAGTCTTTGATCATTCCTATAGTGCTGATGCATAATGACAGTCCAGAGGAAGCTGTATCCTCCAGCAAGTCCGGTTACAGAAGAGAACTCCAATTTGTGCCCACCTTTTAAGCTCCTCCAGATTATATCTAACCATATGTGACCATGTTCTTTTGGCTATACGTATGCATTAAGGGAAACATTTATTTTCTGTTACAGAAGCCAAATAACCTTTTTTTGATACAAACATAACACTGACTGGCCAGGAATTTTGAAGGGTAAAATCACACCAGGGCCAGCATCTCCTTGACTTCTTTAATGATCATCTGGACTTGCTCGTAAACTACCAAATATGCTAGGTGACTGATGTGTTTAGCCTTCCTTGTATCAACATGATGGGTAATCAAGTTGGTAAATTGGGGTGTTTGCAGATCCAAAACTTCCATTTCCTTAGTCTGTTGGTTTATCAACTGGGTCTCCATCTGCACCTGCTCTAGCCCTAAATCTTATGTAGCGTTGGTTAGCAGCTTTGGGAAGGTGGTCCATCTCTGAGATCTGCATAGGTGGGTTGCAAGCCTCCATGGCTCCTACCTCTCTTTCCAGGTCTTTTTTTACGCAGTTTACGTTGTATGTGCAGAGCTAACTTCGCTCTGCAACTAGTCTGCTTTGCCATGTCTCTGAGTGACTATGTAGAATTCTGCTTGTATTAATTGTTCTCAGAACTGTTCTACATTTGATTATGAGGAGTTTCAGGAACAAAATTTTCCCTCCCAGCTTTTACAGACTAAGTCCAGCAAACCTCTGATCCTCTGTCTGCAGAGCAACTTTCACAAGGAGAACTTTTTGGATTCCTGTGACACCACTCTATAAGCAAACAGAAGTTGCGGCAGTGATCTCTCCTAGTTTCCCCCCTTCTGAAAGTACAAACATTTGCAGCAAATGATTAAGGTTTTCATTGAACCTTTTACATAGTCAGAGCCCTAATTTCTCCCACACATGTTTGCATCACCAAACCGTGGAGTTGAGACCCTTGGTTGGTTAATACTTTGAAGGGAAATTCTGTCGAACTAAAGAAATACATTAAGGCTTGCAAAATGTTCCAGTTTTGGTAGAAGCTAGCAACAATGCCTCCAAGTACTAGGTGGCAAAGACCGCTAGGACAAATATAAAATTCTTCCCAGTCTGTCTAGACTTAGGAAGCAGTCTCACAATATCCACTGTCACCTGCTGGAGGATTTCACTAATAATGGACATGGGGTGGAAGGGGCTTTATAAGGTTGCCCTCAGTGCACTGACAAACATAGCAGGCAACGCAAAATTGTTTCATTTTATGGGTGATGCCAGGCTAAAAGAAGTTATGTTGTAAATGGGAGATAATCTTCTATACCGCTAAGCATCTGACTACTAGAATACCATGGGTTAATGCCAGCAGTTGTTGGATTGACATCCACAGTTTTTGCTATGAGTATGTGAGATTCTGTGCAATAACCCATCTTCCCACTCTATGTGGTTCCTCTCCACTGGGTGTTTGGCCTGTCATCTGTGCTGCATAGCTTAGTTATGGTTGGATATGTCTATTGTTCAGCCCCAAATTGAGCCCAGTCCACTTCCTACAAATCTATCCCTGTTTCAGTTTTGTCATTAGAAGGGTTAATCAATGAAGATGCATTATTGAGGGTCTCAATGCTGGATATGGCTGTAAGTCACAGCACACAAAAACTGGCTGGCCAATCTGTGGCACCAATCATTTTCTAACATTACATCCATGGGCAGTCCCTCAAGCAAACCGACTTCCACAAAGCACTGATGGTGCCCCCAATCAATATGTATTTGGCCATAGCAATGCAGATCTTTCAGTTTCTAATCACTTGGGACCTTGGGTGTCAAGTGCTAACATAATTGATGTGCCTGTATCCCTAAACCTCCTGGTTAATCACCCTGACACCATGCAAATGACATATTCTTCAAGGTAACCCACTGCACATTTGCAACAATTTTCACTTGGTGCATCACATTCTCAGGTTCTGGATCATAACAGAATCATAACTCTCTGGGAAATGTTGCAGACTGGTCCATCATAGAGGAAGGAAGGCCGAGGCAATGACATGCAGCTGAAGCATAGAAAAAAACATGGCTGGATTCAGGAACCTCAAGAAGGCCCCACAAAGTAGTTTTTTGTTACCCACCCTCAGGTGTGTATTGTGTGTGTCTCCAATGGTGGAGGGGGTGGAGGAAACCTGTTTAAAGTTCAGCATGAGCATATGCTGTGTATGTGAATGTGCACTGGTCTAAATAGTATAAGGCCATCACTTGGATACTCTTTACATTGTATGGTGGTCACTTGGATGGTCTTTGTATTGTACAGCTTTCACAAGCATGCATCACAAATATATTCACAAGCATGCATCACAAATATATTAAAAGTATTCATTTTTTAAAATCTCCTACCCCCATGAAGAGGTATAGAGGGCATTAGTAGGTTGGGGGACAATGGCATGCTCTGCACAATGGCTGGGACACCCTAAAGTTTCAGGTACAGGTAGGCGAGGCAATGCATTTTTTTAAACTGCTAGGTAGATTTTAAAATCAGTGGAAGAGTGACAGAAAATGAAACCCCAGAATTATCTACCTTACTTTGGTCACGTTTCATGCATTATGCCACAGGTGAGATGCTGTGTAAAAAGCCTCATTCTTTGTGGGCAACTCAATAAAAATTATGTTTGTAAATGAGGGAAATGTAGAGATTCTTTTATTTCAATAAAAATAATGTTTATACTTGCGTCTGTGTTTTATTTACATTTTTCTTTACTACACTACAGGTCCCAGAGGGTGCTGGGTGCAAGGAAATGCTGACACTTGTGGTTCCCCCCAGTGCCAGCATGGCCTGGCAGCCATTAGATGGGTATCCTGGTGCCTGGGCTTAGTAGTCATTATGGCAGGTGGACCCCATGCTGCGGGTTCCCTGCTATAGGGCCACCAGCCTGAGCTGGAAAAACCTAGTGCTAGTACCAACAAAATTGGAGGGACCCCATAGTTTTTGGCCCCCAATTTTGCTAGTACCAGCATAGGCTGGTAGCACAAGGGTTAGTTAAACTGTATGGGGGAGGCCCACACATTTTTTAATGTATACTCTATTGTCTGTATAAATTTGATAATTTATGTAAACATTGTGACTGCATCCCATATGATGATAGTGGCATAATGGTTTTGAGGCTATATACTGTGTGAGGAAAGGAAACGGTTATCCACCACACAAACTGTAACTCATTCATGACAATAATAGGTGACTAACTTATGCAATTATTATATCTGTTACCCTCATCATGCACTTAATTTTGTTTGCAAATGTATTGCAGTTAATATCCACTCAAAAATTCCAAATGTGTTTCAAATATTAGCTGAAGTTCGAAATGCCCCATCATTATGGTACTAATATACCTGACTACACATTTTCCTATTTAGAAAAATGAACACACACAACCAATTTTGAACGAATATAGACTTTTTTATATAATAAATTGAATGAAAATATCAACATTTTAAGTTTACCAAAAATTAAGATTTTGATTTTGAATTTTGATATTAGAATATGTACAGGGTGAATGAAATTTTTGGCTGGGGAAATGCCAACTGTTTCAGGGGTACTTGAAACTGTGACTGGGGCTGTATGTCATTGGGTAACCTTTTTGGGGGTTTTTTCTTTCTTTTTTTTAGATGATAATGCACATACAGGTGGTGCTCAGGAGGAACTGGTGGAGGAGGCCTGTAATGTGGAAGAGACTCAGATGGAAGAGGATGCAGGGGTCAGTCGGCAGAAGGAACTTTTATCGCATACTTACAAATCCAACACAGCAATAAAACACACTATCCAAGAGATGAGCACTACCCTCACCCATATTGAAAACAAGTTGTACACTTCCCTCAACACAATGAATCACACTTTCACTGACATTTCACTGACATTAAAAATATCCTGTCCAGTCTCACCGACTTTGTTGTCCAATATGTAACTAACAACCCTCCTGCCCCAATGTCACACGTTTCCTCTCCTTCCCCATTAGCACAATTCCTCAGCCCTGTCAATTGTTCATACTTCACCACACAAGACATTCTGATACATAATCCTTGCCCATGTTACCCTTCTTATCATCACCAACTACCATGGTGCTCCACTACCCTCACCAGCCCAAATGCACTTTTTTCCCCCAAAAACCCTTTTGGTCCCACAACACACTTTTTTTTCCCAACAACCCTCTTTTGGCTAGAATTCCTAATTTGCCCAACCACACTTTGAACCAACATCTCCCCCCCTAACCCCCTCTGACCCCTAGCCATCTCTGCCCCCCTAGCCACCTCTGCCCCCCTAGCCACCTCTGCCCCACTAGACACCTTAGCCACCACTGCCCCCAGACATCTCTGCGATCCAGTCCTCATTTAATTCAAGCATAATATTTTTACAAAAATCATAAAATTACTTACATGCAAAGAAGGTGGAAAGCACATATTCTTTAAATAAAGCTGTCCACCATTTCAGGAGGGCTTAGGTCAAAGTCTTCCACCATCTTACCAACAACCTTGGCCTTTTCAGCCAAGGAACCCCACTTCTAATAGCGATGTTATGGAACACTGCACACAGAGAATACTGTCTTTGGCGCATACAAAAGAATGCCCCCAGACCAGCCAAGGTACCAAAATCTTGCCTCTAAAAGGCCAAATTCCCTTTCAACAAAAGATCTAATGGCCATATGGGCCGAGTTGAAGGCAACTTTCTGCTACATGTGTGGGTTCAAAAGAGGATTGAGGAGGCAAAGGTAGGAATGGTATGCATTGTCTCCTATAAAAGGTGACAAGAAAGACAAAATAACAAATATTAGTAATGAGAAACCAAACATACAAACAATTCTGGAGATCTTCTAACATGATATGGTGCTTTGTAATAGTACAATATTTGACATTTGAGTATAGAGTCCTGCTTAATTAGAGCAAGCAAAGGAAAATAAATAAGTAAATTTGTCCCTTGGCAAAACCATACTGTATTGGAGGGGGTGATAAATTAAAATTTGGCAACAGATTTATAGTTGTCATAGATAAACTTTAAATATCAGTATAAAAGTAAAGCTATCAAGTATTTGTATGCTATTTGAAAAGCATCCAGTCTGTTCCTTATGTACAATATAAAAAACTAATTTCCACCCTTTTTATTGTAACATGCACCATAATGCAAAGACTGAAGATGGCTTAGGACATTCTTGCTGTGACACCAACTATGGTCTGAAAAGACTCAATGGGGCACAGAAATGCAAAATCGCCAACAGTTTGGTCAATGGCAGTATTGCTGTCGGGCTGTTGTGCATTGATTCTAGGTCACTCTGCACAATGCACAGGGTGGCCATGATGACATGAGGTTGGAACCAATAACGATGTCCTCCTCAGCATTTGACATGTGGACTGAAGACACACTCTCTGGACTGGCGACGGTGGACCCGTTTCTGGTTTCGGAGGGGATGATGCTTGTTGCCTTCCTCTTCCTCCAAATGAGTCATGCCCATGACTAGCTGGAAAAGCATGTAAAAACGATGGATGAAGGGGCGAATAAATAAATTACCTCATGCCTTGCAAACATTGTTGTCTGTATGTTTGTTACTACATAGGTGTATATAGTAGAATACATAGACAAGTCTGAAAAATTTACACACATAAATTTAAACATGCAATAACATTGTTTTAAAATGTTATGTGCCTGTTGAATAGTTTTTCACCCGCTTGCATACAAACAAGTTTTGGCATAAATGTATGACAACAGATTTAACAACAATTGCAATGAAACCATTCACATTAGTATGCAGTGCTTGAGCAAAAAATACCTATACCTTTTAAGAAGAAAAAGAAAAAGTTGAAGATGACTTTGGACAATCAAAATCGCATGCAACATAGAACTTACTGATGAAATGGCACCATAGTAATTTCCCACCATGGGACTTATATAGTGGTGTATAATGAGATGAGTGTATGCAGGGGGATAGTTCAAACTTTCATTAGATAATGCAGATGTGAGGCTGTGTTAGTTCATGGCTGTTAGCAAACTTAGATCAGCCCCCTAGCAGGCACAGGCTTTTTGTCGGAAAAAACAGCGTATTCCTAAATGCACCAAAGTTTCAATCGCATGTATGTGCAAGGGAATGCCTTTACTGTACATTGCCCACATGCATCCGCCCCTTTCCCACCCCATTTCCTCCCCAAAATCGCATGCTGACATAGGTGTCATTTTCTCTCAAAGATGGATAAGACATTGCTGCGTTCACTGGTGTATGTCCCATTTCTGGGCATGCGCACAAAATTGCCACATATGTGCCTTGATGAATCAGACCCAGTGTGTTTTCCTATTACTGGAACCAGCGCAAGAGTCCAGGACTTGACCCCACTCATCTGACAGTGCCCACAGTGCCCCTATTCCACCAATTTTCTTCTTGCCTGGAATGTGGGTGTGGTGGCATCTTCTGCTGTTCTCAGTCTGGAAATTTCTGACATCATGGCCCAATTCTTTTGTCTCAATTCTTAATTAAAACATGTTGGAAGGTTTACATATGGTGGCCGGAGGTGGGGTTTGGGGCGCTAAGCACTAATCTTGTGCACACTACCATTCTTAAGACAGCCCTGCACCACAGGGTAAATAAGAACAGATAATGCATTAATTATTTTCTCTAATTTTAGGTGCCCCCAAACCCAGTGCTACTAGTCGAGCGCATATGTTCTCTAAGTGATAGCGTCAGCCATGCATTTAACTGAAGATATAGGGCCTGATTTATCTTTGAGCATAATGTGAATCTAACATGTATGTATGTAAGCCTGATTTTAAATGCAAGTGGATATAAAGATTTGTTTCCATTTGAATCTTGGTATAAGTACGCTGTGGCTATATATTTCTTGCCATATGTAGACAGAACACACTGCACAAGCATACATGCAACATAAATTCCCATAAGAAGGTATGCAAAAAAATATTTTACATATTAAATTTTTCATTAAAAAATTGGTCATCTATTACAAATCATTAATAAAAATAAATGTTTTAAATTTTTTTTACATTAAAGAGCCTAAATAAATCAGGATGATCTTAATGCATATTGGACATAAAAATGTATCAGTCGACACTTACATCTGCCCTGCTGCTTTTGCACATGATACGACTAAAAAACATATATTTAAGAGATGCCCTGATCTCCTGATCTTGAATCAGTCACGTCTGCATAGGCATGTCCTTGGAACGCCCTTACTGTATATTGTGGGAAGATGCAGGAGAATGCCCTACTCTCCTGGGAGTCCTGGAGTCCTACCCAGGTTTGGTGAGTTTCCTGGACATTCCGGGAGAGTAGGCAAGTATGTCTTAAATAATGAAAATAAACAATGCAACAAAAAATAAATATCCCTTTATATTGCATTTTATTTTAATCTAACACACTAGCCCATCAATACACAATACTGTGGAGATTGCACTCACACACGGTCAACACAATACTGTGGAGATTGCACTCACACATGGTCATTTGTTTCTACAGGGCTCCTGTAGTCTAGGGGAGGAGCCCTGTAGCACTGTCATGAGAAAAACGCAGTGCAGGCATCTCTGCGCATAGGTGGCCACCACATACTATTGGATACAGCCACATCAGCTATTGATAGAATATTGTGCTACAAGCTGTAGTACCAATATTCTATCAATGGATGACACATATCGAGAAGTATGCAAAGTGTGCAGATATGTGTGGACGGCATAAGCTGCCTGCACTGCGTTCGCTACAGGACCAGCAGGTTCCCTTCCCCTACAACGTACCTTTGTGGGAATAGATGCTACCTCTCAGTGTTTACGTATCGCTGGTATCTTCTGTCCGCTGCTCCTATGCTTCGTTGCTGATTGGCTGCATCCTGGAAAGTTGGGGGTCCTGTTTGGAAAAGAGATAGTTATTATTCACCTTCTGAAAAGTTGAACAGTTAGTGAAGAATCTAGGCCTACTTCCCCACAACCAGATATACATTAAATCAGTAGCTTTCTCCCTGTAATAAACATGCCTACTTCCACCCAATCAGCTCCAGAATTTAATTAATACCGTTTATGTGTAATGTCTATTTGCTCCATTTAGCCCGTACATTAAATAAATAGCACCCACGTTTAATAATTAGGCTTCCTTCCCCCTAACCAGCCCAACATTAAATTAAAAGCCTTTTTCTCCCCAACAATAAATAGCTTTTAATAACATTCCCATTTATAAGCAAACACTCCCCCTATTAGCCCAGACATTAAATTAATAACCTCCGTATTTAACAAACAGACTGATTTCACTCCACACCAGCCCAGACATTAAATTATTAAAATTCCATGCAATACAAAGGCCTATTTCCCCCACCAGCCCCACAATCAAATTGTGGGTTACAACTTTCCTCTCATTTAATAGAGATAATTATTGCAAATTGATATTTTACTGATTTATTTTTTATATAACTTTTTTTTATAGTATGTATCATATATTTATGTACTCCAAAGGAAATCCCCCTTCTCTCCACCCCCTGAATTCTATCCTTTCCAGAACCCCTCCTCTCCAGCCCTACCTCCTCTTCTCACAGCCCCTTCTCACCAGCCCCCTCTTCTCACCAGCCCCCACTTCTCAGCAGCCCCCCTCTTCTCACCATCCCATTCTTCTCACGAGCCCCAACAGTAATTTAATTACCTGAGCACTCATGAGCATCTCTTTTTCTTCTTTTTGTGTCCTTTTTATGTAACTTTTTACAGTGTCTTATTGATCCTCCTACTTGTTGCCGGCTCCTCTTGTCTCCTGTGTTCTGACATCAGCACAGATCTTACACCAGGGGGAAAGCAACCGCAACAGATATCTGCAGCTACTTCTCCCTAAGCATAGTATATAAAGAGTGTTAATAAGCTACGCAAATAAAAAATAATTAAGGATAAACAAATTCCAAAAATGATATGCTGTCACTGAAGAGTGCTGGTCTAGGCATCTGCCTAGTTGGTAAGCACAGCTGTGAAAACTGTTGGGAGATATTGATTAACTGTTCCTACACTGAGACAAACAGCTATAATGACAATTGATTTAAAATCCTTTGATTTGTCTAATGCAGTTTTTTAACTTCTACTGTTTAGAATGCAGTGTAGTCGTTTTTCTTCCTTTTAGAGTATGACACATTCAGTATAATATAAGAATGAAAAACAAATACCTTTTCCTTGTCAGTCTTGCCAACAAATGCATGGTCATAAAAATGTTATTCCATGATGCACGCTCCTAGTGATTCCATCTGAAGACAAAACAATCCTCTCTGATTGTAACAATCTAACCAAGAAACGCAACACAATGCTTTATTTTTTTCACTGCAGTGAACATCATACTTAACTGTCTGTGAGTCTATGTATATTTATATATATATACATACATACATACACACACACACACACACACACACATATATATACACACACACACTCAGCTTACAGTCTAAATTTATGTCAAAAAATTGTGTCCAACATCTATTGCTCTTCTAGCACCTTTCTCAAGCCCTTGAGGGAAACCCATGAGAAAGATGCTAGAAGAGCACTGAAACTAGAGGTGCTCACTGACCCCCGTGAACTGGTTTTGGTTTTGGATCTGAATTAGCTTCGTGTTTTGGTTTTGGTTTTGGAAAAACCATCCTCGTGTGTTTTGGTTTTGGTTTTGGCTTTCGATCTGTATTTTTTAGAAAAATTACTAAAATATGCTAAAATCACATAATTTTGCTCTTTTTTTGTTCCTACATTATTATTAACCTCAATAACACTAATTTCAAGTCATTTGCAGTCAATTTTTACCACCTCTTAGGTCACAATATTATTTTCATACACTTTGAAACAAAGACTGCAACAGTTCTTGCCAGCGATAAGAAGAAGGTCATTGTCATACCTTGTCATAAGACCAAAAAATCCACCTCTTATGTGTGGAATTATTTTTACCCAAATCCTGACAACAGTTGTCTAGCCATTTGTAGCGTTTCTAAAGCCACAGTCAGTAGAGGTAGGGACCTTAACCATCTAGGATCCTCATCCATGTTATGCCATTTGAAGCAAGTTAATGGAAAGGTCTTGGGAAAATCAGAAACTTATGCTAAAAAAAATAACAACAAGCAGTCCAGCATCAGCTAGGACCCTTCTCTCATCTAGATCCCTGCACCTGCAATCTACACTCTCAACACCTTCATCATCAATATCCTCACAAGTGATCAGAGTTAGTCCTGCATCCAAGTTGCTAATGTGAGATGACTCCTCCCCTATCCAGGACTCCTCAGAATAATCCTTGTGTGTTAAGCCCACTGCTGCTGCTCCTGCTGCTGGGGGTGGATCTTCAACCCAGAAGCAGACCAAGAAGAAGACTACTAGTAGTTTACAACAATTGACTGTTAAACAATCCTTTGCAAGATTGAAAGCTGTCACCCAGTTGCAAAACGGATCACAGACACCATGGTGACTATGCTAGTATTAGATCTACATCCAATATCCACTATTAATGCAGCTGGTGTTAGACAATTACTTGAGGTCTTGTGTACCCATTACCAAATTCCATCACAACACCATTTCACTAGAAAAGCTATTCCTTACCTCTACCAGAAGGTTTGTAAAAATTTAATTATTGGGCTACAAAATGCCATTCTACCCACTGTACACTTAACCACAGATATGTGGACAAGCAGAACTGGGAAAACTAAAGATTATATGACTGTGACAGCCCACTGGGTTAGTGATTCGCCTTCACCAGCAGGGACATCAGCAGCATGTAACCAAGTATGTCACATTTTTCTGAGGCAGGCTACTCTGTGTATTATCTGCTTCATTAAGAGGCATATTATTATTATTACTATTATTATCGTAGATTTGTAAGGCACCACAGTGCTCCACAGCACCCTACAGTAGGGAAGATAAGAACATACATAAAACAAGACATACGTGAAACAAGCACGGACAAGGCAGACAAAATGAATGGAGACATGAAAACAAAGGGTATAGAGGACGCTGCTCAATAGAGAGCTTACATTCTAAAGGGAAGAGGGCACAGCTGAAACAAGAGGAGCGAGTATGGCTCAGAGTGGAGATTGGGATAGTTGTGAGGATGCATTAGTGTGAATAGTGTTATCGAGGATAAGGTCACCTCTAAAAAAAGAGATGGGTTTTCAAAGAGCATCTAAAGATTTGAAGGCTGTGGGAAAGTCTGATTGAGTGTGGTAGGGAATTCCTGGGGAGCAGCACAGGAGAAGTCTTGAAGGCGGGAGTGAGAGGTGGCTATCAGAGACGAGACAAGGTGCAGGTCAGAGCTAATACTGCTGACAGCCTGTTTGAAAAAGTAAGGCATGTCATTGCAACATGACTTATCCTGCTTGGACTCTCCTGAGGATATGTGATTTCTGCTAATGCCACCAATATTGTTAGAGCATTCCAGCGGGGGGGAAATCATCACATTTCCTGTTTTGCTCACACAATCACCTTGCTGATACATAACTTTTAAAAAAATGACAATGATATGCAGGAGATGCTGTCTGTGTCCTGAAATATTTACGGTAATTTTCGGGATTATGCAACAGCATATAGGAGAATGCAGCAGCTGTAAGAAGAATTTGAGGGGGAATGTACTTTAGTCCAGCGAAGAAGTCACTTGAGAAGCAGTTAGAGAAATTGAAGGAGGAAATTAAACAAAGCAAGTCTGCTAACTGTATTGTAATTGTAGATTTAGTACTTAATTTGCTTCACCAGTATCCAAGAGTTATCAACATCTTGAAATCGGATTACTACATTTTGCCAACTGTGCTTGATCCAAGGTTTAAGAGCTATGTCTTTATTTCCCACTGTCCCAGATCACAAGATATGCAATGAGCTCCTGGTCAGCAGGCTGACAGCTCAAGTGGTACTTGACACAACAACGTCTCCTCCTTCAGTTTCTTTGCCAACTGCTTCTAGAAAAAAACTAAGCTTTCCCAGGACACCCAGTGGTGATGTAGATGAGTAAGCACAACATTTTCACATTTGTGCTGGTCTAAAAGAATTGCCCTAAAATTGTAAGAATATTGCCATAAAATAAACTACAAATTCCACGAGGAAGGCCATTATCTACATTTACATCAAAGTACACAGACTTCTGTGATGGTGAATTCCAGCAGGTATGAATTAGTATTGTTTGAGAAAGATGTACACAACGATGAGGGTGAATATGCTGACTGTAGATTGCAGGTGCTGAAATCTAGCTAAGAGAAGGGAACTACCTGATGCAGGTATGCTTGGTAATATTTTGGGTAGAATGGCATTTTGTCAATTTTATGCTTTTCTACAGCAAACTCTCACCTTTATTAGAGAGGTTCTTTTTCTTTACAAAGGTACAAGCTTTTTAATTACATTTTTGTTTCCCTGACTTAAAACCACTATGCACTTGAACATAGGCTTTAGGACATGAGGTAGAAGGATTAGTATCATCATGACTGAGACTGGAGAGTGACAAAAAACAATGTCACCCCTCCTGTTTCTGTATGAGCTATGGCACAGTAGAATGTCACTGGAGACTTTTAAGAATACTGACAGCCCTATTATTACAATTTCTGTTTCAGCACTGAACCCTGCCACCTCTCCTGTTTCTGAGTGAGCTATGGTACAGTAAAAAGTAACTGCAGATTTAGACCAAGCCAGCCTGCCCTATAATTTCTATTTCAGCAATGACAATTAGCAATGGCGCAATGAACTCTCTTCTTTGTCTGTAACCTATATAACACCATACAATTTGACTTCAAAGTCAGAATAAAAGCCTGCCAGGCCTAGTATTTGTATTTCAGTAATAACAATTAGCAATGGAGCTCTCCTGAATGTCACGGTAGATTTTGAAAAACACTGCTCTCCCTCCCTTTCTATTCTACTTATGTTGCTGCCCAACTGCTCTACAGACTGTGCTACCCCTTCTGTGTCCCTCTGTGAAATGGCGCTGGATCGCCATGGAGGGCGGTAATTATAAAATCCAAAACTTGCGAGATCCGACGATGTAGCAATGATTTTTTTCCTTATTTTCAATTCCGAAAAAACGCGAAAGTACCTAGCCGGCTGGGCTCGGTACTCGGATATGCTAAGTTCGGGTATATTCAGTTGTCGGGGAACTGAGCCTGAGCATCTCTAACTAAAATAGCTATTGGGCACAATCTTCTTCACATACACTTTCATGAACAATGCTTCGCTTCCATCTTAAGATAAGTATACCATTGCTATGCTGCTACTTTGCTATAAGTGTTTTGCCGCTATGCTATAATGGAGCAGCTCTGACTTGGATTTTGGATACATTAATTAACAGCTTCTATTACATTGAACGTTGGTCTCCAGGCTTTAATTTTATGAAGTGTATATGCATTTTCATTTGACCAGGCACCCATTCTCAATACTACTGAATCTCTTCTTCAACATATATATATATATATATATATATATATATATATATATATATCCAAAAACGTAATAAACAATGGCGCTCACAGCAGTATTGTATAAAGTTAGTATAGAGAAAGTCCACACATACACCTCTTCCACATATGGAGGCAGCCTTCCTTATAATAGGTGGGTAAGTCCAGAGTCAAATGGAAAGTCAAACAAGGATACGGCGCACAATGGTGTGTTACTAGGAATTTATCCCAGGTTCAGTGGGGAAATGATAATATAGTCAATGAATCAAAGTTCCACGTTTGCTGGACGGTCTTATAGGACCAAGGGTATAAGTCCAGTTTGCACATATAAAAGACAGAATGATATAGGCATAGGATTAGTAGAAGCAGTGTGTTAGTGATAGCCCATCACCATAGTATTACACACCCAAAGGAAATTATATCGCTTATCTGTATGATTAATCCAAAGACTGGAACACAGCTTAACAACCACTTCACTTTCAATATTATGTGGTCAGCATACTCAGCAACTGCAAGTCTGGTCTCCAGTCAAAAACATCAGCATACTGTAAACATATCTCTCTTCCACTCAATGGGTAAGAAAAAAAGGGAGATAATACACTATATGGTGTAGTATTTCAAGGTAACAGTATTTAATCAGGATTTTAACATATAAAATGCACACTCACAAAGAGTAATAATAATGCAAGCTTATCTGAAATTCAGGTATCAGATATACCATGTCCTCAGGTACAGCAGGAACCTCCCACAGTCTTCCGCACAGGAGCGACTAATGGTGTGGTGACCCAAATACACAGGAACAGTTGGAAAGAAGCCTCTACGCGTTTCGTCCTCAAACAGGACTTCACCTCCTGAGGAAGTCCTGTTTGAGGACGAAACGCGTAGAGGCTTCTTTCCAACTGTTCCTGTGTATTTGGGTCACCACACCATTAGTCGCTCCTGTGCGGAAGACTGTGGGAGGTTCCTGCTGTACCTGAGGACATGGTATATCTGATACCTGAATTTCAGATAAGCTTGCATTATTATTACTCTTGTGAGTGTGCATTTTATATGTTAAAATCCTGATTAAATACTGTTACCTTGAAATACTACACCATATAGTGTATTATCTCCCTTTTTTTCTTACCCATTGAGTGGAAGAGAGATATGTTTACAGTATGCTGATGTTTTTGACTGGAGACCAGACTTGCAGTTGCTGAGTATGCTGACCACATAATATTGAAAGTGAAGTGGTTGTTAAGCTGTGTTCCAGTCTTTGGATTAATCATACAGATAAGCGATATAATTTCCTTTGGGTGTGTAATACTATGGTGATGGGCTATCACTAACACACTGCTTCTACTAATCCTATGCCTATATCATTCTGTCTTTTATATGTGCAAACTGGACTTATACCCTTGGTCCTATAAGACCGTCCAGCAAACGTGGAACTTTGATTCATTGACTATATTATCATTTCCCCACTGAACCTGGGATAAATTCCTAGTAACACACCATTGTGCGCCGTATCCTTGTTTGACTTTCCATATATATATATATATATATATATATATATATATATATATATATATATACAATTTATATTGGATTTAACAAATCCAATATAAAATTGTTCTACTAACATACAAGGCCATCAACAAAATTGCCCCATATATCTCCTCACTTGTCTCAAAATATCTCCCAACTTGAAATCTCTGCTCTGCACAAGATCTGTGTTTCTCTTCCACTCTCATCACATCCTCCCATTCCTGGTTACAGGACTTTTTTTCAGGCTGCATCCAATTTGTTGAATTCCTCCCTCACACAATACGACTTTCCTCTAGTCTTCAAACCTTCAAGCATTCTCTGATAACTCACTGCTTCAGACAAGCTTAGAACATTCCTCAACCACCCTCTTCTTCTCCCTAGGTTACCCCATTACCGCCTGTGAGGATACCGGGTTTAACGTAACCTTCTGGGCCGCACAGCTGGCCTATCCGGTACCTATCCAAGGTTCAACATCACACAGGCAAATATCCGAAAATAACACAAATAAATTTATTGAACAAAATGGTAGCACAAACAGCAATAAACAGATGTAAATAATAATAACTTGCAACAAATATCACTACACTACAGTCTGGCACAGACAACATACAGGGTATAATGAAAACACCTCAGCCATATCTTTGTTACTTCCAGGGACCGCTGCCTCTCTCCTTTAATACTACCAGCAAATGTAGTGGCCTTAAGTCACTGTCACTCCGCTTTCGGCGGACACACAGCTCCCCAAGACCTGGAGAGGTAGATCAAGGCACGGCAGTACTTAAGGGACCGATTGTCCCTTTCCTGTCAGGGGCAGAGCTTAATACAGCTCAACGCCAGCCTGACCTCAGCTATCACTCTTAAGTAAATGCCAATTTGCTGTCTTCTCTAGCTGTCTTTTAAACCGAGAAATGTCCTCATCAGCAATTCCAGGACCAGCCTGATTGGTCCTTTCCTTTCTTTACCTTTTCACAGGTAAACATACCGACCAGGAGATCGCAGATTAATCATTCCTGATTTAATTAGGAACAGATATTTTTATGTGGCTATACAGGAAAGTTTGTTTAAACAGAGATCAGTATCCAGACACATTTACATTTAAATACACAATGCAGTCCTCTGCCATTAAACATAGAGCTCTGTGTCTGGGCCTTTTCTTATGCTAGCAAACACAGCACAGCTAAAGGATGACAGGAAACCCCCTGGTGTGATGTCCATTCATACAGGTCTGGTGGACAATAAACCCTTTTGCCTAGACTGAAACAATGAACTAGTGTGCATGTTAATAATACACACTGGCAGTTACTTCAAAACAGAATATACACAAGCTTAAATATGACTGACAAATATTGGGAAACCAGAGGGCTAGAAAAAGTATATGTTTGATAGTCTGCAGTCACCTCATTACCTCACACCACCCCTTACACTGCTAACACATGACAACAACCCTTTGACCAACATTGCTGTGTGACTAATCATATGGCCCACTTTTTACCTTTACCTTTACCTAGCTGGACCAATATGCAATGTGATGTAGCACTTTTTCTTGTGTATTAAACTCCCATTGTCCCATAAATTGTAAGCTTGTGAGCAGGGCCCTCTTACCTCTCTGTCTGTATGTATTGTTCCAGTATTGTTTTATTACTGTTTGTTCCAATTTGTAAAGTGCTAAGGAAATTGCTGGTGCTATATAAATAAATGATGATAATGATGATGATGATGAAACCTCACCTCTGTTTTCATTGACGATAAAGCTTTTTGCTATTTGATAAAAAAAGACCACTGTTATATGTTTCCAGAATATTGTTTTTGTTCCAGGTCCAGTAATCCCAGGCTTAAAGCAACCTGTGAAAATGGTACTTTGCATTTTAATTATATATACAATGAAAATATATTTCAGCTTTATTTTCCGGGTGGCTCTATGAAGGTCTCTCTCTTATTCTGCTCATTGTCTCAGAGTCTTCTCTTCAATTCACACTCTGTGTGGTACCCACAGATTCGCTGACTCAATGTGGCACTGAAGGGACTAATGCTTCTGCTACTTATTAAGACAGGATGGCTAAAGGCAATCTGACATATCGCTTTCAGGAATATACCAGTAGACATGGCATCCAAGCTAGATGGTGCAGTTGTTACCTTTTTGCTTTCCCGTGCAACCTTCTAGCTCCATAGTCTCATAATTTTAGTTATTGTACATAGGAATATTACACTCTCCCCTTGTCACATATCCACTCACCCCTGTATTCTTGTTACATTTTCACAAAGGAGTATTTCTAATTTTAATAGATATGAGGGGAGGAAAAATGAACTGTTGCTTTTCAGTAAAATTTCCCTAAAATACATTTTTATGTCTTTTACATCTAAGTATCTGCAATTCAAATAGCTAGTCACTGTCATTTGACTTCTTTACCAAAGCCATGTAAACTCAGAAGGTAAGAGCATTTATTGTTATTATTATTATTATTATTATTATTATTATTAATATTATTATTATTGTAGTGATACTAGCAGTTGTAGTAGTATTTTTTCAGTTTTCGTGACTTAACACTGCATATCTGTTTATATCTAGCAAAATGAAAACATAAGGTATTAGTTCATATTTTCACCAAAACATTTAAGCCTGCATCCCAGCGTCAAGGGCACTTTGTTATATGCAGGTCCTACACTGACCTATATGCGTTAATCACTATTACAATGCAGTTAAAATCAGATGTACTCACCTCCCAGGTGGCTGACATGAGTCCAAATGAGCCTTAAATAGGCTTGATGGTCAGATGCCAAGACAACATAAGTCACTATTTTGAGACAAAACCAGAGAATGAAGCCTGCACTCAGTATATCCCATATTACATATGGTACCAGCTGAATGACAATATAAATGCCAATATATGTATATAAAACAAAAAGACAGTTGTCAGCGTTTATCTTTAACTCTGCATATCTGTGTGTATCTAGCACAATAAAAACATGAGGTATTAGTTCATATTTTGATCAAAACATTTAAGTCTGCATCCCATCGTCAAGGGCACTTCATATATGCAGGTCCTACACTGACCTTTATGCTTTAAACACTATTACAATGCAGTTAAAATCAGATACACTCACCTCTCAGGTTTAAAGGCTTACATTTAGCAAGACCTGGCTTGTGAGCCCAAATGAGCCTTAAATAGCCTTGATGGACAGCTGCCTAAGCAACATAAGGCAATATTTTGAGACAAAACCAGAGAAAAAATAAGCCTGCGTTCGGTATATCCCAAATTATATATGGTACCAGCTGCATGGCAATAAGGAAGTATATGTTAATCAAGACATTCAGCCCATAAAGTATTACTGTGATGTCCAATATACTTCACCTATTTCACATCAACAAGAGCAATGAAAAAAACTGCCAGTACCCATTAGTGCTCATTTTGGTATAGAGCCACTTAAAAATTCTGCAGTGCTGTCCTTATCTTTTCTTCTCCTGTCTGTTTGCCTACTGTGTAAAATTTTCAGGCACACAATACAGTTGTGAATTTACAGCCATACAATATATATATATATATATATATATATATATATATATATATATATATATATATATACATATATACACTATACACAAGATAAATACTCCAAATATGTGATTTCGAAAATAAGATTTGTTCCTTTGTCGTGTTTTCATTATGTTGTGTTGTGGCGAGGTTTCCTTCCAGCTGTCAAACAATTGTTTACAACCTCAAAAAATATGTTTTCTATATTTTCAACAGCAAATAAACAAACACACAAACTTCTTTTTATATATATATATATATATATATATATATTTACGTATATATATATATATATATATATATATATATATATATATATATATATTACATGACTAATCTGCTAATCCTATAACCTGAAAATAGGTAAAGATGTTCACAACAATAAAAAAACTCAACATAATGCGTCAATATTGAGCCAAAGGACATTATTAAGGTATTGCTGTACATGGATTAAGTTTTACTATTGTTTATGTTGATATATTCTATGGCTTCTGTGCCGAGACTTGAAGAGAGACATGGAAAACGTATTTGCAGATATATGAACTACAATTAAATTAGTAGTGCTTGCTAAATTTTGCAAATAAAATGTATATTTGCAGTAAACCACTTTAATGACTCAAAACATGACTCAATGACTCAATACTAAAACATACCAACAGCTCTGCAAATATATTCAAAAGCTAAACTCTGAAAGGTTTTATACAGTTACTCTGTATTTATTATTTGTAGACAAAAAAACAAATTCCTTAATTTGTGTAGTTTGAGTTAAAACCCTAATCACATGCAAAATTTAGCTCTTACCAGAGATCTCAATGGTGCCTGCAAATTTTTCATCAACACAAACAGTATGTCTAAACAACTATACAATGTTCCTACATGAAACAGTGAGGATAGAGACATATTTCTTGCCTAATTATATATATTGTCAACATGTTATGACTGCAGAATTAACATATAGATACAAGAAAAATATGACTTTGGATAATGATTTGATCTTATGTTGAATTGTTTAATTTTGTAAATAAATCCACCCTCCACGAAGAAGAAAGGATAATAATAAGTAGGTACAAATGTTTGAGGTTTTTTGGTAAAGAATAAAAACTGTTTAAACAATGGAAGTTGTTAGTTTCTTCAAGAGAAAGAGACACAATATGCTTAGTCAGTTTAAAGTAAATCAAAGCCCTAGACAGCGCAGCATTTCTCAGGGACAGTATTCAAATTTCTACAATTATACCATCAATGCCAAATACATTGACTACACTAGCTTTGTCATCATATAATATAAGCATTTCCTGATGATAAACAAGACGTGTCCCGTATTATACCACCAGTACCCTCATTATACCAACAGTGCCCACACAGTGATTATACCAGCAGTGTTACATATTGAATTAATATTGACTCACACAAACTTTGTCCCATATTCCATTCACAGTGTCATATCACTATACATTATACCTACTGCCCTGTGGTCTGGTTGATGTTGATCTGGACCTCTGGTTCCACTGTTGCTGCCTTCAATCTTGTTGCAGGGAGACAAATGTTGATGGCATTATTTACTGGACTGTTTGCATCCATAACTGGTAGATGATTAGCTTAATACATGTATGTAGAGAACTTCAGAATAGTTATGTTCCATCTGCATTTGAACAGATATTTATTAATATGTTGTGTAGAGCAACTTATACTTAGAAACCAGTAATTGCCCTCAATTATTTATGGAGACATTTTAATCCCCGACTCTCAGCTACTGTAAATAATTTCTTAAAGCTATGGATCATAATGTCTTTTATAAACTTAAGCATATTTATAAAAACTGGAGCACAAGAAAAGGGAGGTGTAGTTTATGCAATCAATAAGATTTTGTCATTTTTATAGTAGAATTTAGATAATGAAAGCAAATGCAAGAATGAAGTATAGTAGAACGCATGATATCCATCAAATTATGTAAGAAAATCATCTTACTACTGGAACTCTGCAAAGTCTGAAGAGTAAATCAGTGGCAGCTGCCACCACTCGTCCATGGTATATCACACAAAATACTGCAAAAACTGTAATTCATTCACTTATAATCTCCCTCATTGACTATTGCTTTTCTACTCTTCCAATAACCATATTTTCACCCCTACAAAATATTTTTAATGTAGTGGCCAAACTCCTTTTCCTCTGAAAAAGTTTTGCTATTGCTGCTCTGTTTTGCCAATTCATACATTGTCTGCATGTATTTTAGAAAATCCCATTAAATAAACTTCTACTAACATACAAAAGCATTAAAACCCCACAACAATATACATCTCTTTACGTCTCAAAATATCTTGACCCTACATTACAGGGTCTTTTCAAGCAACACCCACTCTGCGGAATTCCCTCCCTCACACAGCGAGTCTATCCCTAACCTCCAAACCTTAAAGTGTTCCCAGAAAAGACTCAACTTCAGGCAAGCATATCATATCATACCCAAACCACCTTCTTAACCTTCTTGGGTGATTCAATTCAATTACCACCTCTCTACACAGTATACTCAAAATGTACATACATTCTCTTTATTCAAACAACCTACAATTGCTGTGTAACTGGAACATAAAACCCTACTAAGCACTTTTTCTTATTGGCCAATACGTAATCTATGGTACTTATCCTTATATAACAAACTCTTTTTTTTCCTATAGATTGAAAGCTTGCAAGCCCTCTTACCTCTTTGTTGTTTGTTATTACCAAGGACAAACAAGTATATTGTTTTCTATTTAATCTATTTCGTAAAGCAGATAAACAGACCTTGAGGGGTTAAGGAATCTTGTTATACTTCTCAGACAGAGAAAGTGTTAGGTGATAATATCACTTCAGAACTCAGGAAGGGACATTTTTCAAGTCAATGAATTAATAAACTGATGTGGCCGAGAGACAGACAATTTAAAGGTGATGCAGATCAGTGTGTTAACAATCTTGTGAGAGACGTCTCCCGGCAGTTCTCAGAACAAAGCCATACTTTTAGATCTTGGAGTGTCCCCACAGGATGTTCTTGGTTCACAATAGCTACAATGTGGGAAGAGGATGTTTGATGTAAACAGGAAAATCTGTAGAAGTTCAGAGAGTTCTACAATGATGAAGAAAGACAATATGGTTAAGTAATTACTAAGAAATCCTCTGGTTGATTGTTCAAGTTTACCATATGGTTTCTTAAGGCAAAACACCATTTCAAAAGATAAAAAAAAATAGAAGTGCAACGCAACAAAAAACATGTATACAGAAATTGCAAACACAGCATAATATCACCATATGGTTATTTCAATTAAATAAACACATACCTAAATCAATTAACTCTTCCCACATTTCCTGCTTCTCCTTGCCCACCATTTCCCATCCTTTTTCATTTTCAGCTATAGTATTAAATGTCAACTCTCAAGTAATTTAAAAGATAAGCAGAACTCTATTGGTAAGTATTCCAGTAATTCTTAATATAGTTCTCATTAGTGCTATTAGTGCATTTGTTTTTGCAGTAACACATTCTGAATTATTTGAGATGTATTAAATAGGGAGATTGTTGATGAAAATGTTCATTAGAGTCTTGTTGGTAATAGATAAGATATAAAATGTTTAGTTTTGTTCATGTAGGAAATATTAAAGGATCTTCTAGAATTTGGCTAATAAAAATAATATAACTGTAAAGATGGTCCAAAATGCAACTGGACTATGCTTTAGCATTTGTTATGTGACTAGACCAGCTGTCTTTGCTCTTTGTTTGCTTAGTAAATGGTAATTTGATGAATTTAATTTGCAGTCTAAATACCAGGGGGTAAATGTATCAGGTTTTG
Source organism: Mixophyes fleayi (assembly GCF_038048845.1). NCBI lineage: Eukaryota > Metazoa > Chordata > Amphibia > Anura > Limnodynastidae > Mixophyes > Mixophyes fleayi. The sequence goes on from NC_134404.1 coordinate 200,807,201, forward strand.
CCTTTCCTCAATAAATTGGAGTTTGATACATTTACTCCCTGATGTTATAATGAATATTATGCAAAGAAATTATTTATGATAAGGAACTGAACTACTCAGGAAATATGCATGTGCAACAATCTTTTATTGCACCAAAGGGTGCAAAAGTTGCAAAGTTTTGGATTCTTTATATTCTATCTTGACTTTTCATACAAATACATTGCTCTATAGTAGTAGAAAAATAAGTGTGTAATCGCACCAGATAGTTTTGGACAACTTTTATACAAACAACTGAGAATTCTAAGAAACACTATTTACGAGCAAGTGAATTGTTAAACAGTGTAGACTCAGCTATTTCCAACGAGTCACTGGGTACTAAAGACTAGACAGCTAGAGTTGAAAGATCCAGACTGCCATAGCTTAATAACGAACAGACACTGGGGCATATTTAACCAGCACTGTCTTTTAAACACGATCATTTTCATTCCTTATCGCAATGATAAGCAATGAAAGATTGTGACTATTTATGAAAATTCTTTTTGTTGAACTGCTGTCCCGAGAATCTGCTGGTCCTGCGAAGACCTATCTCGTATATATCCTCTATGGTCACTACCACAAAGTGGCCACCTTTACGATAGTGACCGGAGGGGAGAGCAGGTAAGAACCATTGAGGGATCCGAAGATTCCTCTACTGTAATTCTCTCCCTATAGGCTTCTATGGCTAATGTCATTTTCACTTGTGCCCGATTGATCTTCAGAATTTGAATGAAATATATTCAGTTAGCTCCTGATGGCCCAGTGGTGATGGTATTACTTTAAAACATTGAGTGTGCAGTGTGGACTTTTGCAGGCAATAACTCACATTGTCTTACTAACCACACTCATGGTCCTATCATTTGCATACAGCTTATGGGATTCAAAATCTCTGTTGCTCAACCTGATGTTTGTCTCTTGTTTACCCTGTTATAAACTTATCTCTGTCCCAGCTCTGTAGTTTCTCTTATCTTCTCAATTTCTCTCATGCTAGGAACTGTAATTTTTCACTCCAAACACCACAAACATGGTTGCCAGCAATCCTAGAATCTCATAAAGAGACATCCTGCTTTAGTGGGGTGTCACACTTAGAGAGCCATTACCTGCTGTTTCTAACAGTATGACTTACCATGGAGATTAAAGGTGATATGAGGGTGTAGCCAGGGCCGGACTGGCCATCTGGCACTTCTGGCAAATGCCAGAAGGGCCGATGGCTATATGGGCCGGCCCAACTCCCCCTGTCTTCTTGGTGGCTGGTGGTTCCAGGAACCAGCCACCTCTGCTGCGCGCTCCCCAGCTCCCTTCCCCGTTATGCTGTGCAGCCAGTTACACTGGTGAGTTTCCTGTTTTTTTTTCTAATTTGTTTTTTTTTTTACTGAAGAGGGGGGGGTGCCCGCGATTTTCGGGGGGTGCCCGCGATTTTCGGAGGGGGGGGGGTCGCGGGGGTGCCGCGATTTTCGGGGGGTGCCCGCGATTTTCGGAGGGGGGGGGGGTTGCGGGGGTGCCGCGATTTTCGGGGGGTGCCCGCGATTTTCGGAGGGTGGTCGCGGGGGTGCCGCGATTTTCGGGGGGGGGGGGGGGTGTCGCGGGGGTGAGAGCCAGGGGGTGCTGGGAAAGGGGATGAGAGCCAAGGGGTGCTAGGAGAGTGGGTGAGAGACAGGGGGTGCTGGGAGAGGGGGTGAGAGAGTCGAAGGGGGTGCTGGGAAAGGAGGTGAGAGAGCCGAAGGGGGTGCTGGGAAAGGGAGTGAGAGCCAGGGGGTGCTGGGAAAGGGGGTGAGAGAGCCAAAGGGGGTGCTGGGAAAGGGGGTGAGAGAGCGGAAGGGGGTGCTGGGAAAGGGGGTGAGAGAGCGGAAGGGGGTGCTGGGAAAGGGGGTGAGAGCCAGAGGGTGCTGGGAGAGGGGGTAAGAGAGCCGAAGATGGTGCTGGGAGAGGGGGTGAGAGAGCCGAAGGGGGTGCTGGGAAAGGGGATGAGAGCCAGAGGGTGCTGGGAGAGGGGGTGAGAGAGCCGAAGGGGGTGCTGGGAAAGGAGGGGAGAGAGCCAAAGGGGGTGAGAGCCAGGGGGTGCTAGGAGAGGGGGTGAGAGAGCGGAAGGGAGTGCTGGGAAAGGGGATGAGAGAGCGGAAGGGGGTGCTGGGAGAGGGGGTGAGAGAGCCGAAGGGGGTGCTGGGAAAGGGGATGAGAGCCAGGGGGTGCTGGGAGAGGGGGTGAGAGAGCCGAAGGGGGTGCTGGGAAAGGAGGTGAGAGAGCCGAAGGGGGTGCTGGGAAAGGGGGTGAGAGCCAGGGGGTGCTGGGAGAGGGGGTGAGAGAGCCAAAGGGGGTGCTGGGAAAGGGGGTGAGAGAGCGGAAGGGGGTGAGAGAGCGGAAGGGGTTGCTGGGAAAGGGGGGGAGAGCCAGGGGGTGCTGGGAGAGGGGGTGAGAGAGCCAAAGGGGAAGGGGGTTCTGGGAGAGGGGGTGAGAGAGCCAGGGTGGTAGGGGGTGCAGGAAGAGGAGTGAGAGAGCCGGGGGGTAGAGGGTGCAGGAAGACGTGTGAGAGAGCCAGGGGAGTAGGTGGTACAGGAAGATGTGTGAGAGCCAGCGGAGAAGGTGGTGCAGGGGGTTAAGTGAGAGGGACAAAGGAGAAGATGGTGCAGGGGCATAGGTAAAAGAAAGTGTAAAGGGAGAGACATCTTAAGAATGGGAATGTCAGGGATGCAGCCATCATAAAACACAAGTAGTAATGAAGAATGGAAATGCACAGAGGGGACAAGTGTTAAAAAAACAAAAAAAAAACAAGCCTTCATACTCCATTCACTTATATTTTCTATACCCCCACTCCTAAATTTCTGCTTCGACCACTGCCCTCTATTCCTGCTCCCGACTGCCTGTGTGAGCTGACAGCTGCTGATCCCTCCTCGCCCAGCGCGCCCAGTAGGAGAACAGAACACAGGATGCCATAATCAGGTAAGTTCATATATTTTCTCGTGTGCAATATGTTTTTAACCATCCTTTCTTGAACTGGGGACACTACAGCGTATCCAATAATGTTTAACACTATGTATTGCTCATTATTGCGCTGTAAAGTTTTTTGCATATTTATCTGTACAGAGATTTTTAATTAAGAGGAAAAAACATTGCTTGTCATAAATTTTATCTGTAATTGTGTCAATATATCTATTTTTGTTTGCATTGTAAATGATGTATTAAGCTGCTCTTGGGAGACTCACACTCAGTATCTGATATGCTGTACCAATTTTTATTTGTGAATGAGTTTTTATCTGAGCTTTACTAATGATTTGGGGGCACTACTATGCCATAATATGATTTGTGGGCACTTCTGCATGACCGAATATGTATTGAGGGTAATACTATGTGGCATAATATGACCGTGGGGCACTACGATGTGGCATAATATGAACTGGGCACACTACAGTGTGGCATCATATGAACTTCTGCCAAAGGCAAGTCTTTCATTGTTGAATATGACGGGAGCCCAAAGAAGTTGCTGTATCGGGGCCCAAAATTCCTCTTGTCAGCCCTGCCTGTGAGTCAAGGCGGTAGACGCCTCCAGGTAAATAATCTAGATGTTTCCTATCTAATCAAACTGATGGATCACATCCAATTATTTCTCACCCACCTCCTCTATCCCCCTTAATTTATATACTGTGTTATTTAAAATGAATAGAAAAGACGCATATCCAATTACTGTAGTAAAACAAAAATATTTTTCTGTGACATTTTGCTGTAGATGGAAATACTTTTAATGCGGCCGTGTGGGTTCAACTGATCATTCAATAGTTATGTTTTTTTTAGATATATGTTAGTTTTATTTCATGTGGAATGATTCATGAAAATTCTGCCATTACTATTTAATTGAGGGAATAGGGTACCTGTTACCTATATGTGTGTGTAAGTACTCTGTTGGTTGTTGCTATTTTGTGGGAGATTTGAAAAAAGCAAAACATTGTTTCCTACAGTGGCGTCTGTATAATTGGTGGTATTGCTGTAGTATGGGGTGGCGTGCTGGTGGCAATGTTGTAGTGTGTTTGGTGCTTAGTATTGCTAATAAGTAGGAGAGGGTATTGCTATAATGTGGGGGGTGACGCTGGACGCTGTAATGTGGGGGGTGATGCTGAATGCTGTAATGTGGGGGGTGATGCTGGACGCTGTAATGTGGGGGATGATGCTGGACGCTGTAATGTGGGGGGTGATGCTGAATGCTGTAATGTGGGGGGTGATGCCGGTTGCTGTAATGTGGGGGTGATGTAGTATGAGTGTGTGTGGGGGGTTATTTATTGCTGTAATTTGGGTACTAATAATGTATTGTCATGGTGTTTATTGATGTAATTGGGGTGCTAATAATGTAATGTTGAGGGTCATTAGGAGAAATAAATACCCCCCCCCACACACACACACTCATACTACATCATGTTGTACTGCGCCAGCATCAGTGTGCAACAATATAGTGCATGGAGCCCACAACACGTGGGCCTGTGTGCTTTAAATGCCAGGGCTGATTTTTAGTCCCAGTCCGGCCCTGGGTGTAGCTATATTTTCTTGATGTATAATGGATATGCAACAGAGAGAAAAGAGAAAATATGCTATTCCAAGTTACAGCTATTTACTAATGCAGTAGATAGGTATAATTGAAACAGATCTTAAAGGGCGCTTCACTCAAGTATGCAGCCGTGTAAACACTCCAGAGTTTCCACCAAAAAACTCCACAATCAATACACAGTAATACACAGAATGGTACGTACACTGACGCTTCCGTCTTTGACTCACAGAGAACCTCTAAAACAGAGGAATGTGTCTCCTCAATCCTCTCGTCATACGAGGTACATAATAAAGAAAGAGACAAAGAAAAAACATGGCATAGTAACGCACAACACCAAATAAAGTCCACCACCACTATGGGGTATATGTTGATCCTCAAAGGTAGGTGATGTCAGAGCGGACAGATTATGTGAACTCCACTTTAACATCGTTATGTTCCGATGTCTGTTATGTATAAAGTTATTTTCAACCAGACCTCGGTCTGGAGGAGGGCGTGTCTGTTGAGTGAGGCACGCTGTGAACGCTCCGTCAGCGCCTCTGCGTGATTAGCGGGGAAATGAAGACTATTTAAACTTGGACCTGGATTGTGAGAGTCATGCCTTGAGAAAGACCCGGGACTGTGGGTTGAAACGCGTCGGCTGGGGACCCGGTGATCGAGTGTACAGGTGACAGTGCTGTTTACATTGGAACTGAGCTGCAGCAGTGGTTATTTGCATACATGCGCTTTCATTTTTTACACTTGGTACGGGGCTACACCATTGACTTTAACTATTCAGATTGCTTTTATGGATAATAAATGTGTTTTGAGATAATGCACCATTGTGGTTGCTTTGCTTCTTTTTCTTTTTATGTCCACATGTTGGAGTGGAGTGAGAGAGAACATATACTGCAATACTGTTAAGGGAACAGAGAATAACCCTACAGGCGCATATTGATCTCCTTCAATGTAAGCATATACCTTAAGGGGGAGAGAATTGAAGAAAGAATCACGGGTGTTTATTGGAAGTTTTATTGACATCACCTACCTTTGAGGATCAACATATACCCCATAGTGGTGGTGGACTTTATTTGGTGTTGTGCATTACTATGCCATGTTTTTTCTTTGTCTCTTTCTTTATTATGTACCTCGTATGACGAGAGGATTGAGGAGACACATTCCTCTGTTTTAGAGGTTCTCTGTGAGTCAAAGACGGAAGCGTCAGTGTACGTACCATTCTGTGTAATGCAGTAGATAGTTTATGGTTTGGACCATATTTTGCAGGAAAATAGTGTGTGGAACATTGGGCATGGAAAATGGATAAGAGCTGAGTGTTTAAGAGAGAGTGTTTAAGGAAAGGGGGCTTACTGGTTTTCCTTGTTTAAAGTGGACTAGAGATATGTTTAGGGGAAACACCGAAAATAGACTGTGGTGGTCCTAGAGTGGTTCTCATCCCACTGTTTTGGTCTAAGATATACCGGTTTTAGATTGCCACCTGGATGGGGAGTGAAGCTGCAAGTTTATTGGGCACGATAAAAGTGACCCCTGGATTGAATTATACTATACAGCAGTGAATCCCAAACTTTTAGCAATTCAATGCACCCTTAGTTTCTCCATATTTTTTTTCAAGGCACCCCTACGCCAAAATAATTACCAAGTAGACCCTCATCTTGCTTACCACAGGCCTTGGCCGTGGCACCCCTGTGAGATCGTTGCAGCACCCCATGGAGCCGCGGCACACAGTTTGGGAACCACTGCTGTATGGTTTACTTGGCCTGTAGCAAGATCATTGCTTTACTACCACCGCCTGTAAAAGTCAGACAACTTGAACTATTTCTCAGGTAGTTTCGTCCTACTAAACATATCAGGAATAGAAAAGCTGTACTCTGATGTAGGAATTGTTAATTATTTGCATAGTGGATAACTGAGCATTGTATTCAAAGTAATAAGTTTGTAACAATGACTTCAGACAAATATATTGGACATTATCTCATGGATAGGCCGAAGTAAACACAGCATGAAAGAATTGTATTCTTGTCATGCAAAGCAGGTGATCAGAGAGCTGGACATTAGTTATTGTGAAACATACTTTTTCCATACGGCAAACTATAAATATGCTTAGGGTGGTCATGCTGAGTGTTTATAATATAAACGCCAGAGGATTTAGGCACACATGCACTTATTAAAAGATTTAAGATAATATAGCACTTGGCTGTAATTGATGTTCTGTTCTTTATAGCTGACCCTGACATGCTGACATAGCACATGTTTAAAAGTTGAGAAAAGATTTAAACACATACTTCTTATGACATCAATTTAAAATGTGTTTTTCAATTATGTTGATATCATACACTTACGCTCACTTAAGAGATGTTGATGTCAAAATTTCTCAGAGGCAAAAATATTCAGTACATATTAGGGATGTGCACCAGCGACTTTTGGTGTCTCGTGTTTTGTGTTTTGGATTCGGATTTTCGCAATGTTTTGGGTTCGGATTTGTTTCGCAAAACACCTGCCGAAAGGTTTTGGTTCGGATTTAAGGTTTTGGATTCGGATTTTTTTTGAAAAAAGCATAAAAAGTTCAAAAATCAAGTTTTTGGGCTTATTTTCACTCCTACGCTATTATTAACCTCAATAACATTCATTAACAAGCATTTCCACTAATTTACAGTGTATTCTGAACACCTCACAATATAGTTATTAGTCCAAAACGTTGCAACGAGGTATCTTTCTGGACTGCGTAGTGGAGTGGTCCCCACAATATAATAAGAAAACCATCAACTGGTCTTAATCGCACCAAAAAATGTACCTGTGCTGCGTAGAGGAGTGGGTCACCACAATATAATTTAAAAACCCTGAACTTGTATGATTCGTACCAATAAATGTATCTGGACTGCGTAGAGGAGTGGGTCACCACAATATAATAAGAAAACCATCAACTGGTCTTAATCGCACCAAAAAATGTACCTGGACTGCGTAGAGGAGTGGGTCACCACAATATAATTTAAAAACCCTGAACTTGTATGATTCGCACCAATAAATGTTTCTGGACTGCGTAGAGGAGTGGACTTTTACTGCTGAATGTGTGAACTTTGTAATATTGCAGCAGTACCACTGGACTTTTACTGCTGAATGTGTGAATTTGGTAATATTGCAGTACCAATGGGCTTATACTGCAGGATTGGTTTGGCAAATTTTGTTGTAATTAAAAAAAAATTTAATTATTTTTTTGTATTTTTTTTTATCACTTTTTTTTAATTTTTTAAACACTTGGGAATAATGGGGAAATAACTATGCCCTTAAAAGCACAGAGCACAGGACATAGCAACACTTGACTGAACAGGACACAGCACAGGACCCAGCAGCACCACTGAACTCAAAATTAACAGAGCACAGCACACAGCACCACTGGACTGATACTGCAGAACAGAACACAGCACAGAACAGCACAGCACAGCACAGCACAGAACTAAACAGCACAGCACGAGATCTACCAGAACAGAGGACCACCTAACACACCCTCCTTCTACCCTGATCAATGCCCGAGTGAAGATGGCGGCGACTAGCGGGGAATTTATAGGTTCCGAGTATCGCGAGATCCGACAACGGGATTATGACTCGGAGCCTCGCTTTCAAGTTTTCATTTGGCGCCAATACCCGGATCTGTCTCGGATCCGACTCGGATCGGCAACGTTCGGGTGGGCTCGGATTCAGGAAATCCGAGTGCGCTCATCTCTAGTACATATGACATATTTAGAAAACAAACAGAAGCACAATGATAATTATTAACTCACCCAAATGTAAAATTCCCAGGAAATGTATGCATAATTTATACTTACACAAAGCTTGCAGAAAGCATTTATAGTTAGAATGCACTTACCGTATTTGCCGGCGTATAAGACGACTTTTTTGCCCTGAAAAACATGCCTCCAAGTGGGGGGTCGTCTTATACGCCGGGTGCAGGCAGTGGAGTGGTTTGATTCAGAAAGCTGTGCAGCAGAGGGCGCTGCATTCGGGCCACACCGCGCATGCTCCTAATAACAATGGTTCCTACCGGTGATAAGAGGAAGCGGGAAGACGACAGAACGGCGACAGCAGGGATGCGAAGAGCTCTGTGGAGACACAACATCCCCTCTCCGGATTCCGACTCAAGACTGCCCTGAGAGAGTCAGCACGGGACAAAACCATCTTCCTGCACGGACAGGTACCCGGGGGAAGAGTTGCGGGGTTACACAGCTAACTGAAGACAATGGGCGGCGTGTATCACTGGCGCGGCGCGCGGGGGGGGGGTGTGTTATGTCACCCCATTGCTGTCCAGAGATACAGATCAGGGGTGGGGAGCAGTATCTGCAGGACTGGAGCAGCATATTACAGTCATGTCTATTGATATAGTAGATGCTCAGCTTTCCAGTCTCCATAACACAGAATTACATGTCACACCAGCCTATCTTACCACAGATTGACGTCATTACACGTTGTAATGAGAGAAGCGCGCTCCTGCCCAACATCCCCTTGTTGTCATTTTATTAGAACATATGGGGGTATTCAATTGACCGAGGTTTGTTTTTTTCATCCGCAGCTGTACCGTATGGTGTGCGGAAGGGGGGGTAGTCTTATACGGCGAGTATATAACAAACTCTATATTTTGAGTGGAAATGTTGGGGGTCGTCTTATACGCCGAGTCGTCTTATACGCCGGCAAATACGGTAGTTACATTTATAAAAATGAATTCACAATCAGCCAATCAAAAGCAGTAAGCTAGTGATGGATATCATCATCAATATTAGTGCAAATTTGCATCAGTCCAGTGGCTATAAAACGTGTATCGGCATCATCATAAATGGCTATAAAGGTTCATCTGATTTCAGGTCTACATTGGTTTTAACATGTACACAGTACTTGGCTTAAGTTATAATGTCCCTTCTCTCACACTTTCCCATCCTCTTCAGACGTAATCAGGCACAAGTAAGTATGCATGCAACTCTGCATAGGCATGGGTACTTGGAGTATTTTTGTGGACATGCGCAGAGCAAATTCACACAACTTACACTATGCAAACAGGCATATGTTCAAGTTAGAGATGAGCGCACTCGGATTTCCTGAATCTGAGCCCACCCGAACGTTGCCGATCCAAGTCGGATCCGAGACAGATCCGGGTATTGGCGCCAAATGAAAACTTGAAAGCGAGGCTCCGAGTCATAATCCCGTTGTCGGATCTTGCGATACTCGGAACCTATAAATTCCCCGCTAGTCGCCGCCATCTTCACTCGGGCATTGATCAGGGTAGAGGGAGGGTGTGTTAGGTGGTCCTCTGTTCTGGTAGATCTCGTGCTGTGCTGTTTAGTTCTGTGCTGTTCTGTGCTGTGCTGTGTTCTGTTCTGCAGTATCAGTCAAGTGGTGCTGTGTGCTGTGCTCTGTTAATTTTGAGTTCAGTGGTGCTGCTGGGTCCTGTGCTGTGTCCTGTTCAGTCCAGTCGTGCTGTGTACTGTGGTCTGTGCATCTAAGGGCATAGTTATTTCCCCATTATTCCCAAGTGTTTAAAAAATTAAAAAAAAGTTATAAAAAAAATACAAAAAAATAATTAAAAAAATAATTTAATTACAACAAAATTTGCCAAACCAATCCTGCAGTATAAGCCCATTGGTACTGCAATATTACCAAGTTTACACATTCAGCAGTAAAAGTCCAGTGGTACTGCTGCAATATTACAAAGTTCACACATTCTGCAGTATCAGTCCAGTGGTGCTGTGTGCTGTGCTCTGTCAATTTTGAGTTCAGTGGTGCTGCTGGGTCCTGTGTGCTGTCTCCTGTTCAGTCCAGTGGTCCTGTGTCCCGTGCTCTGTGCTTCTAAGGGCATAGTTATTTCCCCAATATTCCCAAGTGTTTAAAAAATTAAAAAAAAGTTAATAAAAAAAATATACAAAACACCACCAAATAGACATGTCAGACAGTCCATATTGTTACTGGCAGGAAAAAAAAGGCAGTTTGGAAGCCCCTGTACAAACTGGCTCTATTTTACCTGAGTTGTCCCCCCTCCAGTGTGTACTCGGAAAGAGTTTTTAGTGCTGCGGGGAACCTGGTCAGTAAGCGGAGAAGGAGATTGCTTCCTCACAACGTTGAAAAAATGATGTTTATAAAAATGAATAATCAATTCCTCAATGAAGTACAGCACTGCCCTCCAGATAGTACAGAGGGACCTGTGGTTGTGGAGTCCAGCGGGGACGAATTGATAATGTGTGAGGAGGAGGAAGTACACACTGTAGGGGGAGAGGAATCAGAGGTTGAGGATGAGGACGACATGTTTCCTCAGTAGAGCCTGTTTAGTTTGTACAGGGAGAGATGAATTGTTTTTTTGGTGTGGAGGCCCAAACAAACCAATCATTTCAGCCACAGTTGTGTGGTAGGCCCTGTCGCTGAAATGATTGGTTTGTTAAAGTGTGCATGTCCTATTTCAACAACATAAGGGTGGGTGGGAGGGCCCTGTTAGGAACCCCTCCAGCCGGCACAACACAACCCGGAGTCTACTCTGCCAGTCAGGTGTTCACTGGAGCCCCTGATGGTGGGGACAGACTGGGCTGCAGACTGACAGAGGGTCGTGAAGTGTGTATCGGCTGGGGAGAACCCAGGCAAGAAGAGTCAGGTCCACGCAGAGGTCAAAAGGTCGGCAGCAGGTAACAGAAACAATGAACAAGCTGAGGTCAGAGGTCACAGGCAAAGTAGCAGAACGGGTAAACGAGCCAAGGATCAGGGTCACAGGAAACACAAGCGAAGTCAAATACGAAGCCAAGGGTCATACACGGGAAGTCAAAACGTAGATACAGGAACAGGAACTGGAACAAGCAGGTCAGCAGACTGGAGCACAGAAGCTATAACCGGCAATGAGGTGGCAGACCTCATTGCCTTAAATACTTGAGACAGCCAATCAGGGCCTGGCTCAGATAGAAACCAGCCCCCTAACTTCATTAACCCGCAGGCTAGTAATTCTGTAGAGCGCATGCGCCCGGCTTCTCAATGCCGGGACGCAGCGCTGGAGCGTCTAGTCGTTGCCCCGGCAACAGCCGGGACATGAGAGGAAGTGACGTCCCGGTCGCCATAGCGACGGCCGGGACGCAGGTGAGTGAGTCGCGGCGGCTGGGCACCGCCGCGGCTCGTAATAGTACCCCCCCCCCTTGAGGAGGGGTCGAGGGACCCCGACATCCAGGTTTTCTTGGAAATTTTTTAAAGAACTTCTTCAACTGTTTAGGAGCATCGAGTTGTCTCCGTGGGATCCAAGACCGTTCTTCTAACCCACGATTCCTCCACTGCACTAGGAAGTGCACCTGACCTTGCACTTTTTTGGAATCCAAGATCTTCTGAACAACGTATCTTGGTGATCTGTTTGATTTTCTCTCAGGCAAATTTGAAGACTGGATTTGAGTAGGATATAATACCGGCTTCAACAGAGAACAGTGAAATGTGTTGGGAATTCTCAACGAGCCCGGAATTCTTAACCTAAATGCAACAGAATTAACCTGCTTGATGATAAGGAACGGGCCGATGAACTTGGGACCCAACTTTTTGCAAGGCTGTCTGAGTTTAATGTTTTTTGTAGACAGCCACACTCTCTGGCCCACCTTGAAGGAGCAGATGGTACGGTGGCGATCCGAATTTTTTTTTGCGACAACTGAAGCCTGTTTCAGAGATGCCTGTACTTTCCTCCAGATAACTCTGAGATCTCTTGCAGTGGAACGGATCTCCTGGACACCAACTGTGTTAAGCGAATACAGGGAGTTAGATCTGGGGTGAAAACCATAATTGCAGAAAAACGGAGAAGTTTTAGTAGATGAATGACAGGAATTGTTACAGGCAAATTCCGCCCAGGGTAACAAGGAAGACCAATTATCATGGAACTCTGACGTGTAGCATCGCAAAAACTTTTCCAAGGACTGGTTAACTCTTTCGGTCTGCCCATTAGACTGAGGGTGATATGCGGATGATAAACTAACCTTGATTCCGAGAAGGGTACAGAAAGATCTCCAGAATTGCGCTATGAACTGAGAACCCCGATCGGAAACTATGTCAGTAGGGAGTCCATGGAGCCGGAAAATATGTTGAATGAATAAGACGGCCAAATCCCGAGCTGTAGGCAGTCTGGGTAAGGGAACGAAATGGGACATCTTGCTGAACCGGTCTACCACGACCCAAATGGTATTGTGTCCTGCAGAAGGTGGTAGATCCACTATAAAGTCCATGGACAAGTGGGTCCATAGTTTTGCAGGTGGTGCCAAAGGAACTAACTGGCCTATTGGGCGGATCCTAGGAACTTTGTTTCTGGCACAAACCTCACATGAGAGGACATGACTCCTGACGTCAGCAGACATAGATGGCCACCAGACTGTACGGGAAAGGATTTCTAACGTCTTGAAAATTCCAGGATGCCCTGCAACCCTACTGTTATGCGCCTCTGCAATAACCGCCTTCCTTAGATGGACTGGAACAAAGAGACGTCGCTCCGGAGTAGTATCAGGGGCTAATTTCTGGAATCTCTGAAGTGTGATACTCAGATCTTGGGTCAACCCGGCATGGATTACAGAAGGAGGAATAATCGGCTCTGGGATAGCGACTGGAATGTGGTGTGCCGAGAAACTTCTGGAAAGGGCATCTGCCCGGACATTTTTGGAGCCTGGTCGGTAGGTGATCAGGAAGTTAAACCGGGTAAAGAATAACGCCCACCGGGCCTGTCTGGGATTTAAACGTTTGGCTGACTGTATATATTGTAAATTCTTGTGATCGGTAATGACAGAGATCTGATGTGAAGCACCCTCCAACCAATGCCGCCACTCCTCGAAGGCCCATTTGATTGCCAATAGTTCTCTATTACCGACATCATAGTTGGCCTCCGCTGAAGAGAACTGACGGGAGAAATAAGCACATGGGTGCAGACGATTAGTATGAGGATCCTTCTGCGATAGGATGGCACCGGCACCGATGTCAGAGGCGTCGACCTCAAGAATAAATGTCCTAGCTGGATCCGGATGTCTAAGGACCTGAGCGGAGACAAAGGCCTTTTTCAGGCTTTCGAATGAGGCTGCTGCTTGGGACGACCAATTAGTTGGATCCATTCCTTTACGGGTCAGAGCGACAATGGGAGCCACAATGTCGGCAAAGTTGTGAATGAATCTCCTATAATAATTGGAGAAGCCCAGGAACCTCTGCACCGCCTTAAGATTGTTGGGTTGCACCCAATCCAAAATAGCCTGGACCTTAGCTGGATCCATGGAGAATCCCCCAGAAGAGATTACATAGCCTAAAAAGGATACCCTCTGTAGCTCGAACTCACACTTTTCCAGCTTAGCGTACAGGTGGTTCTCTCGTAATTTCTGTAGAACTTGTTTGACGTGAGTCTGATGGGCGGGCAAAGATCTGGAATAGATGAGGATATCATATAAATAGACGACCACGAAACAACCAAGGAATTCCCGAAGAAATTCATTGATCAAGTCCTGGAACACTGCAGGTGCATTGCTAAGGCCAAACGGCATGACCAGATACTCGTAGTGGCCAGAGTGCGAATTGAATGCCGTCTTCCACTCATCTCCTTCTTTGATTCGGATGAGATTATATGCTCCGCGAAGGTCGATTTTAGTGAAGACAGTAGCCCCTCTTAGCTGATCAAACAATACCGAGATGAGCGGAAGGGGATAGGTGTTCTTGACTGGTAGTCAATACAAGGTCTTAACCCTCCGTCTTTTTTTGATACAAAGAAGCATCCTGCTCCTACGGGAGACTTAGATGGCCTGATGAAGCCTCTCTCCAGGTTTTCGTCGATATACTCCTGCATGGATTTTGTTTCTGGAGCAGAAAGGGAATACAAACGCCCCTTAGGTAACTTGGAACCAGGAATAAGTTCGATGGCACAGTCAAAGTCACGATGTGGCGGTAAGGTATCAGCAGCCTTCTTGGAGAACACGTCCCAGAATTCATGATACTGTGAGGGAAGCCGCTCCGGAATATGCTGAATCATACGCAGAGACAATGACAAACAAGACTGTGTACAATAAGTACTCCACTTGACAATCTCTCCTTTTACCCAGTCTATGACAGGGTTATGACAGGAAAGCCATGGGTGGCCCAAGATCATAGGAACCGACGAACAATCGATCAGGAAGAAGGTGATTGACTCAGAATGGAGAGCTCCGATCTTCAACTGTAGTGGCGGGGTCTCCCAGGAAATCTTGCCACCAGGCAACGGACCTCCGTCTAAGCCACAGACAGTAATGGCAGAGTTGAGTTTTACCATCGGAATTCCGGCAGAGCGGGCAAACCCAATATCAAGGAAGTTGCCTGCAGCTCCGCTATCAATGAAGGCCGACAGGTCCAGAGAGCGAGCCCGGAAGGTGAGCTGTGCAGGGATTAATACAGCATTTTTCGGGGAGATAATTTGCAGACCTAGGTGAACTTTCCCCTCATTCCCTAGGCATGGTCTTTTCCCGACTTATTTGGGCAAGAACGGGAGACGTGGCCTTTTATGCCACAGTATAGACATAGACCTTGCGAACGTCTCCTGTCTCTCTCTTCAGAAGAGAGACGATATGCTCCTAATTGCATAGGCTCCTCACCATCCTGGGAAACAGGAACGAAGGCGGATGGAGGTGATGATGTTTCCTTTTCAGTTTTCCGCTCCTTATATCTCCTGTCAATTTTAATGGAGAGGTGCATCAGATCCTCCAGAGAACTAGGAGACGGGTATTGCACCAAAGAATCTTTAATCTGTTCAGATAGGCCGAGACGGAACTGACTTCGTAAGGCAGGGTCGTTCCATCCACTATCAGGTGACCATCTACGGAATTCAGCGCAGTATTCTTCTGCCGACCGTCGGCCTTGTTTCAAGGACCGTAGATGAGCTTCCGCGGAGGCCACTCGATCCGGGTCATCATACAGTAGACCCAGTGCCTCGAAGAAGGAGTCTACGGACTGCATGGCCGGACTGGTCTGCGGCAAAGAAAACGCCCAGGACTGGGGGTCACCCTGTAGAAGGGAAATAATAATCCCAACTCTTTGCTGCTCTGAACCGGAGGAGCGGGGTCTCATCCGAAAATAGAGCTTGCAGCTCTCCCTGAAGTTCCGAAACAGGGTTCTATTTCCGGAGAACCGATCTGGTAAGTTCATTTTGGGTTCACAGATGGGACCTGGAGTCGGTTGTGAAGCTTTTGTGGCTTCTTCTTGAACAGACATACGCTCAGCCAATCCCTGCATCATCTGATACAAGGACTCAACGTGGCCTGCTAGGGTTTGTGCCGGAGACGGTGTGGATCCACTTGTATCCATTCTAACCTTGTCTCCGTGAGTGGGCCGGTTATAATGTTAGGAACCCCTCCAGCCGGCACAACACAACCCGGAGTCTACTCTGCCAGTCAGGTGTTCACTGGAGCCCCTGATGGTGGGGACAGACTGGGCTGCAGACTGACAGAGGGTCGTGAAGTGTGTATCGGCTGGGGAGAACCCAGGCAAGAAGAGTCAGGTCCACGCAGAGGTCAAAAGGTCGGCAGCAGGTAACAGAAACAATGAACAAGCTGAGGTCAGAGGTCACAGGCAAAGTAGCAGAACGGGTAAACGAGCCAAGGATCAGGGTCACAGGAAACACAAGCGAAGTCAAATACGAAGCCAAGGGTCATACACGGGAAGTCAAAACGTAGATACAGGAACAGGAACTGGAACAAGCAGGTCAGCAGACTGGAGCACAGAAGCTATAACCGGCAATGAGGTGGCAGACCTCATTGCCTTAAATACTTGAGACAGCCAATCAGGGCCTGGCTCAGATAGAAACCAGCCCCCTAACTTCATTAACCCGCAGGCTAGTAATTCTGTAGAGCGCATGCGCCCGGCTTCTCAATGCCGGGACGCAGCGCTGGAGCGTCTAGTCGTTGCCCCGGCAACAGCTGGGACATGAGAGGAAGTGACGTCCCGGTCGCCATAGCGACGGCCGGGACGCAGGTGAGTGAGTCGCGGCGGCTAGGCACCGCCGCGGCTCGTAACAGGCCCAAGGACAATTCCATCTTGCAACTATTTTTTGGGCATTATGTGACCATTCAACAGTCGTTTGCCATGTTCAAAAAGTAGAAGAAAATGTCAACAAATTCAAAAATTTAATCAAAAGTTAAATGCCCTGTCATTATTTAAAACAAGAGGGTTTGACGTGCTAGAATTAGTGTAATGTTAATATGTTATAAACACTACACTTGGAACTTGGAGGAGGTATTGTGGCCCCGTTAACAAATTTAGTACCGGGTCCACCCCACTACACAGTCCAGAATTCTTTTTTGGGAAATTCAGAGCCGTGGAGGGTTTTTTATTAATTATATTGTGGTGACCACTCCTCTACGCAGTCCAGGTACATTTTTGGTGCGATTAAGACCAGTTGATGGTTTTCTTATTATATTGTGGTGACCCACTCCTCTACGCAGTCCAGATACATTTATTGGTGCGAATCATACAAGTTCAGGGTTTTTAAATTATATTGTGGTGACCCACTCCTCTACGCAGTCCAGGTACATTTTTTGGTGCGATTAAGACCAGTTGATGGTTTTCTTATTATATTGTGGTGACCCACTCCTCTACGCAGTCCAGATACATTTATTGGTGCGAATCATACAAGTTCAGGGTTTTTAAATTATATTGTGGTGACCCACTCCTCTACGCAGGCCAGATACATTTATTGGTGCGAATCATACAAGTTCAGGGTTTTTAAATTATAATGTGGTGACCCACTCCTCTACGCAGTCCAGGTAAATTTTTTGGTGCGATTAAGACCAGTTGATGGTTTTCTTATTATATTGTGGGGACCACTCCATTACGCAGTCCAGAAAGATACCTCGTTGCAACGTTTTGGACTAATAACTATATTGTGAGGTGTTCAGAATATACTGTAAATTAGTGGAAATGCTTGTTATTGAATGTTATTGAGGTTAATAATAGCGTAGGAGTGAAAATAAGCCCAAAAACTTGATTTTTGAACTTTTTATGCTTTTTTAAAAAAAAATCCGAATCCAAAACCTTAAATCCGAACCAAAACCTTTCGGCAGGTGTTTTGCGAAACAAATCGAAACCCAAAACATCGCGAAAATCCAAATCCAAAACACAAAACACGAGACACCAAAAGTCGCCGGTGCACATCCCTAGTTCAAGTCTGCATCAGGCCCAAATTGGTTAATTTGTCTAATATGTGTATAGCACCTATCACTTACATAAAAGTTTAGCTGCCAATATCTCATGGATACTATGCAGCGGTACCAAATGCTGATTCAAAAACCAGTGAACGGTCAGCTACGGAAGCACGGCCTGACAGTACTCTCACCTTGAACATACCTCCCAACTGTTTGCCCCAAGGTGGAAATGATGGTGAAAAGGAGATTGCTAATGGGCAGCCTAGTGGTTTACAGCACTAGGCAGTCTTCTGGGGCATGGCCACACCACCATTGTAACATGGTCATGCCCCCATTGAGCTGTGACCACATCCCCACTCCTACTGTCAAGGACTTGCATGTTGGGAGGTAAGCCATGAGGAGCCACCCCACTTGGTTTGCTGGGATTGTAAAATGTAGTTTTTGCATAGATGATTTGTATGAAATCTCTGAGCAGTTACTCAAGAAATTTGAAATTTGACTTTAATTTGGTACAAATCTCAAAAATTAACAAACGTATCAACATCTGTTTGAAGAGTGGGTCAAGTGATCTGCTAAGAAGTTTACTTATCTGTTTAATACCTTAATATCTGAGAAACAGTAATGATTCAAATCTGGCATGACATTAGCAGGAACCTCTAGAATTTTGGGAGTAAAATTGAGTAGAACATGGTCCTGTTTAGCAACTAATATTGCAGAAAGATACAAATTTAAAGTGGACAGGATTTGTTTATATCAGTAAATAATTAGGAGAATCTTTGTGGGATATGGCTTCAGCTTTTAAATTCTTGGCACCAGATTGATAAGGAAAACTACAGTTTAAAGTAAAGAAAATAGCCACCTAGCCTGTAGGGTAATCCATTTTTTTGCTTCTCTATAGATTTTTATGATTGATAAAAAGTATAAAAAGATGAGGTGTCCCATTTTGTCTATTTCCTGAAAGTCCATTTTATTGCTAAAAGTTATTCGATTCAGTGAGGGGTAAATATTTGGAGAAATAGGCATTGGTTTATGTGAGGTACAGTAAATGATCACTGTAAGAAGTTACTAGATCTACCTCTGATACCTCTTTAATGAAGGGGCATGGTGATCAGGATGAATCAAAACTGGGACTGAGCTAAAAGTCTCGTTTAATGTTTGGGAGGTCTTAACTGTTACAGGAAACCAATCTTAAGACTGCTATCTCTTCCTAGTAAGGGCTCTGATGAGAGCTACAATAGAGCATTTATTTTTTGTTCTAGAAATTGACAAATGTAATTGAAGAAATGCAAAAAAATATTACTATTTATTGGGTGAACGTGAACGCACCATGGAAGAATCACTAGAAAGCCCTCTTTCAGAATAATAAGAAAAAAGGATTATAAACACATACATAATTGTCTCTGTTTCTAAGGAACCAAAAAAACATGTTGTCTGTGGTCAGTGTTAGAAAGAATAAAAAAGTGGGACATTACATAAGCCACTAGGCATCACCAGGTATTCATAATCCTTGGTGGATATGCTGGACTGTCTTTCATTTATCACCTTCCAGGATTCATTTTACATTATAAGATCCTAACATACTGAACAACTTAGCGTCTTTAATGTAATCAATTTAATTTAATCAATTTAAATAAAGTTCAGAAATTGAAGATGTTGTTAGTTGTTGAAACCTATGTGGAAAGCATTGTGGTAGAGGAATCTTTGGAACCCTCACCGCTGCTTACCAGCTTTCCCCTCCGGTCACTATCGCAAGTATGTCTCTGCATATGCATAACCTTTGGTCATGCATGCGCAAAGCAGCTTTGTGATAGTGACCGGAGAGGAGAGCCGGACAACAGGACTTTTAAGGTAAGTGAAATCATTGCCGGAACAGCCTCCTATCAGATGTACTGTCCCAGGATGATTTTTTAAAAAAAATGGGGCAGAAAAATCATCTGTCATCATTGCGATTGCAGATGATACTTAATGGTGCAAAACCTGTTAATTAATAAATATGTCCCATAGTTTTAGAATAAAGACAACCAATTTTCAATGAAAGAGGAAGAAGAAAAGATGAAACATAAGAAATCATTCTTTCCAAAAGGTGCTGATCACTTACTGCTAATATCCTGAATGAAGTATGCAACAAATTTATATGTACATCCCCTTTGCTAGTTAGCAAAACATCTACACAATCACTAGTTGCCACTGATTCTCTAAGAGCTAAAACTCTGAAATGTATCTCTGAAACTCTGTCAACTGAGGTGTCCTTCACACCAACCAAGTGCAAATGAGCGTCTGTGTATTTCTGTTCGGTGTATTTGGGAGTAAGTGAAATTAGAGGGATCTACAAAATCAGGGTTCTATGTAATTGGTTTAGAGAAAGTGCTGATTTCAGCATGAAACGCGTCAGACAAGGACGAGTGTTTCTGCCTCATTGGATGTTAGAACAAACACTTTCATGCTGGTGGAACTGTATTTACCTAACTCTGGGTTTCCGTCAGGAAGTATTGTAGTCACACACAACATAAACCAACAGTGCAGTGTGACAGAAGCGTGACTGCTGGTTTTGAATTTATATGTGCAGCTCTATCAAAACAATCTTACAAGAGTAATCTCTTAAGTGGCTATTTCTTTTATGCAATTAGGGCACCTCTACTATGGTGATTTCCATAAAGTGGCTGGCAACTCGAGTCTGCAGAGTTGGTGCTTACGCTATCAGGAAAGGGGTATGTGTAATGATGTGAGAATTATAACTGAGGGATGAATTAAGCCAGATGGAAATTAAAACCTGAGGTGTATGTTCATAACTTTATTTGTCCCCTCTCTAAAGGGGTTAAAGTGGACAGGCAAAGTGAGCCTTGGGTATGCCCATGCTTTGTCACTGTGGGATGTCACTTATGCCACATTACATATTTCCCTGGCTGGTGGTGTTCTGTCTCTTAGTCTGCAGGAAAAGTTGGGAGGATACGTGTTGTCTCTTTCCTTTGCAATTTGCCTGTGTCTGCATGTTTTGCTTTATCCCTAGTGCCCATGTAGGTCCAATGGAGAGTCCTAGTAGTGCCTCCAAAGATGTGGCATTGCTTATTGGCTGCCCCCCCTCTCATCCATACTTACCTGGCCAGGTCTCTCCTCTCTGCCAACGGGGGACGGGTATCCTTCTGCCCAGTCCACATGTCAGGCCCAGGTCACTTCCAGCATGGCCTGATGGTGGGGAAGTCCCGCCCGCTACTGGTGGTTCGGTGTGCCGACCGGGCCCATCCAGGGCTGCCTCACATGCAATAGGGGGTTCCCCCATCACATTTAGAGTACAGCTGCCAGTGGATATGGGGTGTGGAGGCATAGCATATCCTTCAGCCCTGCTTAATACTGCATGTGGGCATTCAGTGTGGCCAACAACCAAGGCTGGGGGGCATAGAGTAGCCCCCCTGCTCCTCCAGCCCCACTGACTACTACATTGAAGCATTTAATGGGACCAGCAAAAAAGACTGGGGGCATTGAGTAGCTCCTCCCCATTCCCCCAGCCCCCCATACTATACACAAGGGGCAAATAGATTGCCCACAATATAAGGCTGCTCCCCATGCTCCCCCAGCCATGCCTGGTTGCCAGTAGCCAGACTACTATAGGGGGCAGTGGACTTGGTGCCGGTAACTTGTGCCAGGCAGTTACATCACCCTCCCCCACTATTTGGATTCTGTTGATGGGCGAGGTAGGACTAAGAGGATGTGCGTAGAGGAGTATTCCTGGTAGGAGGGTTGTGGAAAGGATGTATAGCAAATTA
The DNA here is from genome assembly GCF_038048845.1 of Mixophyes fleayi. NCBI lineage: Eukaryota > Metazoa > Chordata > Amphibia > Anura > Limnodynastidae > Mixophyes > Mixophyes fleayi. The sequence continues at coordinate 200,828,626 of NC_134404.1, forward strand.
AATTCTGTTGTGGCCAGGTTTGTGCGCTCTATTGCTGGTTTGAGGATCAAGCATCTTTATTTAAGTTCCATTGTGCTTGTATTTATAGGTCAGATGTAGTGCACTTGACTGAGGAGGGTATGGGTTTATTCTTTAGGCAAATCCATGGGTGTGTTTGTTTTGGTAGCTAAAATGGCACGGCTTAGTTTTTTAAGGAACCAAGCGTCGCCGTAAATCATGGAGCAGCCAGCGGCCTATGCTTGGTGGGTGCACATTAGCTTAATTTATATAATAGTTGAACCCGCCTAGGTTTCAATACAGGCACCGCCCTCGTGGACGGGTTTGTTGGTTGCTTTTCACAAGGAAGGCAGGTTCTCGGTTGCTTGGGACATGGGATACCCAAGTTTAAAGATAAGGGAGTGCCCCTGTGAAATGGATCCCCATGTATTGATATTGACATGGTAAATGACCCTCACTGTGATAAAAGGAACATTGGTCCTTGCCAAACTTCTTATCGTTTTCTCCTCCACCAAACAATGTTTGCATTTTAATAAGCTCCTTATTTTTCCAAGCTCTGTTTTTGTGTCCTTTATTATTAGTGGATTGGTAAGCAGGGATGTAAGTGGGGGGACTTATTATTATGTGAGAAAATCAACTTTTAAGCATGTAATTTATAATGGGTGTAATGAGGGGAGGCTCTACACAATAAGGGTCAGTACTATAGAGTCTCTACAAAGTAGCTAGCAATGAGGTCAGTGCAATGGAGCATACAATGGACTAATCATGAGAACACAGTACTGGTATAGTCATGAAAAAACTTATACTACTGCCCGCTCCCAGCTTTAAGGCTCACATGACTTTATTATTATTGTCATTAATATAATTATTATTATTATTATTATTATTATTATTATAGATTTATAAGGCGCCACAGTGCTCCGCAGCTCTGTACAGTAGGGAAAACAGTACATTTAATTATATTACATTACATAGTAGTCTTCTCGGTGCTTGTCAAATGCAATAAAACAATAAAATGCTACTATTTAATAAATGTGTGTACACTACACATTTTGAGACATTTGTTCTTGTGTCACTTGAGGTAAGGGTGTAGATGAAAGCTATGTTCAGATTTTAAACAAACACTTTCCGTTTACAAATAAACAAATTAACAAAATTAATTGTTTTGAATAATAATTACATCAATGATAATTGAAATGGTCCCTTCCTATAAAGTTTAGTGTTTTGCCTTGGTAACTAGGGCAATGCAATGTTTCATAGAAAAACAGCAACAAAAATCAGTCTAATAAAGGCAGTTACACTTATCTATTAAGCATGTGAGGACTTAAAGAAATACAAATACAAATTGTTAATGGGGATGCTAGTGGATTTAAAATAGAATAGGTATAGCTATATGGTCAGGACTGAAGTAAAAATGAATATGTTTATATTCCAAATGAATATAGAGAGTAGTGGTATATGGGTAAATGTAAATATAAATTGATGATTGAAGCATGAGATTCATTGAATAATATATTAGACTTAATGTTGGGTTGGTGGGTAGATCAATACTGGTAGTTGTGAGTTTGAGGAAGTGAAAACAAAAACATGGCTCTTAGAACATTGCTATGTCCAAAGTGCAGCTCCTTCCAACTATAAAAGAAACACAGTGGGGTTCTTGTACAGTTAGATTACCTTATTGTACTGATAGTACTTAATTCACTATATATGGCTACTATACTAAGATATATCCTAGAGTTCTTAGCAGAAACAAGATGGTATATATTACAAGGTAAATTAATTAAAATAAATCATACAGTGTCACATTACATGAAATACATTTAAACACAGCTCACTAATTCTCATACATCACTAACTATCATACACATGTACATATGTAACTCTGTCCTTATTTATCTCACTGCTCCCAACATTATTTAGTAACAAAAATCTACTGGCATTACAACCAATATACTCAGCCAGCCTTGGACTAATATCTGCTGTGTTGAGCCAGAAAGAGGGGAGGGAATGAGAGGGAGATGTTGAGGCCTTCTACCGCCAATGTCTTCATATGGCTATCAACATCTTAAGATAGTGATAGCAGTGGCTCTGGACAAAAAAAAATGCTTTATTATGTAAATGAAGCTTTTTTTCTTAATTTATAGTTACTGAATTATAATTTTTTCGAATTTTTACTTTTTTTTCATCCTTTTTTTTTTTTAAGTGGAACTTGAAGCCCAGGCCTGGTTCACACATGCACATATTCTCCTACACTGACCTGCCAAAGCTGTAAGCTCAGCCTTAACACAGCCAGCCAGTATCGCCTGTGAGCTGAGCATCACTCAGCCGCCCTAATAAAAATTTATTGTTAAATAGCGGTGGGAGAAAATGAATGGTCTCATATTGCCAGTAGATCAGTGGTTCCCAAACTTTTGCAGTTCGCGGCTCCCTTAGAGTCTCCAAATTTTTTCAAGGCATCCCTCCAAAATAATTATTGAGCAGTCCTGTTTTAGCAGTAGTTGGGTCAAAAAATTGTAATAAGTATTTAGGTCAGGAAAGAAATACTTATTTAGTTGTATGCAAAAATGCCCCCTCTGCATCCAGACACTCTGCCCTCAGGCACTCTGCCCCCTCTGCATCCAGACACACTGCCCTCTCTCACACTGCCCCCTCTGCCCTCTGTCTCGCTGTCCCCCCTCCTCTGCTCTGTCACTCTGTCCCCCCTCCTCTGCTCTCTGTCCCCATCCTCTGCCCTCTGTTCCCCTCCTCTGCTCCGCTGTCACCATCCTCTGCTCTCTGTCCCCCTCCTCTGCCCTCTGTCCCCCTCCTCTGCTCCGCTGTCACCATCCTCTGCTCTCTGTCCCCCTCCTCTGCTCTGCTGTCACCATCCTCTGGTCCGCTGTCACCATCCTCTTCTCTCTGTCCCCCTCATCTGCCCTCTGTGCCCCTCCTCTGCTCCGCTGTCACCATCCTCTGCTCTCTGTCCCCCTTCTCTGCTCCGCTGTCACCATCCTCTGCTGCGCTGTCACCATCCTCTGCTCTCTGTCCCCCTCCTCTGCTCCGCTGTCACCATCCTCTGCTCTCTGTCCCCCTCCTCTGCTCCGCTGTCACCATCATCTGCTCGCTGGCACCATCCTCTGCTCTCTGTCCCCCTCCTCTGCTCCGCTGTCACCATCCTCTGCTCTCTGTCCCCCTCCTCTGCCCTCTGTCCCCCTCCTCTGCTCTCTGTCCCCATCCTCTGCCCTCTGTCCCCCTCCTCTGCTCTCTGTCCCCATCCTCTGCTCTCTGTCCCCCTCCTCTGCGCTCTGTCCCCCTCCTCTGCTCCGCTGTCACCATCCTCTGCCCTCTGTCCCCCTCCTCTGTCCTCTGTCCCCCTCCTCTGCTCTCTGTCCCCCTCTTCTGCTCCGCTGTCACCATCCTCTGCTCTCTGTCCCCCTCCTCTGCTCTCTGTCCCCCTCCTCTGCTCCGCTGTCACCAACCTCTGCTCTCTGTCCCCCTCCTCTGCTCCGCTGTCACCATCCTCTGCTCGCTGACACCATCCTCTGCTCCACTGTCACCATCCTCTGCTCTCTGTCCCCCTCCTCTGCTCCGCTGTCACCATCCTCTGCTCTCTGTCCCCCTCCTCTGCCCTCTGTCCCCCTCCTCTGCTCTCTGTCCCCCTCCTCTGCTCTCTGTGCCCATCCTCTGCTCTCTGTCCCCATCCTCTGCTCCGCTGTCACCATCCTCTGCCCTCTGTCCCCCTCCTCTGCCCTCTGTCCCCCTCCTCTGCTCTCTGTCCCCCTCTTCTGCTCCGCTGTCACCATCCTCTGCTCTCTGTCCCCCTCCTCTGCCCTCTGTCCCCCTCCTCTGCTCTCTGTCCCCCTCTTCTGCTCCGCTGTCACAATGCTCTGCTCTCTGTCCCCATCCTCTGCTCTCTGTCCCTCTCACTCTGCCCCACTGTCACCATCCTCTGCCCTCTGTCCCCCTTCTCTGCTCTCTGTCCCCCTCCTCTGCTCCGCTGTCACCATCCTCTGCCCTCTTTCACCCTCCTCTGCCCTCTGTCCCCCTCCTCTGCTCTCTGTCCCCATCCTCTGCTCTCTGTCCCTGTCACTCTGCCCCGCTGTCACCATCCTCTGCTCTCTGTCCCCCTCCTCTGCTCTCTGTCCCCCTCCTCTGCTCGCTGTCACCATCCTCTGCCCTCTGTCCCCCTCCTCTGTTCTCTGTCCCCCTCCTCTGCTCTCTGTCCCCCTCTTCTGCTCCGCTGTCACCATCCTCTGCTCTCTGTCCCTCTCACTCTGCCCCGCGCCAGGCGGCAGCCATAAAAAAAAAAAGAACACAGAAACTTACCAATCCATCGGGCGCCGGGACCCAGCAGCCTCCTCTCTCCCGCAGCTTGTTACTGACGTCGATATTCAGTGACAGCTGCGGGAGAGAGGAGGCTGCTGGGTCCCGGCACCCGACAGATTGGTAAGTTTCTGTGTTCTTTTTTTTATTTTATGGCTGGCTGGCGGCACCCCAGTGACAGCGCCTTGGCACCCCTGGGAGCCGCGGCACACAGTTTGGGAACCGCCGCAGTAGATGATAAATAGACCCCTAGTGGAAGGGCAGATCCAGACACTTTATCAACAGTATTATATTGTGTAAAAATAGGGTAATGCAAATATTGCATATACTACTAACAATGTCAAGCCACATCTCTATGCTATCCCAATGGGGCGGAATTATACAATCTTATTACTCCTGACATAAGCCTGGTGCATATGCTAGTGTTGTAGAGCTGAATGAATCTTGAGATTGTCAAAGTTGCTGAATGAGACGAGATGATGTAGATAAATAATTAAACTTGAATTGGTAAGGATAAAAACTGATGATTGTGGACTCACAGTATTCCATGTATGTAATACAAAATCAATTTTGGGTAAATAGTGGATTATGATTAAACAGAGAGACAAGAAGGATAGGATAAAAGTGTGGAATATGGTGTTATGTGAATGGAAGTTATATGAAAGATGAATAATGATAAAATATAAATCAATATAAATATGAATAAAATAGAAATGGACATAAATAGTAAAAATAATTACAAAAATAAATAAAATAATGATAAAGTATAATGAAGAATGTGAAGGTAGTCACACAGGAGTTGATTTTAAAGTTAGGAGCAAATCCAGCTTTTGTTTGCAAAATGTACACTTGGAAAACCATTAATGTGCATGTGTATAATCATTATCATCACCATCATCATTTATTTATATAGCGCCACTAATTCCACAGCGCTGTACAGAGAACTCATTCACATCACTCCGTGTCCCATTGGAGCTTACAGTCTAAATTCCCTAATATAGACATGCTCACAGAGAGGGAGAGACTAGGGTGAATTTTGATAGCAGCAAATTAACCTACCAGTATGTTTTTGGACTGTGGGAGGAAACCGGAGCACCCAGAGGAAACCCACGCAAACACGGGGAGAACATACAAACTCCACACAGATAAGGCCATGGTCGGGAATCGAACTCATGACCCCAGTGCTGTGAGGCAGAAGTGCTAACCACTGAGCCACCGTGCTGCCCCTATAACTTTATCTTTAATTTTTTAGAATTCTCTTTGTTCTTTATTTTCATAGCTTTCCTTCATATTAACAGTTTGACCAATGTTATTTGAATTACGGGGTCTTTTATCCATATAATATGGCCTTTTTTAATGATTCACATGTTAATTGAAAGTCAATTGTTATGACAACCTATATACTTTAAAAGCCTACTGATTCACAATAAAAAATATTATCTGGAACAATCTGTGTATGTGTCATTTGTAATACAGACAATCTGTTGACTTTTTAGGGGGTTGAATACTTTTGTAAGCCACTGTAAATATTGATATCCTGACAGCCAGAATATTGTTTATGTTACATTAGAGTCAGCTTAATAATGCATCTTTTTATGCATTTTGATTATTCTCACTGGAGAGTGCATATGTTTGCAGCGGTGGTAATGGTTTTAACGATTACCACAAATCCGACACCGAGGACACCTACAAATAAAATCCCAATGCAGCAAAACCAATTTAAATTTAAACAGACTTACCTGAAAACCGACGCTGCAGACCACCAATGGGACCAGCATGCTGACAACAAGTTATTCCAAATGGACAGCTGTTCGGCAGTACAGTTTTACTTCATCGCGACCTCAATGAATGTTAATTTAAAATGGCAATGTTGGGTTAACCTGCGGAGTCTCAACATTGCCGCTTTAAATTAACATTCATTGAGGTTGCGATGAAGTAAAACTGTACTGCCGAATAGCTGTCCATTCGGAATAACTTGCTGTCAGCATGCTGGTCCCATCGGTGATCTGCAGAGTCGGTTTTCAGGTAAATTTGTTTATATTTAAATCGTTTTTTGCTCAATTCGGATTTTATTTGCAGGTGTCCTCGGTGTCAGATTTTTCATTATCGTTCAAGCTTACCAAACCCGTTTGCACAACAAAACAGTGTAATCAAAAGCTTAAAGTTGACAGAACAGAAATATTACAAAGGCCCTAACTGAGCTGTGCAATCATAATCTGAGGGTGAAACAAGTAGTTAAACAGCATTAAATTTGGAAAGCTGCCCTTATACAGTGGCATCTGTATGTCCATTTTTACAACATCGAAACGCAATATTTCGTTTGACAGCACAGTGGGATTGTCCCTGTGACTCTAAGTGCTACTATTTTCTTTTAATTGTTCCTGAATCGATAGGAGGATCCCTTAAGTACTTGACTTTTCCTGTTTAACTTCAAATGTTATTTCTTAGGCGATAGTTATCATGAGATCTTGTAAGTGGCTTTATGTATTTTACAGTAATATGTTTATTTTAGAATATATTAATGACAAAATGACCCATCTCTAACCCTAATGTTTAAAGAAAAACATGTCTCAACTAATGTGCACAGTGTCTATTGCAATCTCAGTGTGTGAGTATATTTGTTTTAAACAAACGTATGCCATTATGAAACTGTAATAATTAATGGGTTTATATATGCTTTACATTGATTTTTAATGTTATGTATTCATTTGGTATACATTAATAAATGGTTACATTTTACTACACAAAGTATATAGATATTAACCTATTCCATTTACTTTTTCTAATCCATCAATAAAAAGCATTTTTCTGCAGTTTGCTAGTTTCTTTCTAACAGTTGCTGCAAGTCAAGTAAAAATATTAAATAAATAAAGAGAAAAATTAGTTGAGGGTACTGAACTTAATAGTCATATTCTGTGTCTGGTGTTACAGCCTAGAGAAGCTCTTGACATACATTAGGTCTAAAGTAGTAAAAAGAATATATATCTTTTTACAGAATTTAAGTACTGATATTTGTCATGTTGTTTGCAAATAAATTATGGTGGTATTGATAAAATACTGGAATTGGAGGTCATTAATCAAGCACCACTGGTGCACACTGCTAAAGTCTTTGTATTGCACCAGTGCGTCTCAACAGTTTGCCTAGTGTACAAGAAGTCGGAAAGCGAGGGAGAAATGCGTCAAATTACAAAGCACATCCCCAAATTTTAACCATTATAAGAATATAAGTTGTTACATGTATGAAGTGGTAGGTTGTAAAAGTACAGAAAAAATGCCAAGGATGACCATTATGTAGGTGGTTTTAAAAGGTGAGATTTTTAAAATTGCCAGCCATTGGCCAATGCAGTCATATGATGTCTATAAAATGCCCGAAACCTGTCTAATTCTGGGGGTGCACAAAGATAGCTGAAGTTGGAAATATATTTGTTACATTAATAGCAGAACATCTATTATATATTGGGCAGAGGAGGAGAAGGGAGAATTAACTAAAATACTAGTACCAGAGCTCACGTAAGCTCCGCAGACCACATGTGTTCTATTCGCGCATAATTGAGACTCAACCAAACAAACATCTTGAATATTTATGAGCAGGTGAGAAATGATTTGGAGCCATTATCGTCATGCTCCAATGCATTGTCTGGGAAGCAAAATGTAAGGTGTGCTCTTCACTTTATGATCACTGGATCATTTCAGTCTATTTGCTTCTAGGTACTTATTTCAAGTCTTAAGTGCTCTAACAAAACTGTTGCACATATATGTCTACTTCTCTCGCCAAGACTCAAGTGCCATTAATTTCCATCTACTCTCATGAATGCTTAATATTCTGAGGACCATATATTGCACAAAAATCAGCTGAGACCACCTTGTCACAGGGCCAAGACATACATTAACCAGACCATTACCATTCACTCAGTGTTCAGGTATCTTTCACCAGTACTCATCTGGGCTGCGTGGAATTCAGTGGAAATGGCAACATAAAGTTCTTTCTGTGACTCCACAGCCGCTCAGCTGGAGAACAGATGACGACCAGTATCCACAAAAGACCAGATGAGCTGACACTTTCCTCAACGCGTTTCGTCTGTTCAACATGTGGACTTCATCAGGAGAAGCATAAGTAGCAAAAAGTGGATGATTCCGGGACTCAAATTTATATGCTACCACCATTACAATAACCGGCACTGAGTGACGTCATTTGGAGACAGATTTTTTAAAGCTATGTTTACATGTAAGTGTTTGTCCTCATAGTGTCATGAACATCAGCTATCCTCAATTCTCAGCGGGAAAAAATACTTTTGTATACTTTGTTTTTTATTTTAGAACATCAATTAATCTTTGCATTCCCTGTGCATTGCATTCCATGTGAAAAAACTGACAGTATTTAACTTATGTGAAAAATAGAGAACTAATTTGTACCCCTAGTATTGTAACATGGTTTTGTCCAGGAGACTACTTACTCAATTTCTTTACATAACTTTCCTATAATATTAACAAGTGACAACCATTGAATAGTGTTATTTTTTGCGTTCTTTTGTGACTTGATATTCCACATATGTATTGGATGTATCTTGCAGCGTATTGTCTGTTAGAGCAGAGCAGACCTAGACCCATATTCATCTACAGACGTATCTTTAGATCTGCTTCATGTTGAATACGGATGTGCGTATACCCGATATATGTGCTTTTTTTAAAAAAAGTGCACAATACATTAGTTTTGCGTTCCTTGATGAAATTAGGCTCTATGTTGCTAGAAGAGGACATATTAACAGTTTGATCTCTCACAGCACTGGTTAGACTGTTAATTGCTGTGTTCAGTTGTATAAGATTTCGGTGAATTTTATAAATAATATTGGAGTTTTGATTTTTCGACAATTTAATTGATATAAGAAGCTTCATGCAGTTGTATATACACTATATAGACAAAAGTATTTGGATGCTTGACCATTACACCAACAGGAATTGTAATGACATTGTATTCAAATTCATATACTTTAACAAGTTAACCCGTGCATGATACTCATGCATTCTAGTCAAATCAAGCTACTTAAGGTGTTAAAAAGGTTCTTGTCATGCATTTGGGCCATAGCACAGGCCTCAACCACCAACCACTCACCACTGTCACCCCCGGCAACCACCAACCACTCCCAACTGTCACTTCTCCTTCAAGAAATATATATATATATTTTTTTAAATCTTTATAAACACTTTTAACAATTAACAAATTAAATTAACAAATTAAAAACATCTTAGTATACCAAATTTCAGCCCTTTCTGAATTTTTTTTTCCACACATACTAAGAATTTAGTAGGTCAGTGTATAACTCTGCCCAGCAGGTGGCGCTGCAGCTTGGTTTTATTTTTTACACACAAAACACAGACAGACTAACACACGCCACTAGACATTTATATATTATCATCATCATCATCATCATCATTTATTTATATAGCGCCAACATATTCCGTAGCGCTTTACAATTGGGGACAAACGTAATAAACTAATAAACAAACTGGGTAAAACAGACAAAGAGGTGAGAAGGCCCTGCTCGCAAGCTTACAATCTATGGGACAATGGGAGATTGACACATGAGGTTAAGTATACATTTTGCATCTTGGCCCAGCCAGACTGCAAAGGTAAGGTGACTCATAAGCTAAATGATCCTGTCACACAACAATGTTGGTCCGGGGGTAGTTGTCTTGTGTGAAATTGTGTAACAGGCTAAAGGTAGTGAGGTTAAGATGGTGGTTGAGGAATATTATAAGCTTGTCTGAATAGGTAGGTTTTCAGAGAACGCTTGAAAGTTTGTAGAACAGAGGAGAGTCTTATTGTGCGAGGGAGAGAGTTCCATAGAGTGGGTGCAGCCCGAAAAAAGTCCTGTAACCGGGAATGGGAGGATGTAATGAGGGTGGATGAGAGACGCAGATCTTTTGCAGAACGGAGTTGCCGAGTTGGGAGATATTTTGAGACAAGAGAGGAGATGTATGTTGGTGCAGCTTTGTTGATGGCCTTGTAGGTTAGTAAAAGTATTTTATATTGGATTCGGTAGAAGACAGGCAGCCAGTGTAGAGACATACAGAGTGATTCAACAGAGGAATAGCTATTTGCAAGGAAAATCAGTCTTGCCGAAGCATGCAAAATAGATTTTAGGGGTTTGAGTCTGTTTTTGGGAAGACCAGTAAGGAGGGAATTGCAATAGTCAATGAGGGAGATGATTAGTGCATGAATTAAGGTTTTAGCAGTGTCTTGTGTGAGATATGTGCAGATTCTGGAAATGTTCTTTAGATGTATGTAACATGATTTAGATATAGAGTCAATGTGGGGAACAAAGGATAGGCGTGAATCAAGGATTACACCTAGGCAGCGAGCTTGTGGGGTGGGATTTATGGTCATGTTATCAACAGAGATAGAAATGTCAGGTATGCTCTTGTTGGCGGGTGGGAATATTATTAACTCTGTTTTAGAAAGATTAAGTTTGAGTTGACGAGAGGACATCCAAGATGAAATGGCAGAAAGACAGTCAGTTACACGGGACAACACAGATGTCGAGATATCAGGAGAGGATAGATAGATTTGGGTATCATCCGCATAGAGATGATACTGAAAGCCAAAGGAACTTATTAGATTTCCAAGAGAAGCGGTATAGATAGAGAACAGCAGAGGACCTAGCACCGAGCCTTGTGGTACTCCAACTGATAGGGGAAGCGGAGCAGAGGTGGCTCCAGAGAAATTAACAGTGAAAGAGCGATTAGAGAGGTAAGATGAGAACCAGGATAGAACTGTGTCTTGAAGACCTAGGGATTGCAGCGTTTGTATGAGAAGAGAGTGGTCAACGGTGTCAAATGCAGCCGAGAGATCAAGGAGAATTAGGAGAGAGTAATGGCTTTCAGTCTTAGCACTTAGCACTTACCACTTGTCAGTGGTTTTAATTAGATATGGAGTTGGTCCCCCTTTTGCAGCGATAACAGTTTCCACTCTTCTTGGAAGGCTTTCCACAAGATGTTGGAGTGTTTCTGTGGGAATGTGTGCCCATTCATTCTGTAGAGCATTTATGAGGTTAGGCACTGATGTTAGACGAGAATGCTTTTCTCACAATCTCCGTTCCAGTTCATCAAAGATTTTTCAAACATGCCACACATTGGCTATTGCAATCCTTTGTTATCTGTACTGCCCCTCCAACACTGCTTCCATAAATACATTATGGGCCTGATTCATTAAGGAATGTAAAGCAAGAAAAAGGATTTGCACCCCTTGCATTTTACAATGCAAGGGGTGCAAATTAGTTTATTATTTTGCATGAAAGAAAAATGTTGTCTGATGTTTCATGCAGCACACAAATACTTAATGGCTTTATTTTTAAACTGAAATTTAAAGCTGATTTTGGACACTCCCTACCCCAACTAAAAATCTGTCCCCTCATTTTAAATTCATATTCCCCTCCAATGTAACATTGTGTCACCAAGGTGCCAAGTTTCTACTTTTTTTTGCTTTACTTTCCTTAATGAATCTGGACCTATGAATTTTGTTGCCAGGCTTATTCACTTCACCAACAGCCCAACTTCTGCTGTCACTCAGGATAACATCAGGGAATACCGTTGCCATGAAGGGATGTACTTGGTCTGCAACAATTTTTTGGGTAGGTAGTAAGTGTCAAAGTAGCATCCACAAGGTTTCCCAACTGAACATTGTATCACACTGCCTCCACCGGCTTGCCTTCTTCCCATAGGGCATCCTAGTGCCATCTCTTCCACAGGTAAATGGTGCACATGCACCTGGCCATACATATGATGTAAAAGAAAACATGATCCATTAGACCAGGCCACCTACTTTCATTGCTCCATGGTCCAGTTTTGGCACTCACGGGACCTTTATAGGCGCTTTTGGCAGTGAGCAGGGGACAGCATGGGCACTATGACCGGTCTACAACTATGAAGCAATCTGGGATGCACTGTGTTCTGACACCTTTTTATCATAGCCAGCATTATTTTTTTCATCATTGTGTGCTAGAGTACCTCTTCTGTGGGATTGGACCACATGGGCTAGCCTTCTCTTTCCACGTAAATCAATGAGTCTTGGCTGGCCCATGACTCTGTTGCTGGTACACTGGTTGTCCTTCCTTGGACCACTTTTGGTAGATACTAACCACTACATACTGGGAACACCCCACAAGATCTTTCATTTTGGAGCTGATCTGACCTACTTCATCACAGTTGCTTAGATCCTTATGCTTGCCCATTTTCCCTGCTTTCAACACATCAACTTCAAGAACTGACTGTTCACTGCTGCCATTGTAACAAGATAATCAATGTTATTCACTTCACTTGTCAGTGGTTTTAATGTTGTGGCTGATCGGGGTGTGTGTGTGTGTACATATACAGTATATATATATACTTTATTGCTCCTGAGGAAGTCCCGTTGTACCGGGACGAAACGCATTGAGCTGTGACATCTACCAGCGCTATTTGGTGTACCTCATGTGAGTTACTATTGTGCTATTCAATTTCTAATAAATTGATTATATTTTTACATTGCATTCTTCTTTATCAATCTTGCTCATTACCGCCATTGGATGAGGTGTGACAGAGGAATTGCCTGGTCTTTTACTCATGGTCTGAGAAAGTCTGCGGTCCTCTGACTATCTGGTACGCAGACAACATATACTTAGGGATGCACTCTGCACCTGTGTGCTATATAATTCACTTTTTGGGTTCACTACCTGATCTAGCACTCTTTCTCCTGGTGGAGGATTATTTTCAGATTTGGTGCAGTTTAGTATATAACAATACTACACTATGTTAGTTCCTGTTCTGTTTTTTTCTGCATTGTCGCTACATCTGATGGAGATTGAGAGGGATTACCTCTGAAGAGGAACCTCCATGTGACCAATTACTTTCTGAGTACATCTATACGGTACGCAGTTTATTACGTCTTCCCAAATTATATATATGATATTACACATTGGGGCGCCCTACTTGTTTTTCTGTTGCAATATATATATATATATATATATATATATATATATATATATATATATACATACTTTATTGCATTATTCAATTAACTATTTCACCACTTCATAATATACTGTAAATATTACATTAGCCTCAGACCAACTCAGATGTTTTCTATACAGTTGTTAATCTGCACTGAGATATAGGTATCCATCAAATAGCCAAGCAGTTTGGAAGACTTAAAAATGTTCGCTCTTTACAATCACTAATCTCTACACATCATGTAATACCACACTGGATATTGTTTAATAGCCAAAGTTTATTTTTACAAAAGAATCCCATTCAGGACTGCATTCTACGTGGATTAATTGCTAAGTGTTAACTATAAATAATAGTGTTTACAGAGATCAATGCCATCATTACACTAGCAACAGATAATTTTTCCTGCCCTTATAATCCCCACTGAGTTGGATATATGGAAGAATACCTGATTCCTTGCACAGCTGTTTCCAGCTACACCATCATTCCTGATTGAGCACATTGTTTCCACGATGGACTTTTTAGTAGTGATTGTTTACTCATGTTTCAGCTTTTATATATATATAAGTGTCTATATTGTCATTTCATATGCAAATAGTTTGTGAGCTTTGAAACAATACACACTTTTACATTTGGCTGAAGAAGAGCTGTAACTACACATTTTAGTGCCCCGGATGAAAGTGAACACCAGCATCCCCCTCCTCTTCATATCTGGGTGCGAGAAGTTACAGTGCCTAGCCCAGAGGCGTATCTAGCAAGCTGTGCAGGGATGCGGGGAGGAGGGAGCTGGGGCCCACAGCTCACTAGTTCCCCGTGAAGCAGGCCCCATTATCCCCCACGTGCAGCAGGTGCAGTACCTGATGCTTGTGCCCTTTACAAGCACTAGACCGTTCTCCAACCCTGTGCTACTGCTTTCTCCTACTTGTTTTTCCTGCTTTGACTTTCCTGCTGCTGTTTCTTTAAGCTCATTTGCTGTTTTGCCATATCCAGTTATGTTGGGGCCCTTTTTTGAAAAGAGATTGTTACTATACACCTGCTAGAAATCAGAGCAATAAGTAAACACTCAAGACCACCCTACCCCAACCAGCTCTAAAATTAAATTAATAACATTCTTTGTTTAATAAATAGACCTCCTTGCCAAACCAACAGTAAAATTAAAATAATAGCGTACACTAAAAAAACATGCCTATTTCCTCATACACAGTCCTGACGTTAATTTAATTGCATGCACATTTAATAATTAGGCCTCATTCCCCCAATCAGCTTGACACTAAATTAAAAGCATTCACATTTAATGTGTAACCCCCACCCCAAAGCATTGCCATTAAATTAAAAGCATTTCCATTTAATGAGACCTATTTCCCTCATCCTGCCACAATATCAAGTTAAAAGCATACTCATTGCCCACACATTTACTAGAAACTACTATTGCTAATACAGACATTACTTGCTTCTACTACGTGTTATTATATGTATATGTTTTAAAATATTTAATGTACCACAGAGAAAATACACCCTTCTCTCCTTCCTCCTTTTATGATTAAGTCTTGTCCCTTGATTTCTAGGCCCAACTCATTTTCAGGGGGCCATCTAGAGCATGGATAAATAAATTTATTCACCGGTCAATCAGCACTAGAATAGTGAACATTCAGGGCATATTCCGGTAAGGGGGTGAAGAGAAATGACATCTGTGCAAAACAATGTCACAGAGCGCCCATTGCTCACACCTGAAAATAATTAAAAGCCCTTGAATGGATGAGTCTCTAAAGGAGCCTCAATCTGTCCTTTCCTGTCTCCTACGTATACACTGTAGCTTCACAGTAGGTATTGTCTGTTGATCACTTATGATAAGACAATATACCATACATAAGATTTTGAGAATGACACAAGTATTGGTTTTCACAAAGTTTGCTGCTTCAGTGTTTTTAGACCTTTTTGTCAGATGTTGCTATGGTATACTGAAGTAAGATTACAAGCAATTCATAAGTGTCAAAGGCTTTTTTTGACAATTACATTAAGTTTATGCAAAGAGTCTATATTTGCAGTGTTGACCCTTCTTTTTGAAGACCTCTGCACTTCGCCCTGGCATGCTGTCAATCAACTTCTGGGCCACATACTGACTGATGGCCACCCTTTCCTGCCTAATCAATGTCTGGAGTATGTCAGAATTTGTGAGGTTTTTTTATGTCCACCTGCCTCTTGAGGACTGACGAAAAGTTCTCAATGGGATTAAGGTCTGGGGAGTTTCCTGGTCATGGACCCAAAATTTCAATGTTTTGATCCCTGAAAAGCCACTTAGTTATCACTTTTGCCTTATGGTAAGGCGTTCCATCATACTGGAAAATGCATTGTTCGTCACCAAACTGTTCTTGGATGGTTGGGAGAAGTTGCTCTTGGTGGATGTTTTGGTACCATTCTTTATTCATGGCTGTGTTCTTAGGCAAAAATATGAGTGAGCCCACTCACTTGGCTGAGAAGCAACCCCACACATGAATGGTCTCAGTGTGCTTTTCTGTTGACATGACACAGGACTGATGTTAGCGCTTCCCTTTCTTTCTCCAGACAAGCATTATCATCAGAGAAAATGAGTTTACCCCAGTCCTCAGGAGTCCAATCCCTATACCCAGGGCTGCCATCAGAAACTGTGGGGCCCAGTACTAATGAAACAGGCAGGCATGTAAAATGCCCAAACTCCTGTGCCCCCCTTCAGCGTTGTTTTCTTGGCGGTCGCCCCTTTCGCACAGCCCTAGTTACGGCCCTGCTACAGAAATGTAGTTTTTAAAGTAAAACATTTTTTTTGCTTTGTTGGTTTTTGCACCAACGAATACTTGTCTTAACTTTTTGGATAGACTCTTCCACTAGTCACCTACATTTTCTGTAAAATTGATGTTTCATGGCAGCTGCCTCATGTTCACAATCTAAGATGTTAGTATAATTTATTTACGATGCTTGAATTGGCCATATGGTAAGTATGTTTTCCAGTTTTTAAAATGATGTATATCTGAAAAAACATACATATTGCAGTCCGCTGTCTTTCTGTATGTTTTGGTTTTAATCTTTTTATTCTTTAGAAAAATTATGCTATTCAAAAACTGTATTTATATATTAATAAAATCTGCTGTAATTTAAAAAAAAAAACATTTTATATTTCAAGATGACAATCTGATCATAAAGTGCAGTTTCAGAGATACATCAAGTAAATTGTAATAGTTGCTCAAATGTTTTCTATAGGAAGCATGGTGCAGTCATCTATTATTTGTACTTTAAACAAATTAACTGGGTTAAGGCAGGGATAAAGGGGGAGCATGGACAACTGTGGAAGGAAGTGTGCTCCTTTTTAGTCGAAGTACTGACAGCTTTATATTCCTTTCAGCTTGGATAGGAGAACATTTTAAGTATTCTAGTGTTCAATTATTAAATGAGGTATAGAGGAAATTTATAGAATAAGGTGGTTGGAGTTGGTTGTATTAATGCCATTGTTAAAGAGTGATGTTGCACATTTATGGTGACCATGAGGCCTTTATACTGTTGAGACTTATGTTCGGCATGTTAGAGCTGTGGTGGGAATGAGGCTTTTATTTTGGGCATAGAGCTGTATATGGGGGGTATTGCAATTTATGTAATGAGCTGTAGGGCCGTGTGTGGTGGACAAGGGTTTTCTATGCACATTATTTTGTTTTTTTACTTCTTCTGTTATGGTGGACACAGTACATAATAATATGTGTTTCCTTACACACCTGCACACAGTTTACTCTTTCTCAAACCTCCCCCCTCCCCATTCCCACACTGTGCTTGTTGACAATCTTGCATAGTAAAATAAAATTACACAGTCCAGGATGTTTGACCGTCCTGAATGAAAAAGAAGTTGATTGCTGCAGCCCTCTGTGTGATGTGAGGTCACATCATCAACTGACAGCAAGAGGGGGCTGATCACATGTTCAAATGGGCAGAGCCAACTTTCCCCTGCAGTTCCAATCACTGTGGTGTCCTCCCCAGCGTCCCTGCTGCTGCTGTAAGCCTGGCAGTGACAGGCAGCTGTCAAATGTGGATCTGAGATGAAAGATTGTGTTTTATAGCTGCCTGTCACTGCTAGGCTTACAGCAGCAGCAGGGATGCTGGTGAGGACACAGCAGTGATGAACAGCTCATCGGTGGTCAACGGGCCTCCTGGTGAACCCCGGCCCCATACACCAGTACCCCCTATACCCCCCTAATGGCGGTAACTTTTCTAGAATATCAGTCTGTCCCTGATGTTTTTCCTGGAGAGAAGTGGCTTTCTTGCTGGTCTTTTTGACATAGGCCATCCTCCAAAACGTCCTTGCCTCACTGTGCATGCAGATGCACTTACACCTGCCTGCTGCCATTCCTGAGCAAGCTCTGCACTGGTGGTGCCCTATTCCTCAGCTGAATCATATTTAGGAGACAGTCCTGGTGCTTGCTGGATGTTCTTTGGCACCCTGAAGCCTTCTTCACAACTATTGAACCTCTCTCGTTCTTAATGATCCGATAAATGGTTGATTTTGGTGCAATCTTACTTACAAGAATATCCTTGCCTGTGAAGCCCTTTTTGTGCAAAGCAATGATGACTGCACGTTTCCTTGCAGTTAACCATGGTTAGCAGAGGAAGAACAATGATTTCAAGCACCACCATTCTTTTAAAGCTTCCAGTCTGTTATTCTAACTCAATCATCATGGGGCAGCACGGTGGCTCAGTGGTTAGCACTTGTGCCTCACAGCACTGGGGTCATGAGTTCAATTCCCGACCATGGCCTTATCTGTGTGGAGTTTGTATGTTCTTCCTGTGTCTGCGTGGGTTTCCTCCCACACTGGTTGCTATCAAAAATTGACCCTAGTCTCTCTCTCTGTGTCTGTGGGTGTGTGTTAGGGAATTTAGACTGTAAGCCCCAATGGGGCAGGGACTGATATGAATGAGTTCTCTGTACAGCGCTGCAGAATCAGTGGCGCTATATAAATAAATGATGATGATGATGATGAGAGTGATCTCCAGCCTTGTCCTCGTCAACACTCTCATCTATGTTAAGGAGAGAATCACTGACCTGATGTCAGCTGTTCCTTTTGTGACAGAGCTGAAATGCAGTGGAAATGTTGTTTTTGGGATAAAGTTCATTGTGGGACTTTGAAATTAATTGCAATTCATCTGATCACTCTTCATGACATTCTGGAGTATATGAAAATTGCCATCGTGAAAACTGAGCAGACTTTGTGAAAAATAATGTTTGTGTCATTCTCAAAAATTTTGGCCATGACTGTACGGAAAATAAAAGACTCCAATGGTAAGGGAGAGCTAGGTGCATATTTGTCCTTCTTGCACCTCCTATGCTTAGCCATACAAATGTGGTACCATTTTTTCAAAAGACCTTCAGCCATTCAGCAAGGGAGAGGTTGATTCTATTTTATTCTGTTTCATAGAACCCACTACTAATACATGTCAGTTAAATTATTTATTTCATTCACACAGGATTGAGCTAGCACATGTACAACGTGGACCTGCATTAAGTCTAGTGACTAGTAACAAAATATTTATATAAATACAAACAGACAGTATTATTATTATAATTATTATGATTATTATTATTATTATTATTAATTTTTATTTGAAATACACCACAAAGTGTCCGCAGCGCTGTGCAGGAACAAAGAATAGGACAGTACAAGGTATAACATTATGGTACAATAAACAAGCAGCACAATAACTAAGGTAGCTCAGAGCACAGCTAAAGAAAGGCTGAGGGAAAATCAGCATTGCGGGAAAGTCAGCAGGAAGCCTGCTGTGCCCAAGAGTGTGGGCGCAGCAACCAGTTAAGAGCTACAGAGAAGGTACAGTCAAAAGCATGTGCGGAGTCAGTGGGCAGAAGGCTAAAGAAGGAGGTGGGCTGAGTAGCTGTAAAGCAGAGTTAAACGTGGTGGAAATAGGAGGAGAGAGGACACTGATCTGAGGAGCTTACAATCTAATGGGAAGGGACATAGGGAAAGTGAAATGGGGATAGGGTCGATCAGAGTGAGCAAGAGGAAGAGGAGAGAAGGAGAGGTAGCCGACAGGTAGGTAGTTAGGCAGATGACGTAAAGGCTTTTAAGGAGAGGTGGGTTTTTAATGCCTGTTTGAAACTGCTTAGATTGGGGGAGGTTCTGATAGCATGAGGGAGATTGGTCCAATTGAAGGGGGCAGCACGGAAGAAGTCTTGAATACGTGAGTGAGAAGAGGTAATTAGAGGGGAGGAGAGTTGATGATCGTTGGCTGATCGCTGAGGAGTGTGAATAGAGAGGAGATTGGATATGTAGGGAGCAGTGAAATTGGCGAGGGCCTTGTGTGTGAGGGTGAGGAGCATGAAAATTATTCTATAGGAGAAGTGGAGCCAGTGAAGGGTATGATAGAATGGGGAGACAGATGGGGAGCTGGGCGAAAGGAAGATAAGTCTGGCGGCGGCATTAAGTACAAAACGAAGAGGAGCGAGATGAGACTGGGGGAGGCCAGTGAAGTGAAGGTTACAGTAGTCCAACCGAGAGATAATCAGGATGATCAGTAGATGCAATTGTCCGTGCCAGTGCTACCACTATGTGAATCTAAGCGGTTGCCTAGATCACCAGGGTTTAGAGGGTGCCTAAAGCACAGAATGAGTGACAAAGTGCCACTAATTCATTGCCTTTATTGTAACAAGTTTGCCCCATCATAATGCACTAGCTGCTTACATGGAAACAGTGAAACTGCAGCTGCTGCTCCTCCATTTTGGTAATGGGCTGGGAGTGAGGTGCTGGGCATAATGATTATTAGAAGCGTGGGGTGGTGGGTCAATGCGAACACCCAATAAGTAGAGGTGGGGCACCCAATGGGGATTGCCCAGGGCCCATGCACCTGTTCAGATAGACCAGCAATATACAGAATAAATAAAATTACATTTGCATATACATAATAATGAGGAAATCAGTCATCATTAAAATGTTTAACCATATACAATATTCATGGTTTAGAGGTCCTGTAAAGTAAATGCCTTATAGTCCCATGAGGAGCTTTGTTATAGTGGATGCTACACATGATGTGACATATATATTCGGTTTAATAGGAATCCTGGCACATCACGGGGAAGACATATGTCATAAGAGATGGGCATCTAGTTCAAGGGGGTGGGGCAGAGGTTTTTTCGAATGTGATTCATCTCTCAGTAGGAAATTTTTCAAAAAAGTTATATGCTTCCTCAGATAAGTGGGGAGACAGTGAGACATGTCAGTACATAGAGGAGGTCCTTAAGCATGAATGTCAGTCATTCTAATTAGACAAGCTGATGATTCTTCATTAAAGGTGATAAATCTCTCTAAACAACTGATTCAAATAGCGGAACTTCCAATAGGTAACAACCTGAGGAAGCAAACATCGGTCTGCGAAACACGTTGTATGCATTGAGTGGCGAATAAGTATTTTATTCTGAATACTATTCTGAATAATATAAAAGTATTTTATACATTTGAAATTGTATTTTTGACATTTAAAATACATTTTAGATAATAAACTGAACCTTTTTTATAGTCTCATGAGGAGCTTTGTTATAGTGGATGCTACACATGATGTGACATATATACTCAGTTTAATAGGAATCCTGGCACATCACGGGGAAGACATATGTCATAAGAGATGGGCATCTAGTTCAAGGGGGCGGGGCGGATGTTTTTTCGAATGTGATTCATCTCTCAGTAGGAAATGTTTCAAAAAAGTTATATGCTTCCTCAGATAAGTGGGGAGACAGTGAGACATGTCAGTACATAGAGGAGGTCCTTAAGCATGAATGTCAGTCATTATAATTAGACAAGCTGATGATTCTTCATTTAAAAGTGATAAATCTCTCTAAACAACTGATTCAAATAGCGGTATTTCTAGTAGGTAACAAACTGAGGAAGCAAACATCGGTCTGCGAAACACGTTGTATGCATTGAGTGGCGAAGAAGTATTTTATTCTGAATACTATTCTGAATGATATAAAAGTATTTTATACATTTGATATTGTATTTTTGACATTTAAAATACATTTTAGATAATAAACTGAACCTTTTTTTACTAACTAAGGTATCTTTGAATTTTATATTTTCTTGAAAAAAAATTCTGTTTTTTGTAAAATTTTCTACTGAGAGATGAATAACACTCACCGACAGACATATGTGTAATAAATGTTCTAAGCTTGTTTTGGCTTTGGTACAGATGAGTGCAATAGCATTAGGAATCTATATTGCTTTCTAACTCAAGCAGTGTACACTATTGGTGTGTCTTTTTCTCCTTTTACAGGAACACAAGTGACCTTATTCAGAGTGGCAACCCAGAAGGCATAGTGGAATTAATCAACTTCACACTGCATCCACCTTTTTCATGTTTAACAACCATCGTTGTAACACTGTTCAAATCACAAATACTGGTTGGGTGCTTTTTTATTATGTAAAATAAATCTACTTATCACACAATTATACACTGATGTATTTATTTATTTTTTTCTATTCTACATTAGAGTTCTAAGGATCTATATGTGCGATAACTCTCCACACTGAACTAGATAAAGCACAGAAGCAAGTTTGCAAGCTTAATTTTTATCTGCTATCCTTCATTCATATTCTTCATATACATTTCTCTAATGGTGTTCGTCACCATTTCTGTTTCAATAAGAGCTGGGCAACCAATGAATTGGGAAGAGGATCATTTGTGAATGGCAAAATACTAGGAGGGAAGAGGTCCATTGCTCCATTGCTAATTCTCATTGCTGAAATAGAAATAATAGGGCTGTCAGTGTTCTTCAAAATCTGCAGTCACGTTGTCCTGTGCCACCCAGAAATAGGAGAGGTGGCAGTGTTTAGTGCTGAAACAGAAATTCAAATATTATGCCTGGCTGTGTTTTTAAAAGTCTCCAGTGGCATTCTACTGTGCCATAGCTAATACAGAAACAGGAGGGGTGGCAGTGTTCTTGTCACTCTCCAGTCTCCAGTCAAATTGTTCTTTCACTCTCCAGTCTTAGTGCCGTTGGTCACACAGAAACAGAGGTAGCAGTGTTCTTGTCTCTCTCCAGTCTTCAATCCCATTGTTCTTGTCACTCTCCAGTCTCAGTCAGGATGATACTAATCCCTCTAAGTCATGTGCTAAAGCCTATGTTCAAACGCACATTGGCTTTAAGTCAGGGAAACAAAAATATACAAAAAAAGCTTGTACCTATATATATATATATTTCATTATCCATAAAAGATTAATAAGATTATTTTGGAGCAGGAGATAATTCCAGAAAGTGTGCCTTTGACAGTAATCCTTTTCTCAGCACTTTTACTCCTTACAATTCCAAGCAAAATGTAACATCTATTCCAAACTTGAGGTCACATATCTATGCAGTATGCATTCCATGGATGTGGGTGCAGCTAAAGGTTATGGTGTATACAATGATGCGTGACTGCATTATCAAACACTGTATATAATAGTGAAACAGAGACTACCACTTGCACCAATCCATGTTTTCCTTGCCAAAATCATATTGAAGGTATATATAGATATATATATATATATATATATATATATATATATATATATATATATAAACAAAAAAATTATATTTATTATTATAGCTCACACATAAACAGGAGAGATCCATTGTTCCATTGCTAATTGTCATTGCTGAAATAGAAATAATAGGGCTGGTGTCACAACTTGGCATAGAGTACCTACTAACGATGGCACAACTGGAGAGGAAGGTGCGGAATCTAACGTGCCCCTGGTTTTCACCAAGAACCCCCGCAAGGAGAAATGGGCTCCACTGCAGAACACACGCAGGTCGCGGTCCTTCCCCGAGTTTATATAGCGAGGCATAGAACGAGAGTAGTCTGATGAGCCGATTCGGTAACGTGCTGACAACGGGGTACAAAGGGAGAATCCAGAAGAGGGGTCAGACAAGCTGGGTCGGTTACAGTCAGGGTCAAAAATGTACTAGGGAGATCCAAAAGAGTAGTCAAGACAATCCGGGTAGTAAGGGAACAAGAATAACAGAGGAAGTCAGGCAAACCAGAAACTTAGCGGAACGCTGGAGAAGGGAGGAAGACTTAATACTCTGGCACAGGAGGGAGAATAGGAACTGACTTATAAACTGTAAGCAGCCAATGAGGAGGAGTGAGACGGTAGTACTGTCATCGGCCGCTGCCGGAGGTTAGAATAGCGTCCCCTTGCCTAGCGTGCGCAGAAGCCCCGGCAGTCTGGCCGGAAGTCTCGCATCTGGTTGCCTGGGAACCAAACACGCCGAGAGAGAAGACAGGCGACCGTCCCGAGGAAGCAGCGGGACGGCCCCTAACAGCTGGCAGTCTTCTTCAAAATCTGCAGTCGCATTGTACTGTGTTGTTATAGCTCGTACAGAAAGAAACAGGATGGGTCCCAGTGTTGTTGCCAGTCTACAGTCTAGGTAGCATTGCTCTATTGCTAATTGTCATTGCTGAAATAGAAATAATAGGAATATAAAGTGTTCTTCAAAACCTGCTGTCACATTGTACTGTGTCATAGCTCACCCAGAAATAGGAGAGGTGGCAGTGTTTAGTTCTGAAACAGAAATTAAAATATTAATGCAGGCAGTGTTTTTAAAATTTTCCAGTGACATTCTACAGTGATATAGCTCATATAGAAACAGGAAGGGTGGCAGTGTCCTTGTCACTCTCCATTCTCCAGTCACATTGTCCTTTTCACTCTCCAGTCTTCAGTAACATTGTTCTTGTCAATCTCCATTCTCAGTCGTGATGATACTAATCCCTCTACAGCATGCGCTAATGCCTATGCTCAAGTGCACATTGGCTTTAAGTCAGGGAAACAAAATGTAAAAAGCTTATATATATATATATATATATATATATATATATATATATATATCTCTATAATATAAATGCTTAGTGGCGTGTGTTAGTCTGTCTGTGTGTGTGTGTGTGTGTGTGTGTAAAAAATAAAACCAAGCTGCAGCGCCACCTGTTGGGCGGCGTTATACACTGACCTACTAAATTCTTAGTGTGTGTGGAAAAAAAAATTCAGAAAGGGCTGCAATTTGGTATACTAAGATGTTTTTAATTTGTTAATTTAATTTGTTAATTGTTAAAAGTGTTTATAAAGATTTAAAAAAAATATATATATATTTCTTGAAGGAGAAGTGACAGTTGGGAGTGGTTGGTGGTTGCCGGGGGTGACAGTGGGGAGTGGTCGGTGGTTGCCGGGGGTGACAGAGTGAGAGGAGTATGATACTCAGGACCGCTGAGAGAGATCCTTGTGTCTGGATAGACATCTGGATAGATGTGGCGATGAAAATGAAGGATGAGGTGATGGAGAAGAATGATGAGGTGGTGACATGTGGACAAAACCACGTTAAAAAAGGGCGCTTATGTCGGGAAGTAACGCTCTTCCCCTGAGGAGGCCTGGGCTATGGCCCAAATACATGACAAGAACCTTTTTAACACCTTAAGTAGCTTGGTTTGACTAGAATGCATGAGTATCATGCACGGGTTAACTTGTGTGTATATATATATATATATATATATATATATATATATATATATATATATATATATCATTATCCTTAAAAGATTAATAAAATTATTTTGGAGCAAGAGGTAATTCCAGAAATTGTGCCATTGACAGTAATTCTTTTCTCAGCACTTTTACTTCTTGCACTTCCAAGCAAAATGTAACATCTATTCCCAATTTGAGGTCACATATCTATGCAGTATGCATTCCATGGTTGTGGGTGCAGCTAAAGGTTATGGTGTATACAATGATGAGTGACTGCAGTATCAAACACTGTATATAATAGTGAAACAGAGACTACCACTTGCACCAATCCCTGTTTTCCTTGCCAAAATCATATTGAAGGTATATATATATATATATATATATAAACAAAAAATCTACTGTTTTTAGGCAAACCAGGTCACAGCAACAAAATGAGAGCTGGATTACTAAGAAACATATGCAAGGAGAGAAATTTGGAAGGCACGTGCTGTCTGCTTATGGGCACCAAAAATTAAACCTTTGTAATGGTCATTTATTTAAATAAGAAAGTATGTTAAATCCTGTTTGCGCCTGTTTTATGTGTAAATTAGAGATGCTCGGGCTTGGTTCACCGAGTTCCGAGCACACCTGAACTTCGCCTATCCGAGTACCGAGCCATGTCTGCTCGGTACTTTTGCTCACCGTCAGAAGTGAAAACGAGGCAAAAAGCCATTGTTGCGTCATTGGATCTCACGAGTTTTGAATTTCATAAGTACAGCTCTCCACGGCGGTCCAGCGCCATTTCACAGAGAGACACAGAAGGGGTAGTACGCTTCTTGGCACTCTCTAGTGCAGTTGAGCAGCGTCATGTCTAAAACAGAATGAGGCAGTTTTCTTAAAAGTCTCCAGTGACATTTTACTGAGTTATAGCTCACACAGAAGCAGGAGAGGTCCATTACTCCATTGCTAACTGTCATTTCTGAAATAGAAATAATAGGGCTGGCAGTGTTCTTTAAAATCTGCAGTCACATTGTACTGTGTTATTATAGCTCACACAGAAACAGAATAGGTCCATTGCTCCATTGCTAATTGTCATAGCTGAAATAGAAATAATAGGGCTGTCAGTGTTCTTCAAAATATGCAGCCACATTGTACTTTGCCATAGCTCACCCAGAAATAGGACAGTTGGCAGTGTCAAGTGCTGATGCAGAAATTCAAATATTAGGGCTGGCTGTGTTTTTAAAAGTCTCCAGTGACATTCTACTGTACCATAGGTCCTACAGAAACAGCAGGGGTGGCAGTGTCCTTGTCATTCTCCAGTCTCCAGTCACATTGTTCTTTTCACTCTACAGTCTCAATGCCATTGGTCACACAGAAACAGGAGTAGCAGTGTGCTTGTCATTCTCTAGTCTCAGTCATTGTGATACTAATCCCTCTACGTCATGTGCTATAGCCTATGTTCAAGTGCACATTGGTTTTTAGTCAGGGAAACAAAAATGTAAAAAAAAAAACTTGTACCATTTTAAAGAAAAAAACACCTCTCTATTAAAGGTGAAATATTACCATAGAAAAATACAAAATTGCCAACATGCCATTCTAACCAAAATATTAACAAACATACCCCAGCACTTGCAATCTACACTGTCATCATCCTCACCCTCATCAGTGTGTACATCATCCTCACACAATACTAATTCATCTCCGCTAGAATCCACCATTAAAGAAGTCACTGTACTTTGATGTAATTGCTGGTAATGGTCTTCCCCTTGGAAGTTGTAGTTCATTTTATGATAGAGCTGTCACGATTTTTGGGCAATACTTTTACACCAGACCAAATGTCAAAATGTTGTGCTGACTCATCTGCATCACCAATGGGTGTTTTGGGAAAGCTATTTTTTTTCCTAGCAGCTGCTGCCAAAGAAACTGAGGGAGGATGAGTTGTCGTGTCATGTAAGACTTGAGCTATCAGCTTGCTGACCAGGAGCTCATTGCATCTCTTGAGATCCGGGTCAGCTGGAAAAAAAGAAAAGACATAGCTCTTAACCTAGGATCATGCACAATTGCCAAAATGTAGTGATCTGATTTCAAGATGTTGATAACTCTCGGGTCGTGGGAAATAAAATACTTAATCTTCAAGAATTGCTTAGATTCATCTCCTCCTTCAATTTTTCTAGCTGCTTTTCCAAAAGTCTAATTAGGGCAATCACTTGACAGTGTTTGAACTCACTTCAGAGGTTACTGTGAGCAGCTTCACTAAGAGGCATACCGTTTAAAACCTGTTTGAAAAACTAGAGGATGTCATTGCAACATGGCTTATCCCATTTGGACTCTACTGAGGATATGTCATTTATGATAATGCCACCAATATTGTGAGAGCATTACATCTGGGTGAAATCCATCACATTCCCTGTTTTGTTCACACAATCTACTTGGTGGTACAGAGCTTTTTGAAAAATGACAGGGACATGCAGGAGATGCTGTCTGTGGCCTGAAAAATTTCAGGACATTTTCGCCATTCTGCAACATCATGTAGGAAATTGCAGCAGCTGCAAGAACACAAACGAACTGAAGCAAGATGTGGCAACAAGGTGGAATTCTACACTTTATATGCTTGTGAGGATGGAGGAACAGCGAAAAGCCATCCACGTTTACTCAACAAGCCATGACATTGGGAAAGGAGGTGGAATGTGCAAGGTGCTGAAGCCACGTGAAGTAGTCACCTGTGAAGTGAGTTGGGACCACCCCAATGACCCTTCACATTTACTTGGGGGAATATATTTTAGGCCAGCGCAGTGGAGAATACTTTCCGTGTTGTGCAATATGTTGAAACAATTCGAAGCAGTCACCTACGAACTAGTTCAGACACTGATAGCTTGAGCAAAGTCATTCACTTAATTAGACATTTGGAAAAACACCTTGAAAAATTGAAGGAGGATATGAAACAAAGAAATTATGCTAAGTATGTCGGATTTGTAGACAAACTACTTTAATCACTTTGCAAGGATGAAAGAGTTATCAAATTTTGGAAATCGTGTCACTACTTTTTGGCGACTATGCTTGATCCTAGGTTTAAGAGCTATGTCTTCACTTTATTTCCCACTGACCAAGATCACAACAGATGCAATGAGCTCCTGGTGAGCAAGTTGACAGCTGAAGTAGCACCTGACACAATGGCGTCCCCTCCTTCAGTTTCTCAGGCTACTGCTGCTAGGAAAAAACTAAGCTTTTCTAAGAGACCCAAGGATGATGCAGAGAGTTCAGCAGAACATTTTGACATTTGGTCTGGTCTAAAAGAATTGCCCAAACATCGCGACAGCTCTGTCGTAACATGAAGTACAAATTCCATGAGGAAAGCCTTTACTGGCATTTAGATCAAAGTACAGAGACTTCTGTAATGGTGGATTCCAGACGCGATTAATTAGTATTGAGTGATGACGATGTAAACACTGATGAGGGTAAGGATGATGACATTGTAGATTGCAGGTGCTGGGAGAGAAGGAAGTTATCTGATGCTAGAATGCTTATTAATATTTGGGTAAAATGACATGTTGGCCATTTTATTTTTTCCTACAGTAAAGTTTCACCTTTATTAGAGTTGTGTTTTTTTCTTTAGAAAGGTAAAAGCTTCTGTAATGGTGGTTTCCTGTGTGGTTAAATTAGTATTGTGTTAGGATGAACTTTGTTTTCAATCATCCTTTCAATTGCTTGTCTCTCGTACGAGTAACCACATATTTTGTTTTTCAATGGGTTCACCATCTACAACCCGCAGGGGCACCCTGGTTTGGTCTTGGTCTGATAAATGAGCGCATCCCGGGGGCCAGTGCTCATCACCATGTATTAGCTCTAGAATTGCCACAGTTATCCAAGTAACGGGTGGAGCAATCAAAGGAAGCATAACTTATTAAATGAGCCATTCTCAGTTTCACTGTACCGGCCGTGTGCTCTGAGTGACGACGATCTTACTCCAGATCCAAAACCAATACAAAGGGGTCAGTGAACATCTCTAATGCAAATGTAATATGTGGGGTTTACTTAATTTTGCATCTTCTAATGGGAAGGATTGGTGAATCAGGGCACTGCCTGTTAAGTGCAGACTGGAAACATGAGTGTGCTTAGCAATACATATGTAACCCCTGTCACTGTGTGTCATTTTAAGGTGCACAGTTTAGGCAGTGTACCTCCTTCTCAGCCATGGCTAGCTCCTGGCGTGGATGTAGATGACCATAGTGTCCCTGCACATGCAGGTTATTCTTACAGAGTCTCTGTGAAGATGTTGGGACACAGGTGATGCAACTTGGGGTGCAGTGCAATCAGATGTCTCAATAATTTAGCACCAGATCATCTCTACATTGCAAAATAAACTCTTTATTTACAGGCCTCCTTCACACCAGCACATTCTTAAACTGTTGCAGTGATAAAGTAAATATGTACAGTTCCTATATACATCTCCTGTCTCCTCATGCACAGTTCTTAACGGCTACATGGATATAGTATCAATGGGACAGTCACATCCAAAATGGTGGCTATTTAGCTCAACTTCATCTCTCTCTCACAGCAGTGTTCACTCACCCTTCCTCTACAGTAGTATTACCTCTCACCCTTCCTCTGCGGAAGTGATATCTCTTGCCCGTGCTCTGCCAGGGTAATATCCCTCTCCCATGCTCTGGGGGGTAATATCTCTCTCCTGTGCTCTGCGGAGGTAATATCTCTCTCCCGTTCAATGTTTGCTGCCTATCTTTTCTATCATCCTGTCACTTTCTGAGGTAATTTATCCCTGAAATCTGCCCCATGTCATTAGTATTCTGTCTGTGATGTTGTACTTTGACCCCTAGTGGCAGCAGGCGATGGACCTGCTCCTTAGATTACAAGCGGGGGTCCCAGGACCTTCTCCCTTCTGTCCTTGGTCTGTGGCTGACTCTCTCTACAATGGTTCTCATCCCCTAATCTCATACCAACCTGATGTGGCTAAGTAACATTTCCAGTGTGTCTCCTCTTGGTCCTAGTGCTAGGCCACATACTCCGTCACTGGGAGGTGTAAACAACAACACTAGAGGGGGTGTTGCACATAAATTAATTTAAAACTTGTGTGAGGGGATAATTTAAATGTGATGATCACTCTGGCATAATTATGCACACCTCCCATTGGCTGAATGTGTGCCCCCAGCACTAGGACCCAGAGGAGACACACCTGTAGCATTTGCTTAGCATTATAAGGCTGGTATGAGGTTAGGAGAAATGTGCAGGGAGTGAGTGACTGCCAGGAACTGAAGGATAGGAGGTCCTGGGAACCCAACTGCAATCTGGGGAACTGCTCCATGGCTGACTGCACCAATGGCTTAAGTGCATAATTACAGGGAGAATATAAGTGATGTGGGACAGATTTGAGGGAGACATCTCAGAATGTGGCTGTGTGATGGAGGGAAGAGCTCAGTCAGAGGGAATGTACTGCATTACCTCAAAATATAACAGTATGACTGAGAAAAACAGCATCTGAGTCAGTGAACCCAGCAACATTCTGCTGGGAACAGAAAGGCAGTAGTGTGTACACTGAAGGGGCTGTGAGAACACTAGCAAGTCAATTTCAGAGCCCAAATATGTGAAACATCTCACCAGAAGAGAAGATTTGCACAGGGCTGAGAGTGCACCAATTCTATAGCTGAGTGAGAGATATTATCACCACAGAGGAGGGAGGAGTGAAACACCGCTGAGAGTGAATGGAAGTTGTGCTGAGGAACCAATTAAAATGTGACTCTCCTATTATCAAAACCATTTTACCCATTAAGTATTGTGCAGGAGGAGTAAGGAGAAGAATATTATGTGAAAGTGAAAGAGTTCTTAGGTCTATGCAGAAGGACGAGGCAGGAGATGTATATACTAGAAGCAGAGGTGGAAGTTGTAGCTTTGGGCCCCGGTGCAGGGAGGCGGGAAGAAGGGAACCAGGGCGCCTGATCCTTTGCATCTGCTGTGCAGCAGGCCTAATTATCTCCATGAGCCCCAGTGCACTGCACCTGCCGAGAGAGGTAGTTCTGCTACTGACTAGAAGGTTAATTGGCTACTATCAAATTGACCCTAGTCTCTCTCTGTTTGTGTCTATGTGTGTGTGTGTGTGTGTGTGTGTGTGTGTGTGTGTGTGTGTGTGTTAGGGAGTTTAGACTGCATGTTCTAATGGGGCAGGGATTGATGTGTGTGAGTTCTCTGTACAGTGCTTCAGAGTTAGTGGCGCTATATAAATAGCTGCTGCTGCTGATGATGTAGCTACTTTATTATTTACAACCCCATAATGGTGCTGAAGGAGAAGGAGTGTAAATAAAGAGTTTATATTTTGCAATTTAGAGATAAGGAGCCCAACTTACTGTGAAATCTATTGCACTGTACAGGGGAGGGCTGGCAGACTTTGGCCCGGGGGGCAAGCACACAGCACTGGCCCATAAGTAGCGGCCCATCCTTAAAGGGTGGTTTTTGGTACAATATATATTTATCTATATAAAAAGAGGCTATTTTAGTGTTGCTTAATCCATATATATTTTTATGCCCCAGAACTGGATTAAGGCTCTGGGGGGCCTGGGCACTTTAGACAGGGTAGCCACCTATGATGTAGCATGGTTATCATTTTAGACAAATACACAGGCAATAGTGTGTGCACTACTGTTAGGTGCACACAGTTCTGCCTTCACGAGCAGTACATGGTGAAGCGGAACATACCTTCCAACTGTCCTAAACGAGACAGTCTCCCAAATTCAGGACTGTCCCACCAGATTCAGGACAGTTGGCAGACTGTCCTGCACTCTCCTACCTGTTCTTGTCAGTGTCAACACTTGTGTCTGCTGGTTTCTTTAGCTTATTTGCCGCTTGTCTGGATACTGGAATATTGGAGGCCCTATTTGGAGAAAAAAATGGGTACATGAAATTAAGAAAACTCCAAACAATAATAGTATTCACATTTGATAAATAAACCTATTTCCCTCCAACTAACCCTGACATTAAATTTAATAGTATTCCCATTTAACCTATATCCCTCCCTCCAAACAGACCCAGCCATAAATAAAATAGCATTTACGTTTAATAAATATAACCATTTCCCACAACCAGGCATTACATAATTCATAATCACTTTTAATAAATAGACCTAATTGTCCCCAAACAGCGCCACATTCAATTAATAGATCCCAAACCACCCCAGCATTAAATTAAAGATCCAATCAACCCATCTTAATTTCATAGGCCCCACTATTAAATTAAATTGCTCCATCATCACAACACAAATAAAATAACACACACACACACACACAAATCTCACTGGCCCCTTCACTCACACAAAACACACTGGCCCCTTCACTTACAAAAAACACACTGGCCCCTTCACTCACACAAGACACACTGGCCACTTCACTCACACAAAATTCACTGGCCCCTCCACTCACACAAAATACACTGGCACCCACTCTCGCCCCCACTCTCTCACACACACACACACACACACACACACAATATATTAACACACTGATTTTCACTCTGAGACACACATGCTATATTAACACACTGGCTCTCTCACACACACACACACACACACACACACACACACACACATACACTATATTAGCACACTGGCACACACACTATAGCCTCCAGCACACACACTGTAGCCTCCCTCCAGCACACACACACAAACTGTAGCCTCCAGCAAACACACACACAAACTGTAGCCTCCAGCACACACACACAAACTGTAGCCTCCAACACACACACGCACACACACACACACTGTAGCCTCCAGCACACACACTATAGCCTCCAGCACACACACACACACACACACACAATATTGACCTTTCCCCATAACTTTCCTTATTTCCTCCGCATGCGATGTCTTTAGCACTTCTCACATGGGATGGCACCTGTCATGTGGTGCACGTCCCATGTGATAGCTAGGTTCTCACAGATAGGCGGGGGAACGGACGGATCAGGAGGATCTGTAGCCTATATGAAAGGTGGCTGGTCCCAGAGGCTGGGCCAGCCACCGGCCCTAAATAGATATTTTCTCTCCGGCCCGGGGGACATCTGCCACCCTGGCCCCCTGGCCCAGCCCGCCCCTAGAACTGCACCACCACGCTCCAACACCTGTGCACACACTTAACAGACATTACTATATATCCTGCAGGTGCGGGGACCCTCTGGTCATTTATACCCATGCTTAAGAGCTAGTCATTGCAGAGAAAAGCACAAGCAAGAAGGTGAATTACCCAACCATGCACCCCAGGGTCACACACAATGACAGAGGGTGGGACTCCCTATTTTCTGGGAAAGTGCACAACATTGTTTCATTTTCACAGGTCACATAAGTTTGTGAAGATATGGCCCATGCAATGGGCCTTATTATTGGAGAAATGCAATGGGATGAACTTTACATTTTATAGAGGAACATACATTTTTAAATGCACTTCTACCAATGCAATAAAATCATTATAGTATATGATAGTGCAATAACAATAGACAGCCCTGATGTATGCTCACTCATGATTACTTTAAGACATAAATTAAGCTAAACAGAATATTTTAATTAAAAAAACTTAAAAGTTATAATTAAGACACCAGTGATATGGTGGTAGTAGGATGTCACTGGAAGTGAAAAGTTTGGTTTGTCCACCATATGCATTTGCATATGGTGTAAACACATAACCTTTTGTGGGGGCAATTCCAAGTAACAATAAGAAGGTGTGCAGCCTAAATGCTTGACCAGATAAATAGATGCATTTTCACAAATAAAAAGCAGCAAGGTGACATTTTTAATGTTATAGGATGATAGCACTAGCCAGCTGCACAATAATTATCAGCCACCTATATCTGTTATGTTTTCTCTTTTCCCTGTAGTCCTAAAAGTTTTCATCATTTCCTTTTCCTCAGAATTGGAATTTGGCCATTACTGAAATCCTAAATACTTGAATTTTTATATAAGATTAAACTCTTTATCTCTTCTCATCATTTATATAAACAGTTGACATTTGTTCCTGGTTTTCTATACTGCATGGGACTTTTTTGCTCTAAAATATTAACACAATTCTACAGTTTATTGCATACTTGCCACCTCTCCCGAAATATCCGAGAGACTCCCGAAATCTGGGTCAATCTTCCGGGTTCCCGGGAGAGAGGGCAATTCTCCCGATTCCCGACCGGCTGTGGAAAAGTAAATGGAGGAGGCGGGGCTTATTGGTGGCATGGACGCATCATTGTGACAGCATTGGGGACGGGGCTAACCGCGCGATTCTTCGAGACTCGCCCCCACAGACCCACCTACCTCCCGGGAAACAAGCTGCCAATGTTGGCAACTATGGTTTATTGCAATATAGGTTTTAACCACAAATTAAAAATATTAATAATGCAAAATGTTTATTGTAATATTCTCAATTTTTTAAACTTCAAAACAGACTATAGAAACTTGGAAGAAATTTAGTTGGAATTTCAAATATTTCATTGGAAAATCACATTTGTTAACATAATTAAGTGAGAGAATTTTTGTTTTATGTGATTGACATAATGATATTGTGGTAGATGGTGGCAGTGCATCTAGGGAACATGTAATCATAGTTTTAGTTCACCCACTACATTATACAAGCTATGTCTTGCCCTCTTGACAGCATCTTGAGTGAAAGTGTGTTTAGTGACAGGGTATAAGAGAGGGAAGCACAGGTCTCAATTTCCCCCATCAGCTTATAATGCAATTTTATGTTAAAGCTTGCCTGAATGCTGGAAATAAGTATGTTAGAGCGAATAGATAAATAAAGGGAGAGTTGGGACCTGTGCTTCCCCCAGGTGTGTGTAAATGGAGGAATGGTGAGGGGTAGGCTTCCACCCTCTAGGTTACGTAGATAGGAGAAAGTGAATGACCTGGTGGCACCACCAGGTCATTCACTTTCTCCTATCTATGTTAGAGCGAATACTCATTACTAAAGTTTTGATGATCAAATTGAACATAAGGGGTAATAGGGACCTTGCCTTGTGCCATTAGTGATATCTAATGGTTCGGAGTTTGCCAAGACCACTGCACACAGAGAATGATAAACAGCAGAGGTACCAGAGAGAAATTTGCCAGTAAAACCTATATGTAATAGAGTTGGAAAAATGAAGGATAATGGAGGTTTAGTTTTGTTAGATACTTATTTATGTACTGCCCCCTGGGAACTACAGAGTGCAGATATAACAAATGGAACCAAAAAATGCATTAAAAAAGTTTGTAGTATTTTTTTTCACTTAATCTTAATGAACTCTTGCTCTGTTAAAGAAAAGTTAATACCTGTCATCAATACTAAAAAGTATTAGTAGTATGGCACTGTACGAGAAAATGGAGGAGGAAGGAAAAACAGGTTGGCTGCAATAATTAGCGATGATTGTGGCATAGAGACAACAAAAACAGACTTCCCCTTCCAATTCTCAATATCCCTCTGTCCGCTCTATGTACAGAGACAACAGAGTTGATGTCAATGTTGCCCTGAGTGTGGGCCTAAGCATACACTCCCCACTCTGTGGTTTTAAGGTTAACCTCTAAATATGTTGCAAATCGAAAGTAATTGTGTTCAACTAGCCAATGTTAGTTTGTTATAGCTACCTAGATAAGCATTTCCCAAATCCAGTCTTCAACAATCCAGCTTTTAACATTACCCATGCTTAAGCACAGGTGATTGAAGCAAAATTATTGCATTCAAACTTGGATATGATTTAAACCTGGACTGTAAGTGAGGCAGTCTACCTTCAGCAGTTTCACAAAATGACGACATTAGATGTAGCAATGTAAATATCTCATTAGTGGGGCAGCACGGTGGCTTAGTGGTTAACACTTGTGTCTCACAGCACTGGGGTCATGAATTCAATTCCCGATCATGACCTTATCTGTGTAGAGTTTGTATGTGTTTGTGTGGGTTTCTTCCGGGTTCTCCGGTTTCTTCCCACACTTCAAAAAACATACAAGCAAGTTAATTGGCTGCTATCAATTGACCGTAGTCTCTCTCTCTGTCTGTGAGTGTATATATTAGACATAAAACAGTAATTTCTGAGAACATTAGTATAATGAAAGAAAAGAATCAGTGCTCACTAAGATTCTATAACCAGCTGGCTTATGTAGAATGCAGAAAAGTTGAGACTTGACTGGTATAATTAGGCCAAACATACAAAACCCAGACCTATAGTATTCTATTCAGTATTAAATACGTGGTATTAGCACTGCACGGCAGCCTATGATGACAGTATTATAAAGACTCTAGTTTTAGAGTTTGAGACAGGTAAACAGTTGGTATTTAGACAATAAAGAAGGCTTGTGCTAACTTTAAATCTATAGTTAAAGCTTCAGACTAAGCTATGTTCAGACTTTATTAGTAGGCTATTTTGAGGGAGATATAAATGTGAGAATTAGGACCATTAATTAAGGTTTAGGATTCTTTATTTTACCTATTTATCTTGGTCAAGTATACCAACTGACTTGAAAGAGGAGACATTCCTTGTTTAAACAATAGTTCTCTTATATAGCTAGGACACTTTGGGGGGTATTCAATTGTCCGCTGGTTCGAGCGCGGAAAAACTAATACCGTTAATACAGTAATCTCTCGCTGGATTTCAGGTCGCAGAGGGAGCTGCGAGCTGAAATCCAGCGAGTAATTTACCGTATTAACAGTTTTTCCACGCATGATTACCGTAATAACGGTAATCGTGCGCGAACCGCGGGATTTTCCGCAATCCCGCCGACAATTGAATACCCCCCTTTGAGGATCATTAACAGATGGACTTAAGTAAGTTCTTTGCATAAGATATGCATTTCTGTATTGAGCGCCAAAAATGTGCACGTATTTCGCTGTATATCATTCATTTACGTCTCAGGGGCGAGCTGGGACACACAAGCGTAAGCAGAATACAGTAAAGGCTTGCTCACTTTGTTGTCTACTCATTGTACTTATTTGTCATTTACATTTTGACTATTGCAGGAAGGAATATTCCCCTTTGATATTTAATGGGGTTAACAATAGATGTGGAGAGGTTTGTGTTTTATTATATTTTAAAGAAAGGAAAATATGTCATTAAGGATAGGTACACACTGAAGAATTTCCGACCGATGTGTTACCTCAAACAATTGTACATTCGACTAAAGGTCCAATCAGTCTGGCGATTCATGTATACACACTGACACGATTTACTTTCAAATTTGTACTCCTCATCTGGTCCCTCATCTGGTCCTTAAGTCTTCAGAGAATGACAGCACAATATTCATTCATTCATTCTTGTCACATTGTCACACTGATTAAGACGCCTTGTTATAGCTATCCACATGTCCTAACGAATTTCGCTAGCTTCTGTGACTCTGAAACAAAGCATTCTGTCTCAGAACGAACAAATTAATTATTCCTTCTACAGCACTCTCTACATTTATTCACTCTGTAAACACTATGACCTCCAAACGAATGGGAGTATGTTTGCTGATTTGCCCGATTATTGGATGAAAATGCTCCAGTGTGTACCCAACCTTATTAACAACACTGCCAAGCACTGTTCTATCTTATGTATCTGATACTAATTACATTATTATATTGTGTAAAAATAGGATAATTGGACTTTAACGTTTACTACCAACACTTTACAATATGGTTGGGTGTAAATATACACACTTGTACACCTGACGTACATCTGTTGCAAATTCTATCATTTTCGAGGTGAATGTATCTTGGCTTAACATATACACGTAAGTTTCATGTGTCTTCTATTACATACATTCAGAACACAAAAATGTCCACCTCTATACTAGCCCCTTTGTGGCTGAGGTAGGACTTCCTTTAGAGTCTGTCCTATTAAGCATGCATTACTAGAAAGTCTGTTTGTGCGCAGGCTCGGACTGGCCTGCCGGGCAGCCGGTCTATTTACCGGTAGGCCTGGCCTTGTTGAAGCTCCGCCCCCTCTGCGGTTAGGGCGGAGCTTATGGGCAAGACCTGTCTTAAAATCGCGGCGGCAGCGGCGGCGACACTTCGGTAATAGACACACTACCGCGCAGGTGCAGAGAGCCTAGACACGGCTCTCTGCACCTGCGCGGTAGGGTGTTTTTTACTTTCAGCAGGGGAGGAGGAGTTCTTCCTGTTGTCATCACTAGACACGGCCGCCCAGAGGAGCAGGATGCTGGAGATTTTCACAGACTGAGCAGACAGGTAAGTGAGTCCGCTGCCAAGCCAGCCTGTCATTATTTTTTTTTAAACTGAAAAGAGCAGAGAAGCCCTGAGGGAAATAGTGAGAGGGATGAAAGAGGGATAAGGGGCCAGGTCATCATATCAGAGTGAGAAGGGGGGGCCAGGTCATCATATCAGAGTGAGAGGAGGGGCCAGGTCATCATATCAGAGTGAGAAGGGGGGGCCAGGTCATCATATCAGAGTGAGAAGGGGGGGCCAGGTCAGAATGGCAGAGTGAGAAGGGGGGCCAAGTCAGCATGGCAGAGTGAGAAGGGGGGGTCAGGTCAGCATGGCAGAGTGAGAAGGGGGGACCAGGTCAGCATGGCAGAGTGAGAAGGGGGGCAAGTCAGTATGGCAGAGTGAGAAGGGGGGCCAGGTCAGCATGGCAGAGTGAGAAGGGGGGGCCAGGTCAGCATGGCAGAGTGGGAAGGGGGGCCAAGTCAGCATGGCAGAGTGAGAAGGGGGGGCCAGGTCAGCATGGCAGAGTGTGAAGGGGGCCCAAGTCAGCATGGCAGTGTGTGAAGGGGGCCCAAGTCAGCATGGCAGTGGGTGAAGGGGGGCCAGGTCAGCATGGCAGAGTGTGAAGGGTAGCAAAAGCAGCATGGTGGGCGCAGTGTGATCATAAGGAGCCACAACATGGTGATTAAGGGGCACAGTAGTGTGTGTGATGGCACAGCGGGCTTGTGGCAATGTAATGTGTGTATGGTAGGTGGTGGCTAAGTATTAAATGTGGGTCCTATTGATTTAATGCCGGGGCTGGTTGGAATTTTCTAAATGTACCCATTATTTTTTCCAAATAGGGCCCTCAACATTCCTTGATCCAGACAAGCCGCAACTAAAGAAACCAGCAGCCACAGGTGGTAAAAGTGACAACAACAGGTAGGACAGTATGTCAAATGTTCTGAGTCTAGTGCAGGCTTGGCTAACCTGTGGTACTCCAGGTGTTGTGAAACTACAAGTCCCAGCATACCCTTCCAGCAATAAGCTGCTATATATTGGCAAAGCATGCTGGGGCTTGTAGTTTCACAACACCTGGAGTGCCACAGGTTAGCCAAGCCTGGTCTAGTGGGACAATCCCGATTTTTGGTGACTGTTCTGCCCAATCTAAGGTGCAGGTCAAGACTCTTTATACACACACTGCATTCTTTACATACTACACTATGGTGCTAGCTGTCCTTCGTGGACTGACCACTCCCCCTCTAGTGTCTGGCCCCGCCTCTTTGATGGTTGGCCACACCCCCTCTGGTGGGCCCCTAGCGTTGCAGTCCCCCGGTGGGCCCTTCATACTCCAGTCCGACACTGTTTGTGCGTCTCCTTTTCTGGTGGCTTGGACAAATTAGCTTTTATTAAATTAGCCCTGAACAAAACATGGCACCGACTGATGTATAGTATAATATAGTTTAGTGAGATCTACAACCATGTAATGTTTTCTCTATTATGATTGAAAGATTAAATTTACCTAAACTTTTTAAGAATTTGTAATTTAGGTTGCAGACACTGGGCCTGAGTCATTAAGGAGTGCAAAGCATAAAAAAGGAATAACATTTGCACCTGGGCAAAACCATGTTGCATTGGAGGGGGAGGTAAATTTAAAATGTAGGGACAGATTTATAGTTGGGGTAGGGCATGTCCTAGATCAACTTTAAATTTCAGTGTAGTAATAAAGCTATCAAGTATTTGTGTGGTAGATGAAAAAACAGCCAGTATTTAACTTATGTGCAAAATAATAAACTGATTTGCACCCCTTGCATTGTAACATGGTTTGTCCCAGAGAACATTTACTCCTTTTTTGCCTTAATGACTCAGGCCCACTGAATGCAGCAAAAGCCAACCAATCCAATTCCATCTGACATCAGTTCAGTTATTTTTAGATGAAAATTGAAATAGGAAAGCTCAGATAGAGTTTTTGTTACATGATCGGCTGTTCTTTTTCATGTTTCATATTTGTAATGATAAAATAGCTTTTTGTTATAAAATGTAACAAAGTACATTTTAAATGATATGACAATAAAAGTTTTGGAAAGTGGTTAAAAAAAAGTTTAAATATAAATGTTTTACTTTTTCTAACATTTGTATCCTAGTTGTTTTCAATGGATTCACTCTTCCTGTCCTTAAAATAAACAGCAAAGTCATTTTAAACGCACTTCCACATTATATAAATAGCCTGAGGATATGACTAGCTAAGGTCAGTGCTGGTAATTTACAGCTCTCATTTGCATCGTTGCACTCTTCGATGTCTTTGGACAGACATCCTGAAAAAGAACAAAAGCAGTGAATAAACATACACTCTGCTTCCCATGCCATTCACTTGCTGATTTTATAATCATAACTGCCACCCCTGAAATTCCTCTAAAAAAGGTTATTCTCTAGACACTTGTGTGTATTATGATAAACACCAAATGAATGACTGTACTTTGGATAGCTCTATCTCATACATGCCAACTTTCAAACTCCAGGGGGACAAGTCATGTGACATGGGGTAGGAGGGGACGTGGTGACGTTGGCGCATCACCATAGCTCCGCCCCCACTATAAAATGCAAAACTTTACGGCATTGAGTAGCGGGGGCAGGGCTTAATGATGTGGTTAAGCCCCGCCCCGCCATTCAATGAAGTGAATTTCGGCAAATCCGGGAGCTGTGCCTACTCTAATGGGAGTCCGGGAGGACTCCCTGAAATTCGGGAGCCTCCCGGGAATTCTGGGAGAGTAGGCAAGTATGCTCTATCTGAATGTCACCATCCACTGCTGGGTTTATCAGTAGTTAGTACAAACACCAGCAGTGGAAATCAGTAAGATAACAGAGCCATCTATTTTGGTATTAATGTATTGTTTAGAGTTTAACAATTATTTCAAGGATCTTAAAATTAACATTTAAGATATTTTAATTGATAACACAGCAACAATCTTTTCAGTGAAAGGCATCAAAAGCAGTACATGTGCTTTCTAGTCATTTTGTTTCCAGAAACACTGAGCTATTCTTATGCAATGTTGCAGGAATTATTTTTCTGCACGTATTACCTACTTTCCATTGAGAGGACGTTTTGCGTAATGATGACTATAACACTAATTTGCCATGAACCAATAACCATCTGAGAATGACAAGTCACACAATGAACTGACTAAACAATTGTCTGACCTTCCTGATAAGAAACAGGAAACTATGAACATGGTCTGTGCAACTGCCTTTCCCAAGCATTTGCTAGGGAAATGTTATAACATCACTAAAAAGTAATAAAACAAAATCATTTTCAAAGAACAATAGAAATGA
Organism: Mixophyes fleayi; assembly: GCF_038048845.1. Taxonomy (NCBI): domain Eukaryota; kingdom Metazoa; phylum Chordata; class Amphibia; order Anura; family Limnodynastidae; genus Mixophyes; species Mixophyes fleayi. The sequence continues at coordinate 200,869,857 of NC_134404.1, forward strand.
ATGGTGCATGATGCAATAAATAATTAGTGGAACAGATATGATTTATAAATTCATTAACTTTTTACCCTCATTTATTACCATCATTTAAAATGTGATGGTTTTTTTAAAATATATTTTAATTAAATTAAGTATGTTGCTAAAGCAGTCAGTGTTAATATCACTGTCATTTACCTAGAAACTGTAAGCCCATCCAGCTCTTAGTTTCTATTTGTTAGCCCTCCAGATCAATGGTTATGTGATTACATGTCATCTATACTCTGATGGTAGCTTAGCTTTTCAGAATATACATATCATCATCATCATTTATTTATATAGCGCCACTAATTCCGCAGCGCTGTACAGAAAACTCACTCATATCAGTCCCTGCCCCATTGGAACTTGCAGTCTAAATTCCCTAATACACACACACAGGCAGACACACAGACACACAGACAGACACAGACTAGGGTCAATTTGTTAGCAGCCAATTAACCTACCAGTATGTTTTTTTTGGAGTGTGGGAGGAAACCGGAGCACCCGGAGGAAACCCACGCAAACACGGACATATACACTTTTAGGATCAGGTACAATATCAGCAGTACTGAAGCCCACCCATTTCCACTCTCTGAGATGAGTGACAGTTGCTATCAGCAGTGCGTCATAATGATTGTGGCGAAACAAGGAAACTTTTAACTTTAACTATAGAATCCTTAACAAAGTATATCCATATTTATCAAAAACGATCAGTCTATAATTTATAGACCCTAAAGGCGTAATTTAGGAAATAGAAACAGCTCATGTTTTTTTTTTTTTGTGCAGATGCACCTATTTGTCTGCTGTGCACATAGTATGCTGCACAGGTTCAAATACCATATATACACACAAATATATTTCTTCAATAAATTACAATGATGTACAAAAATATCCACGGGACAACTATATCAGCAGAGCCAAAACTGACTCAGCATATGGATGTAAATAAACTATTTTACTATTTTTACATGCAGCTTTTTAGAGTTTATTTTCTTATTCACATATGCAGCCAGAATCGACCCCTAAGTGAACATTGTACATTTGCTTTTGTTACAAAATGCACCACTGGCATAGAGTATTTACATCCTGGAGTTAAAAAGGAAATAAAAAAGACTCGAGCGACTGCAGGGGCAATATGAGTCAACAGTGCATACAGACAAGTGGTACTCTGTTTCATAGAATCCACTACTAATCAATGTCAATTAAATTATTTATCCAGGTTCACATCAAGTGCAACTCATGCAGACCAGCATTGAGGAGTATATATGTCTGTTAGGAGGCATATCTTTTGTACCTGTTAGAGACTAAGGGGTAAATGTATCAAGCTGAGAGTTTTCCGGCGGGTTTGAAAAACTAATCACATTCTAGCTATCATTTATTTAGTACATTCTACATAATGATAGCTAGAACCTGATTGGTTGCTATAGGAAACATCTCCACTTTTCAAACCCGTCAGCAAACTCTCAGCTTGACACATTTACCCTTAGGTGCAAATACACGCTGCTTCTGCTGATGATGATGATGATCAGCAACATTACCTAATTGTTTCTGGTTGGATCATTTTGGAATCACCTCTACAGCTGATATCACTTTCTTCATTGTTCATGCCCATTTTACATATTTAAGCAGACACCTATATGTGGGACTATTTACAGTCAGATAGCATTTTTGTAGAGGCAAATGGTAAATGTTATTTATTTTTATTACACGGATAGGCAAATGTGTGTCCTGCTTGCAAAGGGAATGTCCACAAATGTTTATGCTTAGGAAATGACATTGCAATTATGTTTGGCTAGGCTTATGCCATTGTGTATGCTTAGTTTGCAGTCATTGACACTTTTCAATTTAGTACTGTAACCTATGGCTCTGTCTTGAAATGTTTGAATTTTTTTTTATTAGCTCCCCCCTTCAAAATGTGGGTAATTTCTAAACACAACACATAGCAGAGCTACTATCAACAGTTTGGTTTTCTGGGTTTACCTTCTCTGATTATAAAAGCCTTAAATATATATTTTTTCGCTAATCTGACATATGTATTTGTGTGATGACATACCTACTTATTTGATATTTAATACTTATCTTGAGATACTGCTTTATTTTTTTTTATTATAATATCATCATTATTTTTTACTACTATACGGAATAAGTGACCATCTAATTTGACCAGCGACATCATTGCCTCCACTACCAGCATCCATCAACAAGAACAAATCTGGTCTATAGGTCACTTGTAAACCTCTTTGGGATGTCAGATACAGGGATGATAAACTGCTTTCAGTTACCAACTCATGTTGTCATGGAAACTCTTCATTTTTTGCAGACTGACCTACAGCCTATGATCAGCCAAAAGTTGCTTCCAAATTTCCAAGTAGTGCCCATGACTTCTTCATTATGAAGAAGTCAGTCATATGGTAGAAATTTTCAAGAGACAATGTGGAAACACATGGCTATTAGGTAATAATGTGTTTTTAAACCACAAATTGGTGAATATGACTTAGGTCATTGTGAGGATACCGGGTTTAACGTAACCTTCTGCACCGCACAGCTGGCCTACCCGGTACCTACTCAAGGTTCAACATCACCCAGGCAAATATCCGAAATAATACAAATAAGTTTAACAAAATGGTAGCACCAAACAGCAATAAACATATTTAAATAATATCTTGCAACAAATAACACTACAGTCTGGCACACAGTTCCTCAAGACCTGGAGATCATAGCAACGGCAGTACTCCAGGGACCGAATGTCCCTTTTCTGTCAGAGGCAGAGATCTATATCTCAACGCCAGCCTGACTTCAGCTATCACTTGGTAGTGAATGCCAATTTGCTGTCCTCTGGAGCTTTCTTTTAAGCCTAAAAATGACCTTATCAGCAATTTCAGGACCTGCCTGATTCTTTTCTGCGTTTACCTTTTCACAGGTAAACATACAGACAAAGCGATAGCAGATAAGCCACTCCTGATTTAATTAGGGACAGGTATTGTTCTGTGGCTATACAGCAGAATTTGTTTAAACAGGAGAGATCACAATCCAAACACATTTACATTTAAATACACAATGCATTCCTCTGTAATTAAACATAGAGCTCTGAGTCTGTGGGCCTTTTCCCTATGCTAGCACACACAGACCCACAGCTAAGCAAAGACGAGAGACCCCCTGGTGTGATGTACATTCTGGTGGACAATAATTCTTTTGCCTAGGCTGAAACAATGGACTAGTCTACAAGATAGCAAAACACGCTGGCAGACATTTTAACTACTTTCAAAATAGAATATATACAATTTTAAATATTACTGACAAATATGGGGAACCAGAGGGCTAGAAAAATTATATGTTTTTATAGTCCGCAGTTTGTGAGAACTGAGGTGCAGACAGGTTGAGTTGATATTAATACCTCGTTTCCCCACAGTCAAGTAATACTATTAGAGATGAGCGGTTCAGCATTTGTGAAATCTGACAGATCCACATTTTTTGATATGAAGTCAGACTCATGACTCGGTTACTTGCACCAAATTTGGATCTAAAACGAGGCAAAACATTTTTGGTGAAATGTCGGATCTCATAAGTTTTGGATCAATATCTTTTATATATAGCCCTTCCTGCTGTTCTCATCTACCATTTTAGAAGAAATACCATGCGGGGAGTATGCTGACTGCAATGCTGTGCTCAGAAAATCACTTGTAGAGGGTTGGACAGGGTATAGCAAGCACTAGCTGTGATTTTACTGCAGTTTATTTATGTAGCGATCAGTCTGCTAGAATAGCGTACTGATCAATTGAGAGTCTTAGATTTTAGAGTAGTGGTTATTGGTTGTTAATATAGTATATATAGTATCTCAACTATTTAGAGGATAAAAAGCATAGTGCTGTTTGACACTGAGCGACATACACCAAAAAACAAATACATTTGTTGCTTTTAAAATCAAAAGTGTTTGAAGTTGAAAGCAATTTTGTGAGGGGCAGACTCAGTGACATCTTTAGTAAGCGGAAACTGAGCAGCACTCCTATCATCATCATCATCATTTATTTACATATTGCCAGCAAATCCTATTGCGCTTTACAATTGGGAACAAACATTAATAAAACAGTACTGGGTAATACATTTGAACAGCGCTGGGGAATTAGTGGCGCTATATTAATAAATGATGATGATGATAATACATACAGAGAGGTAAGAGGGCCCTGCTTGCAAGCTTACAATCTATGGGACAATGGAAGTTTGAAACACAAGGGCATGTGCTAATTCGTATTGCACATTGAACTTTCAAAATAGAATATATACAATCTAAAATATGACTGACAAATATGGGGAAAAAGTTGTGTTTTTATAGTCCGCAACTTGTGAGAAACGAGGTTCAGACAGGTTGAGATGATGTTAATACATCGTTTACCCACATTCCTTCCCACATTTTTTAGCCTTTGTTCCAGGGTGGCTGTGGTATGCCTCAAGCAACTTCCTCCCCCAAATCCAAAGTCTCTTGCCCAAGCCACTGAATTGAGCCGCTGGGGTGTCACCTGGGTCCGGGGGGATTGTAGCGCTTCAGTGTCAAATGCAGCAGAGAGATCTAGGAGAATCAGAAGAGAGTAATGGCCTTCAGTTTTTGCTGTGATCAAATCATTGACAACCTTGGTCAGCGCAGTCTCTGTTGAGTGTAGAGAGCGAAAGCCTGACTGAAAAGTCTCCAGTAGATTGTTTCTTGTATGAAAGTGCATGAGGCCAGTGTAGGCAATTCTCTTGAGAAGCTTGGAGGGGCATGGGAGCTAAGAGATGGGGTGGTAATTTGAGAGAGAGTTTGGGTCAGAATTTAGTTTTTTTTAAAATAGGAGTAATCACTGCATGCTTGAATAGTGATGAAAAAATATCTGCAGAGAGAGAGATTACAGATTTTAGTTGGAGGTGGAATGAGCACCCTAAAAAAATATATATATATATTTTTTTAGGAACCAGGGGCCTGATTCATTAAGGATCTTAACTGAAGAAACTTCTTATTTCAGTCTCCTGGACAAAACCATGCTACAATGCAAGGGGTGCAAATTAGCATTCTTTTTTTGCACATAAGTTAAATACTGACTGTTTTTTCATGTAGCACACAAATACTTGATAGCTTATTTGTGCACTGAAATTTAAAGTTGATATTTGTGTGCTACATGAAAAAACAGTCAGTATTTAACTTATGTGCAAAAAAAAGAATGCTAATTTGCACCCCTTGCATTGTAACATGTATTTGTCCAGAAGACTGAAATAAGAAGTTTCTTCAGTTAAGATCCTTAATGAATCAGGCCCCAAGTGCCTGATTCATTAAGAATCTTAATTTAAGAAGTCTCTTGGACAAATCCGCACAATTCTGCAGCGCTGAACAGAGAACTCACTCACTTCAGTCCCTGCCACATAGGGGATTGCAGTCTAAATTTCTTACAATATATATACACACACACACGCACGCACACACACACATACACGCACGCACACACACACATACAGAAATTACATTTTTCCAACTATGCTTGATTCTAGGTTTAAGCCATATTTATTTCATATTTCATTTGTGTTTCTTTCAACTACCCAAATGTACACAGCTCCTTGTGAGCAAGCTGTCGACTAAAGTTGCACATGTCCTCTGTTTCAGCTTTTCCTACAAATGCTACTGCCAGAAAGAAAAAATCCTTCTCTGAGAGTGATACTGATGATGAGTCAACGCAGGAAAGGTTATGACATCTGGGGGTAAATGTATGAAGCTCCTGGTTCTTCAACACCCGCGAGTTCGGCGTCTTCAGCGCCTAAATTTAAAGCGGTGCTGCCTTGTAAAGGGAAGTTTCCCTTTACAAGGCAGCGCCGCTTTAAATTTAAGCGCTGAAGATGCCGAACTCGCGGGTGTTGAAGAACCCGGAGCTTCATACATTTACCCCCAGGTCAGGCTTAAAAGAAATGCCCAAATATATTGACACCTCTACCATGTCTCAATCTAAATCTCAATACACCTTGTTTTAGTAGAATTGTGGAGGATTACTTTAATGATAAAGTGGAAATTAGCATCTCAGACAGTCCCTTTGAATTCCAGAAGGAAATAAAGGCAATATAGAGCCCTTGTACAAACTACCTATGGTATACTAATTCTGTCCACTCTCTAGTGTGTACTCTGAAAGAGTGTGTAGCACAGTCGGGAACATTGTGAGTGATCGTCGAAGGAGACTACTTTCCAAAAATGAAGAACAGCTGGTGTTCATCAAAATTAACTGATACTTTTGTGAGTATTACTATTCTACCTGCCAATTAGAAACAGAATCTGTAACTCTAGATTCCAGTGGGGATGATCTAATATTGTGCGATGATAATTTTGACATTAATGATTAGAAGGTAATGGCATTGTCCATTGAGGAATATGACCACTGTTAGATAAATGTCCCTTACAACCAACAATTTGTGTGGGCCCAAACAAATCAAGCACTTCTGACACAAAAGTTGCAATCCTTGTCCCTGAAGTGCTTGGTTTATTAAACTATGTGCATTTTTTTTAACATATGGGTGGGTTGTTGGTCCCAAGGACAATTCCATCTTCCACTATTTTACATTAATGCCTTGGTCTTTCATCATCTATTAAATGTCTACAGATGCTGCTGCCAGGGGCTGGCAAGACGTGGCTCAGCAGTCTGTTAGGAACGTTTAAAGGGAAAAAATAGAGATAACCCCTTGCCCCACAGTCCAGCAAGCTCCTGGCCATTGTTGTACGTCTAATTAGCTCTAATACTGTCGCTGCTGTTCCTCTCCAATAACTCACTCCTATCCAGTTGGCCAATTCTTCAGCTTCCCTGGGACTCAATGAAATTGGGTCAGCTGGTTTAACAAATCAAGTTACTGAGCCTGGGATCTTGTGTGTGGCTAAGATTTTCTGGTCGTGTTGAGGGAATACCAAATCATTGTGTTGCATTCACTGGCTATTCCTATATGCTGTCCATCTCCAATCTGTTGCTGCTGCCCCTCTCCAATGTGTCACACATGCTGCCTAACCAACTTGGTGTATCTTCTTTTCTAAAATGGAAATGTAATTCATCTAGACATCAATGACATCTAGATGTCATTTTTGGAATTCAGCGACCACAAAGGGATACTTTATGCACACTGCTGTGGCACTATGTTTTATAGGGATTGTATATTTTCTTAAACTGTTATGTATTTATGTCACTGCTCTGTCACCAATTTTAGCTAGCCAGCTTGACATTTGTAAAGAGATCATTAGAAAATAAACTGTAAATGAAAGTTAATACTGGAAATAGTAATGTATGAACAAAAACAGCCCACAATCACATGATTTTACCTAATTATCACAATTTTTATTTAAATTCAGATCCAAATACAAAACATGAGGATTTTTGTCCAAAACCAGGACAAAAAACAAAACATGAAAATGGCTTTAGAACAAAAACAACACTGCGGTCTGCTCAGATCTCTAATTACTGGCCATACAGCTGACGTAATGCTTTAGTTTATTTAAGCATATTTTCACTACCATATGCATATGCTACTAAGGCAGAGCTGGACACATCTTTGAGGTCAGTATATGGACATATCCACTGATTGGCCACAACATTAAAACCATTGACAAGGGAAATTTCTAAAATTAATTATCTTGCTACAATGGCGCCTGTCAAAGGTGGGATAGATTAGGTAGCAAGTGAACAGTCAGTTCTTGAAAATGATGTGTTGTAAGCACAGAAAATGGGCAAGTGTAAGGATCTGAGTTACTTTGAAAAGGAACCACCAAAAAAAGCCACTTAATCACTTGCGCTAGAAATGAGTATACGTGCTGGATCAAAACAAATTAAACAGTATAAAAAAAGGTCGTATCAAGTTCAGCTGTTCAGCAGAGTAAGGGGCATATTCAATTTTCCCAAAGTTCCGCGGCGTTAAAACTATTATAGTTAATACGGTAAAATCTAGCTGGATTTCAGCTCGCGGTTCAGGGAGCTGCGAGCTGAAATCCAGCGAGTAAATTACCGTATTAAATGTTTTTTAACCGTAATGACGGTAATCGTGCGCGGACTGCGGGATTTTCGGCGATCCCGCCGACAATTGAATATGCCCCTAAGTGTCAATCCTCCATTAAAGCTAAAAAATATAGAACAAAAATGAACTGCGCAGGTGACACCTGTATTATAACCAATACACTGTTATAGACCAATAAAAATAAACACATTTATTATGCATAAAATTTCCTATAATATATTCAGTAAACTTAAATAAAACAAAAAGCATACAGAATAATACTGGCAAAATACCCATACGTCTTCATCAATAGAGACTGTGTTTCATTAACAACGAACCAGGATATTTGGAATAATACTAAATACTTTATTCAAAATAGTTTATAGATTATAGTGTTAACCTTTCCATCCAGTATAAAGAAATCCTTAACGGGTAAAAGTGTGTAAAGTACTGTAATACAGTTCTTTCTTCTTGGCATCAGCGGGAGGATCGAGCGTGAATGGAGTGCGATGTCCCACACCCTCCAAACTCAACCACAAATGCACACAATGGAATAGTAATAGCTCGCTTGTAAACACTCAACTGAGGCCAGGAGCTGGGTAAAGATCTTCCATTTACATGCTCTTCTAGCATGTTGCCGGCTTACTGGCAGAGAACAGACTAAGCTTTCTCCGTGGTGTGCACTAAATTCACTGCCCGGATAGGTAATTAATAGCTGCAAATTAGGTTCCTCTCTGAAGCAGTTCGTAGTCGGCAGCTCCAAGTTTAAGATATCTCTGAGGCAGTTTGTGGTCGACAACTCCGAGTATAGAATATAGCCACTGTTTAGAATCACAGAATTTGCGACGCGTTTCGCCTGCCTCATGCAGACTTTCTCAAGCTTCAGAAAGTATATTTCTCTATTTTGAAAAGGGCCAAATTGTGATAGCTAGAAGACTGGGTTATTCACATTTTGCAAACAAGTCTGCATCAGGTCAAAACAGTCTGCAATCATACATCTATATAAAGCCACCAGCAACCACACACACACAAACCCCCCAATCAGAGGTGTACAAAATTATATTAGGGAATCTCAATTCTAAGAGCAATAAGTTTTTAAATGGGTGCATCAAAATATTTATGGGAACTCAGCAGCAGTGTGTACTTAGCTGAAGAGTTCTTCCCAGGGTAAGTTGTGCCTTGGCCGCATCAAAATAAATAGTGTGATGTAGCCGCAGGGTTTAAGAAGCAAGGAAAGATGTCATAGGCCCTTAATAATTATGACTCTTGTAACTAACAGTCTTTTTGGTGAATCAGCATTTGGAATTTGTCAAGCTCTGTCAAATCTTACTTACACAAACAGAATACCTTGTTATTTCATGCACATTCAAAGCCCTCCATACAGATTTTCTACTAAAACAATATAGTCTCCCTCAATTCACACAAATAGCCCCATCTGCAGACACAAGAACCTATTTAATTGAGCTTGCACACAAAAAATAGTCTCCTCGACTGTGGGTACACACAGAATTGGTCTCCCTTTATAGAATGTATACAAACAGAATAGTGTACAACAAAACCAAATTATGTTTGATCCACAGAATGGAGGACCTCACAGGTCGCTGCAACAAGGAAATGACATCAAGTCACTGTGGCAGGGACTTATGTGAATCAATACATTCTCTATATAATACTGCATAATATGCTGGTGCTAACTAAATAAAAAAAAAAAAAAAAAATATTCATGAATTAAAATGTGTATAATTATCATTTTATGCTACAGTAAAAAACAAATCTAATTATCTAGTATGGAAGAGCCAAAAAGCAAATGTCGATCACATATATTTACATTTGTAATGATGAGCGGAGAGAGAAGTGGAGAGGAGTTAATGGCTGGGAGAGGTTCTTTGCAACCTAGGGCGCTGGAAACTGCATTCATACTATTAAAGTTATTTTATCGCTTACCAATAAAACATTGTCCAATGCGATTGTTGTGGTTCCAAAGCACAAACATATTTAATTGAAAAATATAGCAGGATTTACAGCAAGCCATTTTTACACATTAAAGATGTTACAATAAAGCAGGAAAGTATAAACATACCGAATACATTACATTTCACCCAGTCATGGTCACATGTAGTCAGGATCAAAGAGAGGCAGAACAATGGGCAGCATGCTTATATGTAGCTTCAGTATAGAAAAAAACAATGATGATGTCACTATATACAGATAACACTTAGTGAGGTCTTCATTGGTCCGGGGTTAATGATATTCCAGTTGCCTGCTGGTCATAGGTCAGTTCATTTGATCTTTTCAAAGGGTGAGAGGCAACTTCCCCCAACTATTGTCCACATGTTTTCACTCTGAATAACCAGTTCAAACTGACCCACACACAAACTACCTTTGAGTATTAATCTCATATTGCTTGTATCTTGCGATTGCTAGATGCGATCACTACTCTGCCCACACCGGGTTAATGCTGGTGAAATAGGCTTTACTATGAGACCAAACACTTTACCTTTTAAAACACCTGAACCATAAATACCTTTACTATAGTATTATCTCTGCATAAATAAACAATCACATACATTTTACTAATAAATAAATGTGGATTGGAACCTTAATAAATGTGTATTATTTACAAGTGTAAGTGCGAATGTAAATGTGGGTTTTATGAACCTGTGCGATTGCATCATAACATGTGGCGTATTAATCGCACTCGCACAGTAAAACAATTTGGTTTACCTCATCCAATTATTTGACTTCGACAACACACATGCTTGTGGTGTAAAGGAACAAGTGACCTCCCAACCTGCTTTGGCACAAATATGGAGGAAGTTTGGGAACGTAGCAGAGGAAGAAGTGTGGCCAATGCTGGTTGGCATTATAAGGAGATGCAGAAAAATATGGAGACATAAAATACTCTCTAAAGGAGGAGAGTGAGCACAGCAGAGAGACCCTCTATAGTGATAAGAATAGCCAGAGTGCCGTCTGCCAGAGAGAAAACAACCATAAGGAGCCCTGCTAGAGAGAGATCTGTCAAAAAGAGATGTGGCAGAGAGAGAGCTTCCATCTTACTAGAGAGAATTAACAGGGAGAGTGGTGCTGTAAAAGTGGAGATTACCATCCTAAGAGAGTTAGCTGCATTGGTTCAGGTGTTCAGAGGAAGTTTAGATCCAATAAAGGTGTTCCTCAATTTCCAGGTGTCCACTTTTGCTACTGTGCCTACACCTTAGCCAAGTGGAGAGAGCCTTGGTAGGCAATAAGAAACCTTTGAGCCTTACTTCATGTGCCCACCAGGACTCAGGGACGGATCCAGAAGTTAATTGTACCGGTAGCGATTTAGGGGGGGCGATTTAGCCCCGCCCCCTTTTTGACACCTAAGGCTGCTGACGGCTGCACACTATGTGCAGATCCGTTCAGCAGAGAGATTTAGGGAGAGAGTCCTGCCCAGCTGCTCTGATTGTGTCAATCAGAGCAGTTGGGCAGGACTCTCTCCCTAACTCTCTCTGCTGAACGGATCTGCACATAGTATGCAGCCGCCGGCAGCAAGCCCCCCCCTGGATCCGCCACTGCCAGGACTTCAGAACTGGCCTGTCCACAATAGGAGATCTATTCATACCCACACTACATAACATCAGGGCCGAAAGGTATGTCCATTGGGAGTGTTCCTAGTGGCCCTTATTATTTTAAATGGCAGCGATTGGTGTATGCAGTCAAATGACTGATTGTAGTCATATGACAGAACAGCGGAAGAGGAAGTCCTACAGAATAAACAGCATTCTGGCTGGTAAGCAACAGCTGGGAGAAAAACAGTGTAAACCGCCGTGAGCAGTGTGGTTATAGTGTTTTTTTATTGCTGTGTACAACACCTCCACTTTTGTACCCATTAGTTTTCTTCTTACCTCTCTATGTTACTATGTATAATATTGTATTATCCAGAATTAATTTTAAAATTCACAATATTTTGTGTTTGTGTAACACCAACAATGGATCATTGAGTAGTACAGTAGCATTTTTTTGTTTCATACATACTTTTTTCTTTTTAAAACATCAGCAACTTAAAGACAAACTACTTTTAAATAGAAGCTTTGTTTACAAAGGAAGTAACAAAATACTCTAAACAGCAATTTTCCTGCAACATCTGTTCAGCCTCAACATTTGTCACAGGAAAATATTGAAATTCAGGAATGCTACTGAATACAATCACATTTAGATACATTCTGCTGAGCTTCAAGCTTGGTAAATGGAAAAAAATCAAGGTAGAATAGAAGCTCTAGATGTAGCACATTTTAAGTTTCCACTCTGAAAAAAAATAGGCATCTTGGATCACACAGGTTGTATAAAAGTAAATGTATTATGAGGTTTGGCATTGTATTTTGCCATGTTATTTAGGTGAAAAATGTTGTCCTCTATTATTAGCCATTTTAGGTGTCCCCTGACTAAGCTACAATAAAGGTGATTGCCATTATACCCCATATGAAAACTTAAATATTCCTATTCATAACGGGGTTTTTTGTGTTATAAATTGTGATGGATTACGAATACAGGGAAAAGAAACAAGTTAATAAACAATGATCTTCGTTTTTTGGTGGATTTTTATTTTTAAATCTCACAATAGGCTACATTGGATCAATGGCTTTACTAAAAAAATGCTATGGATTACACCTTATGAAGACTGAGGGAGAGGTCTTTTTTGACCATATAGAACAAGAACTGGAAGGTACGTTGGGTAGTCTAGTAACATTTGCTTGAGGTATGTAAACAAGGTGGTATTTGTGTATTTTAAAATAATTAATACAAATTCAGTTTTATATTACTAACCCCTCCCCTGTTAAGGATTAGTGACAACCATGGTGTGACAATATTACATTAGTTAGTAAGGTTGAATAAAGATACAGTTCCATTGAGTTTAACCCTCTACAGGTCATAATCCATCCCCAATCCAGGACCTGAGGAATTAGGAGACTCCAGCTCTAAACTGATGCCGCCTAGTAGGCAGTGGTTAGGCATTCACCTGGCCTGTGTACATCTGAGCCTAGGATTAAAGCCAAAGCCCTAATCATTATATTATAATTATTTAAATGATTGTTTATTGCATTTTTATTTTTAGCAGCTGTGAAGTGTTCAGAATATCATAGATTAATATGAGGCTTTGTTTGTGTAGGTTTCATTAGTAAACGTCTGTTATTCATCACTTTTCCTGCACATTATGATATCCAGCCAGGTTAGCATAGAAAAGAAAATGGTTTGTGGCACTTGTTAGGGCAGTGGCTGTAAGCCACTAACTGCAAGAGGTTTGCACCCTTAACAAATACAAAAAATAAAAAAATATATATTGCAATGGTCAGCTACACCACAAAATCAAACAAATGTGCACTATGAATATATTAAAACATTATATATTTTATTTACTCCATATTGTATAATATACTAAGCATAACAATAAAAAGACCTCAGAAAGGCTGTTAATCCACAACCAAATCTGTACAGGCTATGTAGAAAACACTTAATACCTGGAAATTAATAAGAACCACAGAAAATATTGGTGCATCTAGTTGATCAACAATTGTTATGAGAGGTATGAATAATCAGTAAAAAGTTCTCAAATTCAGATAAAAATAATAATGCTCTTTTAGGTCTCCAAAAGTGATAGAAGCATCAGGACAAATGCTAGTGCTTAATTCCTGGAATAATTTAGTAAAATAAATACGTCCTAAGTTGTAAAATCAAAATCCGCAGCCAGACTGATGTGTAAGCAATGGGGGAACAGTCCGCAATATACAGATGGAAACGTCTCTTACCAGACTCCTAATAATAGTACAGTTTTAGATTACTCCATTCCAATTGTATTATACTGCCACACTGGCTCTTCAGAGTCATCCAATGTGTTCAATGTTGAAAGTGCTCCCCTTAACACATCTGTTCTGATTGTAGGTTCCTAGTCTTTCTCAGACTCTGTATATGCAGCAGCGCGTCTCATCAGCAGCCAGCTGCATGAACAAAATCAAATCCACAGCACTTTCCTCGCTTCTCGCTTTGTAATGGAAGTGAATGCACCAGAAAATGTTTATGGGGATGGGCTGACGCGTTTCATCACCATCTACAAATTCCTCTGAGATGTGTCTAGATGTGTTAGAATAACTACTGATTGCAAATCACTCAATTTACAGCATTGCTATCACTTGTTTTCATACTACCCATGTGATATGTGTCTGATATCAATCCATGACCATGAGGTACAGGACATATTGGAACCCTGCAAAGGTTAATGCTGCACTCTACCATTCTAGAACAAAGTCCATCTCAGGTTTATCACAAATACCGGGTTCCCTATGGACCAAAGATGGACAGGACACTGGATTGATGGCAAATGTAGCTCCTGTAATGGTTAATCTGAAAAGTGGCAGGCAAGCTCTAAAAATCCCACAGTACCCATTAAAACTGGAGGGGAGAATCCTGTAATTGAAAGGCTGCTGCAATAAGGGATCTTAATTTGTACATCCAGCACAGACAATAGTCCAATTTTCCCATAGAAATAGAATGGGGGAGAGGTTTCAGATTAGTCCAAGCCCTAAGGGGAATTAATAAAGTTGTTGAGAGCCAATTCCCCATAATTCCCCATAATGCTTCATCCTTATGCAGATTTCACCATCTGCCAGTCATTTCACTGTTATTGATCTCTGTTCTGCCTTCTTCTCTGTCCCTCTTCATCCTGACTGTCAATATCTTTTTGCATTTTCCTACAGGGGTGTGCAATATACATGGACAAGGTTGCCCCAGGAGTTCATTGACAGCCCCAGTATTTTCTCCCAGGCCTTACATGACTGTTTGCAATCATTTCATCCAAGCAATGAGTATGTTCTAATTCAATATATAGATGATTTATTGCTATGTTCTGATTCGTTTATGTCATCTGTGCATGATTCTAAACTGTTGTTGCTCCATTTCTCTCAAACAGGAAACAAGGTTGCAAGGGATAAATTACAGCCATGCCAGACTAAGGTTAAATACTTGGGACACTGTCTAACCCAGGGGCTAAGACACCTGACAACAGACAGAATGCAAACAATACAAAACATGACTCTGTCACAGAATCAACAGCAGATCCGTACCTTCTTGGGGATGAGTGCATATTGTAGATCATGGATTCCAGGTTTTTCTATTCTAGCATTACCATTGCAGGAATTAGACATCCTCAAA
The DNA here is from genome assembly GCF_038048845.1 of Mixophyes fleayi. NCBI lineage: Eukaryota > Metazoa > Chordata > Amphibia > Anura > Limnodynastidae > Mixophyes > Mixophyes fleayi. The sequence continues at coordinate 200,885,031 of NC_134404.1, forward strand.
GCCTGAGCGTGTTACAAATACAGAGGAGTCAGAGCAGGCATTCTTTAACCTTAAAGAGAGGTTGACTAAGGCACCTGCTTTGGGAATACCGGATTATGAAAAGCCTTTTGAGTTGTATTGTACGGAGGCTGATGGTTGTGCAGCAGGTGTCTTGACACAGAAACACGGTGACGCTAGCAGACCAGTAGCATACTACAGTGCACAATTGGATACTGTGGCAAAATCACTCCCAACGTGTTTAAGAAGTGTAAAAGCAATTGCTCTTCTGGTAAGTAAGAGCGAGGACATAGTATTAGAACATGATTCAACTGTCTATACACCACATGCAGTATCTGCTTTGTCAAATTCATCTTAAACCAGACATGTCTCTTCAGCAAGGTTCACAAAGTAGGAACTAGCTCTGATGGCTCCTGCAAACATCACCATCAAACTGTGCAATACTTTAAATCCAGCTACATATCTACCATATGTGCCTCGAGATACACAAAGGGTGGAAGGATAGGAGATTCTAGCTAGAGGTGAATTTTGCAGGTATACATGATTGCATGGGATATCTGAACCAGACTTTTACTGCGAGACCTGACATAAGTGACACATAAAGAAAATGGAAGTTGCTCAAATCAATTTATAGGCTATATCAGGTACATGAAAGGGTGGGGTTATCCTAAAAGGAACAAACACAGACAAATCCCCCCAGCACACTGCTATAGCCAGCAACAGATCTGCTATTTCTACTGTAGATAAAAATGCAAAAGTCTTAGTTGCACACATTTGCAAATGTATGTTGAAGCCACCCACCACTCCACGGTGTTTTGCTAATAGGGTGGTCCTACTCTAAACAATGAGAGTCCCATATATTTGGGCCATACATATGTGTTTTTAAATTGAGAGCTAACTTACCAAAGAGGTACCCCAGAAGCCTCCAAATAGCAATCCAATGTCAGCACTCCCCCTCAGCTACTGACATCAACATGCCTCTCAGACAAATAAAGGAAATGGAAGTTGCTCAAATCAATTTATAGGCTATATCAGGTGCATGAAAGGGTGGGGTTATCCTAAAAGGAACAAACACAGACAAATCCCCCCAGCACACTGCTATAGCCAGCAACAGATCTGCTATTTCTACTGTAGATAAAAATGCAAAAGTCTTAGTTGCACACATTTGCAAATGTATGTTGAAGCCACCCACCACTCCATAAGTGAGACACCCTTAGAAAATGTAGATTTTATGTTTTACATGGATGGGAGTTGTCATAGACAGACAGACAGACACAGCAGAACTATACTGGTTGTACTGTTGTAGATGATGAGGATGTTACAGAAGCTGAACCCCTTGGCCCACCTCACTCAGCCCAAGTGGCCGAACTCGTGGCAATAAGGAGAGCATGTGAGTTGGCAGAGGGTTAATCAGCTAATATATATACACTGACTCTAGGTACGCCTTCGGGGTAGAGCATGATTTCGGGGCCCTTTTGTGTCTTAGAAATTTTATGACAGCGGCAGGCACACAGTAGAAGAGTCACATCACATAAAAGGAATCTTGACAGCGATACAGTTACCTAAGGCAGTAGTCTTCATCAAATGCAAAGCTCACATACAAAGAAGTCCCGGTATCAGTGGGCAATAGCAGGGCAGATGAAGCTGTCAAGTGGGCAGAAGGGTTATCTGTTAATGTATTAACTGACAAAATGATGACTTTCCAGACGACAAACACACAGAAATTAGTTGAAATGCAAGATATGTGTTCCCTACAGGAAAAAGTGGTCTGGAAGGTGAAGGGATGTGGTCAAGAGTCCTCTGGACTCTGGAGAGATGGACAAGGTAGGCCCATGGCTCCCAGGGCATATTGCCCAGGCCTGGCTAAAGCAGCACATGGTCTGACTCATCTGGGTAAAGAAGGTATGTGTAAGCTGGTTAGAGAATACTGGTATGCACCAGGTTTTTCTTCTCAAGCCGGTAAGAAGGCAATGTCTTGTCTTACTTGTTTAAGGAAAAATGTCGGGAAGACAATACCAACTGGGCCCTCTTATATGCCTCCTACAGACAGACTTTTTCAGGTAATGCAAATTGACTTAATCAAATTACCAACTTGCAGGAATCTCAAATATGTAATAGTTTGTACTGATGTGTTTTCTAGTTGGGTAGAGGCATTTCCAGCTGCCACTAATACTGCTCTTTTTACTGCTAAGAAAATTGTTCAGGAATTTATATGCAGATATGATATCCCTAGATCTATAGAAAGCGATAGGGCTACTCATTTTACTGGTGATAGCATTCAGAAAATGTGTAAACTTATGGGAATTGATAGCAGACTTCATATTCCTTACCGACCACAAGCCAGTGGTACGGTGGAAAGGGTGAACGGTAGCATTAAGAACAAACTGAATAAGATAATGGCTGAAACTGGATTGGCGTGGCCAGAAGCTTTGCCACTAGTCCTCCATAGCATCAGAACCACTCCCAGACCTCCTCTTAATCTGACCCCCTTTGAGATACTTTTTGTCAGACAACCTCATTTAATCATAGGTCCACAGGATTATATAAAGTGCAATAATGAAGTGACTATGCAATATCTCATAAAAATGAGCAGACAGCTAAAACAACAACAAAGGAAACTCAAATTGCTGTCATCTGGTATGCCAGAAACTGTCATACCTGGGGAATATATTATGAATTTCTTATGTTTAGGTTGTTTAACAGACCATTGGGAAGGCCTGTACCAAGTGTTGATGACCAGCACCACATCTCTGAAGGTAGCAGAAAGAGCCACTTGGGTCCATTCAACTCATTGCAGATAAGTCAACAATCCAGAGAAGGTACAAGAAAAAATCGAGACTGACAACACAGATCTGTCACTTGTGAACCTGTTCCGGGAAACCTAAAGACTGCAGCTACTGACATCTGAGCCAAGGACATTGTACAGACTATTATCTCAACAATGGAGTGGTAGTTTTTATACTCTTCTTGTTCCAGTATTTTTCTCATTTTTATTCTTATTAGGACAACCTTTTTGTGATGGAGGACAGATGACGGAGAAAGGGTCCGTTAGTGATACTGATAAAGTGGAGTTGGAGGAAAAGTTGTTAGAACAATCAATACAGCCTGTTGCCAAACTCAGTTCAGGGGTGATGAAAAGATCTGCTAGCTCTGGAACTCGAAGACAGTGTGAAGGGCTATTGTCTGAGGAATTTTGTATCTGTAAGTTCTGTGACTCCCTAGTTGAAGAGAAGTGCATCCAGCGAGGCCAGTCCAATAGTAATCTGGATTTGGGTGGGCATCCTCTAGATGATTATCACTCCCTAGTGGGTAAGGTCTTAAACCAAACCGAGTGCTGGGTGTGCTCTCGTGTGCCTCAGGGACAACATAATGTAGGACTAGTACCATTCCCATTAAACATCTCTGAGGTCCTCGAATTACGGGGAGGGAGTTCCATAGACGGGAGATATAATATCACTAGTCTAAAACTTCGCCAATACTCCTTAGATCGGTCTTTCTTATGTCTAAATATCTCACATGTAAACAGACTGGAGAATTTGGAAGCTGATCTACCTTATCAGACATGGTTCGCCAAACTGGTCACCGGTATTGATGGGAGACCCTCAAGATCACCAATAACAAGGAGTAGTGATGGACATCATAGACGGGGGCATATGAGCAAATGGAGACAATAGGCATGGAGAGTTTTGTCAAAATTTTATGTAATATTATCAATGATCGTACTGTACCTTATGTCCTCCCAGATGATGTGTATTATGTTTGTGTAAGAAAGGCTTACTCCTGGTTAACTCCGAGTTCCAAGGGTTTATGCTTTCTGGGTAAATTGGTTCCCAATGTTATGACCATTACACATGATGAAATGATTGATATCCATAGAACTACATCACCCCCATACATACACACAGTATGAACATCGTGGCAAAAGAAATATGATTCCCAGTGAAGAACCTGTAGCTACCAAGTCAATTAGTGAAACTACAGATTTTCAAATAATGGTTGCATTAGACTCCACGAGGTTCGCATGGGGAACCTTAAATTTTAAGCATATTCAAGACCTGGCTAAATTGATAGGCAATATCACCGAGATGTATGATGACACTTTCAGGTATACGGGTAAGGAGCTATAAGCTTATAAAAAGGAGTTAATGCAACATAGGTTGGTGTTAAATTATCTAACACCTATTACTGGTGGTTATTGTGTGACATTAGCCACCCAATTTGGTGTCACATTTTGCACTTACATTGCCAATAATACAGACGACCCCAAAGAAGTTATTGATCGAAAAATGGAAGAAAATCTTACAATTAAAATGGGTGTTACGGAAGAACCATAATTCTTCGCTGTATAAATAGAATAAGTAGCAGGATGGTTTTCATGGTTGAATCCTGCAAAATGGTTCTCAAGTCTATGGGAGTGGGTACAGGAAATGATTGCTAGTATAGGCAAGCTTCTTATTTTTATATTTGGTGTCATGTTAGCAATTGGCTTAAGTGTCAGATGTGTTCCTACTGTGTTGAACTGTAGAAAACTTTCTACTGAGGTAAAAACTGAAAATGAGACTGTAATGGTGATGAGAAGTACAGGTATCATGGTTTAATGAAGAACTGCTTTGCAATCCTGTTTTAGAAAGTATAATTAGATGATAGTTTTGTGCACTATCAAAAGGTGGAACTGTGGAGGTCGAATAATTGGGTGAAGTCGTTTCAATTAATAACCATCAATTTAATTTTACTTTATGTGAAAATATGCGAATAGCACGCTACGGTGTGGAATGGCCTATTTAGCAATAACATGTGCAAACACTTCTGCATACACTTACATTCGCATATTCACTTGTAAATAGTTTACCTTAATAAAGTTTCAGCACACAGTCTTTTATAATTGAGTGTAATAGATTTAATAGTTTAATACAATAATTTTAAAATTACTTTGTTGATATCTAAGGTTCAGGATATAGGAAACATATCGGGCCTGAGTCATTAAGGAGAGCAAAGCTTAAAAAAGGAGTAACATTGGGCAATACCACGTTGCATTGTGCATTGAAGGGGGAGGTCAATTTAAAATGTGGGGTTAGAATTATAGTTGAGGTAGGGCATGTCCTAGATCAACTTTAAATGTCAGTGTAAAAATAAAGCTAGCAAGTATTTCTCTGTTAGATGTAAAAACAGCCAGTATTTAACTTATCTGCAAAATAATAACCTAATTTGCCCCCCTTGTATTGTAACATGGTTTGTCCCAGATAACATTTACTCCTTTTTTTTGCCTTACTTTCCTTAATGACTCAGACCCATCATGTTTAGTGTCATTCTAACCCGCTTTTCACCATCAGACATCTGCTACTATCGGCTAAACGGTCGCATCTTGCGTATGCAAGTTATGGATGATAGAGGAATAATGATCAGAATGATAGTGTGTGCAATGTAAATAGACCAGTTAAACCAGCTTTTCGGACGGAAGACACATATGCAGTTGTTGGAGAGTTGACCCCCAGCATTGGAGGGCATTGTTTGAACTGACGTATGACCTGCATTATACTGGACTGACCTGAATCCAAAATCTATGAAAACATCAAAGACATCACTACTGTTTTTTTTATGTATCACAAACTCTATATAAACCAGGCTCTGGGATAACTATACAGTCTACTCGACCACAGACTTCAGGATTGAATGACTGTGTGCTGAATCCAGAGCACTTGTGTATGTAACGCCTGTACTTTATTTATTGAATTGTTATTTGTTGCATTTTGCTATTAAATCTCTTTGTGCATGGAACCACACAAATCGCAGCAGACAATTTTCATTGATAATGACTAGAAGAACATAACAAAATATATCCCACTCCAGTAATTTAAAATAAAAGTACACATATAAAAAAAATGTGATAGATGCTGCATAGGATAGCTTTAAGATGACATAAATACCAAATTCACATTTAACATGCTCCATCTTCTTGGCATTTGCTGATACAATAGCTATTGAAACATATGTGATATGCACAAGGGAGACCTGCATCAGCAGTATAAAAGTTAAATGTGTTACAATTATGGAAAAATTCTAACAGTAAACATTTTCTTTGGGTCCAACCCTTTCTCACTCACCTTTGTAGGTTTTTTGTTTTTGTCGTCTTTTCCCAGTTTAACAATGGGTATAGATTAATGAATATCCCATAGCGTGGATTCCATTACTTCTATTTTTAGTATATTGATTCATGAAACTTTTCTTTGCATTTGAAGCATGAAATGTTACTAAGGGGGAGATTCAATTCCCCCTAAGTAGAACAATGTGGGTCGCGCACAATTACTTTTATTTCTAAAGAGCAACACGAGGAATTGAATCCTTGTCTTAGAATACAACAGGTATCCGATGCATCTAATCATTGTTTGTAGTGTCACCGTGTCCAATGCTATTTTTGCTCTTATTGCATTGAAGTAGCAGTTTCTAAAACTCTTCTTATTACATTTATTATTATCATTGATTGGTAAGATGCCACAGTACCGACAGTGGGAAAAACAGGACATCATCATCATCACCATTTATTTATATAGCGCCACTGATTCCGCAGCACTGTGCAGAGAACTCACTCACATCAGGACATGCATAAAACTGGCGGTAATCATTTATACGATTACCACAATTCCGACAGGGGCAATTCCTACAAAAAAAAACAAAATAATTAAAATCTGAATGTAAAATAAAGAGACTTACCTTGATCCTGAGGCTGGAGATCACCGATGGAAGCAAAATGCTGTAAGCAAGCCATTCCGATTAAAGAAGTGTTTGAAAGTGCGGGGTGACTTCATTGCGACGTCTGTCAATACACATTTAAAGCGGCAAAAACTCTCAAGAACCCACCAGAGTGTTCAGTTAACTTAGATATCAAGTCTCTTATCGCCGATCGTTCTTTTTACAATCCTACATGATGCTTACCACAGGTCACACATTCAGGATACAACCTAGTTTCTGAGCATGTTTAAAGATCTTAATTGGCACCCGGGTGATATGTTTATGACTTGTGATGTATAAACACTTGCAAAATAAGTACTAAAGTGGTTATATTTTATGTAAACTTTGTTTGTGAGGGCAACAGAATGACTTTATCCTATCTTCTACTGATTTTGTTTTATCGCACAATTATTTTCTTTTTACTCAAACGTATTATTTGCAAATTCCTGGGACACCAAGTTTTGCCAATCTCTATATGGGACCAATGGAGGAACAATACATCTGGGATGGTGTTTTTTGGGATGAAACTAGTCCTCTATCGATGGTATCTTGATGACCATTTTTCATTTGGAAGAGGGATTCACAATATATTTCCATTTTCATCATGTACCTGAACACAATCTCTTTTAATCTCATGATCACAAGCAAATTCATTTCTCTACCATTAACTTCCTGGATATCACCCTTACAATGATAGAAAATGCAATACATACTTCAACATATCAAAAGGAGATAGATTGTAATAATTGTATACATTTAAACAATAAACACAATAAAAGTTGATTTAAGAATATACCCAATGGCCTACTTAGGAGGATATGTAGAAGTTGTTCTATGAAAGAGAAATTTGTTGAACAGGCTGCTGGTCACATAGAAGAATTTAAGGAGGAAAAATAATCTCTATCCCTACTACAAAATTATATTTTATGTAGCCTCGCTCTTAAAAGAGAAACACTGTTATATATTTGGTCTAAAGGAACTAATCATGTTTATACATTAGCATTTATTTCTAGATACAATAATTCATTAAATAGAATACAAAATATTTTTAAACCGCCATATTCTTTAGGAGGATCCTTTACCCAAATCATGTTTGGAATCAAAAGCAAACTATTTATATAAGGGCAAAGAATCTAAATAACACATTACCTCTTAGTTTCTGTAAGGACAAAAGATCAAATGTAAAAAAAAAAACTTTAACTACGTCCATTTAGTTACCTTAAAAAAATGTGGATTATTTCAAATGTGTGGCTTCTAAATGTGCCACTTGTAGTTTCATTTAGCATAAAAAAAATTAAATCCTGTGTCATTAAGCAAAAAATCCCATTGAAATAATTTATTAACTGTAGTATTAAATGTGTAATTTACCTGATCCAATGCCCTTGTGGTTATCAGTATATAGGGAGCATTACACGGATATTAAAAATTAGATTTCTAGAATACAAACACTTGAACAAAGGATCATGGTGTTTTTCATCACTTTGCTGAGAGTCACAATAAAAACCCATTTGGACTTCACCTCACATGATTGGAATAGATTTTTCACCTACAGGTGGAGATAGGTTAACCAGACTCTGTTTGAGAGAATCTTAATGAATCCATCAACTCAGAACACTCCATATTGAAGGCTGAATGAATCTATAGAGCTAAAGTTTATTTAATATTATATTTATTTGGGTTATTTAACCTATTTATAACCATATTCAGTAATGTTATATATTTCCTTCCGTTTTAGTCTCTGCGGTACACCTTTATTAGTTATTATGCGAAGTATTACAATGTTTGCATTACTGTTGCACTCACAGAGCATGTTTTACACTTATGTATTAATGATAAATGCGTTAGTGTAAAATGTATTAATGATCCACTAGAGATCTCTTTTTAATTTACTTTACTGCATTTACATTTCATCATTATTATCAGACATTCAAATATTGGACTGTTTTGAAATTTAATGTCATTACTTCAGATTACATGGTTATATAACTTTCTTAACCATTGTATTTGTTTATATTATATATCCTCTATAGGATTTAAGCTACATGCAGTGTTTTCCCCTATAGAGGTAACTCATTAAAGATTTTCATTTAAGGGATCCAACTTTATTTATTAAAATGTCAACATTTCCAACTGCTTAGATGTCTGTCAAGTGTTGGCAATCTTCCTTCCTTAATTTATTGAATAGTGAATTTTATTTGTGTCATTTAATTTCATAGATGAAGCTGTCAGCACATGGAGCATACTGTGTGGTATACATACCCTTTATTATAGGAGGCTACAAACAATTGCAGTTTACTTTATTACTTAGCATAATGATTTTAAAATTGTTATATGTAGAGATGCTCAGGCTCGGTTCCCTGAGAACAGAACACACCCGAACTTAGCAGATCTGAGTACCGAGCCGAGCCAGCTCGGTACTTTTGCGCGCCCTTGGAATTGAAAATGGGGAAAAACATGCTCATTACGTGGTCGGATCTCGCCAGTGTTGTATTCTATAAGTATTGCCCTCCACGGCGATCCAGCGCCATTTCACAAAGGGGCACAGAAGCGGTAGTACAGTTCTTAGCAGTCTCTAGTGCAGTTGGGCAGTGTCATAGGTAGAAAAGAAAGAAGAGGGGTAGCAGTGTTCTTCAAAGTCTCTATAGACATTCAGGAGAGCTCCATTGCTAATTGTCATTGCTGAAATAGAAATAATAGGGCTGGCAGTCTTAGTCTTCCAAATCTGCAGTCACATTGTATGGTGTTATATAACTCACACACCAACAGGACAGCTCCATTGCTAATTGTCTTTGCTGAAATAGAAATAATGGGGTTGGCAGTGTTCTTCAAAATCTGCAGTTAGATTGTAATGTGCCACAGCCACCCATAAATAGGAGAGGTGGCAGTGTTTAGTGCTGAAACAGAAATTCAAATAATAGGGCTAGCAGTGTTATTAAAAGTCTCCAGTCATTTTACTGTGCCATAGCTCATACAGAAAAAGGAGGGGTGGCAGTGTCCTTGTCACTCTCCAGTCTTCAGTCACATTGTTCTTGTCACTCTCCAGTCTCAGTCATGATGACACTAATCCCTCTACCTCATGTGCTAAAGCCTATGTTCAAATGCATACTGGTTTTAAGTCAGGGAAACAAAAATGCAAATAAAAAGCTTGTACCTTTTTAAATAAAGGTGAAAGTTTACTGTAGAAAAACATAAAATTCTGTTAAACCCACTGTGCACTTGAGCATAAGCTTTAGTAGATGATGTAAAAGGACTAATATCATCATGAGTGTTGCCAGCATCTGCTTGGTGCTCCTGCTCTTCTTTCGACTGATCATGATTCATATTGATGGCACATAGCAACGGTACTGAAGACTGGAGAGTGACAAGAACACTGTTACTCATGTTTCTGTGTGTGCAATGGCAATAAGCAATGTCACTGGAGACTGGAGAGTGACAAGAACACTGCACTTAAAATGTATTTTCTGTAATGGAGTGTAGCAGACGTTCCATTGAAAGTATAGGCTGAAGCCCGATCTTGGCACTTTGATGGTGCATAAAAAGAGTGGAGAAAGGCTTTGCCTATCTCCCTTTTCCCTGTAAACTGGGTAATTACTTCCGGGACCAGCCACCTTCCTTTGCTTTGGCTGTGGATCACATGGGACGCACACCACATGACAGATGCCGTCCCAGGCAGAAGAGTCTGCCACTCCTACACAGCTTAAATAGAACAAGATAAGTGTGAGGGAAGAACGGGGGTCTTAATATAATGTGTGAGGGAAGCAGGTGTATATTAAAATAATGTGTGAGGGAAGGACAGGGGGTTTTAATATGTGTGAGGGATAGATGGGGGGTCTTAATATAATGTGTGAGGGAAGAACGAGATCTTAATATAATGTGTGAGGGAATGATGGTTGGCTGTTATTATAATGTGTGAGGGAAGGACAGGGGGGTCTTAATATAATGTGTGAGGGAAGGGAAGGGATGTAATTTAAATTGGGGTGATGGGATCCTTAATTTATTGCTGTGGTGGTTTGGGGCATATTATTTGATAGTGGGGCTGAGTTTGGGAATGAGTTATATTTATTAAATGTGAATATGAATTATTTAATAGCAGTGATGGTTGCAGGAAATAGGTATATTTATTAAAGGTAAATATTATTAATTTACTGCTGGCGGCTGGAGGGAGGCCTAATTGTTAAAAGTGTGTACTGTTGATCTAATGCTGGGGTTGGTTGGAATTTCCTAAATTTCAGATTTTTTACAAATGGGGCCCCCAGCACTCCAGGATCCAAACAAGCAGCAACTGAGAAAAAGACACCAGCAGCTACAGGTAGTGAAAATGAGAAGAATAGGAAGGAGGGAGCAGGACTGTCTTGAATTTGGTTTGGCAGTCCTGATTTTGGGTGACTGTCTCGCTTAGTGAGGATTTGATCCAACTGCAAGGAGAGCTGGGAGATATGTCCTGCTTCACACTTTACTGCTTGTAAAGGCAGAGCTGCATGCACCTAACAGTAGTGCAGACAGTATTGCCTTTGTATTTGTCAAAAATTTGTCTATATTGATAACCATATTACACCACTGGCCCCCCTGTCTTAAGTGCCCTGGGCACCCCTCCCCAAAGCCTTAATCCAGCTCGGTCTGTAGGCCCACAATTTTGCACTTTCTTAAGTGACCATTACTATGACTATAACATTTACCATTAATAAACATAAGTCACATTTTAAATGTTTCTTTTTTAACTTTTTGATGAAGCTGCCAGCTGTTTTTTTTGGCAGTTTTAAAACAGCTAGATTTTCTGAAGGCCAAACCGCCATTAAAATAGTCAGAATGAATATTTTTAAAAACCACTGCTTTACAGATCGCCATCCCGATTTTAGCAATGATGAATATATAAACAGCCGGATCTACTAATCTGAAGCTTGCAAAACTTCTGCAAAGCCCCACCATCCAAATAGGCAAAACTAAAGAGTGGCTGTTAGATGTGAGATTGCTCAAACTGCATGCTATTTGAGCTATCTGTCCATTCAGAACATAAGAGGAAGCACCACTGGCACGTACATTATGGGGGCAATCATTATTTATTGATTAAGGGGAAAATTAATTTATAATTAACTTATCGGACAAATTTTAATTTTCATTATATTATGGAGACAATATTATTGTATTACATTATGGGAGAAATATGAACATATATTTTTTTTAACTTTGCAATACTATTTAATTACTACATAGTGCCCCATGATATAATAATACAATAATATTGTCCCCTTAATATAATGAAAAATACAATTTATCCTCATAAGTTATTTATAAATTAATTTTACCCCTTAATCAATAACTAATGATTGCACCCATAATGTACATGTCTATGGTGCTTCCTCTAAAGTTGTGAATGAAAAAAAAAACCCTGCCTTTTTCCTTGCGGTTTGGAAGGCAGTATTGGCCAAACCCACAATGGTTTAGCTGTTTTTAATCCGCCTCACATTGACAGGTATTTTACATGGCAGCCTCAAACCGCCCTTTAGTAAATGCATCAGTTTAGAGTACTAAGCTGCCACCGATGTGCAGCGGTTTATAATTGTCACCAAACATAATTTTTAGCATATTTACTGCTATGGCTACAACAACCCCTTCCATTATCCAGACTCGAGTCACTCACAAGAATAAAGAACCTAAATGTAGGTGTCAGTCACGCCCTTGTGGGGGCCAGAGTAGACTTATGCACATTTAAGTAGCAAATACAAATGAGTAAACTGATTTGTCAAGCTCCATAATTTGTCATATATTAACCAGTGCAAGTGACTTGAATAAATTAACAAAACAAAGTGAAGGTTGCGTGATTAGGAGGACCGTCAATAACATGATTCCTTACATATGCTAACATCCTGAAGAGTTTGCAAAGCAAGGGAATGTCCAGACAAAATTTAATTATGTGGCCGATGACTTACATTATCTTGTGAAAAGATATGTGGGGTGTTTGTTCCTATAATAGTGAATAGTACAAAAGACATAAGAAGAAAATAATAAGAATAAAGGTTTGGGCAGCAGGCATGTTGTTTGAGTTAACAGAAATAAATATTAAAGATAATGTGATAGTATTTATTCACATCCATCTGTTACGATTATACACCACAGTGTTATCTACTCCCCTGTTTTCCAAAATAACAAAAATAAAAAAACTCAAAACACATTTTCTGTCCCCTTACTGTGTGGCTGTAAGTCCAGACTTCCAAGAAGTACAATTTAAGTTATTAGTATTATCAACCTCTCGTGGGATACCAGCTGTGCCAGGTGTCTTAGCACTGATGTTGCCTATCTGCTATTTCTATAGCCTGAAGGAAATAACTAACATTCTCTAATGTCATCTTTGGAAATGTTGTGTACGGCAGGATAATGATTCTGCAGCATTAATTCCCAATCAAGCAGAGGACTTAGATAGGTCATTTGGCAAGAATAAAGACTGAAGCATCTGAAAATATTAACATTATAAAATCAGACAGCAGAAAGAGGCCTCTTTAGCATTGGAGATTCAGTCAATTAAAGGGAAAGTGTAATCTATGTTTAAGAAAGGCTTATGTTATCATTAAGGTGCTATAAAAATACAGACAATTCAATATGTACAATGAATTTTCCTTTCTGCATGTTTGTATTAATCTAACACAATAGAGAGCACCTATGAAATAAATGGAAGGTATTTGGGAAGACAAAATGGTCACAAAAAGACCATAAAAACTACGCGTTTTTAATAAAAAAGCCCTATTTTTAAATCTTAATTATAATAATGTTTTCTGTTTCATAATTAATATTTTGCCATTTCCCAGCCTCCAGCGCTGAGATCACTCCTGACTTAATTTCTTATATTGCTACAGATATAAGAAATAGAGCACATTAGGGGAGAGAAAGAGCAGATAAAGTGATAGATAGCCAGTTTTTTAATAAATTACAAACTCCAGCCTCATGAGTATCATTTGTGTATTTACAGATGTAGGAGCTGATTTATGTGTGGATATACGCCCTTTTGTGCAGTGTATATTATGCGTGCCCAGAAACTGACATTAAGCCAAGGAGTACAACTGCAGGCAATACATGACTGCACGCAAGTAACACCTACCGGTGAACAAAGAAATGGAACGAGGAAGGGAAGTGGCGGACTAATGTAGGCTATATACAGTAAAGGCCTTTCAACACAGATGTGGCTAATTCAACGCAGTGTTTATCACAAGATTGCCTGTGTTCAGCAGGTGTAAATGCTGAACGATAGTGATGACCGACACAGCATAGTTTTGCATTAAAAATTGCAGATGTCAGTAGCTAACACAGAATAACTGTTTGCCACTAATATTTCCTATCTAAATTCATTGTATATACCTACACAGTAACTAATGTAAAACCTCATTGTTACCTGAACCTGAAATGTCTGGCTGTTCAACACTTGGTTTAATAAGTGCTCCATCCAATTGGATGATTCACATATGACCTATTAGTGTGATCAGCAAATGGCAGTTTACACAAGTCCGCAAGAGATTATTTTCAGGTATCACTCTTGTTTTTGAGACCAAACATTTGTCAATATTGACAGGTGTGGCCAGCATTGGGATATAGGATTTCACTCAACGATGGTGAATTTGTAACAAGGGTTATAGCTAATACCCCTGAAAGGATAAAGTGATTAAGACAAAATTGAGGAGTGAGGTATAGAAAAGATCTTAAATTAATACCTCATTCACATTGCCTAATAAACTCGGGGTTTTGCCAGGGCCAGCTCCGACGACCCAGGTCGAGGCTCAGTGTGAAAGGGGGTCATTAAAATACCAGGTCTCATGACCCGGGACTTTTGCAGGGTTATTCCTGTGTCAGTCCTGGGTCGCCTTCTGTGTGAACGGTGCGACCCAGGTTTTTCAACCCAGGTCTCACATAAAGAAGCTGATTGAGGGGAATTAGGAACGGTGGAGGATGACATAATTTCAATGCTGCAGAGAAGAGAGATAGGAGAAAGCATGGCACATTGACTAGAGGAAGAGGTGCATGAGCTGCTGGAGATTAGAAGAGAGGAGGAAATAAAAAAAACAGATCACAAGCACTGTAAAGGATGCAACAGTTCACTATAACATAGCAAAAATACTAGCACATAAAATAATAATAAAATAAAATAATAAAATAAAATAAAACTAAGATCATGATTAAGGTAATGCTGTGAACAGTCACTACCCACTTTAGCCTCATCTTTGTGTGCAAAACAAAAAGTCCCCTTTAAATGACCCCACCATTTTTCAGCCAATCAAAGCTCTTGTGATGACACTTATTGCTAGGGCAGACCTAGGATCAATATAAACGGGGTCGGCAAGGAGAAATTCCCAGGTCAATGGTGCATTGTGAACGGGGTCTCTGAGCTGGGATGCTCTGTGACACAGCTAAAATTCTGCTTGGAAAACCCAGATATTGCAGGGGTGGCAATGTGAAAGTGGCATTAGTTAGCCAAAATGACAGATGCATGTAGGACACAAACATCCAGATATAGAATGAATAATACATGTCAATAATAAAACACGGAAAGGAATTAGGAGTTTTAGTAGGTAAATCTAGTAGAATAGTCATAGAAATACTAAGAAAAAGATTATATTGACAGTTAGTAGATTACTAATTATACCTTACCTTGAGTTTTTTTAACAATTTTGGAGGCTCAATTTTCAAAAATATATATTTAAACTAGAGCCAATTTTATTTAGTACTATAAAATTCAGACAAACCTTCAAAACAAAGGTTAGCAGGAATACAAAGCTTAGCGTAGATATTTTAGTGAAGGAACAAATAAGATATTATATACACATTCAGATTTTTTAAGAGTATTAACAGAGTTCAGGATGGGAGACAATTTAAGCAAAAGTATATTTTTAGTACAAGAGGCAATAGTCTGAAATCAGAGGGAGTGAGATTAAAATAAGGAAAAAAGACTTACATTAAGAAACACAGTCAGTGACATGGACATACTTGATGCACTAATTGATCATTTTCTCTAGTCAAACTATGTATTTCTATAAAATTAACTTCTCTGTTTTTGTATATCAAGGTCAGAATTATTGTTACCTTATCCCCACAAAAATGTTTGTACAGGGCTACGACAATACTGACCTTGCAGCTGTACTTATCACACTGGACTACTTGGAAAAACAGCTTATTCAAGTGTCAAGGACAATCATTTCAAACTTTAAATCACTGATGTGTTAACTTTTTCTACATGATGCATGGCAAAAAATGAAAGAAACAATCTCATGTATACTTACACATTAACAGCAAATAAATGGAACTTTGAAAGCATATAATGCCAGCCATAATTATCTGCATTCAAACAGCACCAAATATCTTTCAATAAAGTTAAGGATAAACTTTATCAGACATACATTTCTATCCTTGCCATGTTAGATATATTGCACTCAGTTCATTCTCTATAGATAGACCCTCTTTCCTGAACCTCTTCTAACACTGCTATGGTTTCATTTTTGGGGTGTTACCTTTTTTTTTTTTGCTACACCCTCCCACCTCCATTTATTTTTAGCATATCTGGTAGAAACATTGGACTTCAAATATTAATACTTTTTGGTCTATTGAAAGACTGAAACCTGCATGCAGCTTGCATTTAAAATAAAGCACAGATCTGGAGCTTAGTTCCGACCATATTCTAATCTAAGCAGATCTCAATATATATTTCTATGTGAAACTGGGTGTAAGAGCACGCTGCCTAATCATGACTTGTGTATATTAACAGACAAAATATAGTGCAGTCAACGCAAATGCATATGCGAAATGTAAATCCCATCAGAACGTATGCAAAAAAATATCTATTATATAAATTATCAATTCATAATATTAATACATTCTAAATTTTTATATTAAATACATATATCAGGATGTTCTTAATGCATACTGTACATATACTACATTTTTTTTATTATCTCTTATACACATGCTCTGTGCTATCTAGTAGCATGCAAAATGTAGTTTTTAATACAAAGGTGATGCCGTGAGGCACACATTGTCTATTTTGGTCCACCACTTCCCACCGTGTTCCGTCCTTCAAGTCATAGGCAGTAGAAAGTATTATTTGCTTCCAGAAATGAATTGCATTCATTGGCATACGATCTGTTTCTATGCATGCGCAGAGCTATAGCATGCAAATGGATTTACGTTGGAAACATATACAGAGACTACAGGGATAACTACTTCCCTTCCTGACTCAGATTGCTTGCTGTGGGAAGTTCTCAGAAAGGTTTATTTGTTGCATGTACCATTTATCACTTCTTAAAAGAGATGCCCACTCTAACAGTCACATTTGCCTACAAATTTGCAACTGGACAAACCATGCAAGCTGTGCACATGCAACTTTTTTCATGCAGGGAAAATAGTGCCTTCTATTGTATGTACAATTAAATACTGTGCAGCTGTATTTTAATACTGTCATTTATATTTGAGGTAGTGCCATCCAATTATACATAAATTTAAATTTTGCCCTCTTGCAGCGCAACATGATTTTGCCAGGGTGCAAATCTGCATTATTTAGCTGAATTTACTCCTAACTTCTAATGACAACTGGGAAATAAATTAATCTGCAAACACTGTTATTTGTTTTTCGGTTGCCTTGTAATTGAAAAAAACAGCATTTAATCATATCAGATTGTCTGCAGCAGTAAAATTTTACAGTTTTGCAGACAGCAACAATGTTCAAAGAACATGCTTGCGAAACCAGTTTGAGATAATGTTTGCTTTGTGACATGGCGCTGTACTGCTGGAAGTTGCCAGTTGAATATGGGTAGACTTTGTTCATAAAGGAATGCACATGGCCAGCAACAACACTCAGGTAAGCTATAGCATTTAAATGATGGTCAATTGGTATTAAGGGACCTAATCAGGGGTGGAGCTAGAAAATAATTTTACAGGGGGCGATTTAGTTCCCGCCCCCTTTTTGACAGTTAAGGCTGCCTACGGCTGCACACTATGTGCAGGTCCGTTCGGCAGAGACAGGCAGGAAGAGTGTGCTGCCTGGCCACTCTGATTGTTTTTAAAACACAATCAGACCAGCCAGGCAGCACACTCTCCCTGCCTGTCTCTGCCGAACGGACCTGCACACATTGTGCAGCCGCCAGCAGCAAGCCCCTGCTAGGGGTGGGGGTGGGGGGGGGCGACTGCCCTGATCCGCCACTGGATCCGCCACTTCTTCACAGCATTACACCACCACTAATAGCCTGAGACATTGACACCAAACAGGATGGATCCTGTTGTTTACACCAAATTCTGACCCTATCATGTACAGTACATGTGCCAGCGGAAATCAAGATTAGTCAGTGCTAGGTATACTTCACCTCAACACGAGCATGGGTCCCTGTCATTACTGCTGTCTGGTTTGTGGAGTGGTGACTAAAGGAAAGAGTAATCTCAGTTTCAGAAAAGGTAAATTGAAAACTGGGCTATCTATATGCAAAGAATGAGGTTGTGCATTGTGGATATATATGGAAGGGGTGCATCTCTGTGTTTGGGTAGGAAAGGGAGGGATAGATCGTTGATCTGGAGTGCAAAGCATTGGTGACTGGTCCAGGGTACTTCCATAATTATCGCCAGTCGCAGGAAAAAGTTTCACATAAACTCATATAAAGGCAGCGGTATAACCATAGGTAATGGTGCCTAGAAGCAAGTATTTATTATAAACTATTTCCGATTATCAGAAGTGTAAGTCCAGATAACTTTCCCTTAATATCTCACAGTTGTTATGTCAGTGATAATGTGTCCTTGGAGATGTACTTTTTATCTGTTCTCAGCTAGAGGCAAAATTGGCTTTTAAAACATGCTTCTATATGTGTGAACTAATAGAGCAACTAAAATGACAGCTAAGATTTATACACAGTATTAGGGGCTGGGCTGGGCTAGCGGACAGGGGGGCATGTGCCTACCAGCCCGAATGTCCAAAGTCCATTATAGGCAGTCTGAGGGTCCTGTGACAAATGCGGTACAAGCAGTCTATGCAGGTAAAACATAGGCAGCTGCATCACATACTACTCGATACAGTCACATCATCCATAGGCAGAATATCGGTACTACAGCTTGAAGTACCAATATTCTTTCAATGGATTATGCGGTCGGATCGCGTAGCATATAATGGCCACCGTTGCGCGGCCTGTTGCTCCGATGACCGGGCTACAGGACACTCCCCTATGTATGTTCAGTTTTTTAATATAATCTTTTTTATTTTTTTTGTTAAAAAAAGAGCATAAGTTTTTTTTGTGAGCATAGATCATCATACCTAGTATAAGGACAGTAGTTATTTTAAACATACCAGATAAACATAAATAAGTTTACCCAGATTTATCTGTAATTATGGAGAGACAACTGTGGGACTGGATGAGTGACCAAGGAAGGAAGTTTGAGAGGGACACAAGAGAGCAGTCTATCATATTTAATAAGTTTTATATAGATTATTTTAACATAATAAAAGTTGGTAAAATGCTATTTAGAAATTATAGAGAGTGCGTCTTCTTCACCTTGACCCTTTCAATAATATTTTACTTTAGCGAATCTTGAACCAGCAGCGGAGGATTTGAAAACAATGTTTCAAGTGGAAGAAGCAGGTTGGTGCTGGTCAGCCAAAGTGGTGTCTGTTTGATTAAAAATATCTTTACTGAACTAATAATTCTAATGCAAAATAATACTGCATTACAAAAATGCTTTATTCCAAGAATAGAGATTTATTTTAAGGCTTCTGTTCTGGTAACAATATCTGGGGATGGCTTTAACAGAACAGACAGTATTGCCTTGATGCTTGATAAATTAGTTTCCCTCATCAGGGTTATCATCGACGATAACCCTAATAGTGTATTGGGCGAAGCAAAAACAAACCCTTTTGCTGGTGAAAACAACAGGTTTTTTTTAAAGCAAAATGGCTTTTATCGCTTTGATAATGCAGCCTCTGTGTTCAGTACTGTAATGGAACATTATTGTATAATCTATTGCCCATTAATATGATATATATAAAGTGAGGTTTGCTTTTTTGTTGTATTATTTATTTTCATTATTTAAATTTTATCATTTATAGTAATAAAGTACCACTGGGATAAGCTTATTTAGAAAGCATCAGGTCTGTAAAAACTGTTCTGGTAATGTCATCCTCCTTCTGGTGTTACCAGAACACTTGCATTAAAAAATGCTGTATTCTTATACAGTAGTGTTTAAATTATTTAAAAGTTGTTTTTTTTTTATAAAAGAAAAAATTCTTGGTAATTATATGTCTTCCAATGCAGCTCACCACCACTTTGCCATGACTATCACTTTAACTGCTGTTTTCAAATCGTCCTCAAGCTCAGTGAATAAGTCATTTCGTCATTCAGAGAGTGGAAGATTTAAAAACACTAGGGGCTTCTGTCCTGAGTAGTATTGATGCTTTATGGACTGTTTTTCTTATGGGTTTAATAAACTTTTTATTTTTGAGATTAAATGGAGTGCTGGTCATTTGGTATCTTTTTGTGTAATGATTTATATATGAGCTCTTCAGTAATGCAAAATATTGCATATGTGCAATTTCATCTGCTTTAGAAATGAAACCTGAGTTACAGGTGACCGTCATTTAGATTGTTTAGCTTATCTTGGTCCTATAATAGCCACCTGCTGTTCGAGTCCTGGTGTTGAAGGAAATTTGACTGTAGCCTTGTTTTTTGGGTTGTTTTACCAAAAAATAAAACATTTAATTATTTGTTGCTTCAGAATATAAATAGTAAATGTGAATAGTCTACAGTTGTTCTAGCAGCAAAACATTCTTTGGACATATATATATAAATAAACAAATTCATTTTAAAAACTATACAACTATCTTCATAATATTACAAAATAGCTTACAAAAGTTTACTGAATTCAAATTAAATCAAGATTTAGAGTACTTGAAATATGAACTACAATCAAATTCATTTTTGCTAAACTCTGTGGACCCAAGATGACTCTTATGCATGTGGTTCCATATCATTTATTTGGAAAAAAGAGAATACATATCTTAAGGTTGCTTATGATTGCAACATACCTCTCAGCTATAAATACTGCATGCTTCTACTGACGTATCAACCCTGTATGTTATTCTACAGTTTAATAGATTGTGGTTTTTGTGGCTTTTGATATTTTACACACCCAATAACTTTGAAAAACATTTGACTGAGGCCATAGTTTTGGAGAGCATTCTATGCTACATGGTTTACTGAGTTCAGCTTCTAATTATGTGTCACTTTTTATTGTATGTCTATGGTAGCTACATAGAGACCCAGCTTGAACACAGGGACTGATTTATAGTTGCCCACAACGGCCTGAACTTAGGTATAAATCTACACCCAAAAGATGGTGGTTGCATTGCACATATCTTAAGATATGTGCAACTCAAAATACAGCATATAGATGTGGCCAAATCAACATATGCTCAGAACACATAAATGTGGCCTGGGTAAAGAAAAACTAGTTATTATGAAAATCATGAAACTGATAACTGCTGTATTTTACTGTTCTAAAATATTAATGAAATTAATAAAAACTGGTCTGGCCAATTCCTATATCCTTTACTAGACAAAGGGCATGGTGTGCCCATGAAAAACCGGAAAACAACACCAGGAATTGCCAGGCTGGTCTGTTCATAATGTGAAATCAGTTCCAGTCTGGCCAGCATGAAGTTGGAATCCCTAAGGGAATTAGGCCCACAAAGATCCCGTACAGGTCCCTCTCTCAAGGGTCAACCAGTCTATGCTGGTCCATGCTAATCAGTGGCAGCAAACAAATCCTGGCTACAACCCCTATGTGGAGTGTCAGGACACAAGGACGGTTTGTGTTGTGGCTACAAAGCAAGACAACTCTGTCATGCTGGGCTGGTCTGCTGCTGCTCATCTATTTATCCAGAGCTATTAAGAATGGTAAGTCTTCCAGATGTCCTTGTCTAATCAGTAAGACTGGGTGACAGTGACAGAGATTGGGTGCTAAATGCGATTACCGGGGTCTCGTTGTCCTGCTGTGTCCAGGGCTATTAGCTAAATTGTCATTCCAATTATGCAGAGTGCATACACACTTGAAACAACATTGTTCCATCACTGAACAAGACTTTTAGTTCAGTTTAAACTTTAAAACTGCTTTATAAACTGAACTAAAAAATCTTGTTTAACGATTTGATGTGCTTTGGAACGATAATCGTTCCTCGCTGCAGGTTACACACTACTGTGATATTGGGCCAACTGGTTGTTTATCATCTGATTGGCCTGATAATTGACTGAAAACATAGTAGTGTGTACCCAGCCTAACACCAGCCTGATCTTTGTTAATGACCCCTTGAACACTGAACTGCTCCTTTTTATACCCCCAGAATAGCTACAATTGTGCTTTAAACATAACACTTTCCTTGCTAAATTTGGAACAGGGGCCCCCTCCCAAATACCAGCTGCATATACTGGTTCTGAGCATGCCCAGAGTGATTTTGCCAATGATATGCTCAAAATCAGCAGATACGTGCCTTGATGAATCAAGTCCCTTGTGTTTGGAAATATTTGTATACCAACCCAGACAACATTTCTCAAAGCATCTTGGTGACTCCATAATAAGTAGAGGTAGAGATATTAATCATCTAGGCGCCTCCTCCCTGTTTTGTCATTTGCAACGAATTCATTCAGCTAGTTTTTCAAAAGGTGGAAAATTGTGTATAGTAGAAAGCAGCTCAGAAATTGGTAACAGCCAAATGGACATAACTGTTTGTGAAGCAAGAGTTTGAAAGCTGAACTCAGTATGACAGTCAGCATCCTGTTGCACAGGATATCACTAAATCCATGACAGCTATGTGAGCATTGGATGCGCATCCAGTTTCCGCCATTGATTCATCAGGTTTTAGCCAATTTGGTGAGGTTGTGTGTCCATGCTATTAAATTCCATCTCGATTCCATTTCTTCTGAACAGCAATTACTCAGCCGTACCTGGAGATTAAACAAAAGTTATTCAGTCCCTAGAAAATGCTATTGTACTGACAGTTCACTTAACTACAGATATGCGGACAAAGTAAAGACTACATGATGTGACAGCCCACTGGGTAGGTGTATTGCCATCAACAGCAGCAGCAGCACTGCTAGCTTCACTATCCTCTTCCTTTCAGCATAGCAGTGCTAGCACACAATGCTAGGTCATTCACAGGCAAGCTACTCTTTGTATCACTGGTTTCACAAAGAAACAAGCCAGTGTCAATCTATTGTTAAAACTCAGGAATGTCATAGCAAAATGGCTCACACTGCTAAGACTCTCCTCAGGAATCCTTATTGCCAATAACGGGGCACACATTGTGTAAGCATTACGTCTGGGCGAATTTCCATATGTACCATGCTTTGTACACATAATAAACTTGGTGGTGCAGAATTGAAAAAAATGAGAGCTCAGTGCAGAAGATGGCCTTTAAATTTCCTGGTATTTTCAACATTGTGCAACCACATGTAGTATGTACATTGCAGCAGCTGCAAACAATATATACTATGTTATGACACCAATTGAAGCAAGAAGTAGTAACATGGTAGAATTTCACTATTTGTATGCTTCAGCAACTAGAGGAACAGCAACAAACCATCAAGGCCTACACACAGGGCCCGATTAAGGGTTCCAGCCGCCCTAGGCTATTACCGCCGCAGCGCCCAGCCCCCCCCCCCCCCAAATTTAAGTGTATAGGAATACTCCTGAATATGTATATTCAGGAGAATTCGCCAGCATTCAAAATTAGACAGATTGTGCATTCTCTCTTCCCTGTTCTTGCAGCTTTGTTGTCTTCTAGCTGGCTTCTGGAAAGTCGGGTCCTGTTTTGAAAATATGCAGCAATTGTATTATAATGCTAAATGTTAACAAAGCCTGAATGATTAGGCTCCAAAACACAACAGTCCATTATGGATATATAAAACTACCCCATAGCACAGGCATATGTAGGCAATAAAATATATGAAAATTGTTGTCAAAGAGCTATAATCAAATATAAACCTCTATCAGCCCCATCTGACTAAAATTTTGCATTCTAATGACCCTAGAACCACAGAGACCATCCTCATAACCGTCACACAATACAAAGATTATGCCCCCCCAAAGCTGCTCTATTTTTATAAATAGTCCCCTCAACCATTTCATCAGCCCCGTTCAGCCTCTTCAACTAACCCCATTAGCATTGTCAACTGCCCCCTTTAGCCTCTTCACCTGCCCCTTTAGAATTATCTGCCCCCATTAGCATTGTTACCTGCCCCCATTAGCCTCTTTAGCCATTAGCATTGCTATCTGCCCCTATTATCATTGTTACTTGCTCCATTAGCTTCTTCACCTGCCCCTTTAGAATTATTTGCCCCATTAGCATTGTTACCTGCCCCCATTAGCCTCTTCTCCTGCCCCCATTAGCATTGTTATCTGCCCCCATTAGCATTGTTACCTGCTCCCCATTAGCCTCTTCTCCTGCCCCCTTCAGCCTCTTTAGCCATTAGCATTGCTATCTGCCCCTATTATTATTGTTACTTGCCCCATTTGCTTCTTCACCTGCCCCTTTAGAATTATCTGCCCCCATTAACATTGTTAGCTGCCCCCATTAGCCTCTTTTCCTGCCCCATTAGCATTGTTATCTGCCCCATTAGCATTGTTACATGCCCCCATTAGCCTCTTCATCTGCCCCTTTAGCATTATCTGCCCCCATTAGCAATGTCACCTGGCACCATTAGCCTCTTTACTTGCCCCTTTAGCTTTGTTACCAGCCCCTCTGCCCCCAGACATTAGGACTTACCTGTTGTTCCTGGGCAGCAGTCTTCTCTCCAGCGCTATACATGACAGGCAGTCTGGCAGCGATCGCTGCTAGCTGCCTGTTAGCGCGGCCGCGGGCGCTTCTTACTGTGGTCATGTGAGATGTGGAAGTCCTGATCTCATGTGACCACAGTAAGAAGCTTCCGCGGCCGCGCTGACAGGCAGCTAGCAGCGATCGCTGCCAGACTGCCTGTCATCTAGTAGTCATGCCGCCCCCTTTAGACAAGGGGCGGTCCCGATGATTCAGGACCAACGCTGCCTAAGTAAAAAAAAAAATGAAAGGGAAAAAAATTAACCTTGGGGACGCTGCGCCCCCCAGACTCCAGCGCTCCAGGCTGCAGCCTGATCAGCATATTGGTTGATCAGGCCCTGCCTACACATAAATCCATGAGATTGGGACATATTACCTTACTCCAGCACATTGAAGAATCCTTACTGTTTTATGCAACCTACTGAAACCATTTGAAACTGTGACAAATTAAGTGAGCTCAAACACTGCCAGCCTTAGGAAAGCCAAAGCTCTAATCATACTACTGGAAAAGCAGCTGGAGTAGCTGTAGAAGTTTATGAAATTTATCGATTCTGCAAAGTATGTTGGCCTTGTAGATCAAGTTATTTTTTTCATTTATATATTTATTCTTTGGCAGGACCCAAGGATTGGCAGCATCTTGAAACTGGATCACTACACTTTGACACCCATGCTTGATCCTAGGTTTAGATCATATGTAGTGTCTTTCTTTCCAACTGAGCAAGGTTTCAGCTCAGGTAACACATGGCACGTCCCCTGTTTCAGCTTCTCCTAAAAACAATACTGTCAGAAAAAACCTTCCCTTTTCTAAGAGTCAAATCAAGTTAAGAATGTGAAAGGTTATTATAACATTTGGTCAGGCTGAAAAGAAATGCCTAAATGTATTGACACCTCTACCATGTCACCTTTAATAATAAAGTAGAAATGAGCATCTCAGACAGCCGCTTTGAATTCTGGGAGGAAAAAAAGTTAATTTGGAGCCCTTTGTACAAACTAGCTATCCTTAAGCTAACCACCCTCCAGTGTGTACTAGGAAAGATTGTTTATTGGGAGTGATTGTTGGAGGAGACTATTTCCCAAAAATGTAGAAAAACTGGTTGTTCATCAAAATGAACTACAAATTGTGTGGGGAATACCGTTGTTGCGCTTGATTCCAGGGGGATAAACTAATATTGTGTGAGGGTGATCTTGACAGCAATGATGAGGTTTATGACATTGTCAACATAGAGGAAGATGACTACTTTTAGACAAATTTCCCATTAGTAATTTGTTAAAATCCCTTTCTATACTCCAGTACATCAACCAACAGCTAAAATGTTCTTTTTTGTGGGGGCCCAAACAAATCAAGCACTTCAGGCACAAAAGTGTCAGTCCCTGGGTGAGCCCAAGGACAATTCTAGCTTGCATTATTTAACATTATGGCCTTGGTCTATCATCATCTGTTAATTGTCTACTGATGCTGTCACTGTCTGTCTAATGAGCTATGATACTTACCTTTTAACTTTCCTCGAGGACCGCTATCTAACGTTAAAAATATAGTGTGTGCTCTTTCTCTCACCATTTGTCTTCTGGATGCAGCCTACCATAGTCTATCTAGCCTACCATAGTCTATCTACTTGTCAAAATGTCTTCTAATGCCGCTGTTTGTCTAACGATCTCTGATTCTTATTGCCTCTTCACTTTCCATGATGCGTGTTGTCTAACGTTCAAAATATAGTGTGCGGGGTCTTTCACCATTTTTCTTCTGGGTGCAGTCACCTTCACTTATCTACTTGCCAGTGCTCTGGCATAATATTTCATAAGGATTGTAGCATGCTTTGAACACAAAACTTGGTTGCTCATCATCTTCAGCCTCATACTTTCAGCATAATAGTGCTAGCACACAATGCCAGGTCATTCACAGGCAAGCTACTGTTTGTACTCACTAAGAAACATACTTGTGTAAATCTTTTGGAAAAACTCAAGATTGCAATTTTCGGCAGTCTGCGACCGTATGTAGATACGTTATACACACTGTTGTGCCATTATGTTTCATAGGTATTGTATCTTTTATAAAACTGCTATGTATTTGTGCCGCTACTCTGTCATAAATTTTAGAAAGCCAGCTTGCTCCAGCCTTTTGTGATAATTTTGACAGTTGTGAAGAGATCGTTAGAAAATAGACTGTAAGTGACTGTAAATGAATGTTAATGCTATAAATTGTAATATAGGAACAAAAACAGCACAAAATCATATGATTTTACCTACTGTTCCCAATTTTTAATCAAAATCAGATCCAAAATCAAAACATTTGAGGATATTTGGCCAAAACCAGAACCAAAACAAAAACACAAAGCTGGTTTTAGAACCAAATCCAAAGCACAGGGGTCTGCGCATATCTATAATACACACATACCTGGGTTCTGTTTATTATGAAGTTTATATATGCATACCCTTTGCTGTGCACTGCATCTATAATAATACTCTATACTGTGCAAAGTGATAGTATTCTTAGAGCTAGACATGATATAGCTGGGTTTGCAACATGAATGGCAAGCTGGCATGCTGTTTCCTTAAATCTAGTTAGCTGTGATATCGACCACTTGTATCTGCCACACCTTATCATGAATATATTATCAATGGTAACTCAGTCTGCTCAGAACTTTATTTTTCCTGTCATTGGAGAATCAATAAAAATATTGCAACGTTACAATTTTCCTGTATTGTGTACCCAGCCAAAGAATGATTAAAATCCCCATTTAATTATATCTCACATTCACTAGGAATTGTCCAATATTGCCATTGATTACAAAGCTAATACTCTGAGGAAGTTTTTAGTATTTTTTGCTAGTGTCAGATTTAGGTTAATTGAACAGAATGAGGGGGCAGAGCAGGAGGGGAGGAAAAGTAACACAGGGAACAGGAGGAAAGAAAGGGGAGAAGCAGAGAGTATGTTACAAAATAGACAAGTTTATTGAATATTGTGCTAAAATTAATTAAAATTCAGATAGGACTTAAGGTATTTGAAAAATGGATTACAAGCAAATTCATTTTAGCCCAACCCTGATGAACCAAGATGACTGTTATGCATGTGGTTCCATATCTTTTATTTGGAAAAGGAAGCACTAATAATAGATATCTCAAGGTTTCCTATGATTACAACAAACCTTTCAGCTAGAAGTACTGCATGTTCATATTCACGTATCAACCCTGTAAATATTGTGCAATTTAATAAATTGTGACTTTTGTGTTTTTTATACAACCAATAACTGAAAAACATGTGAGAGGACTATAGTTTTGGACAACATTCCAGAGTACAGGGCTTACTGGTTATAACTTCTTTTTAGAAGCAGAGAGGATGTTGATGGGTGGAGCATAGGAGAAGGGGAGGAGCAGGATAGGTGGATAGGTAAGGAGGAACAATGAAAATAAGGGGAGGAGAGCTAGTTGTATTATCAGGAAGAGAAGGAGATAAGGCCTTGCCCTGACTGGCTGTGCACCATGCCTGTTATCCTTGCTATGTTAGGGCAAGGTGCTGTTGCCTGCCAGCTATAGGACATTTACTATGGTGGCAGGGGATGAGACCAGAAAACAGGAAGTCCGCCAATGACCCCTGTAGGCTAGGTCCCTTTCCAATAAGCCCAGGACCACAAAAGAGAACCTGGGCCTCAATCCTCCAAGCCATTGTGGGCACAGTATAGGCTCATAAGCTAAGAGGCTGGCACAGGTCCTATTCACTTATGAGCCATATGTTCTGCATGCATTTACAAACATGGTGGATATGCGACTGGTAACAGCAATACTCCTGATTGTTTGCCAAAATAGAAGTGGCAATATACTTTACTAGCAGTTGTATCTGCTAGCTCACGAAAATGAAAAGACCTGCATTTCCTGTTAAGCCCTTATTAAGTTTTATCCTGAGCATGCCTTCCCAGTCAACTAGCCATGAATATGAGTTACATGAATATATGGTGGTGGTGTAATGGTATGGGGAACGTTATCTTGGCTCACATTAGGCACATTAATACCAAATTAGCATTACTGCAATGCCACAGGCTACCTGACGTATTGTAGCTGACCATGTGCATCCTATTATGCCATCTTCTAATGCCTGCTTCCAGCAGGATAACATGCCATGTCGCAAAGAACATGTTAACATGGATCAGAATCTCTGAGGAATGTTTCCAGCACTTATTGAATTCATGCCTCATAGAATTCAGGCTGCTCTGGGAGTCAATAGGGAGGTTTTACCCAATACAAAGTATACTAAAAAAAAGTGGCCACGGAAAGCTATTCAGGAACAATGCAGAATTTTGAAAATTCACAATTTCATCTGCTTTAAAGCAAAGAAATGAGTCCTGAGGCTGAGATCACCATTATTTTACAAGATTGTTCAGTATAACTTGGCTCTATAATGGCCACCTGCTGTTCAAGTTCTGATTTTGCAGGACACTTGACTGTTACCTAAAAACAAAAGATTTAATTATTTGTTGCCTCAGAATGTGATCTGTCTCTAGCTGTTCTAGCACAACAGAAAATTATAGTTTTAACATTTACATAATATAAAAGTGAATAAATACATAACTATCCTCTAATGTTTCAAAACAGACAAGTTTATTGAATATTGTGCTAAAATTAACCTTAAATTCAGATAGGATTTTGTTAGGAACTCCTTCAGTCAGCACGACAAAACCCGGAGTCTACTCCGAAGTCTGGTGTTTGCTGGAGCCCCTAGTGGTGGGGACAGACTTGGCTGCAGACAACGGAGGGTCGTGTAGTGTGCACTGACTGGGGAGAACCCTGAGGTAGCGAAGTAGACACGGCAATGTGAGATCCAAGCAAAAAGGTCAAGGGCTGGCAGCAGGCAGCGATACCAGATAACGAGCCGAGGTCAGGGGTCACAGGCAATACAACGAGGTCCAGAAACAAGCCAGGGGTCATACACGGGAAATCCAAACTAGAATACAGAACAGGAGCAGCGAAACAGGAACAGGAGCCTAGCTACACAGGAAGCTATAACTGGCAATGAGGCTATGTCCTCACTTGCCTTAAATAGTGAGAGGAACCAATCAGGCAACGTGCAGAATCTCCTCCCATTCATGTAGCCAATCCCTGACAGAATAATAGTTCCTAAAAGCACTGTAATACAAAATAGAGAGAGAAGTATAGAAGCATACCGCCTACCGTCCTCCAGAGTCCCTGGCAGCTGCAGCTGTAATTCATAATCTCCTCCTGCGCGCCTGTGCCCGGCTGTATGACAGCCGGCCGGGCGTTGTGGCAGGCGAGTCAGAGTGTCCCGGCTGTTGCCTAGGCAAAGTGACGGAAGTGACGCCCCGGTCGTCACAGAGACGGCTGGGACGCCTGGGACCACCGGAAGTGAGTCGCAGCGGCCCTTTGGGGAGCTGTGGCTCATAACAGATTTAAGGTATTTGAAAAATGGATTACAAGCAAATTAATTTTAACCCAACTCTGATTAACAAAAATGACTGTTATACATGTGGTTCCATATCTTTCATCTGGAAAAAGAAGCACTAATAATAGATATCTCAAGGTTTCCTATGATTACAACATACCTTTCAGCTATAAGTACTGCATGCTCATATTCACGTATCAACTCTGTAAATATTGTGCAATTTAATAGAGTGTGGCTTTTGTGTTTTTTATACAACCAATAACTGAAAAACATGTGACAGGAATATAATTTTGGACAACATTACAGGGTTTACTGGTTTTAACTTCTTTTTAGGTATGTGTCACACCCTTTTCAGGGTTTTAAAATACATAAAATAATTATTAGCATTGACATAAAGTGACATTATGTAATATGTGTCCTTTATATATTATATGATGTTTATTCTTGATATCTGTGCAGATGGAACAGTTTTACTTGTATTCCTCAACTTACAGACACAATTAAATATGTTAATAAAACTATTAGAACAACACTGTGCTAATATAATAAAAAAATTTGTTGTTGTTATTTTTTATTGCAATCGTAGGTGTATGGTTACTACATAGGCACCCAGTTTGATCAATTGTGGCCTGATTTAGTGATGCACACTTTTTGTGGCTGTCACGATCTAGCTGTCACACTTTGATCCCACATACGGTACCTGTGCTGTTACCTTCCTCTCACAGACGGTGATACCAGCATATTCAGGCATCAGGTTCATACCATACACCACCCTGCAGCCAGTCCTGCGCATGTGCCGAATCTATCCTCCTTTGAGACCTCCTCCCTTCCCTCATTGGCTGTGTGATTGTGGAGCACAATTTAAACCTCCTGTATTCACCTGTCTGATGCCTGTTCTACAAGCTCACTTCCTGCAGCTGTGGTTCTGGTGCTTGTCTTCCTTGTGAACTGCGTAGAATCATGTCAGCCTGCTCTGAGCTCCGTAGCCAGCATTGAACTATCGCTGTTCCAAGCATCTCTTTTACCATCTCCTGAGTTACTACATAGTGTCAGCTTCGGTTCACTCTCTGCTGCCTCTCAGAGCTACTACCATTCCTGTGACTCCTCAGCTGTTGTCCCGAGTTACCACCGCTACATCAGCCTGCTCTCAGCTCTGTGGCCAGCATTGAACTATCGCTGTTCCAAGTACCTCTGTACCATCTCCTGAGTTACTACATTGTGTCAGCTTTGGTTCTCTCTCCGCTGCCTCTCAAAACTACTACTGTTCCTGTTACTCCTCAGCTGTTGTCCCTACATCAGCCTGCTCTGAGCTCCATGGCCAGCATTGAAATATCGCTGTTCCAGCATCTCTGCTACTTACCTTTTGGCATCAGTGTCTGCCTCCCATCATCTCCTAGCTCCTCCACACCTCTCTGCTGTCTACTCTCTTACAAGACCGCGACCTGCGAGATAGGTGCCGCTAAGACCATACTCCCTTGCTGGGGTTCCTGGTGAATACCACCTGCCCGTTAGACTCCGCGCCCGTGAGTGAGCCTTGCCATATCCAGCAGAGTCTGGGGATCCATAGTTCAGCCATGACATCCGTGACACTAGCACCCACATGAGGCTATATGATGTTTGTGTGACAAAGGGCTAATAAATAAGCAACCACCTGGTCCATTTAAAAATTATTAAAACTCTCCTTGTCTATATCACATAATACCTTTTGCTTTACAAATCATTCCACCACCAAGGGTTGTTTTGAAAAGCTGACCCTCTTACTCAGAAAGCCTTCAGGTTCTCCCTGCTTTATCTAAACTAATCTCTCACTACTTACATTAATCAGAGTTATCATAAACCAAATTATCTCCCTTGACCCAGAGTTATTATAAATCAAATGATCTCCTCTGTTTCAACTATGTAGCATTCTAATCATAAGAAAACAGAGACATAAAACCATTAAGTATTATTCAATATAGCAAATGAATATGCAATTGCTAAAATGTAAAACAATTAACATATGTGACATACAAAGACATTGTGCTATAGTTTATTGTAAAATAAAGAGGATTAAACAACTGGAAAACGTTCTATTCACGAATGATCAGATTTCTGCCTGGTTGAAGAGCATGAATTCACTGGAACACTTCTCAATATGAAATTGACTCCAAGTAAACAAATCTTTTATCATTACAGGACATTTTAAATATGCTTCAGCCCCCTTCCACTATGATGTTAGAACCAGAAAGCATGTGTATATGTAAATGAGTGCAAGTATTTAATTAGTGGGGGTATTTAATTTAATTTAATAGTGGGCTCTATTAAAGATGGTGTTGTGAGACATTTTTAACTGAATGTGGCGCTGAGTTTGTTGAAAAGAAGAGCTATTATTAAGTGTGAATATGAATTATTTAATGTTCTTGATGGTTGTGGGAATATTTATATTTACTAAATGTAAATATTGTTAATTTATTGCTGAGGCCTTCTTGGGGTGAGGATAATGTTTATGTTTTTAAATGTGAATACTATTAATTTAATGCTGGGACGGATTGCCAGGAAATAGTTCTATTTATTAAATGTGTATGCTAATAATTTAATGTCGGGACTGGTTAGGGAAAATACAGTACTTCTATTATTAAATGTGAATACTATCAATTTAATGTTGGGGCTGGTTGCTGGCAGGGAAGTCTAATTATTAAATGTGGGTGCTATTGATTTAATAGCTGAGCTGGTTGGATCTTTCCAAAATTCATGTACCTGTCTGTTTGCCATATAGGACCCAAAAATTTCAGGATCTAGACAAGCAGAAACTGAGCTAAAGACATGAGCAGTCATAGGCAGTAAAAGCTGCAAGAACAGGAGCATGACATTCTGACAACTGTCCTGAATCAGGTGGGACAGTCCCAAATTTGGGTGACTTTCCTAGTTAGGAAGGATTTGGTCTAACTGCAAGGACAGTTGGGAGGTATGTCCTGCTTCACACTGCTCTGCTTGTGAAGAGTGAGCTGTGTGCACCTAACATTAGTGCACACAGAATTTCTTGTGTATTTTAAAGTGGATGCTAAGGGGTTGGGGAGCAGGCTCATATTGACTAAGTTGATAGTCATGGAATCTCTGATAGTGTGGCATGGAAACCCCCTACCCTCTAGAAAACCTGCATTTACCTTTGCCCTACCCAAATCCTCAATGCACTCCATCCAGCATATCTGATGGAAAATAAAATCACGGCCCAGATCACCTGAATGACTCTTCTTGCCTTCTCACACTGTGCCAGTACTGAAGGAGAATACCTCAGGTGAGGTGACTGCAACAGTTATTCTCCATTCCTTTTCCCCTCCCTAGCTGCCCACAACACCTTTTGTGGCTTGCCTCACCCTTTCAGCAGACAGTATTTCACAAATCCCTACTTTTGCATTCCACCGGTCGGCCCTTCATGCCCCAGGCCAACAATGCACTCACCTGCTTGCAGAAGTGATACAGGCCAATTGGCTACAGAACAAAAGGTGAATACATACAAACATTCTATAGATGAGAGAGCAGTATGACATTCGATTCAGCATTTTCAACCTCTTACAAAATACATACCAATTTTAATATCCACAATGCATATCAGTAAGGCACTGATTACAATCCTCACTATATCAAACCAAACCAAAATGAATTTAAATTATTTAGCCCAATAAAATTATTGATTACAGTTATAAAATTTGTCAAATAAGAACAAAAAAATAACAAAAAAAATTATTTGCTTGGAAACACTGGCAGCTGATCCCATGCAAATTATGGTACAAAAATTCAACTATATATCACATACATCACATACAAACATCGGATACCACTCAACAGAAAAACTACATATAACATATAATATTTTATTTATTATTAAAAAACTTAACAATTATAAAAATGTCCAATTATGATTAAAACAATAAAGAACCTAATGTGATTGTTGTAATATCATGATAAAATTATTATTCCCGATATGGGCAAAAGTCTATGACTCCTAAAACATGTCAAATAGATAGGGTCTCGAAGCCTACAAATACGACCGGGAGCCGAATCACCTGTGAGAGGTAACCATCGGGAATCTGTTGGGGAGAGATTTGAGTGTTAGCTGCAGCTGGCGGCTTAATACACCACTAGCTACAGACTGTGTCAATCTCTGATCCTAATTAACTCCTGCAGAAAGAAGTATATTTAAGAATGGGAATTGTTTCCCATAAGCTCCAACCAAGAAATTATTATCATTGGCATTCAGTGGACTTGTCCTATATCGTAAAACTCAGGAGAATTTCTATTTGACATGTTTTAGACATACATCTCATATGCGCACTTTTGGGATTAAGAATGTTTTCAGATTCTTCATCCAGATGTCCTCTCTTAGGAGATTAATCGGACATTGATGATACAAAAGACAGTCTCTGGCAAAGTAATTGAGGTACTGCTTCAATACAGAAAACAAAATTGTAACGCTGTCTACTATAGGATTTGCTAATTCAGTGTTGTAACCCTAGATTAATTATTCCTGCTTCTGTTGCCATTCCCTGGGTGCTTGATTCTCTTCAGGATAGAATAGACAAGGGTCTGGCTCTCAATACCCTGAATTCCAGTTGTCGGGGCTTAATGGTTGTCACGAGAGCCAGATAATGGGAATGGTCTTGACCTCTGCTCGAGTGACAGCTTACCCTCAGAGAGGTGCGGAGTCTAACAGAGAAGAGGTATTCACCAGAGATTCCCACAAGGAAATATGGTCTTAGTTGCTCTCAACCGCAGGTCACAGTTCTCTACGGGGCGCAGAGCAGAAAATGTGCGGAACCACAAAGCAACTGTAAGGCAGAAGGGAAGTGTTAGGAACCCCGGCAGTCAGCATCACAAAACCCGGAGTCTACTCCGAATGTCTGGTTTTCACTGTTGCCGCTAGTGGTGGGGACAGATTTGGCTGCAGACAAACGGAGGGTCGTGAAATGGGTATTGGCTGGGCACCGCCGCGGCTCGTAACAGGAAGTAGTAGTGAAGAGATGAACTGCAGAGAGCTGGAGCACTGAGATCCACACAGGTGTATAACTCTTGAACTGGACCTATGATGAGCGATGCTCTGCAGTGAAGCCACAGGCCTTGACTGTGAGATAAGCTGAACCAATAAGGCGGTGAAGCGATGAGCAGCAGAGAGCAATAGCACTGACATCCACACAGGCGTTATAACTCTGGAACTGGACCGATGATAAGCGATGCTCTGCAGTGGTAATGCTGAGAAGCGATGAGCTGCACAGGTAATGCCGAGAAGCGATGTGCTGCACAGGTACTGCTGAGAAGCGATGAGCTGCACAGGTAATGCTGAGAAGGGATGAGCTGCCCAGGTAATGCTGAGAAGCGATGAGCTGCCCAGGCAATGCTGAGAAGTGATGAGCTGCTTAGGTAATGCTGAGAAGCTATGAGCTGCACAGGTAATGCTGAGAAGCGATGAGCTGCATAGGTAATGCTGAGAAGCTATGAGCTGCACAGGTAATGCTGAGAAGCGATGAGCTGCCCAGGTAATGCTGAGAAGCTATGAGCTGCACAGGTAATGCTGAGAAGCGAGGAGCTGCACAGGTAATGCTGAGAAGCGATGAGCTGCACAGGCAATGCTGGGAAGCGATGAGCTACACCGGTAATGCTGAGAAGCGATGAGCTGCACAGGTGTTTGCTGAGAAGCGATGAGCTGCCCAGGCAATGCTGAGAAGCGATGAGCTGCACAGGTAATGCTGAGAAGCAAGGAGCTGCACAGGTAATGCTGAGAAGCGATGAGCTGCACCAGTAAAGGTTGAGAAGTGGTGACCTGCACAGGTATAGCTGGGAAGCGATGAGCTACACCGGTAATGCTGAGAAGCCGTAAGCTGCACAGGTGTTTGCTGAGAAGCGATGAGCTGCACAGGTATTGCTGGGAACCGATGAGCTGCACAGGTGTTTGCTGAGAAGCGGTGAGCTGCACCATCCACAATGTCAGGAACCACGGGAGTAGCTGAACAGGAGTCAGAGGAGATGCTTCCTATCAGGTAGAGAGACCTGATGATCTGACACCCATTAAATGGAGGAGGGCCCGTATAAAGGGAACTGCTGCAGATGATTCAATCACCGCTGAGCAGAGGTTTGAAGGTTCCTGGGGTAGCGCATGCGTAGACCACTAGACAAGATGGCGTCCGATCAGAGAGGATCGCCAGGCTGAACAGCTGATAGCGGTAACCAAGGGAAATCAATGAACACAATGAACCACACGTAACTAAACTGGTGCAATGCGTGATAATGGTTTTCTAGAAACTTTACTGGCATCTGACAATTTTATTTTTAATTTTTGTCAAGCAGTAAAAAGAATAAACCTCACATCAAGCCTTTTGTAGAAGCCAAATGACAAGAAGGAAGAAAGATCTTGTGAGGGCAATTTAGTTTCTCACTCTAGTAAAAAGGAATTCAGAAAAACAGTCCAACTTTATGTAGTTCCCTTAGGCCACAATAAAGAGCATACTCTGTCCAAACATACCTTTGCAAGATTGATCAGGGAGGTCATTGCACAGACTTACAGAAGGAATGGACGTGAGGTGCCCATCATGAACATGCAAGGATCAAGCCTCAGTGAATAATTTATGCAAAGCAGCAGGGTGGTTGTCTCTTCATTCCTTTACAAGACAGCTTATGAATGTCATGTCTTCTGCTAATGCTCAGTTTGGAAGAAAAATATGTCAAGCAGTCTGTGGTGATTATGTAGTATATCTAATGACTGATTGTTATTTTCTGTTGAATTTATGTATAACACTCTGAATATTTTATGTAACCTTTCAAAGTGTATTTTGTTAACTGACCTGAGGCAAGTGTCAATGGTCTTGTGAAAGTAGCCAGGCCGACAGATATAATCTCTGAGTAGTTTGTGTATGCAGAGGAGTTAGCCAGGCCAAACGAGCAGAGGTGAGCACTCAGGACATGTGGAAATGTCAGGCCTCGAACATCCATAATTTACTTTGAAAGCCCAGTGTCATTTTGGGCATAGATCTAACTTAGGTGTAAAATTAAATTCCTAAGGTTGGAGGTGAAGAGCCAGCAAGAAATGGTTTAAAAATACCTTGTACCAATAGTACA
Source organism: Mixophyes fleayi (assembly GCF_038048845.1). Classification (NCBI taxonomy): domain Eukaryota; kingdom Metazoa; phylum Chordata; class Amphibia; order Anura; family Limnodynastidae; genus Mixophyes; species Mixophyes fleayi. Next base: position 200,922,044 of record NC_134404.1, read on the forward strand.
GTATCCATTTCTTTGAAGAGGGTCTGCCACGACTGAAATGTGTCATTCTTCTCAAAGTGTACTCCTCACACGCCAGTTCCTGATCTTGTAAGTAGGGATTCTGGTTTAATTTCCTATTTTATTTTCTGAAACTCATTTCTGCAACTTATTGTATGTCTGTTTATTACCTTTTTGTAAATAAGACTTTTCTTTTTCGGATTAAACATATTTTATCTAGCGTAGTCTCCGTGATTCTTTGTAAACTTGCGAAGCCCAGTGTTATGTTCTTGCCCTTAGATTTGCCCTCATTCAAGATGGCTGCGATTGCCTCATGAAGTTTCCATCTTGGATCTCTGATATGAACTTGCCCTTACAATAGCCCTTATCCAAGATGGCCAGAACTGTCTCAGGAAGATTCAGGAAGATTCCATCTTGGATCTCATTTCCTGTTTGGGCCTAGAAAAGGCACTTCCTGTTATGCAGCCTTTGCTCGAGTATTGTGTTTGTGTCTGAACCAGATGCTCCACAGAACCTTGCTCCCTTGTGATTTGGAATACAATTACTTGGTACCTCTACAGGATAGTTATCCTGTTGATACTTTGGACTTGCTTGCTGGACATTTAAGATTTATTTCTGTATTAAAATAAATCCTGTTTACTACACTACTACCTGGCTATTGGGTTCCGTTTGTAATACCAGAAGTGTGACACCCAGAGAGTCTCATGCTACATATGTATATGATTTAAGTATGAAACAGTAATAAGTGGTTCTGGTGATCATAAGGACACCATAAAAAATCCTTTTTTGGTGGCAGAAACGGTGTATTCATTGCTAAAGCTGGGTACACACTACAGGGTTTTTGTCCAATAATCGGCTCAACCAGCCGACATACGACTGCTAGTTCGAAAGTTAGGTCAGTGTGTGTAGTGACACGATGGTCGAAAGTCTGCCCAAATGGACGATTGTTGCCTAATTTGGTTGGTTGTACCGTTAAATAATTTCGTTACAATAAGTTTCCGACCGATCCATGACAGTGAGTACAAAATTACAATCATTGCTCACGACAACATGGCTGTAAAATGTCGCTAATGGGACAGCTGCCATTTCCTTTATCATCTAAAACAAGGCGAGTGTGTATGCAGTCCATGGACCGAGCGATCGGACTATCGATCGGATGTAAAATCGATCGGCATAAAAAGTTGGTGGAAAATTCTGTAGTGTGTACCCAGCTTAAGTGATTAAGTTGAAACCAGTCATGGCCAGCTATTCAGATTGCTGTATCTGGGACAGGCTGGGTGTTCATGACACAGTTATTCAATAAAAGTACTTTTTTTGCATTCTAAATAGCATTGTCAGTATGCATTCATGCTTGCAATAAAAATGTAAAACAGCTGACGTAGTGCCTCAATAGGTTTGCAGCCTAGTATGTACCAAAGAAGACCCACTAGTACTTAAAAATGTAGACATATTACAAACAGATTGATACATACATATGGCGCTGCCTACACGCCCACTGTGTCCTGGGATGGACATACACAAACATGCTCTTCAAACAGATATCTGAAATGTGAAGTCATAAACACAGAGACAATAATAGTGTAGTATGTCCAAAATGACAGCTATTTGTGAAGAACACTCCCATATAGCTCCCGTGCTTGGATAATTCTAATATGCACCCGTGTCTTCACTCTTTGCGTGAACCCCAAAGGGTATGTGCTTACTAGAATATGGATGATATAACTCCAAAATAGAATCAAGTAGTATGGATTCAAATCCAGCAGTCACATGGGTTCCTCAAACTCGAAAAAAACATAAAAAACATTCTAGCGCATTATCTTTTATTAAAAAATGAAAACAGCTTGAAAACAAGTGGACTCATACCAGAGAACAACGTTAACAGTGCATGGTAAGTATGAAACACCAATATCCTCACCACAACCTCTCCGTCTGTTCGCGTGCAGCGTCCTCAGTCCCGGTTCCAAGTGAATATAAAACCAACGCGTTTCGACTCATAGAAAAGTCTTTGTCAAGGTTAATTTCCCCAATCTAATGTTCATCTTTTTATAGTCGTTTCCTGATCGTAATTCAATCCAAAACGAGGCTTGAGTCTTTTTCCATGTGAAGGCAGTTCCGGTATTGCTTTTACTCCCCGATCTGAACGTGGATACAATCTCCTATTGCTCGTAACCCTTGCAGCTTAAATGTCTAATCTAATGCAAACGGTATCTACGCTACATAACCCAGGTTTTTATGATAATCTCCGCAATAGTAGTCCACGGAAGTAGATCTTGCCCTCAGATGAAACATAAGAAGGGGGAAAAAACACAGATGATCTATGATCACAAACTATAAAAGGAACAATATCTATGCATATTGATAAACAAGGAGATCCAACTCGCTAAGTTGAACAATGTTGCAAAATATAACAATCAGACATCTATAATGGGAGAAATACACATCTATAAAAAACATTTCAATTCAAATTCAGCATTTTCCTTCCCACATAAAGGGGAATTTTATAGAATCCTTTAATCAGTTGGTTGCAGAGGATATAAAAAAAGATAGCGAGGAAACCATTAATGGCCAAAAAAAGAACATACAATTTAAATGCCAAAGAAAGGAAGGCCATTAAGACCCTGAAAGATAACCATCAGATAGTCATTAAACCCGCCGATAAAGACAGGGGGGTAGTACTCATGGATAAAGACAAGTATATAGAAGAAGTCCATAGACAACTACATATGAATGAGACGTATAAATGTCAGGCGCCGTCCCGCACTCTTACCTGGTGCCGGGACGGACGCCTTCTCAATCTCCGCTCGTCTCGTTGCTAGGTAACGGAGACGCTTAGCAGCAGTTCCTGTCGGCGGTCAGTTCAGCTGACCGCCGACCTCCACTCCACCAATGGCAAGACTGGCGCTTCTATTTAAACCAGACTCTGGCATCACTAGGGTGCCAGAGTATCTAGTTTTATACCTTGTCTCTTGGCTTCCCTGTTACTTCATATCTCTCCTGCCTGCATTCCCCGGATTTGACCTTTGCCTGTTTGACTACTCTTCGGATTCTCCCTGGTTCCTGTTTGGATCTCCTGGTTCTGACCCTCGGCTTCCTGACGATTCTTCTGCCTCATCCTTCTGTACTTCGTTGCCTGCACGGATTTGACCTTAGACTGTTCGCTACGTTTGTTCACGTTACCTCGCTGGTGGCTACCTGGGAGAACCGCGACTGACACGTCTCAGCAGCTAAGCCCAAAGCTCCTTGCGGGGTTCCCTGGTGAAGACCTGGGGCGTGGTTAGACTCCGCGCCTCCTTGCGTAGCAGCGCTAATACCAGCAGGTAAGGCCTTCCAATTACTTAGTTTGTGACAATAAAAAATTAAAAAAGCATCCTTTAGATCAGATCACTAAGGAACTGAAGGTTTTCCTAGATAAATATCAAAATATGGGAGCCATAGATGGTGAAACTGCCAATTATATACTTGTTCAATACCCTAGAACTCCGGTATTATATGTGCTACCCAAAATACACAAGGACAGGGAGAATCCCCCGGGAAGGCCAATTGTCTCGGGGTCAGGATCTATTACCATCAATTTGTCCAAAGTTCTTGATTACCATCTGCAACCAATGGCACAAAGATCCAAATCCTATTTGAAAGACACCACTAGTTTTCTCAGTTGTTTATCGGACATCAGCTGGGACGAGAACGTTGATACTGGTAACAGCTGATGTCAAATCCCTATGTACTATCATTGCTCACATTATAGGGTTAGAATCAGTTAAATGGATTATGTCTTCAACATCACTCACAGAAGAATTAAAGGAGTTTATTATGGAGGGGATAGAATTTGTGCTGTCGCACATTTCAGATTTCAAGAACATTACTATCTCCAGTGTGTCGGTACTGCGATGGGCACCAGGTTCCTCCCAAGCTATGCTAACATCTTTAGGACCAAGTGGGAAGAGGAGTATGTGTGGTCAGGACATGGCTTTGGGGCGGACCTTGTGTCATGGCACTGATACATAGATGATGTGTTCTTCGTGTGGAGAGTTTCAGAATCTGATTTACAAGCCTTTTGTGGTCATTTGAATGTTAATGACCGTAACATTGAGCTTACGTTCCAATGGAGTAAAGTCAGTGTCAATTTTCTTGACATTACGGTTTACATTGAAGGCCCAACCATACAGACAAAGACCTATCATAAACCGACAGACATTAACAGCTACATTGATCATAATAGCAATCATCATCATTTTTGGCTTAAAAACATTCCTTTGAGCCAAATGAAAAGAGTCAGACGTAATTGCTCCAAAGATCAAAATTTTCATGAGCAAATAAAAGAGATGAGACATGAATTCAGTCAGAAAGGCTATATGGAAGAAACTCTAACAGATGCAGAAAAAGTGGTAAAAGATATAAAAAGGGGGGACCTTTTAGTTCCACAGAAAGGAATGATACTAAATATGAATGGGCTTTTATTTCGGGGTATAACTCCAAGCATCAACAGGTTGAAAAGATATTTTATAAATACTGGTATCTGTTGAAACAAGATGTGGTAATAGGCAGTATGATCCCCGATAAACCCATCTTCATATATTGGAAGGCTCCTAGTTTGAAAGACAAATTGATTAGGAGCCATTTGCCGGAAGATAAGAGAACATCTATTAGAAATAAAGGTGTTTATAGGTGCGCAGAATGTGTAGCATGCAGAACCTACAAGATGAAACAAAATAAAACAACGGTTCTAGTTCTGAATAACAAAGAGATCCATATAGACCAATTTACCACTTGTCACTCCAGCAATGTAATTTATGCCATCAAACAAAGTGTATATAGGGAGAACAACTCGCCTTCTCAAAATACGATTACGCGAACACTTCTATAATATAAGAAGGGGACTAGAGACACATGCACTGTCCCAACATTTCAAGCTTTATCACTCATGTTCAGAAAAGCATATAATAGGCTTTTGGGAGTTACAAAAAATTGAAGCATGTTGGAAGAACAAGGACATCCTCTCTAAATTATCGAAATCAGAGATGAGATGGATATATGACATAGACACTCTCACCCCCAAGGGGCACAATGCTGAATTTTAATTGAAATGTTTTTTTATAGATGTGTATTTCTCCCATTATAGAAGTCTGATTGTTAAATTTTGCAACATTGTTCAACTTAGCGAGTTGGATCTCCTTGTTTATCAATATGCATAGATATTGTTCCTTTTATAGTTAGTGATCATAGATCATCTGTGTTTTTTCCCCCTTCTTATGTTTCATCTGAGGGCAAGATCTACTTCCGTGGACCCCTATTGCGGAGATTATCATAAAAACCTGGGTTATGTAGCGTAGATACCATTTGCATTAGATTAGACATTTAAGCTGCAAGGGTTAAGGGCAATAGGAAATTGTATCCACGTTCAGATCGGGGAGTAAAAGCAATACCGGAACTGCCTTCACATGGAAAAAGACTCAAGCCTTGTTTTGGATTGAATTACGATCAGGAAACGGCTATAAAAAGATGAACATTATATTGGGGAATATAACCTTGACAAAGACTTTTCTCTGAGTCGAAACGCGTTGGTTTTATATTCACTTGGAACCGGGACTGAGGACGCTGCACGCGAACAGACGGAGAGGTTGTGGTGAGGATATTGGTGTTTCATACTTACCATGCACTGTTAACGTTGTTCTCTGGTACGAGTCCGCTTGTTTTCCGGCTCTTTTCATTTTTTAATAAAAGATAATGCTCTAGAATGTTTTTTATGTTTTTTTCGAGTTCGAGGAACCCATGAGACTGCTGGATTTGAATCCATACTACTTGATTCTATTTTGGCGTGATATCATCCATATTCTAGTAAGCACATACCCTTTGAGGTTCACGCAAAGAGTGAAGACACAGGTGCATATTAGAATTATCCAAGCACGGGAGCTATATGGGAGTGTTCTTCACAAATAGCTGTCATTTTGGACATACTACACTATTATCGTCTCTGTGTTTATGACTTCACATTTCAGAGATCTGTTTGAAGAGCATGTTTGTGTATGTCCATCCCAGGACACAGTGGGCGTGTAGGCAGCGCCATATGTATGTATCAATCTGTTTGTAATATGCATTCATGCTTACTCACCCTCTTTTCTTGGAGTCTGAAGAGGAAATTAGAGAATTACTACTGTTAATTTAATTTCCTTGAAATACCAGCAGCACAATATTCTCTGTGTTGCACTTTTTTTTTTTTTTAGGGACAACCTGGGAAGTTTTTAAAAAGAAGGGAAATGAGGAGTCATGCTATATACCTTCCAGACATATTTCTTTTCCTGTCTCTGTGCAGCTGGAAAGGGAGTTTTGATGGCTGTCATGGAGTATTTTGAGGAAACTAAATTAACAGTAATAATTTTCTCATTTACAACTATCTCTGCAAACCAACCTTTAGTAAATTATCATATTATCCCAGTATGGTTGGATACTGTTGACAACATTAACACAGGCCTCCTTTTTTGAAGCAGTCACTAAAGCCAGCTATCTACAAGTCCTACAGCTCTGGATGTTACGTCACTGTCTGAATTAGTAATATCATGTTAGTATTGGTCACTGTTGTTCTCTAAATGCCCAATACTCCTCACTGCTGTCCTCTCTCTATAGACTTTATAGAGATAACACATAAAAGAGTTCTGGCACCAGGTCAAAAGCCTGCTAAACAGCTGATGAATACAAACACTAAATAGACGTTCATATAGGGCTCCATTCTCTTTTTAACACATAAACATTTCTGTTTGCTGCAAACAGCATGAAAATTGATGCAAAATATTAAAGTAAAAAGTAAAAAAAAGTAAACTAAAATCTTATCAGAAAGTGAGCATGAACACATCTGTTACCTTGTATTATTTTTGGATTATCATAGTTAAAGCGCTTTTAGTTTAGATTTGTGACCAAAATTGAAATATTTTATTATTTGCGCTTGTTTATAGTGGACCTTAAAGATCCGCAGCAGCACATGGCGGCAGTACAAACAAGGTGGACATAGTCCACATAAATAAACAAAAGTTCACAAAAATTGACAAAGAACTGAGAAGCTCAAGTACCAAATACAATTATTACAAGAAGGGTAACATAAATCAAATCATATTACAAAGGACAAATCCCGGGCATTATAAGGATGGCAAGGGTAGCTGAAGGTAACAAGGGAGCAGTAGGAAGCAAGTGGGAAAGAGGGAAACGAGAAAAATCAAGAGAAATGAGGGCCTGGCTTGAGAGAGCTTACAGTACTATGTATTACTGGCATGATATTTCTTTCCAGTGAGTTTTTTTCCCTCACTATCTGTTCTTACATCTATGGCAAAGTGAGTAATCACAATTCACTGTAGGACACTGCATACACAAATTTGTAACCTTCTATGAAAATTATAAAGTTGAAGGCTGAATTTGTAAGAGACATTACAGCAGATACTATTGTTTAACGTGAGAAATCTCTTCAGTTGTTTTTCTCGCTTTAAGAACAATCATGGGAAGTTTGTCATATTTCTATGGGAGGAAAAATGAAGATATTGGTATCCTCAATTAAATGTAATGTTATAAAAAGTATCCAGCTGTTCCCATCAAACACTGCGAGGTACATGCATATGTATAAGATAATAAGAGATGAAGAAACACTTAACTTCATTAAGGTAGGAAGAGCATCAAACAATATTTGTTATTTGTAAGCACTTCAGCTATGTTGCTATATGTGTCCTACTGAAGAACATGGAAGTTGCATTAATGAGAACTTCTAATGTAGGTTTTTTATTCTGACACATAAATTGGGTACTGGGACACTCCTGGTCTGCCATTTTGTTGCTCTTTTTCTTGTATTCATGATGTCTTGTACTGGTATCTTTTCAGATGCTTTTTCATGAATTATTCACATCTTGATTCTTTGTTATATAGTACTAATTCCCCTTTCTGTTTAAGTCATTTAACTAAGTAATTCCCCTTTCTGTTTAAGTAATTTCTCATTTTCTTTGAGGAACATACTTAGTTATGAATTTTTCTTGTATATATTGTTTCATGATTTTCACAGAAAGGGAGTTTTACGACCAATTTGTATTATTCATGGCCATGTAGCATTTTCTTATGAATAATCTATACTAGCAGTACTGTAGAATTTGAGGTTTTTTTTACACACCAATTGTTTTTAATAGTATCCACCTTTTTTACTTTGACAAATAAAATGTGCATGCTTTATATTCTTGTCGTGTTCTGTAGTAAGATATATTGTTTATTTACCACTCCTATGTAAGATTATGTATATGTTTTTTTCACATTTGAGGAGTACAAATTTCTGTTATTGTTACTTTGTATTTTTATTCAAACTCCAGCTGGTCTTTTTGGTGATTTATCATTAAAGCATCCACAAGTTTTTTGACAGTTGCTTATTGTGGATATCTACTTTTATACCCTTCAGGTTGACTGGTGTGTATCAATATTCCTGGGATGCTGTTTGCTTGTTTATCCTATTTGGGTAATGACTGTACAACTGGCAAAACAGGCTAATTGGACTCCATGTGGGACCTACAAAAACCTTCCCACCCTATTTTCATCTCAGTGCTACTTGTGCATATCTTGCTGTGTATTCTGCAGTATCTCTTCTATTTATGTGCACCAACTTGTACTTGTGTTTTTTTACAATGTCTGAACTTTTGAAGCTAAAGTGGGTTTGGTAATTCTTTGTTTAATATGGAGCAGCTACAAAGTTATCTTTTCACAAAAGTTTGCAGCATTGTCATATCACTAAGATGTGGTATTGTTAATGTTTCAGTGCTCAAATTGCCCATTTATTGGACTCACCTATACTTTCAGACTCTACCGGGAGACTGAACAAATTGCTGGTTAGCCATGCTGCCTGCATAAAAAGAGGAGAATCGATGCCCCCTTCGTGGGTTTCCACAAGGTGAGGGCAAAGGAGGGCACCTTGTTACTACTGCCCTACAGCATGCAGCCTCATGGATTGATGAACTTACCTGCCAAATCACTCTACCAGGTAGAGCATGCAGGTGTGAGGGAAACAGTCATGTGAGCTATATTTCTAAGATGCATGACTGCCTCTCACACATTGATGGAAGTCTGCAAGATCCAAGACAAGATAGTTTATCGTCAATGTTCCCATCAACCTACAACTTTCCTACAAGTATGGATGGAGTGGGGGAGAGCGGCCAACAGACAAGAATTTTAAATTAAAAACATATAAAGGAGAAAAGGGACTGCAGACAATGCACAGGAAGAGGATGGACACAGACAACACTAAGAAATGAGAGAGAGGGCCAGTGACACAGGCAAAACATAGGGAGAGGGGTGCGAAACGAGTATAAAGACATGATATGGAGTGGTGCAAAAATCATGGATCAGAGAAGAGTAATGACTATATGCATGAGAAGAGGAGAGGGGACATATACAATACAGAGGATGGCCAAGACATAAGTTACATAAATCCAATATTAACTTACCTAATGTAAACTGATATTTACTTGTTTATTAAGTAATATTTTACAATGTGCATGCAGTGTGTTCAGTCTGATTGTGGACCTGGATCTTTTTGGACTTATAAAAGGTATTGATTGGACAGGAGAGATATTTGTCCACCCAGGATACAGGAATATCAACAGGTCCCAAAGTATCTGTTATTTCCCTCAATGAGGCTGTGGGTAATCCGGATGTTAAACATGATAACTAAAAGTATGTGAAAAGCTATCTGAAAAGAATAGATGTAAACTCATAGAAAAGATGCAGTAGCCTAACAGAATATTATTTTGTAGTGTGCCTAAAGTGCTTGATATAAAGTGCAAGGTGATATTGTTCCACTTGTCCACCACTGACACTATCATATGACAACTACCCAATACTTGTACCCATTCCAGCACTTATATCCACACCAACATAATATCCCCATCCATAAAACAGATATACACCAACAACACCACCATACATAGCAATACAGAGGTCAACATATTTGTCCTTTCACTTCTTCTACAACTACTTACATGCTATACAATTAGAATTGTTTTCTGTGTTAATTATTAAATATTGTGGTTAACTGTTATTTTTGCATATAAGAGGTTTAAAAGTTTGTTAACAAAATGTGGTTTATTGTTATAAAGAAAAAAATAACAAAAGAGCATAGTTCCCTTTTTGTAATATTTTCAATGGAGATTGGGACAGTTAGTGTAAGTAGTATAGGTGACAGTGCTTAAAGATTTGCAAGCTTTGGAAGAGTTTGATCAGGTGTGAGACACAGCTTAGAAGTAGATCTAAGGGAACATATGCGATTTGAGATGTATGAAGGGGTGGTGTTGTTAAGGGCTTTGTAGGTAAGGGTGAGTAATTTGAGTTGGATTCTGGAGGACACAGGGGGTCAGTGTAGGGATTTGCAAAGTGATGCTGCAGTTGTGAAGCAGTGCGAAAGGAAGATTAGTCTTATTGTGGCATTTATTATTATTATTATTATTATTATTATTATTATCATTATCATTATTATCTTTTATTTATAAGGCACCATAAGGGGTCCACAGAGTTGTGCAGAGAATATACAGTAACACATTACATGGCAAAACAGGACAAAGGCAAAAAACCCCAATGCAATAACAATATAGGCAATGCAGTACAATCTAGGCTGAACAATATTCATATATGGGGGTTGGGTACCTGTTAACGATGAAAGCAACCGAGACAGTACTATGCATAAAACAAGTGTAAGGAAAAACTGGCGCTGATGGTATAAATCCTCAAAGTCTACAAAGTTAATAGTCCCCAAAAAAAAGTGTCCTCCAAGTGGACTAATAAAACGACCAAAACTCCGGAAATAATGATAATGATGTAATTCTTCTATGCTTGATCCAATCTTCCAATATTGATCTCATAGATGAACATAAAAAAGAAGCGAAGAAGTATACATAGCGTACCCTGTAAATTTCAATGTAGCACAGGAAGCTATCCCTATATAGCCCGTGTGTAGATACTAATACACTTTCACCACGTGATAGGAGAAAAATTCCTATAACCCCTTAAGGGTGTACACTTACTAGACGTAGTGAAATTTCAAGCATTGAACCAAACAGATAGAGTTTCTCCTGTGACCAACTCCTTCAAATACGAATATCCACTCCATCAGAATAAGGACCAAAGAAGGGAAAAGAAATAGATCTCCATAGTGTCGTCTCTTCTCTTCAGACAGCGTGGATCGCGGGAGTGTTACCCGGGACACAGCTGGCGATATTGGATTTAACATCAACCACGCTTGTTTTGAAAGGAAGGACGGTAAGAGTCCATCTATCTCCGTTGTAGCAGGACTCAGCGCTACTTATTTTTTAGAGTTTATTACATGTGTAAAGTGTAAAGTTTTTATGTGTGGAAATTAAATGGGAAGATTTTACACTATGGAGATCTATTTCTTTTCCCTTCTTTGGGTTATAGGAATTTTTCTCCTATCACGTGGTGAAAGTGTATTAGTATCTACACACGGGCTATATAGGGATAGCTTCCTGTGCTACATTGAAATTTACAGGTTACGCTATGTATATTTCTTCGCTTCTTTTTTATGTTCATCTATGAGATCAATATTGGAAGATTGGATCAAGCATAGAAGAATTACATCATTATCATTATTTCCGGAGTTTTGGTCGTTTTATTACTCCACTTGGAGGACACTTTTTTTTGGGGACTATTAACTTTGTAGACTTTGAGGATTTATACCATCAGCGCCAGTTTTTCCTTACACTTGTTTTATGTATATATCTTTCTAGTACCTGTGGGGATTGGGTACTGTAAGGTGAAAGGCTGCTTTTTGGGTCTCATAGCGCAGACACACCTCATTTTTGTAATTGGTTTGCGAGACAGTACTATGCCCGATTGGAACACTCCGCAGCTCACATGCCCGATGCTCACGTGCACCATGTAAAAATGTTAGTCTATCACTTTGGTTAATAATTTTAGATATTAACACATACCAACCGTATCTGGGTATGGGAATATGGGAATAATCCTAGTGCTTACAGCATGAGGCTGGTTTTTCCTAGGGGGGCCCACTTTTCTTTAAGGGCATGATCCTCCTAAGGAATTCTGTGCTGATCAGCCTAGGGTTGGTCTTTCCGATTGCAGTGGGACTCCATGCTGCAAATTTCCCTGTTATGATTCCATAACCTGGCTGGCATAGCCTAGTTCTGGTATTAGAATTTTTGGGGGACCCAGTTATTTTAGCTGATACTCCCCCTGATTTTGCTGATACCAGAGTAGGCTAACAGCGGTATTGCTGGTTTTATTTTGAGTAAAGTTAGGGTTCAATAAAGAATTAATTTTTTTGTGCCAGTGCAAGATCACTGCAGCAGCAGTACGTATCTTGCACCATGGAGGGAGCAGGCACACCCCTACATAATACATAAGGTGTGTGGAATGCCCTTATGACACTCAAGCTACACTATTATTATTATTACTATTATTATTATTATTATTATTATTATTATTATGAATCTTTATTTACAGGTGCCACATAAGGGAAAACAGTACATGGAATAACAGTACAAGACAGTAAATAAATAACACTGCAAACATCAACATAGCTCAGTCTAAAACCTGTGCCCATTAGCGAGGGTGCAAATATTAGGTTTAGAGCCCCTGAATGAGTTGTGAAGACAATAGAGGAGTGGAGTCAAAAGGCAGAGAGCACAAGGAGGATGTGCGCTGTGTTGCTGGTGAGCAAAAGTTCGACGTAATGAGAACAGGAGGGAAGAGGGCCCTGCTCACTAAAGCATTCAATCTAAAGGGAAAGGGGTGGACAAATGGTTGACAGATGGGTATGAGCTAATGTAAGGGGATCTGGGGGGAAGAAGCAAGAGTGGGAGATGGAGGATGAAAGAGGGTGAAGTAAACTACATGGTGAAATGGTTTAGTGGAGGACTGGTAGGCTTTTCAATGACTATTTATACAGGCTAGGGCAGTGGTCTCCAACCCACACCTCTCGAACTGCATGTGGATTTTTGAGTTTGAAACTGTGGCTCCTGGCTGGCTGGGTGGCTGAGAATATTACCCAGCCACAGTGCTCCGGATGCCAACAGCCACAACTCTGACAGCTTGGCTGACAGAACAGCTGCGTCATTTGACCCCCTCTGCATAACACATGGAAGTAATGTTATGACAGGCTATCCAATCAAAGGAGGAGGAGGAGAGTGTGTAGTGTGCTTTCCCTCCTTCATCTGCATGGGCTTGAGCGTTTGTGTCTGCAGTGTGACAGGTAAGTAAGGGGCTTGTGAGAAGCTGATATCATGTATAGGGCGTGTAGGGAGGTCTGATTGACACACATGGGGCATGTGGACAGGCTGATTGGCATGCATGGGACATGTGTGGAAGTCTCATGAACTGTATGGGGAATGTGGGTAGATCTCGTGGCATGTGTGGAGGCTGAGTGACATGAATGGGGCATGTAGAGAGACTGATGGGCATATAAGGGACATGTGGGAAGGTCTGGTGGCATTTAAGGGGCATGTGGTGAGGTCTGGTGGCATGTGGGAAGTCTGATGAGTATTTAAGGGGCATGTGTGGAAGTCTGATGGCATGTAAGGGCCATGTGGAGAGATCTGGGGGTAAATGTATCAAGCTGAGAGTTTTTCGGCGGGTTTGAAAAACCAATCAGATTCTATTTTTTATTTAGTACATTCTACAAAATGATAGCTAGAATCTGATTGGTTGCTATAGGCAACATCTCCACTTTTCAAACCCACCGGAAAACTCGCAGTATCAACATTTACCCCCTGATGGTAGGTGGAGAGGTCTGATGGGCATTTGAAGAGGTCTGATTGGCATATGGGGATATCTTACATGTGTTTCTGGGGCATGTGGGTAGATTTGAAGGCATGTGGCGAGGTATGATGACATGTGGAGAGGCTGAGGAGCATGTTGGCATTTTATGACTTATTTTTATCCCCACGTCAACAGCGATTGTGGATATAGAAGCACCATGAGCAACTGTGAAGAGACTATAAGTAATTCTTTGAACCCTCTTCCACTGGACACAACAGCAAGGTAATAGCTGTGCTGAGTTGATTATTATTCTGAACATCTTGGCAATATTGGATATCTTCTATTTCACTTAGCAAGATATTATAAACTATTGTAAACTAGTAGGGTCACCCAGCGTTGCGTGGGTCTGATTTGTAATGTGTAGACATTTTTATATATTAGCAAATTATTTTTTAAATAGACCAAAAATGCTATTTAGAAAATAAAATGTGTTGCTTTGTCACATTGTTGTTATGTCATGTTGTGGGGAGGTTTCCTTCCAGCAGTCAAACAATTATTTACAATAAAAATTATGTTTTCAATACTTTTTTGATACTAAATAACTATCTAAGATTTGTCAGCTTTACCTTGAGAGCAATGAAAGAAATTCGCCAACAAACGAACAAACAAACAAACTTCTTCTTTTAGATATATATAGACTAACTGTAGTACCCGGCATTGCCAAGGTTTAAATATTCAAGTTATTAAGTTAACAATGAGTTTAATGTAACAGTCAACCTTTTAAAAACAATTAGCAGCTTAGCAGCTTTTTCAACATATCCATGAGGTGGCTGGCCAGTGTCATTTTTATTTTTATATTGATATGTGTAGCAAAAAAATAATTTTTAAAAACTATCATTGCAGTACTGTGTTAACCAGAAAAATCTATGTGATGTTAAATACTTTTGTGTCAAAAAAGAAAAAAGTATTATAGGAGTGATACATTTATTGGCTAACCCAAAAAAATATTATTATTATATTTGCAAATATAATAAAAAAAAATTGGGTTAGCCAATAAAGGTATCACTCCTATAATACTTTTGTCTTTTTTGACACGATAATGTCTACAGATTGCGTCACAGTATTTAGAAAATCCTAATCCTAATCATTTTCCTTTTTGTTGGTCAAAAATTAAACCTGCATATCATAATCATCTTTAGGTTGCAGTTTAATTTAATTCTTTGCATTTGCCTTCTAGAGATAATTTAAAGCCAGAAGTCCTTGTATCCACTATACACTAGCATGTGTGTATCTACCTTTTTGGTGGTTAATTTCTAATAAGTAGGTGGTTCTTAGAAAAAAATCAACCATAATATTCAAGCAAAAAAAATACTGAATTGACAGTAAAGGTAAATGTAAGGGTATAAGGGTTATTATTTATATCTGCAAGAAATTAATCAAGATTATTTGTGTGTGCCCTTAAAAATAGAACATCATCAATATATGTTTTATATATGACCATGAATACTTGGAAGAGATTATTGATACTACTAACCTGGAATTCCTTAAGAGTTCTCAATATGTCTTAAATCCTCCATTTGCCCTCACACTGGAATTAACAGTGACCAGCCATCGCCAGCTCCAACTCTATCATTAGGTAAACCTTAATTGTTGCCTAGGGGGCACCTAAAATACAGGATGAGTGACATCATGTTAATACCCCTGCAGTGCCCCCACATGGAGTGCTGGCCACTTACAAGAAGGACAAGCAGTCAGAAGCATGTGAAGCTGCTGACTGCTGCTGCTCCATGTCAGTGTTTTTCTGGGAGTGTGGCAATTGGCTGTTTTGACTATGGCTCTTTTGAAGTCGAATGCCACACTCCTAGTCTTAGAAGCCTCACACCTACCAAGTTAAGTAACAACAGGAGTGTGGATGTCACTTCCAAGGGCTCCACAGACCCTGCTTACTACTAATCTTAGAACTAATACCACCCTACCTAAAAAGAGACAAACCAGTTGCAGCTCTTTCCCACACAGGAAGATCACGCAGTGCAGACTGCACATCTCTCCTCCTCTGATCTCAGATGTGCTGTGTGACCTCTATTGTGCGTTGCAGGTCACATACAGTGGGAGTCAGCTGCTCTAAAAATATTCGATCTTATTCTCTGCTTTATGATCCGTTAAACTTTATCCACAGTCCAAGCCCCTGTTTAGTGGGCACTTTTAAAGCTCAATGGGCTAAACAGCAGGTGTTGGGAAGATTGAAGGAGCTGTGGGCCACAGGTGAACACTCAAGTCTGCTGTTGCCCATTAATGCAGTAAAAGCAGGGCAGGCCAAGTTATTTTATCTCAGAGAGTTTAGTTATATCTCTTTCCAATCGAGGCCTTGCAGCGTTTCAGTTTTATTTATTAAAAATCCTTAATTGGCTCACAGTGTTCTATAAATCTGTGAGCACAAGCTATGATACAGTACAATAATCCTGAACTGCTGCTAAACTGAGCAAAAAAAAACAAACAGTATTTATGCTTCAGTTCCAGCCACAAGTACTGCTGAAATCTGCCATAGTGAGCAGAAGCTGCCACAGAGAGCTATAGAAATTAAGGAATTTAGAAATTCAACATTTGATCAGCTTAGAGAAGCATTGAAGTTTATATACTGATAATCCACATAATATCTGGGTTACTGGGTACACCACTAATATTTGTATCCCAGTATGAACCTGTGCGTTATAAACTACCCTTTGGCTTCAATTGTTTAACCAGTTCTCTACTCATGTACATACTTCTCCCTCTAGACCTCGTGCTCTCATATTATGCACTAGACTGTGAAATGTCTTTTTACCTTCCTCTGAACTCAATGGACACGTGCCTTTTTTTCAGTCTTATCAGCTATGGGGTCGATGTGCTAAGGCAAATATGGAGGAAAGTGTGGTGCATTGCATAGTACATAGACCCCAGTGTTCCTCTCTGCCACTTATTACATCTGTCTGCTAGAGTGCAGAGCCCCAGCATGCACGGTGGGGAGATATATCATTGCCATGCATGCGTATGCTTTGCTCCAAAACACTGTGCACTATGGCAGCTCAAGTGCTTTATGCACATTAGTATGTAGACATTTAAGTACCATTTCCTGTTGACCCTTCACCAACACATTCTTTCAACAATGACTACATGATAAAGTTGTCTGGATGCATATATTGTAACATGCACTGTCATTGCTAAAGCATGTATCCTCTTTTTCCATTTATTTAGCTCACTGAAAAAGAAGTAGAGGAGTCAACAGTACATTGTAACTTGTGTGCCATTCTGGCTTAGAAAAAGAGTATCACAACTACATGTAAGTTGCTGCAAAATTAAATATGTTCTATAGTTTTTTTGCAATTTTGGATGCTCTAGAGCAGTGATCGGCAAACTACAGTCCGCGGGCCAGATCCGGCCCACTTAGAGGTTCTATCCAGCCCTCCAATATTTTAAAATATTTTATTAAAATATGCATAAAATTATTAGGGCCGACCTTGTGTTTCAGAACCTTCATTTTTATGCCTTCCCAGCTATTTCCTCCATTACACTTCATCCTCCTTCCTAAAAGGACACTTTGTATGTCAATCACTCAAACACCTGCCCACCCCCTAATGGCTGAAAGTCATGTGAGAAGAGATGGGCTGGGCCATATACTAAGGCGGATTTCGATTGGCTGCTGTGCTGTCAGTTAGTGGCTCACCAGAAAGACGGATCTGCAACAACCTGCTGAAATAAGTGCTGTGTCTGTACGATCGCTGCACTTATAGAGGTAACACTGCTATATAACACCCTCCCGTCCCATTCCAAAAATTTGTATTATATATTTCGATATTTGAGTTTTTTAATAAATTATATTGGCCCGCCTAAAGTTTTTCTTTTTTATTTGGCCCGCTCCTGAAAAAATTTGCCCATCACTGCTCTAGAGCCATTATTTAAATGAAAAGTTTCTATGATAAGTTACCACACCAAAACATTTTTTTTCAAGAAGTGCATGCTGTCTCAAGCTTCCGACACAAAAATAAACTAAAATCATCTGCACGACGAACCTTACTATATTAGAAGCTGGAAATTTGAGAGGAATTAAACAAATGCCTACAATATCCTGTAGAATTTGTGTTGTTCTCATTGCTTATCTTTTTACTACTAAACGCTGAATGTTGTGACAAACGCTTTCCTGTTTTAAAATCTTCAGGTTATTCATTATTTAAAGACCACTTGAATGTGGATGTGGAAAACCAACTTTCCCATGTAAAACTATGCATTTTTTTTACATGTTTTATCAGGTAGGATTTATTTAGTTGTCCACTTCCCATTTAGGCCTGGGATAGAATTATTCTGTGAAAGAAGTTTTACAATTATCATCCAGTTTGTGATTTACGCAGGAAGATCTCTGTATGACTGTTGTAGCAAAAGGTAACAATACTGATCTGGCATGATAGTAAAACAAGCTAGGGAAACTGTAGGTTTGCAGACTTTTCCTCTATTTTTTCCTGTGCTTGCAACGTCACGGACATTTCTTGTGGGAAAAAAAAAGTTTTACAAGGACGGCATAAAAGAGAATTGTAACCTTGTGGGAATACAGTATATTGTGGGGACTTTGGTGCACCATTAAATTGATATTGCCATAGAAAAGTTAAGTACTGTAGTTCCAAGTTATGAGTCACGACCCTCTAAGTAACAATGTTGTTATTACATTTTAAAGACCTGGAATCATTGTGTTCCTAATATACTGTATGTGGTACTGCACAATTTTAAAATTGTGCACGATTGTTACATGCTATATTCAATGTTACTGAAACACTAGTATGGATCAAGAAAATATCAAAGATATCAGGACAAAGAGTCATTTCTTAGACTTTAGAATATAACTAGTGAGTAAGATGCAAAAACCATTGAGTAGAAAGATATTAAAGCTGCATATTAAACGGTTATCTGAACAGACAACACAGGCCTGATTCATTAAGGAACTTAAATGAATAAGTTTCTTATTTAAATCTCCTGGACAAAACCATGTTACAATGCAAGGGGTGCAAACTAATTTTCTGTTTTGCACATAAGTTAAATACTAACTGTTTTTTCATGTAGCACACAGTGTCAACAGTGAGTGTAAATAGCCCAAGCGCTGATAGCAGAAGAGCATCTTCTGATACACATATATTCCTCATTTACAGTTATGAGCAAATCTAGCTAAAGGGTGCAAATTAGCACTTGGACACACATTTTAAATGTACCTACCCTCACCTGCAGAGAAACATGTGGCCCATTGTACTTCCACCAGTTTTTGCATCCAGCTGCAAAAGGTAAAATAGAAAATATATCCATAATTGTGTGTGCATAAGCCAATGTATTTAATATCTGTTTATATCTGTCTGTGAAAAGTCAATGTCAAAGTTAAAAAGCAAACTTGCAATACCCATGCAAAGTGTACAAATCAACCATAACATTGTTCTTTGGGGAAAGATGCATTAGAAAATAATAATATAAACAACTCTGCGCCGTGATGTTTTAGTATTGCAAATAACACCAATATCTGCAATATGAAATTGCCTTAAGTTCTGTATGTGTTATATTTATATTGTACGGAAATTGTTGTAAGGAGTCACTGATAGCAAGTGCCTCAATATTTCAAATATTTATTTAATGGTATTACCTAGAAGCTCTCTGTCTTTCAAACAAAATGTTGGTTCTGCAACCTGCTGCTCTGGAAAATGTATAATTGTATGCAGATAAAAGAAAGAGGTGTGTCCGAGGCCAATCAGACCCTTCATGTCACAATTAAGTGGGATTTGTATTTCTTCTAAGATGTGATGCAATCACCCAGAGCATACAATAGGTTAATCTCATTACTGCACAGAAAGCACCACTGAACAGGATCAAGGTTCCACATCAAATTAGCAGAATGCTATTAAGTCAAAGGTGATTAATGTCTTCATTATAAGGGGAATACTACAGCCAAAGTCCTGATCCAAGTACACTTTAACTTTTTTTTTCTTAGTGGATATGTAAAAGCAATATACATTCTGTAGTATTGTAGTGCTTTTATTTAGGTCACTGAACTTCAAAGTAACCTCTACTATCCATAATATTTAGAATAGTCGATGCATTATTCCTTAGACTACACAAATTTTAACATATTCTGTTTCTTAACACACTGATTCACATAGACACAGATTGATACACAGACTAACATTTACACAGACTGACACACAGAATCACAATGACAGCGAGTGACAAACAGAATGGTAATGACACACAGAACACACTGTTTTTACAGAAGTCCTCCCAACTACCTCCTCTTAACATTTCTTGCTGTTCTGGGTTTAAACTAGAGATGGGTGAGCCCACCTGAACTTAGGGTATCCAAGCCGGCTCGCGAGCCGGGTCGGAACTGGCGCGCGCATTCGGGCATGGAAATGAGGCAAAACGTCATCATTGTCTCGTCGGATCTCGCAAGATTTTGATTCTTTACATAACGCCCGAAACGGAGCTCCGTCGCCATTTCACAGAGAGACAGAGAAGGGATAGCAGCATCTTTGATAGGGTCTAGTGTAGTTAGGCACGGTTAGTATAGTGATAGTCTCAAGTCACATTGCCAGTGCCATAGCTCACCCACAATTAGGAGAGGTGTCAGAGGGCTTTGTTTAATAGGCTGGTATTGTTCTTTTCCATCTCCACGCACAGTGTACTATGCCAGAGCTAAGGAGAGTTGGCATTTTGCATTTTCTTTATAAAAATTTAATAGGCTACTATTGTTCTTTACAGTCAAATTGTATTGTTCCACAATTCACCCACAATTAGGATAGTTGGCATTTGTAAATCCACAGTCAGTCGAGGTAGGGACATAAACCATTTAGGAACCTCCTCCATGTTACGCCATTTAAAGAGAGTTCATGGGAAGCCTTGGGAAAATCCGAAACTTATTCCCACAAAATAACAACAAGCAGTCCAGCATCAGCTAGCTCCCTGCTCTCATCTAGATCATGGCCCCTGCAATCGACACCGACAACTCCATCCTTCAATATCCTCATTAGCGATTGGAGTTAGTCCTGCATCTAAGCCGCTTAGGCTACATGACTCCTTACCTAACCAGGATTCCTGTGAAGATTTTGTGACCATTAGGCCTACTGCTACTCCTGCTGGTCCGGCTGCTGGGGGTGAATCTTCCTCCCATAAGCAGCCCAAGAAGAAGGCCACAAGTACTTTACAACAATTATCTGTGAAACAATCTTTTGCTAGAGGAAGCAAGTATGACAGCAGCCACCCAGTTCCAAAGCGGATCACAAACGCTATAGCGACTATGCTAGTTTTAGATCTGTGTATAATATCCACTATTATGCAGCTGGATTTTCACAGTTAATTGAGGTCTTGTGTCCCCGTTACCAAAATCCATTGCGACACCATTTTTCAAGAAAAGCTATTCCTCAACTGTACCAGAACGTTCTTAGAAATGTAATAATTGGGCTACAAAATGCCATTCTACCCACTATACACTTAACCACAGATATGTGGACAAGTGAAAGTGGGCAAGCAAAAGATTATATGATTGTGACAGCCCACTGGGTTGGTGATTCCCTGCCCCATTGGAGCTTACAGTCTAAATTCCCTAATATAGACACACACTCACACACAGACAGAGAGGGAGACAGACAGACAGACAGGGAGAGACTAGGGTCAATTTTGATAGCAGCCAATTAACCTACCAGTATGTTTTTGGAGTGTGGGAGGAAACCGGAGCATATGGAGAAAACCCACGCAAACACAGGGAGAACATACAAACTCCACACAGATAAGGCCATGGTCGGGAATTGAACTCATGACCCCAGTACTGTGAAGCAGAAGTGCTAACCAGTAGGCCACTGTGCTGCCCTGCCTCTCCCCAGGATATGTAATTTCTGATAACGACAGCAATATTGTGCAAGCATTACAGCTGGGTGAATTCCATCACATTCCCTGTTTTGCTCACACAATAAACTTGGTGGTGCAGAGCTTCTTGAAAAAAAACCGTGAGGTGCAGGATATGCTTTCGGTGGCCCGTAAAATTTTGGGACATTTCCGGCATTCTGCCAGAGCATGTAGGAGATTGCAGCAGCTCCAAGAACAATTTAATTTGCCCTGCCACCATCTTAAGCTGGAGGTGTTAACAAGGTGGAATTCCACCCTGTACATGCTGCAGAGGATAAGGGAAAAGCACAAAGCCATGCAAGCGTATAGCACAAGCCATGACATTGGGAAAGGAGGGGAAATGTATTTCAGTCTTGCACAGTGGAGAATTCTTTCTGTGTTGTGCAAGGTGCTAAAACCATTTGAAGTTGTGACGTGTGAAGTGAGTTCAGACTTTGCTAGCTTGAGCCAAGTCATTCCCTTAATTCAACTTTTGGAAAAGCAGCTTGAGAAACTGAAGACGCAGATAAAGAAAACAATTTCGCAAAGTATGTTGGCCTTGTAGATCGCTTCGCTAAGATCCAAGAGTTAATAAAATATTGAAGTCGGATCATTATGTTTTGGCAACTGTGCTTGATCCTAGGTTTAAGACCTACGAAGATTCTTTGCTACGAACTGACCAAGATCTGAAGACATGCAAGGAGCTCCTGGTCAGCAAGTTGACCGCTCAAGTGGCCCGTGGCTTGACGGCGTCTCCTCCTTCAGTTTCTCAGGCAGCTGCTGCTCGTAATAAATTGCGCTTTCCAAAGAGAAGTAGGGAT
Organism: Mixophyes fleayi; assembly: GCF_038048845.1. Classification (NCBI taxonomy): domain Eukaryota; kingdom Metazoa; phylum Chordata; class Amphibia; order Anura; family Limnodynastidae; genus Mixophyes; species Mixophyes fleayi. Next base: position 200,944,483 of record NC_134404.1, read on the forward strand.
GACGCATGTGGCAGACTACAACAGTTTGACATCTGGTCTGGTTTGAAAGAATTTAGCAAAAAAAGTGTGACCACGGCCATAACTCCACCCAATCCTACTATTAACATGCAAAGGATGGTAGAGGATTGTTTTCAAAAGTTCATTTAAATCGACATGTTAGACAGTGCCTTTCAATACTGGGAGGGGAAACAAACAATTTGGAAACCCATGTACATACTCGCTTTGCAATACCTAAGCTGCCCACCTTCCAGTGTGTACTCAGAAAGAGTTTTCAGCACAGCCGGCAACCTTGCCAGTGATCAACGTAGGAGGTTACTTGCTAAAAATGTGGAAAAGATGATGTTCATCAAAATGAACTACATCTTCCATGAGTTAGGCCTGTATCGGTGAATGCATCCAAGTACTGACACTTTTGTAATGGCGGATTCCAATTGAGATGAATTAATAGTCTGTGATGATGATGTACACACTGATGAGGGTTAGGATGATGCTGAAGATGATGACGACAACATGTTGACACTGTAGAATTTATTTGTTAGCACTGTTAGTCTAACATGCCTTTAGTGCATTGATAGCTGGTTTAGTGGGGGCCCAAACAAACCAAGCACTTCAGCCACAAAAGTGCTTTCGAAGATTGACCTCAGAGGGGCTTACAATCTTATTCGAATCAAGAAAGGGGATAAATGGAAGACTGCCTTCAATACCCAGTCGGGACATTATGAATATCTCGTGATGCCATTCGGGTTATGCAACGCTCCGGCGGTTTTCCAGGACCTGATCAATGACGTTTTACGAGAGTTCCTGGGTAAAACAGTAGTTGTGTATGTGGATGATATTTTAATCTACTCTGAGTCTCTACTTCAGCACCGTCAGCATGTTCGCCAAGTTCTGCTGAAATTACGGGAACATCACCTGTATGCAAAAAGGGAGAAATGTGAATTTGAGGTGGCCACCGTGTCATTCCTGGGATATATCATCTTCTCATCAGGATTCGCAATGGACCCTGCCAAAGTTCGAGCAATCAGGGATTGGCTCCTCCCTACTAATCTGAAGGTGATCCAGAGGTTCCTCGAATTCGCAAATTATTACCGTAGGTTTATTGATTCTTTTTCCTCATTAGTGGCTCCTATCACTGCTCTCACTCAAAAGGGAGCTAACCCAGCGAAGTGGCCTTCGGAGGCATTGGCGAGTTTCTCGACACTCAAAGCTGCTTTCATTTCTGCTCCAGTGCTGAGACATCCTGACCCGGAACTTCCGTTCATTGTAGAGGTGGACGCTTCTGATATCGGTGCTGGCGCTATCCTTTCTCAAAAAGACCCAAGGAGCAAAAAATAACATCCTTGTGCATTCTTTTCTAAAAAAAATGTATCTGCCGAATGTAATTATGATGTCGGCAATCGTGAATTGTTGGCCATTAAGTTGGCACTGGAGGAATGGCGACACTGGTTAGAGGGAGCTACCCATACCATCACCATCTTCACGGACCATAAAAACCTCCAATACATTTAGACCGCTAAAACTCTGAATCCTTATTTTTCACCAGATTTATTACATTCTGTCCAGGTTCTAAAAATACTAAGGCCGATTCCTTGTCCCGAAGTTTTTTGGCCCATCATCCTCAGTCTCCGGACCCGTTGTCTATTGTTCCTACAACTGCTGTTCATCTTGGACTCACCCAGGATCTAGGAGCAACTATCCAGCGCTTCCAGAGAATCACTCCAGTTCAGACACCGGTCATCAAATTATTTGTCCCCGTCCATTTAAGGAAATCTGTTGTCATTGAAGGCCACAACAACCGCTCTGCTGGCCATCCGGGAATCCGTAGGACTATTGAGGTTCTTTCTCGTTGGTTGTGGTGGCCCACTTTGTCAGACGATGTGGAGAATTATGTTCGGGCTTGTCCTGAGTGTGCTAAAAACAAGACCAATAGGAACCGTCCTTCTGGGCTATTGTTACCCTTGCCGGCGCCGAGCAGGCCTTGGACCCATCTGTCGATGGATTTCATTGTTGACCTACCAGTATCCGCAGGACATAACACCATCCTGGTAGTTGTCGATCGGTTCAGTAAGATGGCACATTTTATATCTTTGCCCAAGTTACCGGATGCCAGGACCCTGGTCACCTTGTTTTTGACGCATATTTTTCATCTTCATGGGACTCCTGAAGATATAGTATCAGATCGAGGATCCCAGTTTATTGCCCGGTTTTGGAAAGCCTTTTGTAAGTCCATCGGGATCTCTATCAGTCTGTCTTCAGCATATCATCCTCAGTTTTTGCGCATTTATGTGTCTAAATTTCACGATAATTGGTCCTCTCTTTTGCCCTGGGCAAAATTCGCGTACAATAATTCTTGCCATTCCATTATTCACACGTCCCCGTTTTTCTGCAACTTCGGGTTTCACCCAAAATCCAATTCATTCTCTACTACTGTTCCCTGTGGGGATTCCGGAGCGCCCGCTTTTACGGCCAGGCTAAGGTCCGTCTGGAAAAAGGTGCACGCTGCACTAGGTCAAGCTTCCCAAAAATCCAAGATCTTCGCTGACCGTCACCGTAGACCCTGTTCATTGAAAGTGGGGGATCACGTTTGGTTATCCACACGGAACATCAAGTTGCGGCAACCTTGTAGGAAGCTGGGGCCCCGATACATCGGACCGTTTCCAATTGAGAGGAAAATTAATCCAGTGGCATTTAGATTGAAACTACCCACTCCCTTAAAAATACCTGCGACCTTTCATTGTTCACTTCTGAAGAAAGTCGCTGCTCCCAGCAAGTTTAATCGGTCTCTCTCTAACAGGCCCAGGCCTCTGATGGTGAACGGAGACCACGAATATACTATTGAAAAAATCCTTGATTCTATGAGGGTTCAAGGTCAAGTTCAATTCCTCGTTCATTGGAAGGTTATGGCCCTAAGGAGCGCTCTTGGATACCACAGAGACGTCTACACGCTGGAAGACTCATTAAAGAATTTTTTAGGAAGTTTCCCACTAAGCCTGGATGTTGGGGTTCCTTAACCCCTCCTCAAGGGGGGGGGGTACTGTCACGAGCCGCGGCGGTACTCACAGCCGCCGCGGCTCGCTTCCTGCCTGCCCCAGCGTCCCGGCCGTCACCATGATGACCGGGACGTCACTGCCTTCTAACTCCCGACCGTTGCTGAGGCAACGGCCGGATGCCCAGCATTATAGCGCCGCATCCCGGCAACTGGGGACAGCTGATCGCGTGCGCAGGAAGATCTAATAGCCTGCTGGCTATTAGACTGTGATTTATTCATTAATCAGCTCCTGGAAGTATTTTCAGAGCTAGACTCTGATTGGCCACTACTGGTATTTAAGGCAGTGAGGTCTGCAGCCTCACTGCCGGTTATAGCGTTCTGTCCTCAGTCCTGCTGCCTGCTTGTGCTATCCATTTTTGGTTCCTGCTACCTTGGATTTGACTACCCGTGTTTTGACCCCTGCTTGTTATTGGACCTGTGACCCTTCTCTTCTGACCTTGACCTTTTGCCTGGAATTCGGATTTTGCTTCTCTGCCTGTGAGTTTGACCCTTCGCTTGCCCTTGGGTATTGCATCTGTGCCTGTGACCTTTTGACCTAGGATTCTTCTTATACTACTGTCCATCAATCACTCCACTTCTGGGAACTCCTTTAGTCAGTATACGTTACTCGACCCTCAGTCGGCCCGCAGCCCAGTCTGTCCCCACCACTAGGGGCTCCAGCGAACACCTGGCCTTCTGAGTAGTTCCCGAGTTTCACTGTACTGACTTGGGAGTTCCTAACACTAACTCACTGCAGTATTTGGCTGAAAGTGCATGCAAAGCATATTGTGACCTGTGAGATGGTAAAAATTGATTAAAAAATTAATGGAAATTAGTATTAGTGAGGTTAATAATAATGTAGGTATAAAATAATACCTAAATTATTTAGCTCAAAAAATGGAATTTAGTAAAAAATAGCAAAACAAAACCAAAACACGCAAGGGCGGTTTTGGCAAAACCAAAACCCGGCTAAAGGAAATTGCAATGATGTGGAATCCTGTTTCTTACAACACAGGTCACATCCTTGGACTTGGGGGCTGCTGTGGCATAAACAGACAGTGGGTATAGACTTCAAGTAATCCTACACATGGAAAAAGTATGTTCTGACATCATAATGTGCTATATATTGTCGAAGTCGTATAATTGGATGAACGAAAGTATATTGGTTAATATTGTTTTGTTGTGGGATTGCACTCAGTATGCCACGCTACACGTGGCATACTGCGATCGCACGGTAAAATACGCACACACTCGCACTACATTTAGTTATTTATATATTTCATATATAAATTGATTCCGATAGACAGTGATTTATGAGCAGATAGTATTTAGTTTATTATTAGTTTATATATTATGATTATATGTACACTTTAGTGTTATTTAAGGTTCAGGTTATAGGAAATGTGTCATGTCTGATATCATTTTATTCCCCTATTCATCAGCAGTTGTCCGGTTCTTTCGCCGTAAAGATCGCATATTGCATACTCTAGTTATTGATGTTAGGGAATAAATAGTCAGAGTGATATCAAACTGTAAAATGCTAATGGACTAGTTGTAACTGGTTTCTGGGCGGGAGAATTATCTCAAATGTTGACCTCAACCTTTGAGGGGGTTGTTTGAACTAGCCTATGACCTGTTTACACTGGACCCACCTGAAGTCTGGACCTATAGAAGCAAACCACGTCATCTACATTGTTCTCTCTATAACACTGAATGTATATAATCAAAGCTGCGCTCCCACTAGCTGCAGTCATTCTCTGACCACAGTATTCAAGAGTGAACTACTGTACACTGGTACCCGTGGGAGTGCAGCGAAGTGCATTGCGAACGCAGCGGTATGAATGTATCTTTGGTATTGGCTGTACTGTACTGTATTATAATCATGTGTTGAATTGTTGAGCTTTGCATCTGCTAAAATAAATTACTTTGTGCTTCGGAAACACAATACAATCGCCTATGCAATGCTTATTTGAAAAATATAGAATTACTTTAATTATATATATATATATATATATATATATATACAGTCAAGTCCATAAATATTGGGACATCGACACAATTCTTATATTTTGGTCTCTATACATCACCACAGTGGATTTGAAATGAAACTAACAAGATGTGCTTTAACTGCAGACTTTCAGATTTAATTTGAGGGTATTTACATCCAAATCAGGTGAACCGTGTAGGAATTATAATGGTTTCTATATGTGCCTCGCACTTTTTAAGGAACCAAACGTAATGGGACAATCGACTCAAAAGCTATTTCATGGACATGTGTGGGCTATTCCCTCGTTATTTCATCATCAATTAAGCAGGTAAAAGGTCTGGAGTTGATTCTAGGTGTGACATTTGCATTTGCAATCTGTTGCTGTCGACTCTCTCAATATGAGATCCAAAGAGCTGTCACTATCTGTGAAGCAAGTATTAGATCTTATATACATATACTTCTATCTACTGCTCCTATCGAAATGCTCTGGACACTGCAAAACAAACTTACTTCCAATCTCTTATCTATGCTCAGGCTTCTAACCCCAAACGCCTTTTCAATACATTTAATCATCTTCTCAATCCTCCCACCCCGAACCCTCCATCTACTATCAGTGCTCAGGATCTTGCTTCCTACTTCAAGGACAAGATTGACAAGATCAGACTAGAAATGGTATCCTCTTCCTCAACAAGCAATCTGCTCAATTCCTTCCCACTACCCTCTGACACCTTCTCTTCATTTGACCCCACAAATGAAGAGAAAATTTCTACTCTCTTCTTATCTTTCTACTCTACCTCCTGTCCTCTTGATCCTAATTCCTCGCAAATTGGTAGATCCCTGTCTTCTGTGCTCATTTCACCTCTAACTCAAATCTGTAATCTCTCACTCTCTACTGGCATCTTTCCATCACTATACAAGCACGCAGTGATTACTCCTATTCTAAAAAAACAAAACTCCGACCCAAACTCTCTCTGAAATTACCGTCCCATCTCTAAGCTCTCTTGCCCCTCCAAGCTTCTAGAAAGGCTTGCCTACACTCGCCTCACACGCTTTCTTTCTGCTAACAACCTGTTGGATCCTCTTCAGTCTGGCTTTCGTTCTCAACACTCCACAGAGACTGCATTGACCAAGGTTGTCAATGATCTGATCACTGCTAAAACGCCATTACTCTCTTCTAATCTTCCTGGCTCTCTCGGCTGCATTTGACACCGTTGACCACTCTCTTCTCATACAAACGCTGCAATCCCTAGGGCTTCAAGACACTGTTCTATCCTGGTTCTCATCCTACCTCTCTAATCGCTCTTTCACTGTTAATTTCTCTGGAGCCACCTTTGCTCCACTTCCCCTATCAGTTGGAGTACCACAAGGCTCAGTGCTAGGTCCTCTGCCGTTTTCTATCTATACCGCTTCTCTTGGAAATCTAATAAGTTCCTTTGGCTTTCAGTATCATCTCTATGCGGATGATACCCAAATCTATCTATCCTCTCCTGATCTCTCGACATCTGTATTGTCCCGTGTAACTGACTGTCTTTCTGCCATATCATCTTGGATGTCCTCTCGCCAACTCAAACTTAATCTTTCTAAAACAGAGTTAATAATATTCCCACCCACCAACAAGAGCATACCTGACATTTCTATCTCTGTTGATAACATGACCATAAATCCCACCCCACAAGCTCGCTGCCTTGGTGTAATCCTTGACTCACACCTATCCTTTGTTCCCTACATTGACTCTATATCTAAATCCTGCTACATACATCTAAAGAACATTTCCAGAATTCGCACATATCTCACGCAAGACACTGCAAAAACCTTTATTCATGCACTTTTCATCTCCCGCATTGACTATTGCAATTCCCTCCTTACTGGTCTTCCCAAAAACAGACTCAAACCCCTACAATCTATTTTGCACGCTGCGGCAAGACTGATTTTCCTTGAAAATCATTATTCCTCTGTTGAATCACTCTGTATGTCTCTATACTGGCTGCCTGTTTTGTGCCGAATCCAATATAAAATACTCTTACTAACCTACAAGGCCATAAACAAAGCTGCACCAACATACATCTCCTCTCTTGTCTCAAAATATCTCCCAACTCGGCAACTCCGTTCTACACAAGATCTGCGTCTCTCATCCACCCTCATTACAACCTCCCATTCCCGGTTACAGGACTTTTTTCGGGCTGCACCCACTCTATGGAATTCTCTCCCTCGCACAGTAAGACTCTCCTCTGGTCTACAAACTTTCAAGCGTTCTCTGAAAACCTACCTCTTCAGACAAGCTTATAATATTCCTCAGCCACTCTCTTAACCTCGCTACCTTTAGCCTGTTACACAATTTCACACAAAACAACTACCCCCTGACCAACATTGTTGTGTGACGGGATCATTTAGCTTATGAGTCACTTTTACCTTTGCAGTCTGGCTGGGCCAAAAAGGAAAATTTAGACTTATCCTCATGTGTCAATCTCCCATTGTCCCATAGATTGTAAGCTTGCGAGCAGGGCCTTCTCACCTCTTTGTCTGTTTTACCCAGTTTGTTTATTAGTTTATTATGTTTGTTCCCAATTGTAAAGCGCTACGGAATATGTTGGCGCTATATAAATAAATGATGATGATGATCTGCGTCCAATATCCACAATTAATGTAGCTGGTTAATTGAGGTTTTGTGTCCCTGTTACCAAAATTAAATTTTACTAGGCAAGCAATTGTTCACCTGTACCAGAAAGTTAGAAAAAGCTTAATTATCGGGCTACAAAATGCCCTTATACCCACTATTCACTTAACCACAAATATGTGGACAAGTGGATCTGGGCAAACTAAAGATTATATGACTGTGAAAGCCCTATAGGGGGAAATCGCCTTCAGCAGCATGAGCAGCATAGTACTTACTTTACATAAATGACAGGCAGGTCCGTCCATCTCCGCTCTAAGCCAAGTCGCGTTTGCTCATGACGTCATTTTCTGCAGCCGGCAAGACAAGGAGCTGTGATGTGAAGTCATCTGCATTCCGGTAAGTAGATTTTTTCACAGGTCGGGGTAGTCTTCATTTGGAATCCTCATGTCGTTCTGTTCTGTGTCGGGGTAGTCAGTATCGTGAAACTGACTACCACCGTACCAAACAATGCCAGATCTTTCAGAGGCAGGCTACTTTGTGTAACACCGGGTTCACTACGATGCCTACCGCTGACAGCCTATTAGAAAAAATAAGGAATGTCATTTAAACATGGCTTATCGCGCTTGGACTCTCCTCAGGAAATGTGATTTCTGATATTGCCACCAAAATTGTGGGAGCAATACAGCTGGATGAATTCCATCACATTTCCTGTTTTACTAATCAACTTGGTGGTAGAGAGCTTTTAAACAATGAAAGGGATGTAGATGAGATCTGTCTGTGGCCCAAAAAATTTTGTGACATATTCGGCATTCTGCAACAGCAGATGTAGGAGAATGCAGCAGCTGCAAGAACAATTTTATTTGTTCTGCCACCAATTGAAGCAAGAGATGGTTCCAAGATGGAATTACACCCTTTATATGCTTCTGAGGATGGAGGAACAGCGAAAAGCCATCTACGCTAAATAAACAAGCCATGACATTGGGAAAGGAGAGGGAATGTACTTTAGTCCAGCGCTGTACAGAATAATTTCCGTGTTGTGCAAGGTGCTGAAACCAATTGAATTAGTCACCTGTGAAGTGAGTTCAGACACTATTAGCTTGAGTCAAGTGATTCCCTTAGACTTTTGGAAAAGCAGCTCGAAAAATTGAAGGAGCATGTGAAACGAAGCAATTCCGCTTAGTATGTCAAACTTGTAGATCAAGATCTTTATTTGCTTCACCAGATCCAAGAGTTATCAAGATCTTTATATTGGATCACTACATTTTGGCAACTGTGCTTGATCCTAGGTTTAAGAGCTATGTCTTCTCTTTATTTCCAACTGACCCAGATATCAAGAGATGCAATGAGCTCCTGGTGAGCAGGTTGACAGCTCAAGTGGTACATGACACGACAACGTCTCCTCCTTCAGTTTCTCAGGCAACTGCTGCTCGGGAAAAACTTTTGCAAGAGACCCAGGGATAGTGCAAATGATTGAGCACAACATTCTGACATCTGGTCTTTTGTAAAAGAATTGCCCAAAAATTGTGATACCTTAACTCCACCTGATACTACTATCAACATCCAAAGAATGGTGGTGGATTATTTTAATGACAGCATACAAATAGATACATCAGACAGACCCTTCACATACTGGGAGGAAAAAAGGCAATTTGGAGATCCATGTACAAACTTGCTTTGCAATTCCTATGCTGCCCACCCTCCAGAGTGTACTCAGAAACAGTTATCAGCACAGCCGGGAATTTTTCAGCAAGCGGCGTAGGAGGCTACTTCTTAAAAATGTGGAAAAGATGATGCTCATCAAAAGGAGCTATAAATTCTATGAGGAAGGCCTTTACCGGCAATTATATCAAAGTATAGAGACTTCTGTAATGGCAAATTTCAGCAGGGATGAATTAATATTGTGGGAGGACTATTTACACACTGATGAGGGTAGGATGAGGCTGAGGATGATGACAACAACATCTTACCACTGTAGACTTCATTGACAGCACTGTTAGCTTAGTTGCCTTAAGCCTATTGGTAGCTTGTTTTATGTGAGACCAACAAACCAAGCACTTCATCCACAAAAGTGGCCGTCCTTGTCGCTGAATTGCTTGGTTTGGTAAACTGTACATGTCCTTCCTAACACATTTCCAAGGACAATTCAATCTTGCACTGTTTCACATTTATGCCTTAGTCTACCAGCTTGTGTAACAGATGACAATTCAGGTGTCAACAGTATTATTAGGTTGTCAATTCACATGGGGGACAGTATGATTAGGTAGACTGTTCAAATGTGGACAGTATTATTATAGAGCCTGGGATATGGTTAAGGACATGCCTAGGGACAGGTCTAAGAATAGGGATATGGACAGGTTTAGGGACAAGGATAAGGCCAGTGATAGGGCCAGGGTTAGGGACAGGATAGGAATGGGACATGTCTAGGGATAGGGACAGTAATAGGGATACGGATAGGGGCAGAGATAGAGATAGGGATAGGGACAGGGACAGGGCTAGGGACAGGTCTAGGAATAGGGACAGGGTTAGAGTTAGGGATAATACTGTCTACATTTGAATTGTCAACCTAATAAATACTGTCTACATTTCAATTGTTGTCCTATTAATACTGTTGATGTCATTATATTGTCGACTTTATAACCTTGTCTAGTCTGCTGTCCATCAATCATATTATGTCAGTCCAACATAAGGATGGTTGGAAGGGTCCAAGGACAATTCCATCTTGCACCGCTTTTCTCTTCTGCCACTGCTGTGTGCCAATGTTTCCTAGATGTGCTATAAGCTGCCATGTGTTTGTGCCGTTACTCTGTTTCTTAGTATCCAGCCAACTCACTACAGTCTATGGCTGAAAGTGGATTAAAAAAACACTGTGACCTGTGAGGTGGTAAAAATTGACTGGAAATAACTGGGAATTAATGTTTTTGAGGTTAATAATAATGTAGGAACAAAAAAAAGCCAAAGTATGTGACTTAAGCATATTTTAGCAACTTTTGTTTTTTTAAAAAAACAGATCCTAAACCAAAACCAAAACACGTGAGGGCGGTTTTGCCAAAACCAAAGCCAAAACCATAACACAAAGTGTTATTACAGATCCAAAACCAAAATCAAAACACGGAAGGCAGTGAACATCCCTAGTTCACATTCATCTCTCTTAGCAGTGTTAATTCACTTCTCTGTATGGGGTAATATATCATACTTGGCTCGGGCACTATCTCTGGTGCACTCTAAGCCGCAAATCTCCCTCTTCTTCGGCGGTATTATCCCTCATTTGGCTCTGGGACATCTCTGGTGCACTCTCATGCTGTTCAGTATACACAATGCTATCTCCAAGCTCCCAGCAGAACATCATTCTCTACACTCTTCACAAAGTCTCTGCATCCCTCTTTCTCTCCTCCATATAGACTGATTGGATTGGGGCTCTCCTCCTAAGCAAATTCACTTAGGTCTCTCCCCAACAGGTTTTGATCATGTACTATAAGATAAGTGCTCATACTAAATTTTTTTGCCAAATTCAGCATATTTATATTATTTTTCCTGTATATGTTCGCTGTTGAATAGGCAGGTCTGAGCTCTGAGTAAATGTTTTACCATAATCATTGCAATACTGACTGTTATTTCATGTAGCACACAAATATCAACTTTAAATTTCAGTGTACAAATAAGCTATCAAGTATTTGTGTGCTACATGAAAAAAAAGTCAGTATTTAACTTATGTGCAAAACAGAATACTAATTTGCACCCCTTGCATTGTAACATGGTTTTGTCCAGGAGACTAAAATAAGAAGTTTCTTAAGTTAAGATCCTTAATGAATCAGGCCCATAATCTCTATGTATACCTGTGCCTTATTTTATAATAATATATGGTCCTATTTATTTTCCACTATGTTGGTGTTTCCTATCAGCTTTCATCTCTCGGTGTGTCACCTCTGTGTTATATCTCCATCAAAGCTGTCCCATTACATTCCTCTATCAGTCTTTCTTTTACCTGTCTCTAACTGTCTACTCCTGTCTATTCTGTCTTTCTGGATGCTCTTTATTCAATGCTTTCTATTATTTTCCCATCTGGACATTTTACTATATTATCTCTATCTGTCCCTCTATAATAAAGTACTTTGGCCATCTTGGCCATCAGCCTTGGATCCACTCCCCATTTCCTTCCTTCTTCATACCTCAGCTTTCCTTTAATGTCCCGGCCCCTCTTGTCTGTCTCACTTTACCTCTTACTTATCCCCCTGCGCTATCTTCTCCCCTATTATATTTTATGATACTCCTGATCACAATTGCTACTCTGCTGCTCTCCCCTTTTTCCATTCACGGCTTCTATATTCCCGGTTGTAAGTGTAAATGGCATCCACCTCTTCATAGGGCCCTAAATGTGGCCTAAACATCAATGGAGAATTTCTATTGATGCATATTGCTGTATAAACTGATAATAACTAGAACTGCAAATGTTTTGATCGCATTATAGTGTAATATAATTCCAGTGTAAATTTGGCACAAATTTACAGTTATCCTTGGTGAATATATTCATATACAACTTAGTGTAAAGCTGTAATACAATTCCGTCAGTTCTTAAAAACATCATTAAAACAGATTCTGATAGATAAACACTGCATACTGGGCAAATGATACAGTACAGCTGTCCTAACAAGCAAGAAAACCAATACACACACAGTACAATATATAAAGGTATGGGACTTATTATCCAGAGTGCTGGATAAGAAGTTTATAAAATAAACTAAATTGCAATTAAAAATTACCTGTCTTTCCCTACAATGTCCCTGGCAATAAAGTGTTTGGCAGTGGCATTCACAGTGACTATAAGAAACTTAGCGACCATGCTGGGTGCATGATATTATTATTATTATTATTATTATTATTATTATTATTATTATTATAATTTGCTCCATTTGAACTGAAAATTTAAGAATCAAGTTTAATACAGATTCACTCTAATTGTAATCAGTGAATTGCGATTTGCTTTGCTCAGCTTTCGTTGCAGACATATTAAGCCAACTCTAAAAAAAATAAACGATCATTTACAACTTCACATCATTATGGTTTTGAACTAGTGCAAATATCTGGTGCGGTTGGCAGACTTCAAGGTGCACACCTACGCTTTACTATTCTTTTCAAACAAATATTGCTCCAAGGTTTGGGGACTGTTTGAAAAATCTGAAGATTTATTGAATACAACTTTTCCAGGTCTTTTCTGCTAAAAGACTGCTCACATTATTATGCTTTAAATTTGAGATGTTCACTGACCTCCGTGTTTTGGTTTTGGTTTTGGATCTGGATTAAGTTCATGTTTTGGTTTTGGTTTTGGTTTTGGCAAAACCGCCCTCACTTGTTTTGGTTTTGGATTTGTATTTTTTAGAAAAACTGCTAAAATATGCTAAAATCACACAATTTTACTCTTTTTTTGTTCCTACATTATTATTAACCTCACTAACATGGATTTCCAGTCATTTCCAGGCAATTTTGATCACCTCAGACATCACAATATTATTTTATACACTTTCGGACAAAGGTTGCAGCAAACTGGCTGGATGATAAGTGATAGACCAACGACACAGACACACGACAGTTCATAGCACATCTAAGAAACATTGCCACACAGCAGTGGTCAAATAAAAGAATAATAGTCCAAGATGGAATTGTCCTTGGGCCCACCAACCCGCCTTTATGCAAGATATTGAAAAGGACATGTACAGTTTAACAAACTAAGCGCTCCAGCAACCAGGGGTGTCACTTTTGTGGCTGCAGTGCTTAGTTTGTTTGGGCCCCCACAAAAAGAGCTACCAATAGCTTTGCTGCCTTAAGCCCAACAGTGCTGTCAATGAACTCTACATTATTAATCCATGTCTGCTTGTGCTGCATCTTTAATCTCCTTCTCCTCTGTGTATACCTCCCTCTCATCCCTGAAGAACTGCCAAATTATATAGACACAGGAATGGATATTAAAACTGGAGTGGCATTAGATCTGCTTCAGATAGATTGTGACACGGAACATTTGGGCAGCATGGAATCCGTCATGTTGGAATATGATGCATTGAACAGAGATTTAAACCAATATATAGATGCAGTTGAGGAGACTGTACTTAAGTTAAAATGTGACCCACCGGATTAGATCAAGGATTTAGGAGAGCTTGCACACCAGAGATACACTGCGCTTCAGATGAACAACACAGAAGAGGCCCTGAGATAGATAAATATTTCCAGTTTAAAGAACAGCTAAGAGACCTGAGACAACAAATGGGTGTGTCACTGGCCCCTGCAGACGAAGCTTTGGAAGATGAAGACGAGGAGATCGCCGTCACCCAGATCACTTCGATAACTCAGTTGGAAATAGTAAACCCGGTGAAAAACAAAATATGTGTTCACACATACAAAAGAAAAGCAATTCAAAAGATTGAAAAGATGATTGAAAACAGACTTCAGATTTGTTCTTGTAGCTGTTGCAATCTCCTACATGCTGTTGCCGGAAACGTCCAGATATTTTACTGTCCACAGACAGCATCTCCTGCATGTCCCTGTCATTTTTCAAAAAGCTCTGCACCACCAAGTTTATTGTGTGACCAAAACAGGGAATGTGATGGAATTCACCCAGCTGTAATGCTCTCTCAATATTGGTGGCGTTATCAGAAATGACATATCCTGAGGAGAGTCCAAACGGGATGAGCTATGTTATCATGTTAGCCATGTTATCCGAAATGACATATCCTGAGGAGAGTCCAAGCGGGATAAGCCATGTTGGCATGATCCATGATATCCCTTAATTTGTGTAACAGATTGTCAAATGTATGCCTCTTAGTAAAGCCGGTGATACAGAGAGTAGCCTGCCTCGGAAAAATGTGACGTAGCTGCTGCTGTTCCTGCTGCTGAAGGTAAGTCACCAACCCAGTGCACTGTCAGTCATATCATCTTTTGTTTGTCCAGTTCTGCTTGTCCACATATCTGTGGTTAAGTGTACAGTGGGTAGAATGGCATTTTGTAGCCCAATAATTAATTTTTTACGACCCTTCTTGTACAGGTTAGGAATAGCTTTTCTAATAAAATAGTGTTGTGATGGAATTTGGCAACGGGGATACAAAACCTCAATTAAGTGTCTAAAACCAGCTGCATTAATAGTGGATAATGACCGCAGATCTAATACGAGCATAGTCGCCATGGCATCTGTGGTCCGCTTTGCGACTGGGTGACAGCTTTCATACTTGCTTTCCCTTGCAAAGGATTGTTTAACAGTCAATTGTTGTAAACTGCTAGGAGTTTTATTTTGGCCTGCTTCTGGGATGAAGATCCACCTGCAGCAGCAGCAGTGGGACTTGCGCTCAAGAATTCTTCTGAGGGATCCTGGATAGTGATGGAGTCATCCAGTCTTAGCAACTTGGGTGCAGGACTAACTCCAATCGCTACTGAGGATATTGATGATGAAGGTCTTGTGGGTGTAGATTGCAATTGCCAGAAACTAGCTGAGAGCTGAGAGTAGGAACCTAGCTGATGCTGGAGTGCTTGTTGTTATTTTTTTAACATGAGTTTCAGATTTTCCCAACAGCTTGCTATGATCTTGCTTCAAATGGTGTAATGTGGATGAGGTTTCTAGATGGTTAAGGTCCCTAACTCTACTGAATGTGGCTTTTACAAATGCTACAAATGGCTAGACAATTGTTGTCAGGATTTGGGTAAAAGTAATTCCACACATAAGAGGTGGATTTTTTGGTCATATGCCCAGGCATCACAATGGCCTTCTTCTTATTACGTGCAAGAACTTCTTCCACTGATGCAGTACACAAACAACATCATCCTTATCAACATCCTCATTAGCGCCGTTGTCATTTACACAAATATCCCCCTCATCCTGTTGCAATTCCAAAGAGGCATCCTCAATTTGTGTATCACCAGCTACACTTGGGCTGCTCAACCATACATCTGCAGAAATTCTGAAAGGAGGCTTTATTATGAGTACAGTATCAGAAAGGTCAGGCTTACACATAGTACTCATGGATAGACTCTCCTCAGAGATTTGTACCATTTCTGAATCTGAACATACAATTTCTTCTAATGCCTTACTGTTTTCTTCCAGCTCGAATTTTACACATAAAAGTATTTGGGCACAAATTTTTGAGTCAGAATGACAAGGTCTTACACCATCATCACTGACCTTACAAGAAGATGCCTCACTGACAGTTGCAGAACTAGCACTCTTAGAGAAAGGCAAAGGCCTGATTCTTTCCTTGCCACTGCATGTGTAGAATGGCATTTTGTCTATTTAATTTTTTCCGGCACTTATCTTTGCCTTGATTACAGGTGTTTTTTTCTTGACCAAGGTAAAAGGTGTGTTTTTACATATTTTGTTTCCCTGACTTAGAAACACTATGCCCTTTAACATCGGCTTTAACAGATGACAGAAAGGGATTACTAGCATTATTACTGGTGCCAGCAGCTGCTTGGTGCTCCTGGTCTTTTGTGGACTGATGTTAATAAATTTTTATGACACAGTAAAATGTCAGGGTAGACTTTTAAAAACATTGCCAGCCCTATTATTTGAATTTCTGTTTCAGCACTGAATAATGTCGCTTCTTCTTTTTCTGGGTGAGCAAATGGCACAGTAGAATGTGACTGGAGACTTTTAATAATACTGCTAGCCCTATTATTTGATTTTCTGTTTCAGCACCAAACACTGCCACCTCTGCTATTTCTGAGTGAGCTATATCTCTGTAGAATGTCACTGGAGCCTTTGAAGAACACTGCCACCCCTCCTTTTTCCTGTTTTAGCTATGGCACTGCCCAACTGCACTGGAGACTGCCAACAACCCTGCTACCCCTTCTGTGTTTCTCTGTGAAATGGCGATGGATCTCCGTGGAGGGCGGTACTTATAGTATCCAAAACTCACAAGATCCGATGACACAACAATGACATTTTGCCTCATTTTTACTTCCGAGGGCGTGCAAAAGTACTGAGCCAGCTCAGCTTGGTACTCGGATCGGCAAAGTTCAGGTGGGCTTGGTTCTTCCAGAACCGAGCCCAAGAATCTGTACTCTAAATTAATTATGAGAGATAAGTGACATTGGGAATATACTACATGATGCATTTCTGAAAGTTTGGAGTTTTTTATTTCATTGGGCAAAGTGTCCCTAGAAAAGAGCTTCTCTGCAAAAGTGCAAATGGATAGTGCACAGTGTGTCTCATTATAAGTATAATGATAACCCCTTATTTCCACAAGGCTTGAGTCTGAGACTAAAATTAGATAAAGGGGTGGAGAGTGCACATTTTTTAGTGGGGGATCAATTTCCTCACAACAAAAACACTTGGGGATATATTTACTAAACTACGGATTTCAAAAATGGGAGATGTTGCCTATAGCAACTAATCAGATTCTAGCCATCATTTTGTAGAATGTACTAAATACATGACAGCTAGAATCTGATTGGTTGCTATAGGCAACTTCTCCACTTTTTTAAACCCACAGTTTAGTAGATATACCTCTTGAACTTCGCAGAGTGGAAATGGCTGCACATCTTCTGCAAAGCAAAGAGCACCCCTAAAAAAATGCACTCTACACCACTTTATCTAATTTTTATAAACTCATTCTGCAAATGATCTATTTTTTTGCGTGGGAAAGGAAAACTAGGTGCAGTCCACAAGAAAATAAAAATGGTAGATAATGCAAGAAAAATCCTATTTTATGCATGTACTTAAGTTGAGATAAGGCATTTCCCATGCAGTTGTATTAAAAGTAAAAACACTGGATGCAAAAATGAACATTCTTTTTTCTGGTCACTACCTAAACACTCGATGGCCTGACTGTCAGCTGGCATTTTTATTGAATTGAATGGCATCATGCAGGTACTGGCCTTTACTACTCTTTGGAACTTCATTGCATATATAGGCCCTATTACCTTCTATTTGAAAACAGGCCGTCCTCTGCATCAGTGGTATACAACATTTCATATAACACTATTTAGACAATTATGCAATTAGACTGAATATTATTAATTTTCTGTACACTTCTCACTATATCTAGGTTATCAATATTTTATTTCACACCAACAATGTTACAGGCATCTAATAAATACAATGTAGAAATAAAAGCTAAAGGGTCTGATTAAACTAAAGTGACAAACATATAGCAAACAAAGATTTTAAGTATAATAGTTAACAATAAAGATTTATTTAATAAAGCATGTTTTTGAAACCACGGATTGTTGCTCCTAAAGTCTAACTTTGTTTTGGAATTTTTGACTATTCATTATTTATAAAACTGAGCCAGACTCTTAAGGAAACATTTTTTTTATTTCCATTAGATTCCAGTTACGTGGAATTTAATGAAAATAGGCAAGTAAAATATTTTAAGTTTTTATTTTTAAATTTGTATTGAATTGCATTGTACGTCCAAAACAAATTGTAAGAGCTCACAATGTTACACTTTTAGTTCATTTTAGCATCAAGTAATGTCTAATTTCTAATCTAAAATGTTATACTTACGTAAATCGTTTTCCTTAATTATGCTCCCATCTGGCATTTCACAGATGTAGTGTATTCACTGTTATACTATACTCTTCTTCATATTGGAAAGTTCAGCACATTTTGTGAACTATTATTTTGAGCAAGGTCAGGCACAGTGGGAACATGCTTTTCATAATATAAACTTACTCTTTAAATTCCCCAACAAACTGAACCTGCTTTCTTAAATATGTTGCTTAACACTGGCTAGTATTAACAGTTGTCGCACATAGTCCTCAAGAGTGAATGTCTTGCCAAAATGTTTACAATTTGTTTAATTAACCAAGATATTATATTTGTATGTATGTAGAATGTGGATGCTGGAGCCAGAGGACATGGATTTAAAGATAAACCATCCTGGTTTAGAACAGCTTTAGAAGTGACAGGTGCAGTTTTCGTCGTCACATTGTAGCATAACTTGATCTGTCATGGCACCAACCAAATGGAAGAACAGATTCAAATGCCTTGGATCAGAAGTCAAATGTTGCTCAATGATTGCTTGTGAATAAATTTGGTGCTGTTGGAAAATCCGAGGATGCACGTTATGCAGATCTGAATGGAAATGAGATGGCCAACATCATAAGTCAATGTTTGAGCTTGACATGGAAAAAGCAGAAAAGCTGCTGTAGAACAACTGTATAGTCATTTTATTTATTTTTATGAGTTTCATAATGTAAAAAAACATACACACATGTAGTCAACTCCCCAAACAGTGCTGCTGTGGAGTTTAAAAAATATCTAAAAGAAACCTGTAATAACTTAATATGTATTACAGTCCACCAATAAGGGTCTCTTAAGTATTTGCATCTGTGCATCAGCAGGCATCTTCCAAGGTTACAGTAGTCCAAGATGACTGTGAACTAAAAACTAAAACAGAAGAGGAGGTGCAGCAGCACCCCTAGATATAGTATGAAAGCATGTGAGCCCACAAAACCTCACATCATTTGCACATACAAAGTATACTTCATCAAACAAGAATTGCAATCACCCAAAATTTTTGATATCACTCAGTTGGCGGAACGATTGTCATCACAAAGAGTGCAACTGATCTGGGGCCCAGAGGTAAGGTATGTCCAATAATGCTCGTTTATCCATTGCAATGGTCACTGCTCTTTTGAAAAGTGCCCAGTGATGCCAAAATGGGCTTAACTGTACATGCGCAGTTCCTTTTAACTCAACAATCCACTGTTATTCCACTGCTAGTTGCCAATTAGGGTCCCTTCGTACACCACACACAATTTACTGGTTTCCTAATTCAAAACATATTGGTATGTAACCATGAAATAATGAGTGCATTTGTAAAATGATAAGAAATGTATTCCCTTGAATCCAGTGCATCATATATTGAATATATGCAAAAAAGAACTAGAATAAATAAATATAATAGAAAACTAAATCAAATTTATGTTATTTTAAAACACTAGAAAAGCTTTAAAATGTTTTGCAGAACAAAGTGCATTTTTTTCAAGAAGTGGTTGTATAAGTATATATATGTTACATACCTGTGTATTCTGACTCTGTCAATCTTAGGCAATTTTGGCCAATCGCTGCAGGAGGTGGGGACACAATGCAGCGTTTAGCCCCACCGCAACCATCTTCAACAACGGCGACAGCTGGATCCGGGATTTCTGCCTGCTCTCTTGGGAGTCCGGGAGAACTCCCTAAAATTCGTGAGTCTCCAGGACATTCAAGGAGAGTAGGCAACTATGGGCTAGAGATGTCATCTCTCAGGTGTTATTACTGACCTCAAGTACTGATGACACAATCAGGGAATCACCAGTTAATCCGCCACTTTAAGAACCTGCTCTGTGCACTCCCCAAGTGCCTAAGTATCAAATGGGCCCAAAATCGATACTCCTGCTTCAGGACTATACTAGGAAGTATAGCTGTGATTCATGTCTTTAAGACCTATATTCAATCTCCTCCTGTGTCCAGTCTCCCAGACAGCAGGACACCCATGCCTGCATTTTTATCTGCTATGTATTCGCCAGGGTCCTCATGCCTAAATGTATGAGCAAACAAAAACACAAAAAACAATAATAATGAAACAAATAAAAAATGATTGTACTATTAAAAGAGCCACATCAAAAAAATGTGAAAACAAAACAAACTTGTACACGAACGAATGCAGATAATCTCAGATACATATGAAATGGCAGCATACAGCGCATGTTCCAATTGGTCTTATTATACCAGTATTTAATAAGCAGAGTGTATGCAGGTGAATGAGGGGCATACATCATGATGACAAGTCATTGTACTGTTGTGTATGTAGGTGGCTGATCGCAGAAAGTTAAACTAGACCCCTGGCAGGTGCATATTATATGCCATAAACCAAGCTGTTACCTACGTTCGCCTGAACTTGACTTGGATGTCACTCAATAGGGACGCCCTCATTATGCATTGACTATGGCACCATGTCCCTTTGCCTCCATATTCACACCCCAAAATCATAACCCGTGCCTGTTTGCTGATGGTTGATTGTCCCTTTTGTGAGCATGCACAGACGGAATTTGCGTTCGATACTCACAAAAAAACAGAGATGCGTCCCTTAATGACTCAGGACCGTATAGTGTTTTGAGTGAGAACAAAAAAGACTGCACTTTAATGTTTGCTTATTATTAGTTTACACTATTAGATGTGTTTCCTTTTGTTCATGTTATTAAAAACTACATTTTATCTTTCTTTCTGACACACATAAAACCTCAAACTCTACTATCTAAATAAAACAGTATTTAGTTCTATGAACTATTTATTGTTTATGCGAAATGTGTACGGTTCTTTGTATCCATGAGACATTTAAGATAAAGTGCCATGTGAATATTTTTCATATTCATTAAAAAGTTATGCACCCTTAAGTGGTATGTGCGAGGTCTGAACCCAACAACCCTTTGTAAAACAATATGGAAGCAATAAAGAGCCTATCAGGGTTCAGACATTCATCATATGGCTATTTATTGACAACCTGTCACATTGTATCAAAAGTGTGCTTCTGAGGAAAACCAAGCAATTTGTCAGAAATTTTATTTTAAGTAAATTGTAGTACTCAGTATGATATTAATTAGCTAATTTGTTTTGTTGAGTTGAATATAAGAATGACAGTGAAGTCGACCTGTGCGTGGTAATCTCCATGGCCAGTTCTGTTCCAGTGATCAGGGTTTGACTGCCACTGTACTGCCAGCCCTGACTTGGATCTTTCTTGATCATATTTGCATCTGTCCTCTGATACTCTACTTTTGACATTACCATTTCTGACATTAACTTTCATGCTATTCTTCCTCACTCCTGTGGTCCGGTCTCACTTTCACAGGGACAAAGCTACCGTTAGGCGCACCTAGGTGGGTGCCTATGGCTAGCTGGTGCCTAAAATGGAATAATGCCATTTATTGAATAGACACCTTCATACGGAATACATAAGTGGTTAAATAACCTTTGTGGCAAAAACAGCTATATGGGTAATCTGTCCATTAAGACTTCAACATAATATTATGTACACCACAAATTAAGTGAAATATCGGTGTATATGGAATACACCACTACTCCTATTCCCAAACAAAGCCAATAGGAACCATGAATTCAGGCTTATGTTCTTTATCACAGTCTCGTATGCATAGATAATCTGGTGATTGGCATATATTGATACATCCGTGGAGGACAGGAGAAAAAATTTATAATATGTATATGTGCACATATAAGAACAAAATCAGTTCAGTTTAGAATACATGACCTCCAATACGTATGTTTGATGAGAAATATATGCCATAGATTGATTAACAACTAAGCAAGTGGGTGTTTGGTACTCACGATCCCATACAAGAGTAGAGTGGGAACTTTGTTATCCCGTTGGTAGACCCACCGTCATGTTGGTGAATCCCCCACTAATGGAGCAGCCGGTGCTCGATGGTCAGTCCACTCTAATAATTCTGATATGGTAGATAGTCCTGATAGTCAGACCGGATGTGAAACAACGTGATGTGAACCAAATAATCCACGTGAATTCTATGCGCCGTTATTAGGGCCAGCGACCCCTGCTGGTCATAAGACGGCAAGCAGATACTACAGCTCCGTTCTGTTTGTGACTCCGATCCAGCTGTATAAATGAAAGTTAAGAATGTGTATACACATGTAAGCGTAGATATTGAGAGTACTCCTTCCTGCTCCATTCTAACGCGTTTCATCACTCTAGGTGACTTCTTCAGAGGGTATAAAAGCAATTATACTGGTGCCTAAAATTGACTAATGTCATTCATTCAGTGTTTTTAAAGCCACTGTGGTGTCTCAAATGGAGTACCAGACATGATATCTTGGAGAAGCAGCCAACAGCTTTTTACCTGTGAAGCGTCCAGCTACTGCTCCTCCATGTGTGTAATGGGTTGGGAATGTGATGCTTTTCTAAGATGTCACAGACAAGTACCACACTCCCACTCCAAGGAGCAGAAGATTCCACCCCCACCTCCCTCATGCTAAGGTAGGAAACAGTGAGTTTTAGGGTGCAACTCATAAGGTGGGTGGGGCACAATGTCTGAGGGTGAAGGTATGTCGCCCAGGGCTCCCAAGAGCTAGTAGTGGTCCTGCACTTGCGGTGTCTTGATAGCATATGAGAGATGTAGTTGATAGCACTGCCTTCTACTGGGCTCCCTTCAGGTTCACTACAATGACTCAAACATTTTAAATCAATTAAGGTTCAATTATAAAAAATAGTTATGTTGGAAATTTACATGAAGATAAAAAAACATCTCACTAATTTGCCAAATACACCTCACAATGCTTTGATGAACACTACTCTCAATAACTAGTATTGGTCAGCATACTTTATCAATATAGTATACTAATGCACAACTTCTAATCACTCAGAATTTATTTGGTTTTAGAGTAGCATCTGCTGTACAGTTCCTGCAAGCTTAATACATACATTGCTTCTCAGCATCCATGGTATGCCAAGTTTGAGCTGTTTTCTGTCACTTGTTGACACCAGTTCAGATCAGAAGAGGAATAACAATATTTGCCATCTATGAAGCAGTACACACAAAATGCTATGAGTGAAGCTGACCACAAGAAATAATCAATTATCCAATAATCTATTGTAGGATGTGGATATCTGGGTTAAAACACTATGGTCAATGAATACTACCAAATACACTATTTTTATTGTTGTTGCTGCTAAATGAAGCTATTTTTAAATTAGCTGATCTAAATTTCGGAGCTCACACAGTGTAAATGCTTAATTTTCACTATATCTTAGCGGAAATGTGGTCGTTTCAAACACCCAAATAGTTTAGGTGTAAAATATTTTTTACATTTTCTGCTAGCGAAATTTAGCTTTGGAAGTGAATACAAATTCTCTAAACTGAAAATATTCCCTTAAATTGCAGTTTATTGTGCTGCTTTTATTAATATTGCTTTCTTTATTGATTTTCATTGACAAGAGAAATGGTAGATATTCATAACAATCAGCAGATTTAAAAACACACTTACAGTTCTTTGCCACCATGACTTGTGTGAGCAAACTCTACTGGTAAAAATACAGAGAAAACACAGTTTATATGGATTATTCAATTATTGAACATTAGAAGGAAAGAGCCTTTCCATTGGCTATCGCACTTTTAGAGTAAAGAAAATAGAAAGCACAACAGCTGCCACTCAGTTCTGGTGGAGAAAATATAATTCACAATATAATGCCATAGCTAGGAACTATGTCTCCTATAGCCTGCATCTAAATGATGTAATGTCAAGTGTGAACAGTTTTAATTGGATTCTCATATCCACTGTCATCTCCTTCCTCCACAAGCAATTTTGTCTCACATTTTGGTTGTATTCGTCTCTCCCTGGCTTCACCTTCCTCACCATAAGAAAGTTTATGTCTTGAATTGTTATCTCATCTCACTTCAAACATCCCCTCTGTTACGTAGCCTGTTGTTCTAATTGTCTATCTCCTCCACGCCTTACGCATCAGCTGATTTAGTGACTCCTATTTAGCACCACAATTGAACCAGTCTGATAAGGCTATGTAGGCATCATAGGATACTTTCAAGTCTCAAGCAACAACTGCTCATCCCCATTCTCTCCATATTCATCTCATCTAATTCACTATTTTTCTACATTATACAGTGTCACACACCTGCCTGCTGACTATTTAAATTCTGCATTTCTCCTTTTCACTCGCACCACATTTCTCTCCCAACCATTTCTCTAGTCATCATTACCTTTTACTCACTATCCTGCACCCATGAACTGTCTAGTTCCCTGCTTCAAACCTCACTCACTGTCTTATGATAGTGGAAGCTAATTTATGTCCCACAATCTCATCCTATTCCAGCCCAATTTCTTCTACCTTTGTATTGCCTCACTTTTTACAGACTCATCACTCCTTTAACTTTTATGTTCTACCCCATGTTTTCACCTATCACCCCTAGCTCCTGTTCTGTCCACTCACCTTGATGTTTCTTATCACTTTGAACCACTCTGCAATTATTTGCTCTTACTTGCCTTGCTCTTCATCTGCTTACCAGTGCTCTCCTTCCCTGTCCTGCAACTTTCCCTACCTAATTTACCAACTCTGCTCAACTGCTTAAGCAATCTCCATCTCTACATCTACGTTCCCCACTGTACCTCTTGACATTCTACCCTCTGCTCCTTCTACATATTCCCTCCTCCTCCCACTTAGCCCCCTCACCAGATACTTCCTCCCACCTTCGCTCCTCTCAGGTCTCCAATGTCTCACAATATATCTTGCCACTCTAACCCACTTCCTACAATGTGCTCTTACACCCTTGCCCTCCCTTCTCATCCACCTATTCTTACCACAATAGATCCTCACCCTTGTCTTCTCCAGCCACATTCTCCTTCTCACCTCACTCCTTCTCCTTACTGCTGGGGACATTTTTCTCAACCCTTGAATATGCCTTACCCCAATTCTATGGCCCCACCCATGCTCCCTTCATTCCCACAACATGCCCTTCCTTGCATACATGCAATTCTGCCATCCTTAACTACATCTCCCCATTTCCCTTCTCCTGTGCTCTCTGGAATACCAGATCAATAAATTGGCCTCCATTTACAGTCTCTTCATCTCCAATCAGGGCCGGACTGGGACTAAAAATCAGCCCTGGCATTTAAAGCACACAGGCCCACGTGTTGTGGGCTCCATGCTGTCACACGCTGATCATTCGGCTACCATAGACCAAGACTGAGACACTCACAGGTGTCTCATTAACAGACTTCAAACCTCTAGTACTGATCTGCGCAAGTGCAGACTGATTACCTGTCCATTTCTAATCGGATACCTATTGGTTCCTGTGTTGGCTCCAGACTTGAAAAGGCACTTCCTCCCTTTACTCTGGGCCTGTTGATCAAGTTACCTGTCTGGTTAGGTCTTTACCTATTCTATGAGCTCTCATCTGGATCGTCAGTGCCTCTGCTGTATCGTTACTCCGCGGTCTGTACCGCTCAAGCTGCACCTGTTTCCACTGTGTTGTTACTCCACGGGTGATACCACTCAGCTGCACCTGTGTCTACTGTGTTGCCATTCCATGGGCTATACCGCTCAAGCTGCAACCACCTTTGCTGTGTGCTACACCATGGACTAACTCGCTTCAGCTGCACCCGTCTCTGCTGTGTTACTACGCTACAGGTTGTACCACTCAAGCTGCATCTACCTTTGCTGTGTTGCTATATCTCGGGCTAAACTGCTCCAGCTGCACCTGTTTCTACTGTGTTGCTACTCTACGGGCTATACCGCTCAAGCTGCAACTACCTCCGCTATGTGCTACTCTGTGAGTTATACCGCTCAAGATTCAACCACTGTCGCTGTGTGCTACATCACGGGCTATACCGCTCAAGCTACAATCACCTCCGCTGTGTGCAACTTCACGGGCTATACCGCTCAAGCTGCAAACCATATCTACTGTGTGTCACACCTCGGGCTATACTGCTAAAGCCACATCTGCCTTCGCTTTATCGTTGACTCTGTCAGCTGGCTCCTTCAAGTCATCTCTCAAAGCCGTTCTATCCAGCTTCATCTGTTCCGCATTGGTCACTCCGGCTCAGTGGCATTACAGGTCGTATAACCAAGCTGCTTGTTGTCCTCTTTCCTGGCTAAACTATTCAAGTATCATTGAAAGTATTAAGGCACTATTGGTATCGGGCCTCTGCCGCATCTACTGTGTATCTACGGCTACCTGGACTGTTAAACTCTCCTTTGATGTCTGCTGTGCTATTGTGATACCGTACCCGTGTGCCTCATTCTTTCCACCCTATTGCTGGACTGTTCATTCTAAGCCATATCCATTTACTCATTGATTATTCATATTGTCTGTGACATTGCCGGTGGCTCCGCCCACCTTGTACCACATTTCTAGTGTATATTCATCTACCAAGACTTTTCTTATATTCATTCAGTCATCATTAAACCGCTGATTGTACTTTTATCCTGCATCTGTCTTCTGTTTGAACCTCGGGGTACCATTACCACTACCCAGTGTATAGTCAGATTCTCCCTGAGGATCCGTTCTCACAACATCACTGAACAGATCCAGAGTCCAAAATACCAAATCGTGACACATGCACTATATTGTTGCACACTGATGCTGGCGCAGTGCAAGTTGCTGGTGCAGTACAACATGATGTAGTATGAGTGTGTGTGTGTGGGGGGGTATTTATTTCTCCTAATGACCCTCAACATTACATTGTTGGCACCCCAATTACATCAATAAATACCATGACAATACATTATTAGTACACAAATTACAGCAATAAATTACCCCCCACACACACTCATACTACATCGATATCCACCCACATTACAGCAACCAGCATCACCCCCACATTACAGCAACTGGCATCACCCTCCACATTACAGCAACCAGCATCACCCCCCACATTACAGCGTCCAGCATCACCCCCCACATTACAGCGTCCAGCATCACCCCCCACATTACAGCGTCCAGCATCACCCTGCACATTACAGCAACCAGCATCACCCCCCACATTACAGCAATACCCTCTCCTACTTATTAGCAATACTAAGCCCCAAACACACTACAACATTGCCACCAGCACGCCACACCATACTACAGCAATACCACCAATTATACAGGCGCCACTGTAGGAAACCAATGTTTTTCTTTTTTCAAATCTCCCACAAAATAGCAACAACAAACAGAATACTTACACACATATAGGTAACAGGTACCCTTTTCCCTCAATTAAATAGTAATGGTAGAATTTTCATGAATCATTCCACATGAAATAAAACTCTAACATATATCTAAAAAAAACCATAACAATTGAATGATCATTTGAACCCACACGGCTGCATTAAAAGTATTTCCATCTACAGCAAAATGTCAGAGAAATTTTTTTTTTTTTACTACAGTAACTGGATATGTGTCTTTTCTATTCATTTTAAATAACACTGTATATAAATTAAGGGGGATAGAGGAGGTGAGTGTGAGATAATTGGATGTGATCCATCAGTTTGATTAGATAGGAAACATTTAGATTATTTACCTGGAGACGTCTATCCCCTTGACTTTCATGCAGGGCTGACAAGAGGAATTTTGGGCCCTGATACAGCAACTTCTTTGGGCTCCCATCATAATTCAACAATGAAAGACTTGCCTTTGGCAGAAGATCATATAATGCCACACCGTAGTGTGCCCAGTTCATATTATGCCACATCGTAGTGACCCATGGTCATATTATACCACATAGTATTACCCTCAATTCATATTTGGTCATACAGTAGTGCCCCCAAATCATATTATGTCACAACAGTGCCTCCAAATCATATTATGCCACAATAGTGCCCCCAAATAACATTATGCCATAGTAGTGCCCCCAAATCATTAGTAGTGCCCAGACAAAAACTCATTCACAAATAAAAATTGGTACAGCATATAAGATACTGAGTGTGAGTCCCAGGAGCAGCTTTATACATCATTTACAATGCAAACAAAAATAGATATATTGACACAATCACAGATAAAATTTATGACAAGCAATGTTTTTTCCTCTTAATTAAAAATCTCTGTACATATAAATATGCAACAAAAATTACAGCGCAATAATGAGCAATACATAGTGTTAAACATTATTGGATACGCTGTAGTGTCCTTAGTTCAAGAAAGGATGGTTAAAAACACATTGCACACGAAAAAATATATGAACTTACCTGATTATGGCATCCTGTTTTCTGTTCTCCTACTGGGCGCTGGGCAAAAAGGGATCAGCAGCTGTCAGCTCACACAGGCAGTCGGGAGCAGGAACAGAGGGCAGTGGTCGAAGCAGAAATTTAGAAGTGGGGGTATGGAAAATATAAGTGAATGGAGTATGAAGGCTTGATTTTTTATTTTTTTTAACACTTGTCCCCTCTGTGCATTTCCATTCTTCTTTACATTCTTTACATCCATTTTTCTTTGTGTTTTATGATGGCTGCATCCCTGACATTCCCATTCTTAAGATGTCTCTCCCTTTACATTTGCTTTTACCTATGCCCCTGCACCATCCTCTCCTTTGTCCCTCTCACTTAACCCCCTGCACCACCTTCTCCGCTGGCTCTCACACATCTTCCTGCACCACCTACTCCCTTGGCTCTCTCACACGTCTTCCTGCACCGTCTTCCCCCCTGGCACTCACACGTCTTCCTGCACCCTCTACCACCCTGGCTCTCTCACCCCCTCTCCCAGCGCCCCCTTCCCCTTTGGCTCTCTCACCCCCTCTCCCAGCACCCCCTTCCCCTTTGGATCTCTCACCCCCTCTCCAAGCACCTCCTTCCTCTTTAGATCTCTTACCCCCTCTCCCAGCACCCCCTTCCTCTTTGGCTCTCTCACCCCCTCTCCCAGCACCCCCTTCCCCTTTGGCTCTCTCACCGCCTCTCCCAGCAGCCCTTCCCCTTTGGCTCTTTCACCCTTTCTCCCAGCACCCCCTTCCCCTTTGGCTCCCTCACCCCCTCTCCCAGCACCCACTGGCTCTTTCACCCCTTCTCCCAGCACCCGCTACCCCCTGGCTCTCTCACCCCCTCTCCCAGCACCCCCTGGCTCTCTCACCCCTTCTCCCAGCACCCCATACCCCCTGGCTCTCTCTCCCCCTCTCCCAGCACTCCCTGGCTCTCTCACCCCCTCTCCCAGCACCCCCTTCCCCCTGGCTCTCCCACCCCTCTCACAGCACCCCTTCCCCTTTTGCTCTCTCACCCCCTCTCACAGAACCACTTCCACCTTTGGCTTTCTCACCCCCTCTCCCAGCACCCCCTTCCCCCTGGCTCTCTCACCCCTCTGCCAGCACCCCCTAACCCCTGGCTCTCTAAACCCTCTCACAACACCCCTTCCACTTTGGCTCTCTCACCCCCTTTCCCACCACCCCCTTCAGCTCTCTCACCCCCTCTCCCAGCACCCCCTGGCTCTCTCACCCCTTCTCCCAGCACCCCATACCCCCTGACTCTCTCACCCCCTCTCCCATCACCCCCTTCCCCCTGGCTCTCCCACCCCCCTCACAGCACCCCTTCCCCCTGGCTCTCTCACCCCCTTTCCCACCACCCCATTTGGCTCTCTCACCCCCTCTCCCAGCACCCCCTGGCTCTCTCACCCCCTCTCCCAGCAGCACTTAACCACTGGCTCTCTCACCCCCTCTCACAGCACCCCTTCCCCTTTGGCTCTCTCATCCCCTCTCCCAGCAACCCCTTCCCCTTTGGCTTTCTCAACCTCTCTCCCAGCACCACCTGGCTCTCTCAACCCCTCTCCCAGCACCTGCTACCCCCTGGCTCTCTCATCCCCTCTCCCAGCACCCACTGGCTCTCTCACCCCTCTCCCAGCACCCCTTCCCCTTTGGATCTCTCACTCCCTCTCCCAGTACCCCCTAAACCCTGGCTCTCTCACCCCTCTCACAGCACCCCTTCCCCTTTGGCTTTCTCACCCCCTTTCCCAGCACCCCCTTCCCCTTTGGCTCTCTCACCCCCTCTCCCAGCACCCCCTGGCTCTCTCACCCCTCTCCCAGCACCCCCTGGCTCTCTAACCCCCTCTCCCAGAACCCCCTTCCACCTGGCTCTCTCACCCCTCTCACAGCACCCCTTCCCCTTTGGATCTCTCACCCCTCTCCCAGCACCCCCGACCCCCTGACTCTCTCACACTCTTGACCTTCCCCCACAAGAATAATGGGACCCCCGCGCCCCCCCCCCGCGCGATCTTCGGCTGAAATGATTGGTTCATTTGGACCACCACAAAACGAGCTGGACCCCCACAAAACGAGCTGGCAAAGAAAAAAAAGAGGTGCAAGATGGAATTCTCCTTGAGCCCTCCCACCCACCCTTATGTTGCGGAAAAAGGACATGCACCCTTTAACAAACCAATCATTTCAGCAACAGGGCCTACCAAACTACTGTGGCTGAAATAATTGGTTTGTTTGGGCCCCCACACAAAAAAAGCAATTCATCTCTCCCTGTACAAAGTAAACTGGCTCTACTGAGGCAAGATGTCGTCCTTATTCTCATCCTCTGATTCCTCGCCCCCTTCAGTGTGTACTTCCTCATCCTCACACATTATTAATTCGTCCCCGCTGGACTCCACAATCACAGGTCCCTCTGTAGTCTCTGGAGGCCATTGCTGGTCTTCATTAAAGAATTGATAATTCATTTTGATGAACATCCTCTTCTCCACATTTTGCGGAAGCAACCTCCTTCACCGCTTACTGACCAGGTTCCCCGCTGCACTAAAAACTCTTTCCAAGTACACACTGGAGGGGGGACAACTCAGGTAAAATATAGCCAGTTTGTACAGGGGCTTCCAAACTGCCTTTTTTTCCTGCCAGTACAAGTAAGGACTGTCTGACATGTCTGACATGTCTACTTGGATGCTGTCGCCAAAGTAATCCTCCACCATTTTTTCAATAGTGACAGCATCCAATGCAGCGACAATAGACATGTCAGCAATCGTTGGCAGGTCCTTCAGTCCGGACCAGATGTTCAAATTCGCTCCTGCCTGCTCTGCATCCCCGCCAGCGGGTTGTTTAGGAAATCTCAGCTGTTTCCTCACAGCCACAGGTGTGGAAGAAATTAAAGGAGGAGCTGTTGCCATGTCACGGTCCTCTTCAGATGACAATCTCCTGATCAGCAGGTCTTTGCACCGCTGTAGACTTGTGTCCGCCGGAAACAGAGACACGACATACGCTTTAAACCGAGGATCGAGCACGGTGGCCAGAATGTATTCCTCTGACTTTAAAAGACTGACCACCCTCGGATCCTGGCAAAGCGTACGAAGGGCTTCATCCACAAGAGCTACATGCTTTGTGGAATCGCAATGCTTTACCAGCTCCTCCCTCACTTTCTCCAGCTGCTTCTGCAACAGCCTGATCAGGGGAATCACCTGACTCAAGCTGGCAGTGTCGGAACTGACTTCTCGTGTGGCAAGTTCAAACGGCTGGAGAACCTTGCACAACAAGGAAATCAGTCTCCACTGCGCTTGACTCAGGCGCATCCCCACTCCTTTGCCTATGTCGAAGTGGCTGTGTAGGCTTGAATGGCCTTTTGCTGCTCCTCCATCCTCTGCAGCATATAGAGGGTGGAGTTTCAGCGCGTCACAACCTCTTGTTTGAGGTGATGGCAGGGCAGGTTCAGGCGTTTTTAATGGTGGTCCAGTCTTCGGTAGCAGTGGCAGAATGGCGAAAGTGTCCCGCAATTTTGCGGGCCACCGCAAGCATATCCTGCACACCCCTGTCATTTTTAAGATAATGCTGCACCACCAAATTTATTGTGTGGGCAAAACATGGCACGTGCTGGAAATTGCCCATATGTAATGCCCGCACAATGTTACTGGCGTTGTCCGACACCACAAATCCCCAGGAGAGTCTAAGTGGGGTAAGCCACTGCGAGATGATTTCCCTTTCCCCCAGTTTCTCTAAGAGGTTGTCGGCGTTGTGCCTCTTACTAAAAACCGGTGATACACAATGTTCCCTGCCTTGGAACGAGCAGTCGTTTCGGAGATGCTGCTACTTATGCTGCTGCTGCTGTTTCTGCGGAAGGCGATGCATCTACTCAGTGGGCTGTCACAGTCATATAGTTGTTAGTTTGCGCTGAACCACTTGTCCACATGTCCGTGGTTAAGTGGACAGTGGGTACAACCGAATTTTTCAGAGCACTGAGGACACTTTTTCGTACTCACAATACCTCCATCAACTGTCTAAATCCCACTCCAATGATGGCGGACACCGGACGCACGTCTAACACCAACAAAGCTGTCAAGGCCGCAGTTAACCACTTTGCCATAGGATGACTGCTGTCGTACTTCGTGCTCATGGCAAACGACTGTTGTACGGTCAATTGCTTAGTGAAAGACATAGCCGTCTTACGACTTCCCCTCTGGGATGATGACCGACTCCCAGCAGCAACAGCAGCAGCGGCAGTGGTAGGCGTACCGCTGCAGGATCCTCCGGAAGAATCCCGGATTGAAGAGGACTCAGTCATGCCGGTGACATGGGCTGCAGGACTATCTCCGATACAGATCGAGGAGGAAATTGACGAGGAGGGTGTTGCTGGTTTGGATACAACGGTACCAAGGGATTTAGGTGTCCCTGGACTGCTGACGGTCCTAGCCACAGTTCCCGAACTAAACACAGAATTATGAAGGGTCTTCAGGTGACATATAAGGGAGGATGTCCCTAGGTGGCCAAGATCCTTAACCCTGCTTATTGCAGCTTTACATAAGCTACATATGGCAATACATTTGTTGTCCGGATTGGGATAGAAACATTTCTAGATCGAAGAGGTGGATTTATTGGTCTTCTGCCCAAGCATGACGATGGGCTTTTTCATCCCATGGACAACAACTTTTCCCCCCCCTGGTGCCTCATTTACGAAAACCACATCAGCATCCTCCTCGTCAACTTCCTCCTCAGCGCCAACTACATAAATATCCTCCTCCTGGTGTACAACATTGATACCTTCATTATCAAAATCTGGAACTGCACTGTGGGTGATCCTTCCAGCATATGCAGAGGGCGTGCTGCAAATGGTGGAAGGAGCCACCTCTTCCCGTACAGTGCTGGGAAGGTCAGGCATCGCAACCACCAACACCCTTGGACTCTCCTTGGGGATTTGTGAGGCCATGTCTTTAGAAGGCAGAGTTGTTTGCTGTGTTTTTGATGACAGCTTAACTCTCTTATATTTTCTAGAGGGGGGGGAGGAGGAGGGCTTAGATCGTTGGGTGAAGCTGAACCACTAGTCATGAACACGGGCCAGGGCCTAAGCCGTTCCATGCCACTCCGTGTCGTAAATGGCATATTGGCAAGTTTACGTTTCTCTTCAGATGATTTTAATTTCTTTTTTTGGATCATTTTAGTGAACTTTGTCTTTTTGGATTTTACATGCCCTCTACTATGACATTGGGTATCAGCCTTGGCAGACAACGTTGATGGCATTTCATCGTCTATGTAATGACTAGTGGCAGCAGCTTCAGCATTAGGAGGAAGTGGTTCTTGATCTTTCCCTACTTTATCATCCACATTTTTGTTCTCCATTATATGCAGCACAAGAGAGCGTACCCCTAAAGCACACACAATCGGCAAAGCCTTTAAAAATTATATGCAGCACAGGAGAGTACCACTGGACTGGAGTTATATGGCTGTACCACTGGACTTATACGGCAGGATCAGTTGACTTATACAGCAGTACCACTGGACTTATACGGCAGGATCAGTGGACTTATACGGCAGGATCAGTGGACTTATACGGCAGGATCAGTGGACTTATACATCAGTACCACCGGACTTATACGGCAGGATTAGTGGACTTATACGGCAGTAACACTGGACTTATACGGCAGTACCACTGGACTGGATTTAAGCAGCACAGGACAGCACCACTGGATTTAAATGGCTGTACCACTGGACTGGACACAGGACAGCACCACTGGACTGGAGTTAAGCAGCACAGGACAGCACCACTGGATTTAAATGGCTGTACCACTGGACTAGACACAGGACAGCACCATTGGACTGGACTTATATGACAGTACCACTGGACTGGACTTAAGCAGCACAGGACAGCACCACTGGATTTAAATGGCTGTACCACTGGACTGGACTGGACTTATATGGCAGTGACAACACAAGACAGCACCACTGGAATTATGGCAGCACCACCACTGGACTGAGCAGGACAGAGCACAGGACAGCACCACTGGACTGAGCAGGACAGCACCACTGGACTGAGCAGGACAGAGCACAGGACACCACCACTAGACTGAGCAGCACAGAGGACACCACAAAAACACCCTCCCTCTTACTTCTCCAATGCCCGAGTGAAGATGGTGGCGGGAAGCGGGGAATAATATGAATCCGGATCTCGCGAGATCCGACGGTGGGATGATGACGTTTTGCTTTGTTCTGAGTTTTGCGTCGGGCGGGAATCCCCGAACAGTGCTCGGATCCGGGCTCGGAGCGGCACTGTTTGGGGGTGTTAGGATTTCAAAAATCC
Source organism: Mixophyes fleayi (assembly GCF_038048845.1). NCBI lineage: Eukaryota > Metazoa > Chordata > Amphibia > Anura > Limnodynastidae > Mixophyes > Mixophyes fleayi. The sequence continues at coordinate 200,979,072 of NC_134404.1, forward strand.
AAACCCGCTCACCCCTACCCTGCAAGCTATTAGCTGGCTAGCTAATGGCAAAGCACGCTGAAACTTGTAGGTTCACACCACCTGTAGAGCCACACTTTGGCCAGGTCTGCTCTAGATCAACTTTAAATTTCAGTGTAAAAATAAAGCTATCAAGTATTTGTGTGCTACATGAAAAAGCAGCCAGTATTTTCCTTACATGCAAAATAATAAACTAATTTGCAACCCTTAAATTGTAACATGGTTTATCCAGGATCAAATTTACTCCTTGTTTGCCTTGTTCTCCTTAACGGCTCAGAGGTTATACAAATGTGCAATTGGCAAAATCTGGTTCAAGCAGCAAACAGGATAATTACAGTCACAAGCAAAAGTCAGATACCAGAATGCAGAAATGCAGTACTGCAGCACGGCAAAGCTTGTGTGTGAACATTATAATCAGCAACTACTCACTGACACAGGTAGCTATTTAACATAGCAATGTTTCATTTGTGTGTTTTACTTATATAATCTGTGCAATCAATACATAGGACCAAATAAAGGCTGTGTTAGTTCCATATCAATGTGTAAGGGTTTGTGTATTCTCTGGAGGCACAAAAATATGGATACAATGGAAGGAAACAGTGTAGTAAAATTGTCAACTCATAGCAATTATTAGTTCAATTTCAATGGCACTTCTTAAATCCATTAAATCCATTAATTGCACTGTACTGCAATGTTAGGGTATACCGCATTTTCTTCTCATCGTATAAGATCATATCTTATGGTATAAAACTCCAACTAAAATCTTTAGGGTCCATTAATAAAGCATCAAATAGTAAAATGTAGGATGCTTTCATTTACTAGGCAGTTATTTTGTTAGTTGTTTTCTGTGATTTATGGCACAATAATTTCAATACAGTTTTGAGTGGAGCATATTGCTGAGTGCATACTTTCACATTTAAAACACTGGAAGTTTGAGGTTTATTGATGACATTATAGATATGAGATGATATTTAAAAAAGTGACTGGTTCTCTGTTGCAAAAGCACCTTTGCAGCAGTTAAAGAGTGAAGATTATTCTGCACAGTTTTAGGATGCTGGTATAGGTCATGGTCATGCCAGGCTCGACCTCTGCAGCAATTCTATAAAAAGAGCAGTGGGTTAAGTTGTGAATGTAGTGAAGTACTATTGGTAATTCATTCTTCTGAACAAAGAAAACCTAAAAAGTATGCAACTTAGATAATGAGTGACAACTGCATTTTTGGTAGTGGTGTTCTTACTACTGGCTAATCACCTTTATTATATGTATGGCATTTTTATCATACAAAGGTGTCCACTATAACATATTTTCAACTGGTTAACATGGTACACTATTCTTTTTTCACATTTTTACACATAAATTCTTATGCACTTTTTCACATTTTACTGCACGTCTATGCATCTCTACTTGGAAGACATACTGTATGGCTATGCAGTAATAATCCTTTGTGTTATAAACTGATTTAGATAGTTTTTTCTGTAATTTCACTTCTGATCTGTTCATGCTAGCACAATCACACATGTAAAGAACGATAAACACTATTTAGCAGAAGAATGTTGTCAATATACATTGTCACTAGTGTGTTTGTTAATCTTATATGAAAGGATTGTTTGGTGTTATTTAAAAAATAAAATAATAATTTGGCCACCTTTGTGTCTTTATATTTACTTGATAAATTAAAAGAAGTTTATGGAGAAATAACAAAGGAGCAAAATAACATAACAAGGGTTAATAAAGTAGGTCTCTTATTTTCTGTACAGATGTAGCTATGTGATGTTATTACACCTAAAATATTGCCATGCTTTTTTATTGTTGACTGCTTGTTGGTACATGTGCTTATGTCACCAGACTCAGTCCACAAACCATTTTTTTAAGTACTGCAGCTGAAAATCACATCTGATATCCATTATTGTATGGAAAAATTGACTACAACAAAAGGAAACATTTTAAAATCCATTGTCTTTGTAATGTTACTCAGCCTATGACACAAATACATTATGTACGTCAGTCGCTAAATGGATCTGTGTATTCTTTTATGTAGTCTTATATTCTGCATCAACCCTTAACCGTCATACAATCTACATCAAGCACATTTGAATTACTTTATACTGTATGTTTGCAACCATTAGCTATGATTTAGTCTTTCCCAGTTCTTGGATATGGAGATAATCATACATATCCATAAGAATCTGAATTGCAGCAATTTCAACTATTTCCATTAATATAATTTGCAATATCAGCAAATTATGAAACCTACATTTTAAATACAGGACTAAAGTGACACAGTAATACATTCAATGGATAATGTTTGTGATATTAGGTCGTAAGAAAACACATATGACACCCTAAAGGTGGGTGTTGAGAGGAGAGTACCTGGTCCATGGATGCTTTTCTTCCGGTCACGGCACTGCAGTGCGATACAGGGGCAAATGCAAGATTTCTAGAGGGGGGTTTCCAAGCCACATTGCCAGAGTGGGCATACAATTGGTGTGGCTATCATTTTAGCCAGTGCTAGACAGCACTACAACTCCTTCAAATACATGGGCAATGCTTCTTGCACTATTGTTAGAAGCGCGCAGAACCCCCTTCACGAGCAGAACCATGTGAAGCAGGAAATAGTCCTGACTGAGATGGAAAGTAACCCAAATTCAGGACTGTCCCACTAGAATCAGGACAGCTGGCACACTGTCCTGCTCTTTCCTACCAGTTTTTGCAGCTTTCACAGCTTGAAACTGATCGTGTTGCTGCTTGTCGCAATCCTGGAATGTTGAGGTCCTGGAAAAAGGATAGGTCCATGAAACAGGGAAAGCCTTGAAATGAGTGAAAACACTAGGACCCCCCAACCAGCCCAGATGTTAAATCAGTAGCATGTAGAACCCACATTTAATAATTAGAACTGCCGACCTGCAAGCTGCCTCGACATAGCAATCACAAATAATAAATAGACCTATTTCACCCCAACATTAAATTAATAGCATTTATATTAATAAACAGACATATTCCCCGTAACTTGCCCCTCCATTAAATTAATGGTTTTCACATTTAATAAATACACCTATTTCCTTCCACACAGCCTCCCCAAACTCAGCTCCACATTCAATTAATAACCCTGCAAACACCCCATCATTAAATGAATAGTCCCATCATCCCACCTTAAATTAATAGTCAATACCATGACCCAGCTATTAAATGAATTATCCTCCACCATCAAATTTATAGATTCAACCATAATCCCACCAATAAATGAATAATTCCCATCCATGATTAAATGATTAACTCCCACCCCAACTCTCATCCCCTCCCCCATTGAATTAGGTCAAACTGCGCGCCTAGGGAAAATATTGAAACCCCTCTTGTAAACCAGCAAAATACCACTTTTTTCCCTCTAACACACAAAGACATTCACAGCTAACCCTGAATGGAGACAGTTGGTACAATAGTGTTGGTACAGCACTCTAATGTCAGTGTGCACAACTCTATATGCCCAATAAGCTTAAGTAGCTTGATCCATAATGTTGCCAAATCTCAGATCACTGGTGACAAACCTTCCAAAATGAGTTATAATTTTTTATAGAAGAGATATGTGTATAAATACAATTTCAGGTGCAGAAATACAATATCTGCCAACACTTACACAGGCACACCTGCAGAACCAGATATCTTATACACATACTCAACTAAGTATTAGTCACCCACCATTAAGTGATTAATCCCCACCACATCATTAAACTATTAACCTAAGGTTCTACTCACATTACATTAACCTCTCCTTCCCCCACACTTACCTTCTTCCATTCTGCATTTTAGAGACAAACTCTTCTGTATGCCTATATTGCTGCAATCATCCGTGAGATGCATTATTATGTAGTGCACACCCCACATGTTATTCATGCACACAGAGAAACCTAGAGAAAGATACTCGCAGCTATGCTCCACAGCCCACCACTGGAGGGGTGTGTCTAGCACCACCTAGGGGGGAAGGTATCTATAGTGCCCCCAGATAATATTATGCCACACAGTAGAGCCCACAGTTTTTATTTTGCCACACAGTAGTGTCCCAAATTCATATTATGTCTCACAGGAGTGCGCTGAATTCATATTATATCAAACACTAGTGCCCCAAGTTCACACTATGCCACAAAGTAGTGCCCCAAGTACATACTATGACATAACAGTTCATGTTATGTCACAGTAGTGCCCCCAGTTCGTATTATGACACACAAAAGTGCTCCAAGTTCATATTATGCCACGGTAGTACCTCCAGTTCATATTATTCCATAGTAGTGCCTCCAGTTTATATTATGCCACACAGTAGTGTCCCCAGTTTCTATTATGCCACAGTGGTGCCCCCAGTTATTTTTATGCCACACAATAGTGCCCACAATTAATTTTTTTCCACACAGTAGTGCACCAAGTACATACTATGCCATAACAGTGTCATAAGTTCATATTATGCTACAGTAGAGCCCCCAGTTCGTATTATGACACACAAAAGTGCTCCAAGTTCATATTATGCCACGGTAGTACCTCCAGTTCATGTTATGCCATAGTAGTGCCCCAGTTTATATTATGCCACAAGTGCCCCCAATTCATATTATGCCACACAGTAGGGTCTCCAGTTCCTATTATGCCGCAGTGGTGCCCCCAGTTATTTTTATGCCACACAATAGTGCTCACAATTAATGTTTTGCCACACAGTAGTTCACCCAGTTCCCATTATGCCACACAGAAGCACCCCAAGATCATATTATGCCCCCAGTACATATTCAGTCTGTAATTCAGTTATAACTGGGATCATTCTTCATGTATGTACTGTGAGATTGGGTAATATACCCCACCTGTTAAGCAAATATCTCTGCAAATTTAGCTCACCAGCTCTGAAAATGTAATATATACTCTGTAGTGAGTGAGAATACACAGTCAGTTTGATTTCACAGATCTGTTTCCTGTTGTGTAGATAGATTTCGGCTCCATTTTCACTATCACTGGTGTCAGATCTTTTCTCTAGTGACAGCTTCTCTGTAGCTACTGTAATAAAGTTCTTCCACGTGCAGTTTTCTGGCTGGCAACACACATCAACCCTCTGCAGCAGTCTAACTCTCAGTAACGACACTTGCCTCACTTTTCCTCACAACAGCATAGCAGAAAACATGTGTCTTTTCATAATGTATCTTTATCACTCATGCACTCTCTCACTGAGGCTCCTCCTCTCCACAGTCTCTGTCTCGGGAATTCTGGAACTATCCAGCAGCCTCAGAACTTGGGTTTTCACTGGGTCCTAGAGTCTCTTCTGTATTAGGCTGTGACACAGTCCTGTTCCACAGGGTCCTAGTGCCCTGCAGTTTCTGGGTATCACACACACAAGCTATTTAATGATATTGGCTAGAAACTGAAGGAAAGGACAACCAAGGAAATACCATATTATCTGTGCTGCATGCAACACCTGAAATACAGCTGGAGCTAAGGTAGCCTGAGGTAAATAAATAAGTGGCTGAGAATTTGTTGGAGGAAGGAGGGTTTGGGGCTTTTGGAGAACTGGGCCAATTTCTCTCTGAGCTACAGGCTGTATACTGCACCCCACACCTTGGGATGCCCGGGCCAATGCTAAGTAACTAAGGTATGCATGGCCAGCGGGTGCACATTTTTTCAAATAATCCTTTTTATTATTTTTTAATACTGCAAAGGTCTGTGCTCATGATCAAAAGCAGCAGCACTGATCTATTCAAAAGGTGTCCAGCACCTGCAATAGATATACCTGTTGACAGACATATCTGAGGATGTGTCCACTTATATTTTAACTGCAATAATGTTTTCACACCTTCACTGTACTCTACCTTACGCTTGGTTGCCTCTTCCCCAGGGCCATCTTTCCGACTGGGCACGATGGACAGGTGCCCGGGGGCCCAGCGGACAAGGGGGCCTGAGGCAGGACTCCTGTATAAAAAAAAAAAAAGAAAAAAAGTTACCTCTTGCTGTCACCTGGCGATCCGGCTCCCTCCCTGGTCCCCTCTTCCATGCTGTGCTTGCAATGAATTTCGGACGTGATGACATCATCACGCCCGACATTCACTGCGAGCACAGCATGGAGGGGCGCAGCACAGAGGAGCACAGGACAGCGATGAAGAAGAGAGGGGGATCGGACTCGGAGAACAAGAAAAGAGTGATATATATATATATATACACACACACACACACACACACACACACACACGTTAACCCGTGCATGATACTCATGCATTCTAGTCAAATCAAGCTACTTAAGGTGTTAAAAAGGTTCTTGTCATGCATTTGGGCCATAGCCCAGGCCTCAACCACCAACCACTCCTCTGTCACTCCCGGCAACCACCAACCACTCCCAACTGTCACTTCTCCTTCAAGAAATATATATATATATTTTTAAAATCTTTATAAACACTTTTAATAATTAACAAATGAAATTAACAAATTAAAAACATCTTAGTATACCAAATTTCAGCCCTTTCTGAATTTTTTTTTCCACACACACTAAGAATTTAGTAGGTCAGTGTATAACTCCGCCCAGCAGGTGGTGCTGCAGCTTGGTTTTATTTTTTCCACACACACACACACAGACAGACAGACTAACACACGCCACTAGACATTTATATATTAGATATACATTTAAATATATGTAATCACTTTTTTGTTATACACACACACACACACGCACACATATATGTGCCCTGGTGCACTGCTTTGCCCGGGGCCCATAATGTTGTTAAGATGGCCCTGCTCTTTCCTCCCCTTTTCTACCTCTCTAACCATAAGAAGAAAGGTGCAGCTTTATCTGCATATAGATTTTACACTTAAAATAGATCTATGTCCTTTGTTCCTAAGATATTGGTATCAGTAATTGTCAAGGAGAGAACAAGTTTGCATAAATCCTATGGGGCTGATGTTAAGTTGGGTGTAAGTCTGTCTGATTAACATAAAATATGCAAATTTGCACTGGAGATGCCCATATATAATATCATATGTCTGAATCAGAGCTGCTATCAGAAATTGTGGGGCCCAGTACAAATTAAATTGGCAGGGTCCCCTGCTTCTCTCTGACCTTCCCTGTCCCCTTAGATCCAGTGAAGGCAGAGGTGTAGAGTGAAGCTTTGCTGCCTGGAGAAACAATATGCCTCTCAGACTTCCCTGCATGCCATCGGATCTGCCCACATGCCCCACAGACCTTCTCACATGCCCCACAAACCTTCACATATGCCCTTTACCACAGAGAAAAGGAGGCTGGTCCTTTGATAAAAACAGCACAGACACCAAGAGGGAGAGAGAGATATCCTGTTTATGGCACTAACTGTGAAAAATAAATTTACTAGTATTAGCACCAGCACAGGGATTACCTTTGTAAAGGAGAAGTATACTGGTGAACCTTGTGAGTTTCATTTTCAAAATAGCCCCATCAGACCCCACATAACATTAATACCTACCCCACATATTATAATAACACCCCCATCCCTAACAATAATTCCCACACATTAAGATAAACACCCCTCATACACATAACATTAATCAAAACCATGTCACTTATCTACCAAAGCTGATAGAGGCAGCCACATGAAGAGAGGGAATGGGTGTCGCAAACCGGCTAGAGGAGGACAAGTTAGAGCAGATGGGAAGACTGGGATGGAGAATTGAGTCTTAAAAATGATGTGAAGTATGATTGATGTTACAAGATTAATGATAAGCACAACAAACGAAAATAAAAACAAGAATAATAAATTAAGATAAATATAATAATCAAATAAACATAAAAGATAAAATAATATTAAAATGAATATATAAACACAAAAAAGTGAGACTAAATAACAATAAGCCAAGAATGAATTAGACTGCAGAATATCAGCTGCATTGCATGGTGCGTGATGCTAGGTAAAACTGAGGTATTACAGGATAAAACACAGATTGGTATCATGAAATAAAAGGATGTAAATGGAAATAGAATACTACCAAATGTAGCAGGATGATTTCAATGTGCATAGATAATGGGTAAAAATGGGGTATTAATAAATAGACCACATTTGGGATCTCATGAAATAAAATATATATATTAAAATAATAGACTCAGAAATAAATGGGATAGCCATGTCCATGGCATTGTCAGGATAGGGTGTATCTAACCGGCATTGTCAGTGGGGTGGGTGATTTGTTTCTTAGAGGAGTTTATCAGATAAGTTTCTACCAGTTCAACTCAATGGCCACAGTGGAGGATGGGGGGTGTGCAAGGGGAATAATCCATATGTGGATGATGTGTTCAAATGGTGGTTGGGGGATAAAAATGTTGGGAATGACTCTTTAAGAAGAACAAAGCATAAAAAAGGAGTAACTTTGGGCAAAACCATGTTGCATTGTGCATTGGAGGGGGAGATAAATTTAAAATGTGGGGAGAGCTTTATAGTTTTAATAGGGCATGTCCTAGATCAACTTTAAATTTCAGTGTAAAAATAAAGCTAGTAAGTATATGTATGTTAGATGTAAAACAGCCAGTATTTAACTTATCTGCAAAATAAAAAAACTAATTTGCACCCCTTGCATTGGAACATGGTTTGTCCTGGAGAACATTTACTCCTTTTATTGTCTTACTTTCCTTAAGGACTCAGGCCCCTTTGTGTGTAGGTGCATCTCCTATGACAGTTGTAGAGATGCAGATTCTTTATTCTGAGCTGTAAAATCATTGTTGTATGGGGCAATCAGTTTAAATCAGATTTACATAAAGAATGGAGTGGTGGATTGGGTTGTTGTAAAAGTGCAGACGTTTATTAAACATTAAAATGACATTAACCACATACATAGTGGTTTTAGAAGTTCTGTATGTAGAAGTCCTGCAGCTACTTGCGTAAGCTGTATTTACTGTATTACAGCTTACGCAAGTAGGGTAGCTCATGCGCAATGAGCTACGTTACTTGCGTAAGCTCTATTTACAGTATTAGGTGATTCCCCCACTAGCGTGGGAAAGTCACATAATACAGTAGTTAGAGCTTGCACAATAAACGTAAGTAGGAGATGTTAGCGGCTGCTCCACAGTTTTTTTATTTTTCTTCAATCAAGATGAAAGTGTCATGGATCTTACAAATATGGGGCCCTCCTGGCCGAAGCAAAGAAGACTTCAATCAACAAGGGACCCCTTCTGGGCGAAGTACAGAAGATATTGGACAAGCCATCACTTTAGGAAGTATAATTTTGCTGGGACTGGGGCAAGCACAGACTATTGGAAGGTATAATTAATATGGGACTGGGGCAAGCAGACTTTGGAGAAGAAAGAAGACATCTTCGGTGAGTATTTGGAGTGTTTTCATTTTTATTAAATAGATGAAAATGAGGGTGGTTAGTGTGTTTATTGTGGGTTTTTTATTTTTAATAAATATGTGTGGTGTTTACAAGGGTGTTGTTATTTATTTAACATTTTTTTTGTGGACCTACAGGTCCCAGCAAGCCAGGGATGTCAGGGCATGTTGGCACTTGTGGTTCTCCAAATGCCAACATGCCCTGGCTGCCGTGGGTATGCTGGTGCTTGTAGTTATACAAGCACCAGCATGGCCACACTGTTTTTGGCAACCTGGCTGGCTGGGACTTGTAGTTTCACAAAACAAGATGGCGTCTGTTTATTTTTTTCACTCTTTATCGTCGTATTACCCTACTACCCACATCCCAGGGGTAGTAGGAAGAGCCCTAGTGCTATCAGCACTGGGCTGGTTCTTTCTAGGGGGGGGGAGCCCGCTTCCTAGGGAATCCAGCCCAGTGCTGAACAGTCTAGGATTGGTTAGTCATTATGGCAGGGGGACCCCTGCCGTGTGTCCCACTGCTATATTGCCGCCAACCCTGGCTGGTTTGCCTAGTGCTGGTAAAGTGAAAATCGGGGGGACCCCACGCAAAATTTTTCCCCGATTTTCACGGGACCAGCACTAGTCAGGCAGCACTAGGGTTAAGCATGAATAGCGGGGGGACCTCACGCTTTTTTTTTTTCAACTTTTATCTAATCTTTAACATTTTAACACTGCCAGGGAAGTGTAACAGTGATGGGTTTATACAACACGCTGCTATCAAGCAGCGTGTTGTATCTGGCGTGTTTTGAAGCAAACTCTCCTGGGTTTGCTTACTCGCAGCTTCATACATTGGAGACTTGCATAGCTGCAGTGGCAAACAGTCGGGAGTTTGATCTCTGGCGATTTTGCAAATAGCGATTTTTACAGAAGCACAACTCTGGCGATTTTGCATGAAATCTCAGCTTCATACATCTGCGAGTTTCAACTTTCCCGAGAAAATCGCTGGAGTTTCAAAATCGCACTTTTATACATTTACCCCCCGCTGTTAAGGAGCCAATGCAACGAGATGCCAGCTGTACACTGTGTAAGCTTTCCTAAAAAACATTCTACCTCCTTGCATTGTCTCATTAATAGCAGGAATGTAAGTTTCGGAGTTCAGATTTCCCTGAAAGGGATGCTGTTATCTTTTAACACAGGGATGTGCAGAGCCACCAAATAAACACAGAACATTTGAGAGCAAGGCTTTGTGTTGAAGTCATTTACATTTGACTTACAGAGAAAAACAAATTATAAATGGCTTAAATTGATACACAGTATTTACAATGCAGTTATGATTAGGCCTTATTCCTCACAATTATGTTATGGGTTAATCATTGTAACTGTAATTCTTCTATGTTCACTACATAATTAATTGTTACAATATGTTATAAATGTCACTTTTAACATTTTCTATTAGATAAAAAACAGAGACTTGGTTTTCTGTATAATCAAATAATTGTATTAGAATTAATAACAAACAAATAAAACAAACCACACATCATACATAATAAAAAATAAAATAAAATTTGAGTCATTTTCTTTTTCGCCTGCCCCGCGGCTGTGTAGTTTGCTTTTGCACCTGGCTTCTAGTTATTCATGATGTGGAAGGCTGTATAGAAGAAGCAGAGGTCATTGGGTTAGCAGAGAGTGGCTGGGCATAGGGGGCTGGGGGGCAAGATAGTTTTGAGAGAGAAAGATAGATTTGGGTTGGAGAAGCTAGTGGAGCAGCAGGTGAAAAGTGGGGACTGTAAATGGTGCATGATGGGGCAGAGGGTCTGGTGAGGGTAAATCGGTCTGAGGGCTAGCATAATTATTAGGATAATGGGAAGAAACTAAGGAAATTTAGGCAGCAAGGTTGAAAGTAAGATAGTGGGAAACCAGGCCAATGAAACGTGAAAATAAGTTTGTGAGTGTGAATTTAATAGTTGTGAGGTTAGTGTTCAATTTGAGGTCTGGCATAAGCCATTTTACTCACCAATAATATTGAAGCGGAAAACAATCTCACAAATTTCTGAGCTCCTGAAGTCATAAAATGGCAGGACTGAATGAGTATCTCACCAGTCCTTATATAAGGCATTCATATATGTTTTATTGTGATGTAATTGATGTGCACTCACTTGCAAATACCTGTACATAATTAGCATGCCCCTATTTGCCTGGATACTGTTGATGACCAAGAATAATTGACAGGTAAGGCAGACATCTTTATTCTCACAAACTGCACTCCTTTCCAGGTTTTGAAGCAGAGCATAACACTACTCTCTCTTTTCCTCAAGCTATCCATCAAGACTGGATCTTTGGCCAGTGAATCACTTGCCAAGCTGTCATGCTGGACTCGCTCCTCGAGAACCTGTTTAAACAGCGGGTATCAGTAGGTAAGGTAGTTTTGGGGGATATGCTAGCCACCACGTTCACAGTCTGGCCTTTAAGTGTCATGGCCAAAATAATCCTATCAAAACTCTTTGTTGCCCCAGGGGTGCAATACAATTTTACCCTGGGCATCTGTGAGACCTTGGCTCAAGTCAAGACAGAGCTGGAGACCAGTGTAAACTCACTCCCAGAGTTCACAACTGCCAGGACAATCTTGTTGTTCACCCATTCAATCCCTTTAAAAGACAGGCTGAGTCCTGGCGTGCGAACAACTGGACAACGACTAGCAGCAGTGTTCTCTTTGAGGACTTGGACTTGGGGTTAACCTATTTGGATGATCCAATTCTTCATGTTTAGTAAGTCCCTTAGCTCATTGTTTAACTGCTTATATAGCATTTCTACCTCTTCATTAGTCCAAAGCATCTTTCAGAGAGGATGCCAAGGTCACAGATTTGACCTCTTTTTAAGTGAATCAGCAGGTGGGGCATTACGATAACCTGCAGTTTTTTAAATTATGGCTTTCTTTGCAAACTGAATAGGTGCTTTCGTATAATAAACAGGTAAATAACAAACCTTCTCTGCACAGTGCTTTTGTTTGGGGCCACACCCAACTCACAACTTAGTAAATTACCAGGTGTGTCACTACAATGACCAGCAATACGTAAAACTTTTGCTTTCTTTGCAAACAAACAGCAGCTCAACAGTTCACAAGTTACAAGTTTATTGCTTTTCTCTGCTTCTCCACAGACAGTAATGTGTGCTTTCTCTACAATACAGCAATATTCCTCACTGCAACTGACAGCTATAAAACAGTTTGTTACTTGATAGTGGTATTGAACACATTTCAATCATTACCATTTTTTGGCTGGGTGGACAATAGGTTCTAGCTGTCCTTTGTAACCCATGATGATACCACTATGGTACTGACCCCCGGCAGATGAAAGACACAACAACTTTTTGCTTGAATAAACTGTGCTTTTATTGTTCACCTCACCAATAAGACAGTACACTTTTATTAGGATGACACCTGGAAACCCTACCGCTAGCTAGACACAGTTATTCTGCCTAGTCGCCAGCCAACTACTTGTCATCAATCGCACTGCACAAATGAACAATGCAGGTTTAAGTACAATAAACCCCTCCCTCTTGTTTAATTACTTCATTAGACCCTGTCTTCTACTTGTGTATCCTCCACTTTGGAATCTTGAGGGGTATATTTTCTAAACTACAGTTCTGAAAAAGTAGAGATGTTGCCTATAGCAACCAATCAGATTCTAGTTATCACTTATTTACTGCATTCTACAAGATGACAGTTAGAATCTGATTGGTTGCTATTGGCAACATCTCCAATTTCTCAAAACTGCAGTTGAGTAAACATACCCCTTGCTCTGCAAGCATTTAATCCAGTCTGCAACCTGTACCTGCAGACTCCCCAGGACTTGTCTCTATGCAGGAGAAGTGTGGCAGGCAAAAAAAACATTGTCACAATAAATATATATATATATATATATATATATATATATATATATATATATATATATATATAGTTCAGCATCAGTCACCCCTAACAAGAGCACAACTCAAGGTTAAATACACAAGGTCTCCTCCCACAGGCTTGGGTGACTGACAGGCGACACTCCCACCTTGCCTTTATAGGAAGTCTCCTGAGGTGCTCTGTAACGCCTATTCAGTACAGCCACCCCTATCAGCTCTGATGCTAGCTGTGGAAACAAACACGTTAAAGCATGTAAGTAAATCACATTTTACATCTACTTTATCACGTCTCCGACCTGTACATAACTGAACTTAAGCACAGTGCTACACCTGTATATAACTTGGTTTGCAGCCTATTACCTGCAGACTGTTAGCTCCATAGCTAATTTCACTCTGAGAGGCCTGTGGCAAACCACTCCCATTGCCACAATATATATATATATATATATATATATATATATATATATATATATATATATATATATATACTGTGACACTGAAACTTTTGGGTGGTTGATACACAAACAGCTTTGTGCTTGGAATAAACTGTACTGTTATTGTTTCATCACAATAAGCAGTAAATTTATGACTGGCTAGTCCCAGTTTCCCTCTCTCCCTCTCTGGTCACCAGCCATTAGCTGGCATTGGTTGCAAAGCATAAGTGCACAATACAGGTTTATATAGTTGAGACTCCTCGAACAGCCTAAGCTTGACAGACACTCCCACCTTGCCTTTAAAGGGAAGTCTCCTCAGATGCTCTTTAATTCCTTTTCACTGCAGACACACCTTTGCAGCTCTGCTGTTACTGTGGAAAAGCAACTTTCAAAGCATGTAAGTTAAATCACACTTTATACTTTTACTTTGTCACACATGTCTTGCATCTGTATTCCTGAACCTAGGTGCACTGTTATACCTGTGTGTATCTTGGTCTGCAGCCTTTACCTGCAGACTGTCAGCTGAATAGCTATAACTAAAGTCTTATATGTAGTCAATGAATGCACAGCAATTAAATGCAAATTCTCAAGTCTGACATCCGGATGATAAATAAACAGTGTGCAGGCTGAAGTCAAGATCTGGTGCAAAGGACAAGCTTAAGCGCCATCCATAGATATAAATTGAATGAGCAGTAGTCAAAATTCAAAACCTGAGCTGAATATACAGGAAACATATAAACAATAGTATGTTCACAGCCAGGATCCGGGATTTCAGTAATGAGCAGTCAGCGGTCAGACATCTGAGGGTAAATGTATCAAAGTGCGATTTTGCAAATCCAGCGATTTTCTCGGGAGAGTTGAAACTCGCAGATGTATGAAGCTGAGATTTCATGCAAAATCGTCAGAGTTCTGCTTCTATCAAAATCGCTATTTGCAAAATCGCCAGAGATCAAACTCCCGACTGTTTGCCACTGCAGCTATACAAGTCTCCAATGTATGAAGCTGCGAGTAAGTAGTATAAATTTAACCAATCCCCATTTTAAGCCTCTATCAACATAATCCTATATTTCAATATTCATGAATACATTTACATCATTTTAACTTTTCAGATTCATTTTAAAATTTTTAAAATACATAGGCACCACCTGTTTTTGTTCAACTTAATTAAGAGGAACGGCGTCCTTAGTCAATGTTTTTACATGTGTGAGTGATCTATTTAACAAAGGAAATAAGCAAATAAACAAGTACACGAACATAAACAAAAATAAGAATACCGTAAAATATTTGGGCTCTTAATGCACCCAACTAACTAAACAAATCAAAAAAATTACTTTGATGTTACTTCTCAGCTTCTTTTCTTATGTTTTTGGAATTAACAAATATTTTTTTGGAATGGTCCCAACAAGGTCCTTTCAAATGAAGCTCTAAGGATTACCTTGCCTGGTGTACCTTTATGCAGATGCAGTCTTTAGACTGATGGAAATAACGCTGCTCATCTTTTTATTGCAGAAAGGCAGTCTTAAAGGTCTTCACGCACTTGCTTAGAGCCTTGCAATAGTTCAAAATCAGTTCATCATTTAAATGCAGGCCAGCAAGGTGTGAGGTAACAGTATATGGAAAAGGTAGTCCTATGGGTCATTCCATTAATATCTCATCGGGGTTAGTCCAATTCTACTATTGGTGGTAGACCACACACTAATCAAACTTGCAACTGAAAGTGTGTATGAACATTTTAAACAAATGTTTAGAAATTTTAGCACTCTTATTTGTTAAAATACCATTGTGTCTCTCTATCTGACCTGTATGACTGGTAAATACTGCATAATGGAATTTCTGCAAAATTTGGCTATTTTCTTTTGCAGTCTGGTCAGTAACACGAGTAGCCATGTAAGCTATTTATAGTGAGTGAAATACTAATTTCAATGCCTTTTTCTTGTTTATATTTCTATAGTATCATCTGCTGCACAGGTTTTCATACAAATTGTTATCTATATTCAAAATAACAACATCTAAATAAAAATTACTTATATATGTACAAAAGTTCCCCGTGAGAGATGTCTCTAGCTGAAACGTAATGCCCCTAATAATATACATTGGGCAAGCACAAGTTTTTTGCTTCAGTGCCTTGTGTCTATCCTGAGAAAATAGTAGATTCTACTTGCTTTTGCAGAGGGAAAGGCAAAAAGTAAATCTTCTACATATTGTGCAAGAGCATAATATGTGTCCTTAGAGTGATAGAGACTCTGTGTGCCCTTACGAAAGCCTCATAGAACTGTACTGTAGACCATAGTAGATAAAAATCAAGGGCACTGAACATCAGTATAAACAGGAATATAGAATATATATGACCTCATTGAAAAATGCTGAAGGTATATATGAAAGTATTGTAGCAAGGTTAGGGACAATAGGAAACATAATTAAAACAGTGTTAGTCATAGCTTTAAGATATGGTAAGCATTTTTCCAGGTATCTCAATAAGGGGTGTTACAAGGATTTTTGGTAGGAAAAATTATTATTATTATTATTATTATTAATATTTATTTATAAGGCGCCACAAGGCATCTGCAGCGCCGTACAGAGACAAACAAAATTACAATACAATGGGAGACAGCACAGTACAGTAAACACAGCAACTCAGTAAGCTCAATGCACAGCTAGAGAGGGCGGGGAAGGGGGAGGGAGGATCCGCAAATGACGGGGCCCAAGAAGGAGGGCGCGGAAGACAGGGAGACCCCCAGGGGGGAGGAGGGAGCGAGAGTGGACGTGGGGTGGAGGCCCTCGAGGAGGAGGGCTAAGTAGCTGGAGAGCAGAGTTAGAAGTGGTGGAAACAGGAGGAGAGATGGCCCTGCTCAGAGGAGCGTACAATCTAAGGGGAGGGGTGGACAGACAGAGAGACGCAGGGGAGAGAGGGAGAGTAGGGGGACGGAGGCAGAAGATAAGGTAGGAAGTTAAGTGGGAGACAGAAAGGCTTTAAGAAAAAGGTGGGTTTTTAGGGCCCGTTTGAAACTGGACAGATTAGGGGAAGTTCTGATGGAGGGAGGGAGCTTGTTCCAGTGGAGGGGGGCAGCGTGGGCAAAGTCTTGGATACGCGAGTGGGAGGAGGTTATAAGGGGGGAAGAGAGGCGACGGTCAGAGGCAGAACGGAGAGGGCGGGATGGAGCATGAATAGAGAGGAGGGTGGAGAGGTAGGGCGCAGTGGAGTTGGCGAGGGCCTTGTAGGTGAGTGTGAGGAGCTTAAAGAGGATTCTGAAGGGGAATGGGAGCCAGTGAAGGGCTAGGTAGAGGGGGGAGACAAAAGAGGAGCGGCGAGAGAGGAAAATAAGCCTAGCTGCAGCGTTAAGGACGGATCGAAGGGGATCGAGATGAGAGTGGGGGAGGCCAGTGAGGAGGAGGTTGCAGTAGTCCAGGCGGGAGATGATCAGAGAGTGGATAAGGCATTTGGTGGCATCTTGGGAGAGGAAGGGCTGGATGCGAGCGATGTTGCGCAGCTGGAAGCGGCAGGATTTAGCAAGAGAGAGGATGTGGGGGCCAAAGGAGAGAGAGGAGTCGAGGATGGCACCAAGGCAGCGAAGTTGGGGGACAGGGGAGATAGAGGTGTTGTCGACAGTGATGGAGAGGTCAGAAGGGGATGGGGTATGAGAGGGAGGAAAAACTATGAGCTCAGTTTTGGCAAGGTTAAGTTTGAGGAATCGAGAGGACATCCAGGAGGAGATGGCAGAGAGGCAGGCGGACACCCTAGAGAGGAGGGAGGGAGAGAGATCAGGAGAGGAGAGGTATAGTTGAGTGTCGTCAGCGTAAAGGTGGTAGCTGAAGCCGAAGGAGCTGATGAGTTCACCAAGGGAGGAGGTGTATAGAGAGAAGAGTAAGGGTCCCAGAACAGAGCCCTGAGAGACCCCGACTGGAAGGGTGGATGGGGGGGAGAGAGACCCAGAGGTGGTGACAGAGAAGGAACGGTGAGTAAGGTAAGAGGTGAACCAGGACAGGACTGGGCCGGAGAGGCCGTAAGACTGGAGGGTGTGAAGGAGGAGGGGGTGGTCAACGGTGTCAAAGGCTGCAGAGAGGTCAAGGAGGATGAGAAGGGAGAAGTGGCCCCTGGTTTTTGCAGAGAGGAGATCATTGGTGACTTTAGCCAGGGCAGTTTCAGTGGAGTGGAGAGGGCGGAAACCAGACTGGAGAGGATCAAGGAGGGAGTATTCAGAAAGGTAGGAGGTGAGACGGCTGCAGACGAGCCTCTCGAGAATTTTGGAGGCAAAAGGGAGAAGAGATATGGGGCGATAGTTCGAGAGAGAAGTGGGGTCGAGATTAGGTTTCTTAAGAATGGGGGATACGAGAGCATGTTTGAAGGAGGAGGGGAAGATGCCAGATGAGAGGGAGAGATTAAAGAGGTGAGCGAGGTGGGAGCAGGTGGTGGGGAAAGGGAGCGAAGGAGGTGGGAGGAGATGGGATCCAGGGGACAGGTAGTGGGGGGGAGGATGAAATGAGAGAGTGGACTTCCTCGCCGGTGGTGGGACGGAAGGAGTGGAGGGGAAGGTGGTTGGGGGGGAGGACAGAAGAGTGGGAGGGGTGGAAGAGAGAGTGGCGGAGGAGATTTCAAGTCGGATGGCCTCGATTTTAGAGGAGAAGAAGGAGGCAAAATCAGAGGCAGTCAGGGAGGAGGGAGGGGGGGAGGGGAGGGGGCCAGGAGAGTGCTGAAGGTGGCAAAGAGGCGGCGGGGGTTAGAGGACTGGGAAGAGATGAGGGATTTAAAGAAAGATTGTTTAGCGAGTGAGAGGGCAGAGCTGTAGGATGAAAGGATGAATTTAAAGTGGAGGAAGTCAGCCAGGGAGCGGGATTTTCTCCAGTGACGTTCGGCGGAACGGGAGCATTTTTGGAGGAAGCGGGTAAATTTGGAGTGCCAGGGTTGGGGTTTGGAGCAGCGGGGGTGGACGGAGTGGGCAGGGGTGACCGCGTCCAGAGCGGAGGTGGGGGTGTGATTGTAGAGGGAAACCGCCTGGTTGGGGCAGGCCTGGGAGGAAAGGGGAGAAAGGAGGGTATCGAGAGAGGAGGACAGAGAGGCAGGGTCAAGAGCGTCGAGGTTGCGTATGGACAGAGTAGGTTTGGGCAGGGGGAGGGGAGCAGGAGAAGAGGAGAGAGAGAAGGAGAGGAGATGGTGGTCAGATAGAGGAAAGGGAGAGATGGAGAAGTCGGAGAGATTACATAGGTAGGAGAAGACAAGATCAAGAGAGTGACCAAGGCAGTGGGTAGAGGAGGAGGTCCATTGGGTGAGACCAAGGGAAGAAGAGAGGGTGAGCAGTTTGCTGGAAGCAGGGTAGGTGGGGTTGTCGATGGGGATGTTAAAGTCACCGAGAATGATCGAGGGGAGATTGAAGGAGAGGTAGTGAGGAAGCCAGCTAGCAAAGTTGTCAAGGAAGAGGGAGGTGGGGCCAGGGGGGCGGTAGATGACAGTGACGCGGAGATGGATGGGGTAGAAGAGGCGGATGGAGTGAGCTTCAAAAGAGAAGAAGGAGAGGGAGGGTTCAGGTGGAATGACAGGAAAATAAATAATTCATTGTCTGAATAAGTCCTGAAATACACAGTGTATTATTTGCTCACAGAGCCGTAATTTAAAATTGTAACGCCTGGGGCGAGAAACATAAATGCCGTGTTCTTAGCCCTGAAATTTAACCTAACGAACCTAAAATATTCATAAACTGCGCCCTCCGTTCAGCGTTGCGCCATGGATGGTCACCCTTATCGCACAACCCTAATAACGGTCCAGGTTGGCTCAGTCTGGGCCTGATTCATGTTTAAATATAAATATGTTTGTGTCCGATATCTTGCATGAAATAGCTCTATGCATGCTCTAAAACAAACCTTACACCAATGAATTGTTTACAATTCATATCTGAAAACAAATTACACTAACAACTGCCTGCGTTTTACAGAGAGGAAAAGGGGTGGGAAGGAGAGGATGGAGGGAGGAAAATACATTAAGTGTAAGTCAAGGGTGTTCGGATGCAGATGCGGCCAATTCAAGTTCTTAGTTTCTTGTGAAAGTGCCGGTTTTCGCGGATTTTTCCAGTGGTCTTAAATTTACTAAAGACCGAATCACCATTTAAAAGGCCAGAATTATCATTTTACAAAACCACCACTTTACAAATCGCCATCCCGATTTTAACGATGATTATACAAACCACCAAATATACTAAAATGGGATTTGTAAAACTGCAGCGAAACTGCCATCCAAATGGCCAATAAAAAAGAGGTGGCTGTGAGTAGCTAGATTAGCCCTCCCTGCTTTATTTAGAAATAATAGCCAATAAGCAGAGACAGAGTTATACTCCTACACTTCCAGGAGGGTAATAATTAGAGATGGTCACTGACCCCCGTGTTTTGGTTTTGTATTCGGTTTTGGATCTAGATTACCGTCGTGTTTTGGTTTTGGTATTATTTTTGCAAAACCGCCATTGCGTGTTTTGGTTTTGGTTTTGTTTGGTTTTGTTTTGCTATTTTGTTGGAAAATCAATGTTTTTGGGCCTAAAATAACCAAATTTAGTGCTCCACCTGTTTCTTGGATGAATAATGTAATTGTAAAGCTAATAAATTATAAAAAAAACCTGTTTAATTCCTTCATCAATTCTACACACAAACCAGATTGTCTTCCTATCCATCAATGCATATTGGCAATGCAGCCATCGTCTTTGGGTGTATATTACACACTACACTTATAGTTAAATATGTAAATAAATGGACAACGGCAGTTTGGTTTCTGTCTCTATAGGCCCCCATCCAGTTGTAGAAAACACAAAAAAAATCAGCCGTTATAGACTGTACAATATTATTTGAAATGGACAAAGGCAGTTTGGGGTCAGTCTGTGTATGACACCCTACCCATAATGAGAAATTGCCAAAACAGCAACCTGTCAAGATGGTACGTGATATGGAAATGCCCCAAATCCCTTTCCTCTTTGGGGGTAGATTGAACCCTGGACTTAAATAGAAAGTTTTAAAAATATATAATCGTCATTATCTGGATCTTCATCTTCACCCTCATCAGTGTGTACGTCATCATTACAGACTATCAATTCATCGCCACTTGAATCCGCCATTAGAGAACAGTCAGTGCTTGGATGTCTTTGATGGTGAAGGCCTTCCTCGTGGAAGATGTAGTTCATTTTTATAAACATCATTTTCTCCGCATTTTTTGCAAAGTAACCTTCTACGGCGATCACTGACTAAGTTCCTAGCTGTACTGAATACTCGTTCAGAGTACACACTGGAGGGTGGGCAGCTTAGGTATTGCATAGCAAGTTTGTACATCGGTTTCCAAATGGCCTGCTTTTCCTCCCAGTAAGGAAAGGGACTGTCTGACATTTCCATATCAATTACCTCTTGAAAATAATCCTTCACCATCCTTTGCATGTTTATACTCGTATTGGATGGAGTTATGGGCAAGGTGACACATTTTTTAGAAAAATTCTTCAAAGCAGCCCAGATGTTAAATTGTTCTGGTCTGCCACCTGCGTCTTCCCTGCTTCTTTTTGGGAAGTTTAATTTTTTACGAGCAGCAGCAGCTTGAGAAAGTGAAGGAGGACACGTCGTCAAGCCGAGGCCCAGTTCAGCGGCCAACTTGCTGAGCAATAGCTTCTTGCAACAGTTCACATCTCGCTCATTTACAAGTAAAGACTCAATGTAGGTCTTAAACCTTGGATCAAGCACAGTGGCCAAAACGTACTGATCCGAGTTCAAGATCTTAATAAGTCGAGGATCATTGTGAAGCGAATGAAGTACTTGATCGACAAGGCCAACATACTTTGCTGAATTGCTTGTTTTCAGCTCCTCCTTCAGTTTCTCAAGCTGCTTTTCCAGTAGTCTAATTAAAGGAATGACTTGGCTCAAACTAGCAGAGTCTGCACTCACCTCACACGTCACAACTTCAAATGGTTTCAGCACCTTGCACAGCACTGAAAGGATTCCCCAATGTGCAAGACTGAAATACATCCCCCCTCCTTTCCCAATGTCATGGCTTGTGCAATATGCTTGGATAGCTTTGCGCTGTTCCTCCATCCTCTGAAGCATGTACAGGGTGGAATTCCACCTAGTTACCACCTCTTGCTTAAGTTGGTGACAGGGCAAGTTAAACTGCTCTTGGAGCTGCTGTAATCTCCTACATGCTGTGGCTGAATGCCTGAAATGGCCTGAAATTTTACGGGCCACCGAAAGCATATCCTGCACCTCACGGTTATTTCGTAGGAAGCTCTGCGCCACCAAGTTGATGGTGAGAGCAAAACAGGGAATGTGCTGGAAATCACCCAGCTGTAATGCTCGCACTATATTGTTGGCGTTATCAGAAATGACATATCCTGGGGAGAGTCCAAGTGGTATAAGCCATGTATCAATCACATATCTTAGTTTGCGTAACAAATTGTCAGCTGTATGCCTGTTAGTGAAGCCGGTAATACAAAGAGTGGCCTGCCTGTGACAAATGTTACGTAGTGGTGTACATGCTGCTGCTGTTTCTGCTGGTGAAGGTGAATGACCAACCCCATTGGGCTGTCACAGTCATATAGTCTTTGGTTTGCCTACTTCCACTTGTCCACATATCTGTGGTTAAGTGGACAGTGGGCAGAATGGCATTTTTCAGCGCAATCTCTACATTTTTACACACTTTTTGGTATAGTTGTGGAATAGCTTTATGAGAAAAATGGTGTCGCGATGGAATTCTGTAACGCGGACACAAAACCTCAATTAACTGTGAAAAACCAGCTGCATTTATTGTGGAGATTGGACGCAGATCTAACACTAACATTGCAGCCATGGCGTCTGTGATTCGCTTGGCGACTGGGTAACTGCTGTCATATTTGCTTCCCCTAGCAAATGATAGTTTCACAGTTAAGTGCTGAAATGTAGGACTGCTCATTTTCTTGACCTGCCTCTGGACTGACGATTCACCCACAGCAGCAGCAACAGCAACAGCAGCAGTGGGACTAACGCTTTCTTCAGAGGAATCAATTAGAGTGCAGGAGTCATCCAGCCTTAATAAGTGGGATGCAGGGCTAACCCCGAGCGCTACTGAGGAGATTGATGAGGATGGTGTGGTGGGTGTATTTTGTAGCCGTCGGGATGTCCGTGACCGGAGGGTCTTAGCTGATGATGGAGTGCTGGGTTTTTTCTTGGAAGAAGTTTCAACTGTTCCCAACACTTTGCCATGAACTCTAGTTAAATGGCGTAACATAGACGAGGTTCCAAGATAGTTAAGGTCCCTCCCTCGACTGACTGTGGCTATACAATTGTTGTCTGGATTTGGGTAGAAATAATTCCACACATAAGAAGTGGATTTTTTTGTTTTATGGCCAGGCATGACAATGGCCTTTTTCTTGTCACGTGCAAGAACTGCTGCCACTGGTGCAGGACTTACACAAACAACTTCATCAGCATCCTCATTAGCGCCCTCGTTGCCTACACAAATCTCCCCCTCCTCTAATTCCAAAGTGGCATCCTCAATTGGTGTATCACCGGCTACACTCGGGCTGTGGAGGCACACATCAGCAGAACTGCTGAATGTGCCCTTCTTTATGGGTACACTAACAGAATGCTCACGATTAGACATACCACTGTTGGATGGACTCTCCACAGGGATTGGTGTCATTTCTGATTCAGAGCAAACATTATCCTCTAATGCCTTACTGTCATCTTGCAGCTCGACTTTTACGCGTAACAGTAATTGTGCACCACTTGTAGGCTCGGTAACATTTTTGGATCTGCCACTAATAGAGAAAGGCAAAGGCCTCATTCTCTCTTTGCCACTGCGTGTGTAGAATGGAATGTTAGCAATTTTTTTTTATCGGCAGTGAACTTTTCCTCAGTTAGACTTTGTTTTCGCTACAACACCGTGGTGTGTGTGTTTTTTTGGATGATTTCAAAAGACGGTGTAGTTTGACATCGCCTTTCCCAGATGATGTACTGGGAACACTACCATCAGGACTGGTGACAGAACCTGGTTGCTTATATCTGGACTGCTTTGAATCCATTCTGAGCCCAAAGCACTTGTAGTGCTTCAAATTATTTTTGACACTGCTGCAATATAGTTCTTTTTTCACAGCCAGATAAATTTCTGCAAAACAATGGGGGACACCCCAATAGCAAATGGAAGTGCTAAATATATAAATATATTTCTTTATTAATGTGCTGGTATATAGTTCTTTTTTCACAGCCAGATAAATTTCTGCAAAACAATGCGGGACACCCCAATAGCAAATGGAAGTGCTAAATATATAAATATATTTCTTTATTAATGTGCTGCTATATAGTTCTTTTTTCACAGCCAGATAAATTTCTGCAAAACAATGGGGAACACCCCAATAGCACTTGGAGTGCCAGAAACTGAACAAAAAATCTTCCTCTTTTTTCCTCTTACTGCTGTTACAACTGATTACAATGCTATTGAATACAATCAATCACTGTCCCTGCGCTGATATAGCCAGTGTGACTTAACCCTGCTCTCTCCCTGTCAAATGGCGATGGATTTCTGTGGAGGCTGGTATTTATGCTTTTTAAATCTCACGAGATCCGAGCTCAGAAAAACGAATACGTCACAATGACGTTTAGCCTCGATTTCGAAACCGAATGGGCGGGAGAGTGCCGAACGTACTCGGCTCAGTACTCGGATACCCTAAATTCGGTTGAATTCGGATCTCGGGGAACCGAGCCCGTCCATCTCGAGTAATAATTAATTTGTGAGCTCCTCCTATACCTCAGTTAGGGAATAAATTAATTAAAGCAACTGCACATGTTCCCGGATGCCTATGTTGGGACGCATTGCCATGACAAACGGGATGCAGGAGGAAACGAGTTGTGGACATTGACTTAATTAAGAATATCCCAAAAGCAGTCCTTGAGGACAGAAAGGCCTACAGATTGTGAAATTAAATATAATGCTCAGCCTAACCAATAATCCATATATTTATTGAGACATGGTATTAAATGGATCACTTACTTTTGTGAAGTTTTACAGATTTTTTTAAATTTTACTACAGGCAAGAACTTTTCACATATTTGCGATCTTGGTGATATATATATTCTTTGGAGTTCACTACCTAATTAACCTATCATGGCGCCGGTAATTTAGAATACTTGGCGTCCTGTTCTAGACTTTTTTAGTCTCTTATTTGGTGCCATATTTTTTTCACTTTTTCTCAGGGATATTCCATTTCCAGATCGCTCCCCAGTTTACAATAGGTAGGGATATTTTCACATATATCGCAATCTAGGGGAAATAATTAGGAGGATATCATCTATCCTAGGGAAATAACTGGGAGGTTACTATTACATTCCTCCTTCATTGTGGCACTTTATATATAGGTTACTTAATGTAACCTATAATTACAATTACCTAATGAGAACATCAAAACTTCCAAATTTTATCAGAGAGTAAAATCTAATTACCTTCTACCATTATAAATTGGTATTATCAGTGGATTATCTACATACCTTATTAAAGGAATATATTTTGAATTATATAAAGGCAATAAAGCTCTGCAACTTTACTTTGTATTTTTACTCACAACTAGCACATTTTAACCCTTCTATGTTTTTAACTATTTAGCTCAAAAAATCTGACACTTTCCATCTTTTAGAGTATACCTAATAAAAATAAGATTTTATTCCTTGTTATCTCAGAGTGCCCCAAATTTAAACATATTTTCTGATTTGTTTCTATGTACTCTTTCATGTGTTTAGGGTGCACCATACAGGATCATATTGATGTTATATCCTGAATTGTCATATACACAGACTCATTAAGGGATTTCAATTAATTAGCACACCTGGGGGTAAATGTATCAAGGTCCGATTTTTTTTCAGCGTGTTAAAATCGCAGCAAATCGTGGGTGATAACCCGCGATTTTAGTCCAAATTTTCTGAAATGTATCAAGCTGCAATTTTTACCCTGATCTTCAAAATCGCTGGTCATCTCTGGCGATTTGCTGCGATGTAAAACACTCCCGTGTTAGCTAACTCTCCGAGTACAGAGCGGAGCAGGCTCGGTAATTGGATAGCTAATGTTTGGCAGGGTTTGGTTCTCGGGGAACTGAGCCTGCCCATCTCTAGTATAAGCTGTTTGCAGAGGTCCTGCACCTTTTTTATTTTCCTTCAATCAAGCAAGACGATTCAGGGATGTTACAAATATGGGGCACCCTGGCTGAAGAACAGAAGACTGTAATCAACAATGGGGCTCCCCTGGCCAGAAGGACAGAAGACATTACAAGAAAGACTTTTGAATTACAAATTTATTTTGGACATGGTCAAGCATGGACTTTGGTTCCAAATTTTTTTTAGACTTTGTTTACAGCCATTTTGGGCTTAAAAGCTGCTGACAACAGAAGAAAACTTCATTGGTGAGTATATTAGGGATTTATTATTTTTAACAAAAATATGTAGTGTAAATAAGGGTGTTTACTGTCTTTATTGTGGGTATTATTATTTTTAATAAATGTTAGTGGTTGTAATGAGGAAGTTGTGATTTTGTTAACATTTTATTTTGTGGAACTACAGGTCCCAGCCAGCTGTGGGTGTCAGAGCATTTTGGCACTTGTGGTTCTCCAAGTGCCAACATGCCCTGGCTGCCATAGGTATGCTGATGCCCGAGTTATACAAGTAGCAGCATGCCCACACTATTTATGGCACCTGGCTGGACTTGTAGTTCCACAAAACAAAATGATGTCCGTTTGTTTTTTTTCAACATTATTTGCCGTTATTACACTACACCCACCACCCAGGAAGAGCCCTAGTGCTATCAGCACTGGGCAGGGTGTGCCTAGGGGAGGCCCGCTCGTTTTTTTCGGCGGACCCTACTTCCTAGGGAATCCAGCCCAGTGCTGAACAGCCTGACTAGTCTTTATGGCAGGGGGACCCCTGCCTCGTGTTACCCTGCTACAGTGCCACCAACCCCAGCTTGTTTGCCTAGTGCTGGTTCCGTGAAAATAGGGGGGGCCCACACAAAATCTTTTTCCGATTTTCAGGGAACCAGCAGTAGGCTGGCATCACTAGGGTTAAGACTAAATAGAGGGGGGACCCCACACTTTTTCTATTTTACACTTTGATCTATTTTTTACTGTTTTGACAGCTGCAGGAGCTCCGGCAGTATGACAGGGCAGTGTAACAATAATGTGTTTATACAACTTGATGCTAGCAAGCAGCGTGTTGTATCTGGCGTGTTTTAAAGCAAACTCTCCTGAGTTTGCTTAATTGCAGATTCATACATTTGAGATTTGTATAGCTGCAGTGGCAAACAGTCAGGAGTTTGATCTCTACCGATTTTGCAAATAGCGATTTTGACAGAAGCACAACTCTGACGATTTTACATGAAATCTCAGCTTCATACATCTGCGAGTTTCAACTATCCTGAAAAAAATCGCTGGATTTGCAAAATCGTACCTTGATACATTTATTCCCAGGTGTGGTTGTTCTCCTCTTTTTTGTGTATCTTAAAATGTGATCCAACTTTTGGTAATAGATTTAGTAATAGAATACAAAAGTGTTCAGATTATAGAAGACTTTATTGTTCACTCTGATATGGGCATTCATTAAAAAAATCAAAAAATTTTTGTAGGATCAACTAGAGCAGGTAAATTATCTTATCTGTCTTTCTCTAATTGTAAATGATTTTTTTTAAGATCCGTGGACTATCTCCTGAGGTTTCCTTGAGGGTTATGTTGGACAGATGTACCATAAGCTTAAGACCCGTCTGTCAAACATAAAAGGAAGATAAAGAATTATAAACTCCTATTGACACCTAAAGCGAATATGAATCTGGCAAAACTCTGGTTTGATTCTAAATATTCAGTTGCTCAGTTACTCTGGCAGTTCATAGAGAAAATACAAGTACCAGATGGGAAGAGGGAACAAAAATGTGCTCATCCTCAGATCTGAAGCCAAATGAATTCATAAATAAGGCACAATGTTCCCCAGAGGTTGAAATGAACAACTTGATATGAGCTGCTTCTTCATTCATTCTTCTAGTGTCTTAAAATACAGAGGACACAGTTATGGGACTGATGTCTAACACAATGGTGGATGATTGAGTTGGTTCGGGCAGGGATACTGTGATCTGTTAAAGCAAAATTGTTTTTACATGTGTTTAATTTCACAGGTCTCCAAATAAAGTGATACAAACTGTGCCATCAACAAAAGCTTCCATTTCTGTATTTGTCTGAGAGGCATGTTGGTGTCAGTAGCTGAGAGGGGGTACTGGCACTGAATTGCTGTTTGGAGGCTTCTGGGGTACCTCTTTGGTAAGTTGGCTCTCAATTTAAAAACACATATGTATGGCCCATATATATGGGACTCTCATTGTTTAGAGTAGGACCATCCTATTAGCAAAAGCGCCTTGGCGTGGTGGATGGCTTAAACATACATTTGCAAATGCGTGCAACAAAGACTTTTGCATTTTTATCTACAGTTGAAATGGCAGATCTGTTGCTGGCTATAGCAGTGTGCTGGGGGAAAAAATGTTGTGTGTATGTTCCTTGTATGATAACCCCACCCTTTCAAGCACCTGTTATGGCCTATAAATTGATTTGAGCAGCTTCCACTTCTATATTTGTCTGAGAGGCATGTTGGTGTCAGTAGCTGAGAGGGGGTACTGGCACTGAATTGCTGTTTGGAGGCTTCTGGGGTACCTCTTTGGTAAGTTGGCTCTCAATTTAAAAACACATATGTATGGCCCAAATATATGGGACTCTTATTGTTTAGAGTAGGACCATCCTATTAGCAAAAGCGCCTTTGCGTGGCGGATGGCTTAAACATACATTTGCAGATGTGTGCAACAAAGACTTTTGCATTTTTATCTACAGTAGAAATGGCAGATCTGTTGCTTGCTATAGCAGTGTGCTGGGGGGAAAATGTTGTGTGTATGTTCCTTGTAGGATAACCCCACCCTTTCAAGCACCTGTTATGGCCTATAAATTGATTTGAGCAGCTTCCACTTCTGTATTTGTCTGAGAGGCATGTTGGTGTCAGTAGCTGAGAGGGGGTACTGGCACTGAATTGCTGTTTGGAGGCTTCTGGGGTACCTCTTTAGTAAGTTGGCTCTCAATTTAAAAACACATATGTATGGCCCAAATATATGGGACTCTCATTGTTTAGAGTAGGACCGTCCTTTTAGCAAAAGCGCCTTGGCGTGGCGGATGGCTTAAACATACATTTGCAAATGTGTGCAACAAAGACTTTTGCATTTTTATCTACAGTAGAAATGGCAGATCTGTTGCTGGCTATAGCAGTGTTCTGGGGGAAAAAATGTTGTGTGTATGTTCCTTGTAGGATAACCCCACCCTTTCAAGCACCTGTTATGGCCTATAAATTGATTTGAGCAGCTTCCACTTCTGTATTTGTCTGAGAGGCATGTTGGTGTCAGTAGCTGAGAGGGGGTACTGGCACTGAATTGCTGTTTGGAGGCTTCTGGGGTACCTCTTTGGTAAGTTGGCTCTCAATTTAAAAACACATATGTATGGCCCAAATATATGGGACTCTCATTGTTTAGAGTAGGACCATCCTATTAGCAAAAGCGCCTTGGCGTGGCAGATGGCTTAAACATACATTTGCAAATGTGTGCAACAAAGACTTTTGCATTTTTATCTACAGTAGAAATGGCAGATCTGTTGCTGGCTATAGCAGTGTGCTGGGGGAAAAAATGTTGTCTGTATGTTCCTTGTAGGATAACCCCACCCTTTCAAGCACCTGTTATGGCCTATAAATTGATTTGAGCAGCTTCCACTTCTGTATTTGTCTGAGAGGCATGTTGGTGTCAGTAGCTGAGAGGGGGTACTGGCACTGAATTGCTGTTTGGAGGCTTCTGGGGTACCTCTTTGGTAAGTTGGCTCTCAATTTAAAAACACATATGTATGGCCCAAATATATGGGACTCTTATTGTTTAGAGTAGGACCATCCTATTAGCAAAAGCACCTTGGCGTGGCGGATGGCTTAAACATACATTTGCAGATGTGTGCAACAAAGACTTTTGCATTTTTATCTACAGTAGAAATGGCAGATCTGTTGCTTGCTATAGCAGTGTGCTGGGGGGAAAATGTTGTGTGTATGTTCCTTGTAGGATAACCCCGACCTTTCAAGCACCTGTTATGGCCTATAAATTGATTTGAGCAGCTTCCACTTCTGTATTTGTCTGAGAGGCATGTTGGTGTCAGTAGCTGAGAGGGGGTACTGGCACTGAATTGCTGTTTGGAGGCTTCTGGGGTACCTCTTTAGTAAGTTGGCTCTCAATTTAAAAACACATATGTATGGCCCAAATATATGGGACTCTCATTGTTTAGAGTAGAACCGTCCTTTTAGCAAAAGCGCCTTGGCGTGGCGGATGGCTTAAACATACATTTGCAAATGTGTGCAACAAAGACTTTTGCATTTTTATCTACAGTAGAAATGGCAGATCTGTTGCTGGCTATAGCAGTGTGCTGGGGGAAAAATGTTGTCTGTATGTTCCTTGTAGGATAACCCCACCCTTTCAAGCACCTGTTATGGCCTATAAATTGATTTGAGCAGCTTCCACTTCTGTATTTGTCTGAGAGGCATGTTGGTGTCAGTAGCTGAGAGGGGGTACTGGCACTGAATTGCTGTTTGGAGGCTTCTGGGGTACCTCTTTGGTAAGTTGGCTCTCAATTTAAAAACATATATGTATGACCCAAATATATGGGACTCTCATTGTTTAGAGTAGGACCATCCTATTAGCAAAAGCGCCTTGGCGTGGCGGATGGCTTAAACATACATTTGCAAATGTGTGCAACAAAGACTTTTGCATTTTTATCTACAGTAGAAATGGCAGATCTGTTGCTGGCGATAGCAGTGTGCTGGGGGAAAAAATGTTGTGTGTATGTTCCTTGTAGGATAACCCCACCCTTTCAAGCACCTGTTATGGCCTATAAATTGATTTGAGCAGCTTCCACTTCTGTATCAACAAAAGGTTGTTGAGGCTAAATTTCTAAATTTGTATTTAAATTTGTATGTGAAATAATACCTGTGTTTTGCATTATATTATTTTTAAGCAGATAATGCATGTGATTGCTCTGTAACTACGTTTTCATTGCTTGGCCACTAATGTTCATGTTATATCATTTAATTGTCCGATATGTCTATATAATGTCTGTCAAAAAAACCCTATTTCTCTGGCGCTAATAAACAAAAATTGAGAGAATATATATATAAAAAAACATTTAGGTATCAAATGCAGCAACTAAAAAAGAGGCAGTGTTAAACCTCTATAAGGATATAACAAATAAAAAACAAAAAGTTGCGCAGAATCTCCTAATATTTATTCGATAGATCAATGAGGATAAATAAAACATATAAAATAAGTGCACAATATGTAATGCAAAAAAAGATCAATTGAATAGATGTTCAAGCCACAGTTAAACCACAGGTGTTGATACAGATATTGTAATATAATTTTATACTCATAAATACCCCTTTAGCCTAAGATGGTAATTGCTATATAATATGATATTATCCAGCTGATGTACTAATGTTATAATATCAAAATGAATTGACATATATAACAGGGATATCCCTCTATATAATGTCTGTAACATGTAGAAGAGGTAGGATCTCTGAAACTTTATGCTTCCTCAATTGCTTCACAATAGACATGCTTTGAACTCCAGGTTGGAACACTCTGAATGGGTAATTTTCCTTTGAATGATTTTAGAATTGCATAAGCATATTGTGGCATGTTTGACACAACTTTTGGTAATCTATTTAATAATAGCGTATTAAAGAATTCAGACTATAAAGGACTATTCAGATTCAATTGTAAATAAATCATCACGTAGTGTCCTGAAATGGCCGCGAGACACTACGCTGCAATTTTTTTAGTGAAACTACAGTTCACTTTTGCTCGCACCCCATAAAGATGGCAGCAACACTAAGCGTTACTTGTTACCATATAAATGGTAATAAAGTACAGTCGCGATGTTCTCAGGAACATCGCCGCCAATTGAATCTGTCCCTAAGAGAATTATTTGTTTACTCTGATATGATTGAACCATTAGCTTTTACATAATATATGTAGCCATGCATTAGAGGAAACATAACTAAAGGTTGACAAACCCTGTTATACTTATTAAAACTCTGTACGAAATGATATGCTTTGTGCAATGAATGGATTCCCCTCAGAATTCCATATCAGTGTACAGTTTTTTTTCTTCAATCTGTTCAAAAGGGTAAAACCACTGAAAGCTAAAAGGTCAGTCTTCAGTACATTTATGTGAGGTAAGTAAAAGAAAATATCTCACTTACCTGCTTTACTGATCTTCAAATCCTACAAGTCCTGCAATGCCTGTAATGGTCCCAAAGGGAAATCTCTCTTCTGATCGGGGTGTGATTTTTCAAACACCTAGCAGTATTGGTCCACCAATGAGCTTCATTCATGGGAAACTGATTAGAGAGAGACTGTGACAACACTGTGAAAAGCTTTAAAATAGTTTACTCCAAGCAGGAGAGAGGATTCTTGTTTGGACCATTACAGACATTGTCGGACAAGCTGCATCTGTGGATTGGGGGAACATAGGATATCTTCTCTTATTTATCTCATGTACAGTAATTATACCCAAAACAAAATGATTAGTTTTTTGTGGAGTTATCCTTTAAGTTACTTAATATATGGCTAATATTAGCAAATATTTTATCTGTGAACTTTTCCTAGGTGTAGATATAATGCAACCACTTCTATTCTACATGCTATCTATGTGCACTTCCCCATTCAGTGTGAATGTATAGTCTTGTACTTTGGATGCTATACTTTGTATTGCAGCTTCTATTACTGTCTGTCTAAGAGTACTATAAAACTTGTCCTGCAAGGTAAAGAGGTCACACAACCTAGGGATCCTATTGGAGTGAATTGTCTCTAAATAGTTATGATAATTTACCATAACTTATGGTTTTGATATAACACAACCCGTTCTATTCTTCATGCTTTTAAGTTCACTTCTCCATTTATTCGGAGCGAATTTATAGACTCACTCTTTTGGGTGCTATAGTTTTTATAGCACTCAAAAGTACAAGTGTGTTAAGCACTTTAAAAGTAAAATCCCTAATATCCTTCTGTAGCCATGAAAACACAGTGAGTATGCCAATATTGCTCCAGGACAGCATGACTTCCTCTTCTAGTGAATATCTTTTATTGATTTAGTATAAAATTGGTCTACCGCTTTTAATTATTTTTAAGCTACACACTAATTTATGACATGCAAATGGAAACATGTCAGAATGTACTGTAATATGAATAGCGGGACCATGTTTGAAATTATTATGGAATGCAATGACATTTGTTGTCAGTTACGCAAATATCATTAGCTTAATACAGACACTTTTAATTCCTGTTAAGAAGTTCTTCTTACTACTGACAATGCAGAATGAGAATCAGGGTTTCTTGGCTAGCGATCTAAGTAGGAGCAAAGAAGCTAAAAATCTGCACCCCTTTGTGTACCGGATCTATCATTAATGGAAAAATATGTTGCGATCGTATTTATTAAAGACAGCTGCCATAAGATTTTTTTTCTAAAAGTCTATAATCATTCTACTGACACAGCATTTTTAATATACATCTGATGTTCCAATGTTCTAAGAAACATGCTGTTTTTTAGCTATTTGCCAAGTGATTTCTCAGAACAATGCAACATATCTATGGAATCTTAAATATACTTGCATGTGCTGTTAATATATAAACCAGGACAAGAATATCTTAATGGTTGATGTTTTCCCATTGAAGAATCCAAGCAGAGGAAATACGGATTATTAATTCAACATTGCTTGGGTGTTAGAGCATATGAAAATTTCTTAAGACGTTCAATAAATTCTAGATCAGGGATTGCCCCTCAAGGCCATAACGTAACATCACTTGACACCTGGTTCCTCAATGATCCAGAATCCCTTGTCTCACATAAATAGTTATTGGGTGTCCACCACCAGTAGAAATGCACTAGACCAGTGTTTGTTAACTCCAGTCCTCACTGAACCCTAATAACTTGTGTTTTGAGGATTTCTGTCTGTGGAACAGGTGGGAAAATTACTGACCCAGCCCAGTAGACAAGTAGACTAAGTCACCTGTGCATGATTAAAGAAATCCTGAAAACATGATCTGTTGGGGTTCAGTGAGGACTGGAGTTAAGAAACACTGGACTAGACCATGGTTAGAAATTAAATATGGGTAATATTTTAGAAAGACTACTGCCATCTCATCATGTCTCTCCATCTCCTCTGGAGCTGTCTAATGGCGCACTCTATATTCCCATTCAATAGGCCTTTCTTTTTAGTTTGTTGGCTGGATTTTCATTTCCAGGTTTAATATTAAAATCTCCGTTTTGTCCAGGAGTCACCGCTCTTCTTTTTGAAAGTTTCTGTCTCTTATGGACACCATAATAGACAGAAATTTTGCAGACCATCCAATCACCATGTGATTGGATGGTCTGCAAAATGATGGTGTGCATCATTACATCATAATGCAGTGAATATGTACATTGCTCACGCTAAGTGGAAGCTAATTGCGCTTGTTATTATCAAATTCTGTACAGTGTGGATACATTAGAAGCAAAGGTGCATCATACGCGCAACATACTGCACTTAGATGGATAGCATAGTAATGTGCTTCAGGTGCTCTTTTGGGATGATGTTATGACACAGACCCTTGTGCATAAGAGTAAATGAATAAGCAAAACTGTTTTCACCTTATGAACAATAATATAAGCATTGATGGAGCAATGAATCAATATGCCTTTACAAATCCATTCAAACAGGTGCACTTTCAGAATTAACCATATAGATAATGATTGTAGCTAAATGGGTGTAAATAGGAAGTAAAATATTTACACTCTACAAGAATAGGTCTATTTTGCCAAATACCAAGTAAGGCTTTGGAAGACTGTCAAGTATCATTGCATGCATTAATTAAATTATATATTTTATCAAATGATAACTATTTAACTGCCTTCATTCAAGTCAGTACTTAAAATAACTACTAAACACATAAAGATAAATAAAACCATAGATTATTAAGCTTGAGGAAGAACTGTCAAATCATGTTGGCATCAATATATCATTAGTCATCCTGGAAAACAGATGTGGCTAAGCTGCGAATAAATTAATTAATGAAGCATTAGCCAAGGCACAATGAGAGATGCCTCCCAAGGAGAAACTGCATTTGAAGTCAGCATTTTCAGCGGGACTTACATTTATTTGGAATACAAAAATATTTCTGCTAAGTTTATGGCAGGAAGATGAACTGAATACCCTCTACAGTACACATGTGTCTTCTGTGCACCAGATGTGAGCTGTGTCTCAACAGCTTCAGGACAAACTATTCATAGCAATATTTTTACATTGCAGAGAACATGAATTAGTGTTACATTGGTCCAATAAAGAAATTAAATGGATAGGAAATGTCTCACTTTGTATAACAAATGTTTGTACAAATATTTTAGCTAATATTTTTGACTGTTGAATACTTTCCCTGAGGTATTGCTTTTCATTGGCCTTTGTAAATAAAAGTAAATGAGTATCTAAATATAATGACTGCTGATGGTTACTAACGTTATTATTGATGGCAGAGATCCAAAATTTAGATATAGATATATTCCGGTGGTAGTCATTCCAGCAACGACCATGAGGCTGACAACATTTATCACGACAAGTACATTCCGAATGGTGTAATTGTGATATGGAGTTAATACAGATATGTGTAAAAATTGACTGACAAGAATTCCGGCATCAATAAGACAACCGCCCCGGTGATAGTCTTATTCTCGATGTTGTAAACCCCGATGAGACTCACCGCCACTCTTGAGTGCCAATCCTCAGCAGCGTGACATATTGCTAATCATGACTGTTTACTAAAGGGACTTGGAGTAAATGCAATAAATGAACAGGCCGCCAGCACAGAATGATGAGGATGTGCACGCCGACACTAATCTTTCTACACTTAAGGGGGCAGTTATAGAATAACTTAAGGCTACATTATGTAAGTCTTACTAAAAATCATTATAGAGGCGGCGTCTCTTTGAATTGCCCCCTTAACTGTAGAAAGATTAGTGTTGGTGTGCACATCCACATCTTTCTGTGCTGCCTCCCTGTTCATTCATCGTATTTACTCCAAGTCACTTTAGTAAACAGTCGTGATTAACAATATGTTGCGCTGCAGAGGATTCACTCTCAAGATCTCGCGGTGAGGTCCTAAACTAGCTTCTATCTCAACCTCATGGTGTTCTACGAGGAGAAATACACTCTGTTTCAAAAGTTTTAACATTAATTTATGTCACAGGATTTAGGCACTGAAGAATACCTGCTGATGTTTGCACTGCTCTAAAAGGAGGTGGGGAGACTAACGAGCCACCAGTCTTCACCAGGGACCCCTGCAAGGGAGTATGGGTTTTGCTGCAGGAGACACCCAGGTCACAGTCCTCCAACTGAGACACTAGTGAGGTAACGGAAAGTAGAGGGTAGTCAGACACGCTGGGTTGGTATCATGCAGACAGCGGAGGTACACTAGAATGTTCCAGGAGTGGTCAAAACAACCCGGGTCAGTAATGTTTTGGCAGCAAAAGCACACAAGAGAGATGCAAAAGAGTGATCAAGCAACAAGGTTAAACACTGAAATTAGGTAGAGCCAAACAGGGAACATCCAGGTGAGAGTTCAGAAGCTAGCCAAGGGCATACACTGGAATTCTGGAGACATAAGAAACAATAATAATGTTGGAGCTGGGGAACCCAAACTCTGGCACCTGCATGGTGCCAGACGCAGCATTATATAGGGAAGATGATCCAATGAGTTGCGCATAAGGAGCAGCATCACAGAACGCTTCTGTAGCTTACAATAGCGTTCCGTTGCCTAGCAATGGGACACCTAAGTGCAGTAGAGCCGGCGCAATAGTCAGAAGAGCCAAGTCTGGTTGCTAGGCAACCAGACACAATAGAGTGGGTAGAAGGTGGCCGTCCTTACACGGAAGAGGGCCAGCATCTGACAATTGACTTTACCAAGCTAACACTATTATTTCACATTGTCACAAATCAAACTGTAGATGAGAGCTCCACCTTTAACAACCCTTATTTATATAGAACCAGATATGTTCACCAGTACTTACTGTTCCCAGGACATATTCTCGAATAGTGGTTATTTAACGAAGGTTTGTAGGCACCACAGAAGACTCGGTAGTGAGAAGTAGAGCAGAGACCACTATGATAACAGGGATACAAGATCTAACTGGACCAGGTAGAGCAGATGCAGAGATGCACTAGGGTGTAGTACCAACTTCCAACAGTAAAACAACTTGGTGGTATAGAGTAGAGCTGTAACACCTAAGACACATGTGTAAAGGATTACATGTTATGCGAGTTGTGGCCTGTGTGGAGATGGAGCTGGAGAGCAACACATGGTGCATTAAAATACAGAGGCAAAGTTGCACTATATATCCAGAGTGAGAATCACAGCTGTTACAGGAAAGCCTGATAAAGTGGATCACAAACACTGCAATCCTGTGGCTGACAAGTGGTGTCATAACACCTAGCAAAAAGGTTTATCCAGGCAGCAATATATGTAGTTCATATCACAAACAAATAGGTCAGTCCAGGTAGAGATCAGGGGGTAAATGTATCAAACTGCGAGTTTGCCAGCTTGTTGAAATCGAGGCAAATCGCGGGTTTACCCGCGATTTTTGAAAAAAAAACTGGAAATGTATCAAGCTGCGATTTTGACACTCATGTTCAAAATCGCTGGTCATCTCTGGCGATTTTGAGCGATGTAAACACTCCCGAGTTTAGCTAACTCTCCTGTGTTTGGCAAACTCTCCTGTGTTGTAACAGTGAGTTGTAAACACATCACTGTTACACTGCCTTGTCATACAGCTGCCGGAGCTCCGGCAGCTGTAAAAACTGTAAAGAACAGATAAAAGTTTAAAAAAAAAAAAGCGTGAGGTCCCCCCACTATTTATGCTTAACCCTAGTGCTGCCTGACTAGTGCTGGTCCCGTGAAAATCGGGGAAAAATTTTGCGTGCGGTTCCCCCGATTTTCACTTTACCAGCACTAGGCAAACCAGCCAGGGTTGGCGGCACTATAGCAGGGGGATGCGCGGCAGGGGTCCCCCTGCCATAATGACTAACCAACCCTAGACTGTTCAGCGCTGGGCTGGATTCCCTAGGGAGTGGGGTCCGCTGAAAAAAATTAGCGGGCCCCTCCTCTAGAAAGAACCAGCCCAGTGCTGATAGCACTAGGGCTCTTCCTACTACCCCTGGGCTGTGGGTAGTAGGGTAATACGGCGGTAAATGGTTAAAAAAAACAAACTGACACCAATTTTGTTTGTGGAACTACAAGTCCCAGCCAGCCAGGTTGCCCTAAAAACTGTGGCCATGCTGGTGCTTGTATAACTACAAGCACCAGCATACCCACGGCAGCCAGGGCATGTTGGCACTTGGAGAACCAACATGCCCTGACATTCCTGGCTTGCTGGGCCCTGTAGTTCCACAAAGAAAAAAGTTAACAAAACAACAACACCCTCATACAAACCACACATATTTATTAAAAATAAAAAGCTGTAATACAGTAAATACAGCTTACGCAAGTAGCGTAGTGCATGCGCAATGCGCTACGCTAATTGCGTAAGCGTTAAATACTGTAATATGTGATTTCCCCACTAGCGTGGGAAAATACTATAATACAGTACTTAGCTCTTACGCAATCAGCTTCATACATCGGCTAGTTTCAAATCTCCTGAGAAAATTGCTGGAGTTGCAAACTCGCAGCTTGATACATTTACCCCCAGGGGGTAAATGTATCAAGCTGCAATTTTGCATTTTCAGCGATTTTCTCTGGCGAGTTTAAAGTTGCCGATTTATTAACCAGTGATTTGATGTAAAATCGCCAGAGAAGGGTTTCTTTCAAAATCACCATTCTCACAATTGCTATAAATCACAGTCATGACGTTTTGTCTCTCTAGCTATACAAATCGCCAAATGTATGAAGCTGCAATTTTGCAAATTTGGCTGAGTATGAATTTAAAATCGCCAGATATAACATGCTACTTTCTGTAGGTGAGATTGCCAAACACATCACTGTTACACTGCAGGGCAATGTTTATATAACAGAAAGCACAATGAAAGTTTAAATAAATCATGTTTTTTTGTTGTAGAGGGGCAAAAATGATTCTGAATTTTCTTACGGGGACAATTTATTTTAAGAGTAAATTAGTGGGCCACATTTAATTATAGATTATATGTAAGGGTTTTTTTTATTTCTAGTTTATTACAGTGGCTTACTATTTCATCATCAGTGGGGCAATATTTATATTTTTATGATATGGCAACACTTTATATTTCCAGAAGGTGTCGCCATTTAAAGTACAGACTTGTGACACTACAAGTACTCATGTGCATGCTAACACTTGTAGTGCCACAACTGGAGTTAAGGAATTATAAATCTGTTTGCATGACCACTTTAAAAACTAATTTCACGCAAAAGTAAAATGTAGTTTTCAATTGGAATTAAAATGAAATAAACATTTTCCTGAGCACCAGTGACAATTCTACATTGCTTATATAACTTACTATACAGAATTGTAAAATATGTGATCACCTATACTGCTATGTATAGCCTGCATTGCTGAAAGTTTTCTTTTTTGATCGACAAAAAAGTACCCCAAGCTGTACTAGTCAGACATTATCCTGACATTGGATTACCAAGTACTATCATCTTAATTTCTGTTCCTTTTACATCATCATATTCTATTTCCTCTATTATGTCCTAAATCTCTAATGATGTTTATAGGGTTGTGATTGCTGTTATACAGTATAGGCATGATTCATCAAGGAATTTAAACAGCGATTTTGGGCATACAATCCGCAAAATCACTCTGCGCTTCCCCAGAACTGACTTATATGCCACAGAACGTGGCCATGTTCAATTCACCTTTGAGCTCAAAGGACACTTACTACAGCCTACGATTTAAGGAAGGGAACGGGATGGGGAAGAAGTTTTTGACCATAGTCAATGTACAGTAAGGACATGCCAATCGCGGGCGCACGTAGCAGTGTACAATCCAAGCTCTGGGCATCTGAAAAGTACTTGTTTTTCAGCCGTCTCTCTTGCTTCCGCTACAGGATCAGTCTAAGTCCCGCTTACTAATGATGACGACTGTGTAGGCATGCTATAACAAGTGTATGCAATCAGTAGAAACTGTAAAAATGTATTTAATGTACAGTAGAGATTAATAACAGCCTAATAAAATTATTTAACAGGGAAAAACAACTAAACAAAACTATTTTTAATTTTTTTGTCATGTATGCCTTTATTATTACCAGGTGATATTAATTCAATATTTTTTTTTTCCTGTGCATTCTTTTGAGAACTTATATTCCATGTAGATATTGGACGTATCCTGCAGTGTCCTGTGTGGCATAGCAGAGCAGACCTACACCGGTATTCTTCACCATGTGAAACCCCTTTGGTACCCATGTTGCTTTGTGCGGGACCTACTTAAGGTTTCCAGTTGCTGCATAGTACCCCACTTGCTGCCGCCTTCCTCTACTGCACTGGCTATAGCATGGGTATTGCATCCACAACCAGGGAGTCCCATGAATACTCAGAGATTCAATGACAGTTACAGTGGAGGGGCCCCTACTGGCAGTGCAGTGTAAATGGGCATAAAATTTAGGCGCCAGGCCATCTCAATTCAAAACAACAGGTAACTTTAATTCACTGCTTTTCCTCCAACACGGTAATCAAAATGGTTGCAAGGTGCATATGTACATGAGAAACACTGTACTCCTCCAGTGCAAAAATATCAGCAGTAAAACTATTCTGGCAGTTCACATACCCACATTGTACGTGTATTGCACAGCATCAGTCAGAGCTATTCATGTACAAAGGCGAATGGTAGGCATGTTCCAGAGGTTCTTGCATTACGTTCATGCACCATCCCTTACATCAGGGACCCTCCTTTACAACTTTTAGTCACACTGGTTTCATGTATCGACACTTCCTTATGGTATGGGGGTACTTTTCAAGGGGAATCTCCTACTGCAGCTGTATGGGATAATTCCCCACTATGTAAGGACCTCCCTTCATCTATCTACTAAAGCTGAGGATAACTGTTTAGAGAACACTTCCAGAATATTTCTGGGTACTACACATCTGAGTTATCAGAGATTCCTCCACTACATACATGTAGACACTAAGGGCCTGAGTCATTAAGGAGAGAAAAGCAAACAAAAGGAGTAAGTTTGCTCCCGGACAAACTATGTTACAATGCAAGGGGTGCAAATTAGTTTATTATTTTGCACATAAGGAAAATAATGACTGCTTTTTCATGTAGCACACGAATACTTGACAGTTTTATTTCACTGAAATTTTAAGTTGATCTAGGACATTCCCTATCCCAACTATAAATCTGTCCGTTGTTTTAAATTTACCTCCCCATCCAATGCAGCATGGTTTTGCCCAGGTGCAATGTTACTCCTTCTTTATGCTTTGCTCTCCTTAATGACTCGGGCCCTCAATGTCTCACAGCACTCCCCTGACTGCAGGGTCCAATCATACATGAACATCTCCCTCCAGTTAGGGGCCACCCTTTACAACACCACACCCGTTAGAAGCGCAATGTTCCTGTTTTTCAGTTTGAACACATGATACATTCAATACTTACTATCTATGCTTATTGTCTAGCCTTAAATCTTAGCATTGATTTAAAAAAGCACACAAATATCACATTCAGTGAACATTTCATGATAGGGATTGCTGTGCACAAGGCATATCAGGACTGTATTCTGTCCTGGCCAGCAAAAATTTTATCCTGGCATTTAAAAATGTAGCAGAAAAGTTTAAATAGAACCTGGTTATGATTTTAAAACTATAGGAGCAAATGTATAGATCTATTCATTAGAGTGGAGTCATAAAATACTATTTACTGGATTAAATTAATATTCAAACATGTTGGATATATATTTATGGGAATTACATTCATCTATAAAATATTATTACTTTAGCGAATAACAGTAATAACATACTGTAACTCTAACATCCGTTATCACTCACCACCTGTTCTTTTGTTTTTCTGCATTTAATTTGAACTGTTTAAGGTTCAAAAGAATTTTTGTGACAAAAAATGCATGACCTTAATGATCAATACCAGAGTCCATGCACAATGGCAATTGTTTATAGACCATTGCCTGCTATACAAAATGTCTGAAAATAATGTGTTGGCATGGCAACACACAGCAGGGCTTTGCAAAATCTTTACATAGTTTCCGTATTATGATCATCTATACAATAATCTGTCATGCTAACTTAATATATTTCATAGAGCTTTGTGACAAGTGACCACATTGTCTGGCTACAGGAAAGAAAGACAAATTATTTTTCATTCTTGACTTAGACTTATTCTCATGAGAACCAGAGTTATTTGGTTGAACACACCTCTTATCAATTAAAACGTCTCCATTGGGATCATAGTAAACTATTTATAGTTTGTTTTTGTTTTTTGCTATTTATGTATATTTTGCCTATCCACTACAAATAAAACAAAACTCTAATTACCTTAATGTGGTATTGTAAATGAAGAACAGTATCATAGCTGAAAAAAAATTTACAACTATTTCTGTCCACTTCAAAATGCACTGTTGAAGGATATTGTCATTTTAGACAAATTGGTTGCAGAACAATGGCAAATTCACTATGGATGCAGGGTGTGCTGTGCACATGGGCCAATGTGTCAAGGGGGCCTTGTGGGAAAGCCATAGGGTTAGGTGGAAACATGTAACATAAATCAATACAGAAGAAAATATTAGCTAAAGTTGCAAACATATAGCATAATCCAAGAAGTCAGGAATCAGTGAATCAACTTATCTTAGCTGGCAACAGATCTCTAGAACAAAACCAATGACTATCAGAGGTGGTTGTGAAAAACAGACTTATAAGGCCAAGAGCCAAATGCACTCACAATTGTTGGAGATTGTTGTTAACTGTGGCATTGTTGGACTGGCCACAGTTCAGAACACAGCAGCACCTCTGGTGGGGGTATGTCCTGCACCCCTTGAGGAGGGGTAAAGGGACCCTGTGGCAGTGTGACAAACTGCCACATCCGAGGATTGGTTTAACTTCGAGGGAGTAAGGAAGAAGCCCCAACCATTCGCCATAGGGTAAGAGTTTCTGCCAAATGAGCAGATGGCAAAATAAACATGGTCATGTGTTTCTGGGAGGAGAGGACTACTCATCAGGAGGATGTCAGGAAGCTGGGAGATGAAGTAGAAGCTTGCTCCACACACCCTTCAATGGCCCCTGTAATTCCTAGACTGAGGGCTGGTGATGATGTTGATGCCTTCCTGACCACCTTTGAGCTTGTGTCCACCACTCAGGCTTGGTCCAGAGACTGTTGACTTTTTTAAGTTGCCCCTCTGCTAATTGGGGAGGCTTGCATAGGTTGTGTCCATAAGGGCTTTTCAGGTTTACCAAACCACTTTGCTCCTGTTCTGCTAGGCCAGGATTGGCCAAACTTTCTTGCCCTTTGTGGAGCTGTGGTAAAATGGTTGTTTCATCAGCCACTGAGTCCTTAGGAGAAACATTGCCGTTTTTGCAACTGATTTATATCTAAGCCATATAAAAAATCTTAAAACTGAAAGACAGGAAGAAAAGACCACAAAGACTGAGTCTCATGAAATGTTCTGGTGGGATAAAGTGTTGTACCATCTACTCTTGATAATAATAACAGTGATTCTGATTTGCATAATATTAATAAGGAGGTGTTAACTCTTACTTTTATGCCCCTCTGTAACAAAAGCGTGAAAACATCACAATCTGATGGAATTGTTACATTTACCTGTCGAAAGAACCCACCTTAGACTT
The DNA here is from genome assembly GCF_038048845.1 of Mixophyes fleayi. Classification (NCBI taxonomy): domain Eukaryota; kingdom Metazoa; phylum Chordata; class Amphibia; order Anura; family Limnodynastidae; genus Mixophyes; species Mixophyes fleayi. The sequence goes on from NC_134404.1 coordinate 201,022,568, forward strand.
GTGCTGAATTCATGGAAATGTATTTCTGTTTATTACGTCAGTATTTCTGGTAATAAAATATTGATTGTTTTTACATATGGTGTATCTGTCTTACAATATATTAGAAAAGTCATTCTAAGGTATATTCGTCCCTACACACACCCAAAGAGGAAATAATAATTATTTACTAATAATTCAAACACAATCTGTGTTTAATCTTCATTTATATATATTTTATACATATTGCGCAGAGATAGAGATTTCTCACAACTTTTGTGATAAATACTATTACAATTGTAAATACAATTTCTTAGTTGAAAATAATAATGTTTAATTGGCTACTTTATAAAATGCAGGTTTTTTTGTCATTTGTCATGTACACATTTCATGGGAGATATTGTGCGGAAGAATCTGCATTATTTGCAAAAAGACAACAAAACAAAAGCCAACGTTTGAATCAAGGTTGGCTGGTTTAAACCACCTTGACTTAAATCATGGTTTAAACCAACTGAAAAAAAGAGGAGAGAGATGCAAGGGATGATAACATCATCACCCATGGCCCACACACAGCCTCCCCACATGGCCGTTGAGGAGGCTGGGAGTTTCTGGGTCTGGACTATAAAAAGCCAGACTTAGGATTCCCCCTCGTTCTCTGCTGCCTGGCCCTGGATAATGAGCATACACTACACTACACTACAGAAAAGATACACTACACTACAGAAAAGGACTCTATACTACAGGAATGTTCCCTACATTACAGACAAATAATTGGATCCAGGATACAAGTACATAAGTTAGTTTGATAATAATATATATCTATAAAGATTTATGTGTTTGCAATGTTAATTTAACTACTTTTATACATATAACTGTGTAGCTATTGTTTGATATTTGTGATAATTAAATCAATATTATAAATACTTATTCTTATTAAAGATACACATGTAAAGAAAATAGTGAAAATATAGTATAAGGAATAAAGGATTAATATTATATTGATATACTACATTATGTTGAACAATATTATTATGATATATGTGTGAACTGTTGATGCAGAGTTTTCTGTGCAAACAGTAAAATACTTTAATTTGAATACATAAATATGTTGTGAGTATTGGTTATTGATAACAAATATATATTGTGAAGTACTGCTGAGATACAGCGGTTATTGGATAATTAATTCTGTAAAGCTTAAGGGCTAGATTTACTAAACTGCGGGTTTGAAAAAGAGGAGATGTTGCCTATAGCAACCAATCAGATTCTAGCTGTCATTTTGTAGAATGTACTAAATAAATGATAGCTAGAATCTGATTGGTTGCTATAGGCAACATCTCTACTTTTACAAACTCGCATTTTAGTAAATATACCCCTAAGTGTCATTTACTGTGGTTAAAAGACTGAAAATAGCAACATTATTTAAGAAAAGTGCATAAAAGTGCCAGTTTATAATGAGTGTATCTGAGAACAGAATAAGAGGGTAGCGTGCGCAACTAAGGCGTAACCGCAGGACCTTTTACATTGGCGAGCCATGGCCCAACTGTTTTAATATTTCATACTAAGATATAGTAGTAAAAATTGCTATATTGTAAACCTAATTTGGTAGAGGGTCGGGGACGAATAGCATAGGTACATGAAGGAGGTGATACTTGTGTTATAAGCATACGCTTTTTCTGGAAAGAGGTTTAGGCAGATAACATTGTTTTAGTTGAGGCCTTGAAGAAATACAATTAATTAATCTAGTTTAAAATTGAAAGTGTTTTGGATACTTGTTGTTTTATTTGTTTCTTTAAGAAGGAACGGATTGTCGCACTGAGAGTGTTTGTGAGAAACGTGGATTCACTTTTCAAGGTTAAAGCAGTCCTTTGGAAGGGTCCTGCTGAGAGGAGAAAGACATTCCTGAACTGAAGAGGGTCTTTCTGGAAGCAACATTTTTAAGTCTCGCAGGCTTAATCGGACCGGTATTACTACAGTGAGAAGTAACACTGAACACAGAACAAAAATGACTTTTGTATCTGAATTTTATTACCATTGAGAAGTTGTCAGCAAATAGTATGTTTAATACAGTGATACACAATAACTAAAGATCTGCTGAAAAATTATGGGCAACACTTTTAGAACAGGCTTATACAGATGATACGCTGTGTATTTACAGGCAAACCATGTTCAACAAAATATCTAAATGTCTCCAAATGTTAGATAAATTGGTACATGCTTACAAAAATAGGAATTGGACATCTGAACATGCTGAATTGTTAGTTAAAAACAAAAAGGGTGCTGATGGAAATTTTCATTGTTAGTGCTGCATTGAAAAGGTTAAAAGTGTTTCCATACTTGAAGCACAATTGGAAGACAAAGATATGGCCAATATAGATAGGAGAAGGCTGATTTGTGTGCTCAATTCGCAATTATTAGAGAGAAAGAAAAATATTGCACAAATGTTGATAAGGAATTAGCAGAACTGTATACAGAGATCAATGTATTTATGGATAAGGTAGCATCTAACGAAGTTCTAATTGCCGAATTACAAAATGATTTAATCAACAGAGCATAGATGATGACCAATATGCAAGAAATTATAAATGAGTTATCACCCTTCTCCACAAGACATAGTGCATCCATGCCTAGAAAGCAGGTATGCATAACAAATAAGAGAAGCAGTGAAACAGGGAGTATGGGACATAATTTGCCCATACTTACTCCAGTGGTAGACCAGAGAGATCCAATACCCTCAGTGGCTGACCCTGGAAACCCTGTAGCACGCACATGAACTTATTCCCATGGGGAATGGATCTAATCGTCGTGCACAAGTTTTGGATGATCAAGTTTTTGGCCTAGGCAGCGGTTGGGAAACTGTTTATACCGCTCCTTCACACCAAACCACATCACAAACAAGTCACGTTAATGGCATAGGATTGTATGTTGCCCATCAAAATTATAATATAGAGAAGAATCCATTAGGAAATTCCAAAGTATGATCCCAGTATAGACCCTTTTACCTCTTGCAATATTTTTGAGGGACATTGTGTGAAATTTAGTGTCGCCCCAGAACATCACATGGACTTGTTTAAATTATAGCTACCCACTCACCTCAATCAGAGGTATGCAGCAACTTGAAAAACTGCTCCAAAAAATGGACAATTTCACGATGAGGAAGCAAGACTTTGTCATCATGAAATTGGCAGACAATCAAAGGAAAGTTACCCCAGAAATTCTATATAACTTTAAACCAATCATTCATGATGAGCCATTGTCTCTATGTGGTAGGTTTGAAGCCATGTATAGATAAGTAACCAAAGATCAAGGTACAGAAGTTCCACAAGGCATGATCTGCATGTTTGTGGAAAATTTTTCATAAGTTGACACAGCAATTCGCTTAAGTGTGGCTAAAGAACCAACGCTGGCAGACGTAGCCATTTTTATAGAAGAATATAGGCAAGATTTGCTGAAAAATAGGAAATCACTGAAGATCAGGGAATACAGGTTACACAACATATGGCAATGTGTGCAGACAGACACATATATACCCCTACATCTCCACCAAAGGAGAAATGGGTGAATGTGAAATGTTATTGCATGCCTAAAGTTTTGTCATGTAAGATGTAACTGTCCACAAGGTGTTCACAAAGAGTATATAAGTGACTCTGAACACTTGGGCAATAACAATGGCTTTAAAAAAAAGCCTCACATGCCAGACATTAGAGAGTTAGATATGCAAAAACATACTCAAAATTACAGCAGCTGAATCAAATGCAAACATGTGTGTTGCTTGTAAGTACACATACTGGCCAAACAGGACAGTCTCATGTACAGTCCCATAACTCAGTGACTCCACAGACACAGAACTGTTTAGAACAGGTAAGCAATTGTGTCGTACAGAAAGCACAAGTAACAGTTCGCACAGCAGACGTCTCTACTGGAAATCTTGTGCGACTACATTGAAGGTTAGAGACCCCTAAGGTTCTGGCCCCAATATGCAATATCATATTGGATTCCTCAGGGAGACCCCACATAAGGGCCAGAAAAAATAATAATTATTCAACATTATCCTTGATACTGGGCAGAAATTTCAATCACCAATATAGAACATGATTTACTGCTAGACAGCCCTCAGTGTTTGGTGACTGGATCTGATCACCAACAAGGGAAGGGGGGGGGGGGGGGGGTGAGAGCCCAAAGAATTTATGAAGTTGCTTTGGTAATCAACAATGAATTCACTTTAAAAATTCCCATGTGATATTATTCAGGTTCTGATTACATTATCGGAACTGATGTAATGACACATAATGGCTGGATCTTAGATCTAGCAAACTGTTTGGTATGGAAGAGCCCACAAAACTCAAAGGTCTGTGTGATAATGAAACATCACTTAGGACCACCCATACATGAAATTTCTGGAACAGTCAACATGGTTGAACACAAATGGCCAGAGGTCTCACATAACAGAGACCTTGAACCTATTGTGTACATATTCCCAGAGCTATGGGTTCAAGGGAAGAATGATTGTGGAAAGATGATTGACGTCCCGGTGGACATACAAGGTCCAGATCCACCAACTCAACTTCAGTATCGTTTCCTCCTTGAAGCTATGGAACCAGTGATAGAAGCCGTGACTGATTTAGAAGCAAGGGGGGTGGTCCTAAAGGGAAAGTGCAATAATCCCTTATGGCTTGTCAAGAAGAAGGAGACTAACACCAGGAGACTCACAATTGATCTGAGGGTTTGGAATAAATATACCCCCATGTCAACACAGGTGGTAGGGGAGACACCGGACATATTGGCAAGAATAAACGGCAAAAGTAAGGTATTCTCTACCATTGATATAGCCAATGGATTCTTTTTGATACCATTGACAAAAAGCTGCCAATACAAAATTGCGTTCAATGTGCAAGATACGCAATACATGGTTTGCGTTTCCCACAAGGATTTCACAGTATTCCTTCATATTTCAATCAGGCATTAGCAGAAGTGCTGAGTGTGTTTTCACGCCCAGAATGCCTGCTGCAATATGTGGATGATATACTACTCCTTACAGAGACTATGAAGGAACATTTGACACTCCTGCAGGAATTGTTAGGCCTCCTTCTACGTGCAGGGCTCACTCTAAGTCCTCACAAAGCAAACCTGGCTACTTCAGAAGTCATATTTCTGCAAGTCAAGATCGCTCATGGGACAAAAGGTATAATGGCCGCCCGAGTTGAAGCAATGGTAAAATTTCCTAGACCAAATACCTTACAAGGCTTGCGCAAATACCTTGGAGTTACAAACTTCATGAGGGAGTTCATAGAGGATTTTGCTATATAAGCAAAACCTCTGTATGATGAGGAAGCTTCAGAGATGAGGAACCTTCTTTGAAAGGAAGCATTTTCTACTCTGAAAAGAAATCTCTCTTCTGCCCCAGTTTTGACCACTCCACACCCAGAGGGTGAGCTGGCAATTCAGGTTTATGCTGGCCCAGAGTTCATATCAACAGTCTTATTACAAGAAAAAGGATCTGTGACTAGACCACTAGGCTATTTCTCTAGACTTCTTTCTCCCGTGGAAAACAACTGGCTGCAATACATTATGCTGTCAAAGTGACAGAACATGTTGTGGGTTTTAGACCCCTCACTATACAAACCCCACACTCTTCATTAACCCTTCTACTCCAGGACATGCTGCCTGGTGTCTCTCAACAGAGGTTTAGGAGATGGATAATGGAATTGAGTGGGCGCAATCTCAAAATAAGTCACAAGGCCAAATATGTATTGTCTCAACTACTAAACACAGCAGGGACGGAACACGCCTGTGGACAAATGCCACATGATTAAACAATGCATTTGTTTAAACAAAAAGCACATCCGGATGACCGGGTAATTTTTTGTTGATGGGTCTCAGGCTCACACGGATGGGAAATATGTGACAGGTTAGGCAGTCTTGGATAAGAGTACAGGGCTTCAAAGACTTGTTAAATTGCCTGGTCATCTCTTCGCACAAAGGGCAGAATTGGACGCAGTAAAAGAAGCCTTACTACTCCAAACTTCAGGATCACGTACTATATATAGCGAAAGCTCATATGTAGTTCTGTCATTACACTTGGATACCTGGCACAGGCGCAGAATCATGGACAGCCAGAATAAACTCCATGCGCACGTTTCAGTGCTCAAAGAGTTATGAGAATGGGGAATTATGCATCCTGCAATGGCTGGGATCATTAAAGATCCTGACGACCAGAAAGGGAATGATCCCCTTCTCATGGGTAATAACCCTGCAGATAAAGCAGCCAAATTGGCTGGGGTATCTGGGATTTTCCGAGACCCAGATTCCAAAGAAATATCGTCTTTTAAAGTGACTATACGAAACAAGACTCTGGAAGAAGGCAAAGTGTCATTTGAAGAGGAACAAGCAAAGGATCCTCTTCTTATACCCCACATTACAACACCACAAGGTCCCTGCTCAATTAAACAGGGCATTATGTGCCACATGAACAATGAAAGTTCAGAACCCCTAACAGTTGTTCCTCACATCTTCAGGTAGAGCTGACAAGACTCAACCATCTGTTCCATCTAAGACCATACCTTCTTGTGGAGGTCCCTGGTGAATACCACCTACTCGTTAGACTCCACACCCCTGAGTGAGCAATACCAAACCTGGCAGATGCAAGCGATCCATTAAAGACTCTCAGATTTCGTGACAGGGCAACTGAGGCATCTACAACAGGGATCACTCCATTTGAGCTCATGACTGGTCGCAAAATGCCACTTTGCTTCCCCAATGAACCACAGTTGTCAAGTTCCATCAAAGAGGCGATTGCCAGAGATGTATTCTTACAACTGGTGCAAAATAACCTGAAAGAACTGCTGCCATACACAGAAATCTGTCTGAACAGTCCCTATCTACAGGAGGAGACTCCCATGCCTCCAGTGGATAGGCTGGTAATGGTCAAGACCTTCTGAAAGGCAGGTCCTTGGGATGCAAACTGTGAGGGACCATATCAGGTCCTTGAAATCCTAGGTGATATAATGCTAAAAGTACAAAGGCTGCAAAGAAGGAGCCTTGGAGAACATATAAAGTTCTCTGGGTCCACGTTGAACAATTGAAAACCACGTAAGCCTCCTTAACTCAATAGTGCGCTTCTGTGCTCTTTGAGACGGGTAGATTAAGAAATCATATCTCTTCCAAATAACATTATTATAAAAAATAGAACCATAATATAAGGAAAGGAAAATCCTAGAGCCCTATCCTAATTGCATCTTGTACAGTATATGCAACTAACTGCGCTCAAAGACGGACACATCTCCGAGGAGCATATCGTACTCTTACTCCCACTCTAGGTGTTGATGTAGTGGAGGAGATGGGAAGGACACCAGTGACCTCAGAAAAGCGACTAGGTACCCACCCAGAAGCTCCTGTGAGGCTTCAGAAAATTCCGCTTGGTTTTGGTTCAGGACTCAAGAATTGGTTGCTCGACTTTAGGAAGGAAGAAGACATACTGCAGAAACTCAAGGACTCCAGGAATCAAGCTACAATCAAACTGTTGCATGATGCCACCAAAAATAACTGAAGTTGTGCATGATTTATAGGCAGATGCCAAAGTATAGTGGTGGGAAAGCAGATTTGGTTACAGTCAGAAAGCAACATCATTCTTCAATCTTCTCAATAATCCCATCATAGTTCTTATTATATTGGTATTAGTCATGCAATTTGTTTTAATACTTCTAAAAGACTGGCTAAACAACACAGCATATTGAATAACAACATATGAGAACTAAAAGACAACAAATGATGAACGTTTAAGGGAAGGAGGGGTATAGGCTTTGTGGGCATTATGGACTTTAAAGGCTTTATGGACTTTGAGGACTTCACAGTCTTTGCTGGAACAGGAATTGCTTTACATGAATGTGTTTATTTTTTTATTTCTTTGTGCCTTTTGTCTTTTTCTTCTCCATTCTTGTCTCTCTTCTCTCTCCTATTCTCTTCTTTCTTCTCTCCTGCTCTTTACACCTTCGGGGAAAGGGTGCTTTTACATTATGTTTCCCCAACTAGGAGGTTTTTTTTCTGTTGTGCTCCAAAACATAAGAGTTTATTTTTTATCTCCTCCATAGTTGGTAGGGAGAGGAAGAGAGAATTGAAAATTTTCAGGGTATCTCTCTCCCTCTTTATTTATTTTTTTACTTCACCACCAAATCTAGGGACAGATAGGTAATTTTTACTTGCAGTGTCGGACAACAGGGGGACTGTGAAGGGGGCACGACGTGCGAGTGCGCACACGTACATGGACCAACTGTAGTATAGAGTCCAGAAAAGGACTCTATACTACAGGAACATTCCCTATATTCAGACAAAGAATTGGATCCAGAATGCAAGGATTTGATAAGTATCATTGATAACAATATATATATATATATATATATATATATATATATATATATATATATCTATATGTGTTTGTAATGTTGATTTAGCTACTTATATACATGTGTAGTTATTGTTTTATATCTAGGATAGTTAAATCAATATTAGAAATACTAATTCTTATTATAGATACACATGTAAAGAAAATATTGGTCAACCTAGGGTAAATGTTTTATTGTTATACGACATTATGTTGAACAATGTTATGATATATGTGTGAACTGTGAATGCAGGGTTTTCTGTGTGAACAGTGAAATACTTAATTTGAATACATACATATGTTGTTAGTGATGATCAAAGGTATGATATTCATTTTTAATATTTTGATGTTTTTTCAGCAGTAACAGTTCCTTGTTTTTCCCACAAAACTTTTTTTCCAAGGAAATTTTTACACTTTATATAATTCTCTTCAGTTCATATGCTAGAAAAAGAACTATAGATATTTTTTAACAAGAAAGAAATTTAACAACAGGTTCTTCAGTGTTAAAAAATAAAATTGTGTAGTGATCGATGGATGGTCAAATGTCCATAATGAACCTATAGTTTGCCTAACAGTAACAACTGCAACAGGGGATACATATTTGTGGTAGATTCTGTGGACACATCAGGAAATCCAAATGCAAGAAATTTGGAGAAGAGTTGAAGGGTCTGAGTCATTAAGGAGAGCAAATGGGGGAAAAATGAGTAACTTTGGACATGGGTAAAATTATGTTCCACTAGGGGGGTGGTAAATGTAAAATGTGGAGACAGATTTCTAGCTGTGGTAGAGCATTGTCCAGGTCAGCTTTAAATTTCAGTGTAAAAATAAAGTTAGCAAGTATTTGTGTACTACATGACCAAAAAGTCAGTATTTTATTTATGTGCAAAATAATAAACTAATTTGCACCCCTTTCATTGTAACATAGTTTTGTCCAGAATCAATTTTGCTCCTTTTTTTGTCTTGCTTTCCTTGATGACTCAGGCCTGAAGTGTTTTGCACGTTCAGTTGTTACAGATAATACACCTAAAGTTTCACAGATGCGTGACTTGCTAGAATACCATGAAGACATGAATGGGATAACCTATGGCTGTTCAGCACATCTTTTGAAACACTAAGCTAATGACAGTTTCCTAACTTGAAAGAACATGTTCTCAAAGTTGTTAAATATTTTTGAAAAAAACAACCATTTTGCAAATGCTCTCTACAGAGAATCATGTGTTCCAAAACCTATCATACAAGCTGAAACTCATTTGCACAGATTAGTGGATAGTCTGGATGCTTACATTAAAGGCAGGTCTACACTTATAAAATTCAGCGTAAATATTTGGAAAAAATAGATAGAAATGTACCATAAAAAGATGCCAATGTTAAGCTTAAGAGGAATGTTCAAGGTATGATTTGCTGAAACTCTTTATGAAGCACTAAAACTAGACTGAACTAGCAATGGACTATGGTCCAATGCTTATGTTGTGTACCTATGGAAACAACTTAAACAACTATATGGGATGTGACAGAAGATGATAATATTAAGAAAAAATTCTAAACAGATATAAGGTCTTTGTCTACATGATTGAGTCAAAGCAAATCAACACTGAACTTCAACTAAGTGAAGACGAGAAGTTGAGACTTGATTTTGCTAGCTCAAAGTATGAGTCAGGTTTTCTCCTACCAATAACAGTGAAGATTCAGACATAATCTCCACTGTTCCACGAATCATTCTTCAATGAATCTGTGGTGTTGCAAGTGTCATCTTATGAATGGTGAATGAGCAAAAAAGCGCAATTGAAACAGTTAATGCTAATGTATTCCTTATTATTGAACAACTTCTGACTACTCAAGCATCTTCAGCTAGTATAGAAAGAATGTTTCCTTCTTTTAGTTTAGCGAATTTGAAGCTTTGAACAGACTGGGAACTGAAAAAGCCTCTAAACTAGTCGGGGTTTTTTAAAAAAAAAAGAAAAAAAAAAGATGTTTCATGCTATTGACATGTCTAGTGCTAATGCTTAACTCTTTGTGCATGTGTGTGTGTGTGTGTGTATTTCTCTGAAAAGTGCTTTTGTATTTTCCATTTCACATTATTAATATAATAAACAGGATTCTTTTTTTTTTTTTCCATTAAACATTAATGCAAAATTGGTTTAAACAAAAAAATTTATTTAAAAAATCTATTTTTTTCAACCCTTATTTCCACTATACTAAAACTTCTTCAGACCTGAATTGTAAGATAAAATTAGACTTTTATTTTAGATTTAATTATTGTTGTTTTAATAAGTTTTTATGAATTACGGAATCTGTATTTGTTTCGAATCACTAGTGCCATTTTTACTCAATACTGTGTTAATGCAATTGCTTATTTAGATCTTGTTGTGGCAGAGATCTTTTTGAGTTGAGGGCTGCATGTGATTAGTTTGCGGCATATACCTTAGATTTTTTTTTTTACTATTTGTACATCTGTATTCATCCAATCTAGGTTTGTGTGCTGCAGCATTATGTTTCAGAAAAGAGAAAACAATATATTGAGATTTTAATAAATCTTTGTAAAAACAAAAGATAAAATGGAATATTTCTTTTAAGATGATTTGGAATGCATGATGTGGAGGTTGGAAAAAATGCTAATAAATTAAAGTCTGTGTGAAGTTACAACCTTAGAAAGATATTTGGTGGATCAATTTATACCTTATTTTAATATAGATTGTAAAGCATTTGTTATCAATTAAGAATTGGCACAGAATTTTTAATCGTTGTTTGTTTTTAGAAAAAAAAGACCTCATGCAAATTAATCATGAAGTTGAAACATTAAAAACTTTAGTCTCTGCTTTTTCAGGGCTAGAGGAGTTTAAACAGATAGAGAAATAAATCAGATAACAAATTTAACAAACAAGAAAAAATGATTATAGAAAAATAGCATAAAAAGTATAGAAGAAATAAAGAAGTGTTTCCACTGATATGGTCTATGCTAGGTTTAGAAAAGATAGAGAAAAAATTGATAAAGCTAACATTCTCAAAAAAAGAGATAATTTAAGAAAAAGGGAAAATATATACAATGGAGTCAAATACCCAATAGAGAAAAGATTATGAAATCATGGTCACCCATTAAATATGACAGATCCCCGATCCATTACCGTAAGGGTTATATGTATGAAAATAACCATTATGAGAACAGGACAGGAAATCCAAATAAAAGATAAGTTGTAGAAAAGTCAAAGGACTCTAATTGGAGAGCTGGGGAAAATGGAGATATAAGCAACAGGTACTCAGTACCCACAAGAAATAGGTAAAAGACACTACACTATGGTTTTTTGTTTTTTTTAGAACAATAAAATGTATCAATCAAAAAAGAGAAAAAGAAAAGGGGAAAAGAGGAGGTAAGAAAGAGAATAATAGTAATGAATACAAAAAAGAAAACTCAAAAATAAGCTGATATAATAATGACACATACAGTAAATAAAACTATTATAGAAATAAATGAAAATTTATAATCTTAGCAAACACTTTTTATCAAAAGGGAAATCCTTACTCACCAAAGGGATTAAATTTGCCCCATAAAGTAAACCTAATAATTTTAATGTCTTTTGTAGACCTTCAAAAATGTATAACAAAGATAATGTTGAAAATGTTTTTTTACAAAAATGATAATTTACAGGATCCACTTTTTTCGCTTCACATTAAAATGTCTGTTTTTAGAAATATTTGAGAAAATTGTGAAATAAAATCGACATAAAATAAAATATAAAAATATAAAATATAAAAATAAAAAATCTAATCTAACTACAGGAGCGAAGTTAGCTTTAAAAATGTTACATTCTAGCAAAGAAAAGTCATAAAATCCATGGATAAAACAGAAGTGTAGTCAAACAAGACTTAAATATAGGAAGTTATGAGACATTTGGAGGACAATGTAACCTATAAAACACTAAAGGGAAATCCAAGTGATAATATCTCCAATAAACTTAAAACCCAACAAATGGAGTATATTATTATTACATTTATCTATTCCAATCTAAATGCTCCCTAATATTCACAAAGATCCCATATATCCCCCAGAAAGACCTATCGTAGCAGGGATAGAATCAATCACTTTAAATCTATCACACATTTTAGATTTTCATTTACAACCATTCATGAAAGTGATTAAATCACATTTAAAAGAAACCATGGACATTCTTAATAAACTGCAGGGAATTAAAGGAAAGGAATCCTACATATTGGTAACAGTCGATATAAACGGTGGTAATCGAGTGATCGGTGCTGTAAACACCGACACTTTTTAATCCTCCACAATTATTCCTATACTGAACAGAGCGGCGAAGAAAAAATAACTACTTACTAGTAAAAATACAGAGAGTAAATCCGAAGAGAGGAGATTGCAACTGTTGTAAATGACATCATTTACAGCTGCAACTTTCAAAGTTCCGAATTTAAAGCGGCAAAAGTCGCGATCTCCTGTCTTCAGATATGCTCTCTGTCTTTTTACTACTATGTAGTTATTTTTTCGTCGTTGCTCTGTTCAATATAGGAATATTTGTGGAGGATTAAAGAGTGTCGGTGTTTACAGCACCGATCACTCATACTACACCCAATGTAAATTCCCTTTACACCATTATATGTCATGAAAATTGTGTAAAGCAGTAGAATATTTAATGAATGAAACCACAATTTAAGCTAATTTAAAGGATTTCATTATAGAAGGGATAAATTTCATTTTTAGAAATTAATCATTTTGGTTATGATGAAAAATATTTCATCCAACGGGGAACAGCTATGGGAACCAAGTTTGCTCCCAGTTATTTTAACATGTTTATCGCGTGGTGGGAGGAAACCCATATCTGGAGTGACCCCACCCTGAAAGCGAACCTGGATACATGGCATCGCTATATAGATGACATTTTCCTTATTTAGCAGGGAAATGATACATCCCTAGACAACTTCTGTAGAAAAGACAATTCAAATATGTACAACATCAGGCTTACATTTAAAAGAGCAACAATCAAGTTCATTTTTTAGATCTAGATATTTTTGTTCTGAAAGATAAATTATCAACAAGTATCTATAATAAGCCAACAGATTATAATTCTAATATTTCTATTAGTAGTAATAATTACTCAAAATGGTTAGAGGAGATCTCAACCAGCCAAGTAAATTAGGCACAATTGCACTTAAGTAGGACCATTTGACGAACAACCAAAGAATACAAAAACACAATTTATGGTGAAGGGATATGATGAAAAGAAATTAAATGAGTCTATAAATAAAGTTAGAGAGCTGGAGAGGGAATCCCTCCTAATTCCAAAGGAAATAAGAAAGACACACCCTAATTGTAGGAATATCTCTTTCATCACACAGTATAATTCTCATTATAAAACCATTGAAAAGTATTTAAAAAATATTGGCCCATTTTGATAAGCGTTCGCCTTGAAAAGCATTCCCATCGAAACGCACTTTGGCGTTCGCTGGGTATAGCTAACTTATAATAGAATTATGTATTTCTAAGAGAAATAACCTGTCCAGAGCTTTGGAGCACATTTGGAAAAAATAGCTCCAATCAGCCACCTTTTTTAGTGGAGCAATGATAGGCAGTTAGTAAACCACAATATTAATCTCAATGCTGAAGAATAGCTGCCAAATTATTTATGCATAATGTCTGCCAAAATACTTGAAGTAGTAATGATAATTGTACGCTTTCTGATCTGGATTTACTATCGCTTCACTAGGTTCAGATTGCTTGAAAAGTGAGATTTTTTGAATATAATATTAAAATCCACATAGCAGTTAAAAACAATAATACGTTTTTGATGTAATTTATTTAAATAGGGGGAATAATGTGATCCAACATCAGAAATTATTATTATAGTTACAAATTCCCATGATCTCCGATTGAATTAATCTTGTATGCTGAGCCCTAAAAACAGTTATTTTAATTCCTGAGTATTATTCAATTTATATCCGACAGTGAGCGGCGTATTATAATTGTTATAAGACTGGAAATTAAGATAAGAAGCATAGACAATAGCCATAAATCAAGACAATATTCTAGATTATTACATTTCAATCTATTTATTAGGAAAATATATACAGAGGGATTGCAAGGTACACTCAGCAGATTTTAACTTCACTTAAGTTCACAATTTCACAGTCTTCCTAGGTCAAATTTCAGCCCAACGCAAACCATCAGGAGGTCTGACCATGTCTTCAACCCCCTAGTATGTCTTCTGGGATCTAATGTTACCTGTCTGAAGTTTTTGTCCAACTGCATCCAGTGGAAGGCTCAGAACAGGTTCCCTGTCTCAAGGTTCTGCCAAGCGTGCACCAATGGTAGGTCTGACCGGGTCACTAACCCCCCTAAAACCTGGCCAGGATCAAACTGGACCACCTTGCATTGGTTTCATCCCAATTGTTGTAGGGGTGTACGAATGCAGGCTAAGAACAGGCTTCCTGGCTCTACAGGCTACCTGGTTCAGCCCAGCGCTCACCAATGGAAGGTCCAACTGGGACAATAACCACCCTAAAACCTGGCAAGGGCCCAACTGGACTATCTCACATTGGCTTCATCCCAATTGGTGCAGGGGTGTACAAATGCAGGCTCAGGACAAGCTCCTTGGGTCAAAGTTCTGCCCAGAGTACACCAATGTGAGGTCTGACTGGGACCCTAACCGCCGCGACTCTGTGAGGATTCCCGGCTGCACTATGACGACCGGGATGTCACTTCCTGTAGCTTCGCCCCGGTTGCCTGGGCAACAACCGAGACGCTGTGGAGCTTCTGGCGGTGCGCCCGGCCAGCTGTCAAACAGCCGGGTGCATGCGCACAGGTGATTACAGGGCCAGCCTTTCAAGGCTGATTAGGGATCATGGTTACTGCTGGCACTCTGCTATTCCCATTGGCTGCAGGCTCTGCATGTTCATCATTCTGCAGCTGAGGACACATTCTGGTCTGTGTCCTGATTGGCCATCTGTACTATTTAAGGCAGTGAGGACTGGGCCTCACTGCCAGTTATAGCGTCCTGTTTACAGTTCTGCTGCCTGCTTGTTCTTTCTGTGCTTGGTGTTAAACCTATCATAGACTTCCCATGTATGACGCTCGCTTGTTCCTGGACCTTGAACCTACGCTTCTGACCCTGACCATTTGCCTGAAACCGGATTCTGCTCCTTTGCCAGTGCCCCTGACTTTTTGCCTGTCCCTGGATTCCGAACCTGTGCTTGTGACCTCTGACCTTGGTTTACTCTGTACTTTACGCTGTCTGCTGCCGGCATCTACTCTGCCTGGACCCCACGCTGCTGTCCGCCAATCACTCCATCCCTGGGTTCTCCTTAGCCGGTATACGATTCTCGACCCTCTGTCACCCTGCGGCCAAGTCTGTCCCCACCACTAGGGGCTCCAGCGAACACCAGGCTTTTGGAGTAGACTTCGAGTTTTGTTGTGCTGGCTGGGGAGTTCCTAACACTAACCCCCTAAAACCTGGCCAGGATCCAACTGGACCACCTTTTGTTGGTTTCATCCCAATGACCACAGGGATGTCCAAATGCAGGCTCGGAACAGGCTCCACGGGTCAAATTTCTGCCCAGCGCACACTGATGGGAGGTCCAACCGGAACCCTAAACCCCCTAAAACATGGTCAGGGTCCAACTGGATCACCTTGCATTTGTTTCATTCGAATTGGTACAGGGGTGTCTGAATGAACATCGAGACAAACAAACAAACCAATGATTTTGATTCAAGTACTATTCTGGCCTAAACAGAAATGAAACTAATTTATTCAATGGGCACTTTAATCCGTATGGGATTAAGCAATGATTTTGAATCAATATTCTTTAATGATATGTAAAACGGATGTGTTTTTTATATATGTAATGTAGCTTGTATATGAACACTAAATAGATTGACAAATAAAATCACAAAATAGCTCCTTTATATTAGAGTATATTTACGAAGACATAATTTAAGAAATCTAAATGTAGATTGGTTAATAAGGAGATTCTTTTTCCTCATTATCCCCTATTTTATCTCTTATATATTAAATATTTAATACCTATTCAAATATGGAAAATAATATGCGTTTTTATGTAATAGGGAAAGAGAATCACTATTTTTGATTAATTTTCTTGCTTACTTATTGAATCTGAAGAGGCAAAATGATTAAATGAACAGAGATACTTGTCTGAATAAAAGTTCAGAATATAGAATTAAACAGAGACTAATTTAATATATAAAGAAATAGAGAACACATGTGTTTAAGAAGGTAATGCCCCTCTATATGCATTAACAATCAGCAATGAAATAACAAGTCCTTTGTGTATGCTAACACAGTGATCTCGGTGATCATACTAGTACAATGTGTATGTATAATATGTTCGTCTAATTAGTTATAAGATTATTTTTATTATTATTATCGTAGATTTGTAAGGTGCCACAGTGCACCGTAGCGCCATACAGCAGGGAAAAAAGTACATACATAAAACAGGGACATACATGGTAGATAAAATAAATGCAGACATGAAAACAAAGGGTATGAATGATCCTGCTTATTAGAAAGCTTACATTCTAAGTGGAAGAGGGCACAGCTGAAACAAAAGGAGTAAATGTGTTACAGAGTGGAGATTAGGATAGTTGTGAGGTTGCATAAGTGTGAATAGTGTTTTCGGGGATAAGGTCACCTCTAAAAAAGTGATGTGTTTTCAAAGAGCATCTAAAGATTTGAAGGCTGTGGGAAAGTCTGATTGAGCATGGTAGGGAATTCCATAAGTGCGGAGCAGCAGGGGAGAAGTCTTGTAGGCAGGAGTGAGAGGTGATTACCAGAGACGAGGCTAGGCACATGTCAGTGGTAGATCTAAGAGGGTGGGAGGGAGAGTATTTTGATATGAGATTTAAAATGTATGCAAGGATAGTGTTGTTGACGGCTTTGTAGGTAAGGGTGAATAATTTGAATTTGATTCTGGAGGACACAGGGAGCCAGTGAAGGAATTTTCAAAGTGGAGCAGCAGATGTGGAGCAGTGAGAGAGAAAGTTCAGTCTTGTAGCACCATTTAGGATGGATTGAAATGTGGATATATGGGTGTCAGGAATGCCAGATAGCAGGAGGTTGCAATAGTCAAGACGGGAGATAATGAGAGAATGAATAAGAGTTTTGGTAGCAAGTTGAGTAAGAAAAGGGCGTATTCTGGCAATGTTTTTGAGGTGGAGGCAACAGAATTGAGAGAGAGTCTGGATGTGAGGAATAAAGAGAGGGTGGAGTCAAGTGTGACACCAGGCATTGGGTTTGGGAGACTGAGGAAATTGTGGTGTTATTGACAGTGAGGGAAATTTGAGGGCAGGTGGTGGCTCTGACAGGAGGGAAGATATTAAGCTCTATTTTGGACATGTTGAGCCTTAGATAGCATTGGGACATCCATGTGGAGATAGCAGAAAGACAATTTGCTGCATGAGATAGTACAGAAGGAAAGAGGTCAGGGGAAGAGAGATAGATTTGGGCATCATCAGCCTGGAGGTGGTATTGGAGGCCAAATATGCAAATTATTGACCGAAGAGAAAAGGTGTGTAATGAAAAAAGTAAAGGCCCAAGAACAGAGACTTGTGGCACTCCAACAGATAGTGGGAGTGGAGGGAGGATGTGCCAGAGGTAGAAACACTAAAGGAGCTGTTCGATACATAGGAAGTGAAATAGGAAAGAATTGTATCCCGAAAGCCAATGGAGTGAAAGGTGTGTAGGAGAGGAGGGTGATCAACAGTATCAAAAGCAGCAGAGAGGTTCAGGAGAATGAGTATGGAGAAATTACCATTAGATTTTGCAGTAAGTTGGTCATTGGTCATTTAATGTGAGAGCAGTTTTACTGGAATGTTGGTGGCGGAAACCTGATTGCAGAGAGTCGAGAATGGAATGAGAGAAGAGAAAGTGAGACAGGCGTTTGTACACTAGTCGCACAAGTAGTTTAGAGGCAAAGGAGAGGAGAGAAATAGGGCGGTAGTTGGAGAGAGAGGCTGGATCGAGAGATGGTTTCTTTAGAATAGGTGAGATGAGCGCATGTTTAAAGGAGGATGGAAATGTGCCAGTGGAGAGAGACAGGTTGAAGAGGTGAGTTAGAAGTGGGCATGCAGTGGAGGAGAGGGAGCGGAGTAGTTGGGAGGGAATAGGGTTGATTGGATAGGTTGTAGGCTGAGATGATAAGATGAGTGCAGAGACTTCATCTTCAGTTACTGGAGAGAATAAATTGAGGGTGGAATGAGGAATGTAGTTAAAGGTGTGCAGAATGAGTGGAATTTGGCATGAGGAAATATCTTGTCGAATGGTGTCAATTTTGTCTTTGAAATAGGTTGCAAAATCATGGGCAGTGAGGGAGGAAGGAGGAGGAGGTGCAAGTGGGCAGAGAAGTGAGTTGAAGGTGGCTAAGAAGCGACGTGCGTTAGAAGACTAGGTGGATATTAAAGATTTGAAGAATGTTTGTTTGGCAATTGAAAGGGCAGCTCTAAAAGATGAAAGAATGAATTTATAGTGGAGAAAATTGGGAATAGAACGAGATTTCCTCCAGTGGTGTTCTGCAGTGCAGGAGCACTTTTACAGGTAGTGGATCTGTTTGTTGTGCCATGGCTGGGGTTTGGATCGTCGGAGACTATATGTAGTAACTAGAACTGCATTGTCCTGGGCTAAAGAGAGGGTTTTGTTATAGAAAGAGGCAGCCTGATTAGGACAGGACAATGCAGTCATTGGAGATAATAGTTGTTTTAGTCAAATTGAGAAGTGGATTGGGTTACTTAGGTTTCGGTGTATGTGTGTATTTGGGTGCAGGAAGAAGAGTATGAGGCATGAAGAAAAGGAGGTTGTGGTCGGAGAGTGGGAAGGCTAAATTGGAGGGTGGGTGGGAGATGAGGTCCATTGGGAGAGATGAAAGGAAGAAGAAAGTGAAAGAAGTTTAGTGGCAGAAGAGACAGTGGGATTATCAATAGGAAAGTTGAAATCACCTAGTATGAGTATAGGCATGTCAAAGGATAGGAAATAAGTGAGCCAGGCCACAAAGTTGTCAAGGAATTAGGAAACTGGATCTTGGTGGAGATAAATGACAGCAACATGAAGGTGGAGAGGATAAAATAGACGGATAGTGTGGACTTCAAAGGAAGAGAATGAGAGGGATGGTTCAGAGGGTATGACTTGGAAGGTGCAGCTTGGAGAGAGTAGAATGCCTACTCCACCATCTCGTCTATTTCTGGGTCTGGGAGTGTGGCTAAGGGAGAATCCCCCATAAGAGAGAGCTGCAGGGGATGCAGTGTCAGAGGAGGTGAGCCAAGTTTCTGTAATGCCAAAGAGATTAAGGGATTTAGAGATTAATAGATCATGGATGGATGTAAGTTTGTTACAAACAGATCTGGCATTCCATAGTGCACAGGAGAAGAGAAGAGAGAGTATTGGAGATATGTGGATAAGGTTGGCAGGATTGGAAGTACGGGATGTATGGAAATGTTTGGGGTGGAGCGAGGAGCATCAGCAGATAATGGGGATTGTACGGGGCACAAGAATTGGTGTGATATCACCAGCAGCCATCAGAAGGAGCAGGGTGAGAAACAGGACATATGAGGAGGATTTGAGCATGTGAGGTTTATTTCTGTTTATGTAGGCTGGTGAGTGTGGTGGGTGCAGGAGACAAAACAGTTTATATGTACAGACTAGTGAGGAGGGAAGTAGTGAAGTAGAAATCATAATTGGGAAGGGAGGAATAGGATGATGGAGAAATAAAAGTAGTTTGGAGAGAAATATGGTCACAGTAAATAGGAGAGACTGTAAATAGAGCAGGTGCATGATGGAGAGATGTTAGTGAATATGTATTAGCTATGGTAGGTAATGAGAGAGTAGAAAGGAATATTTGATCTAAATTGAGTGGGGCAATGGAAGAGGTGGATGATACTTTACCACCCCCTGGCTGGGGTGAATGGAGTAGGCAGTTTCTGATGCTCTGTCACGACGAGGTCCAGGAGGATACTGTAAGTTGGGTGCGGAGAGTTCAACAGCCAAACAGAGATGGTAACAGCAAACACAACTGAGCTCAGTGAGTAGATGAACAGATGTTGAAACAGCAATGTCAGTTGAGCTCTGTGGATCCTACAGCTGGACAGAGATGGTAGTTCTGTAGATCCAAAAACAGCCTTATTTTCGGTATGAAGTCGATCCTCAGTGCTGCTGTGACGTTTACAACAGTATTTAGAAATATCCAAAGCATTATATTTGAGAGAATAAGGAAAAGTGAGAGCTTGGCTAAGAGCTGAGGCAATGTACAGCTTACTCCAAATGCCGTCCTGATGCCAACATAAATTATTGAAAGGAAGCAAATTCCATCTAGTTCCCAATTAGGAAAATTCTTTATTTTTTATGTGGGATAAGTATGAAAAACATCTTCGGTGTATAAATGCAAAAAAGTGAGATTTGTATTTATACTAAATGTCTAGGTAATATTTGATCAGAAACCCAGTAAGCTCAAATAGATATGCTTTACATTATAATGAAATTGATAATATGCAATAACATACGTCAATAAAATAGCAAGCACTGTGATTATGGTGATTGCGGCGAATGTACAAGTGCTGTGTATACGTTAGACCTGTCAGTTCAGGCTTTAGCTAAAGCACTGCTAAGAAACCAGTTTTATTTAATTTTGTTTTGTTATACATCTATAATAATTGTTCAAAATCGTTGAATGTATTATGATCATGTAATGTGAATATACCACTTAATTCTGTTTGAAGAAATATATTTGGTCAAATTTGTTAATGAGATCCGTGGTAAAAATGTTAAGTAAAGGAGGATTATTACGATTGCTGAGAAAACACACTTTCTAATTAGGGAAATCCTTTCACATGCGAAAGCATTGTAAGATCATGGCAGCTTTCCGAGTGAAAGGGATTTGCTTTATATAAATTTCTCCGTATGTATACATATATTCTTATACAAAAATAAGAGCACGGTTTAAATATGCAAAGATCAATTGTATTCTGTGTTTTTATTTATTTTATTGATGAATTGTACTATAATTGATAATTATAATTATTCTATGTATAGTCCTGTAGAAGGAGAGTGGTCGCAAACTATTTCATTCAGTTTTTTTAACTGAAACATGTTAGTAAGGGTGGAAGATGCTTGAAGGTAGATACCATATGCCTAGTAGAACATCAGGTTCTGTAGAGTATCAGTCGGCAGCTTGCCAATTCCATCAGACGGTGGCGGGGGCCCATAGTAGTCTACCTTCGGTGGGGTCACTGGGCCACCTGCATAATTTTTCCTTTAAAATATTCCTAATAGGCTGCTTAGTCAAGTCTTGACCCATGGAGCTAAATTTTGCCAGCCCTCCCCTGGATGGCGGTAATGATTCCACGCGTTTGTGACTCTTACCTGTGGTAAGAACCCACCTTAGAATTTGTGGAAATGTATATCTGTTTATTAAGGCAGTATTTCTGGTAATAAAATATTGATTGTTTTACATATAATGTATCTGTCTTACAATATATTAGAAAAGACATGCTGAGGGATATTCTTCCCTAAACACACCAAAAGAAGAAATAGCAATCATTCACTAATAATTCAAACACAATCTGTGTTTAATTCTCATATATATATATATATATATATATATATATATATATATATATATATATTTATATATAAGGCGGATAAGGCGTTTTCTGTGTGTTGTTTTCCGTGGATCACCACATCTACCCCGGCCAGGTGGTTTTGAGAGATCCGTGATTACCATCAGGAAAGACTGCAGATAAGCCTATATTTGTTTTATATGATGTACGGGCGCATTTTATATATATTAAGGATTTTATCTTTGTAATAAAACACTTTTATGGATCATAATGTTATGAGCTTGTGTTGGTACCCAGCTTTGAGGAATTGTTGATAGCCTTAATTGGCATACTACACCATAATAGTTTTGCTCTGAGTCCATAGTGATCTGAACTTCTGGAACCATAAGGACTGGACATCAAGGAGTCTATATAGGATGTCGGGAATCTAATTACAGATAAGCTGTTTATTATTTGTCTTTTGGTACGAGGCCAATTCACTTGTTTGCCACATTGAGAAGACTAATTGTTGGTCATTTAATACACTATGCGTGGCGCTTCTCTTTTTTTGTCTTTTATATATATATATATATATATATATATATATATATATATATATATTTACATGTTGCACAAATAGAGATTTTTAAATTGTTAATAAGAGTTTTTTAGTTGAAAAAAGTAATTTTTATTTGTTTACGCTATGAATTTTCGCTGTCGTTTATCATGTACGCATTTCACAGGAGATATCGTGAGGAAAAATCTGCATCATTTATCTGTGGGGAAATTTTGCGTTACCATGATCTTATACCCCTATGTGATCTTGTGGTGCACTATGTGTGGACATATGATGTTATACATACAGTGATATTTGTAAAAGTTTCTTTAATAGCTGTGCTTTATCTTAATTTATTTAACGTTGATTTAAAAAAATATATTATTGCACAGATGATTCATCTCAGTTATAGCATAATATATAATTATACATATGGTTTAAAAAGTCTAAAACACACAAACAACTTATGATTGTTGCTTTTTGGCTCATTTTTATAGGGGCAAGCATCTGAGTTGTCCGTTCTTTCTCTTGTCAAAGTCGTATAATTGAATGAACGAAAAGTATATTGGTTAATATTGTTTTATCGTGCGATTGCACCCAACATGCCACGCTACACGAGGCATGGCACTATCACGCGGTAAAATACGCACACACTCGCACTACAACATTTGGTTATTTATATATTTATTAAAGGTTCCAATCCACATTCATTTATTAGTAAAATGTATTAGATTGTATATTTATTTATATATAATACTGTAGTAAAGGTTTTTATGGTTCAGGTGTTTTAAAAGATAAAGAGTTTGGTCACATATTAAAGCTTATTTCCCCAGCATTAACCTGGTGTGGACGGAATAGCGATCGCATCTAGCGATCGCAAGATACAAGCCATATGAGATTAAGGCTCTTAAATATATTTATGTGGGTCAGTTTGAACTGGTCATTCAGAGTCAAATTATGGAAACAATAGGGTGGGGGATGTTCCCCTCACCCTCTGTAAGGATCAAATGAACTGACCTATGACTTGCAAGGAACTGGAATGCCATTAACCCCCGGACCAATGAAGAACTTACTAAGTGTTAGCTGGACAAGTATATACAAGCATGCTGGCTTTTGTCCTCTCTCTTTTCTCTGGAAACTGAAAATGTGACCGCATGGCTACAGTCATGGAACCTGAATGAAACCTATAAGGAAGATGTAATGTATTTGGTGTTTTATCACTTGGGCAATGCTTATTTGAAAACGATAAAATTACTTTAATAATTTGGGGGCTCGGAGAGGCGCTACATTGCTCAAAGATTCACAAAACTTCCGGATTTCGGTTTACCAACTAAAGGGTGGGGTGAGGACGTATGCCTTTATATCATCTAGTGTTGCTAAATCGAATATCCACTTTGTGCAATCTATGGGGTGCTAGTGAGAATCTAGGGACAAGAAAGAAAAAAAAAACAGTTTCTTTTTCATGTCATTTTGTGATTTAAATGTGGTTTGTTTGCATTGCATAGCATATGTGTTCCTGCTTAGTGTATGTGAACTTCGTATAGATTTGCCACCTGGTTAAACAATCGTTTTGATAGTTATTATATGTGCATAGTATAATTACTTGTGAAAGCCTCTGATACATTATTACTATTGTTGGGAACTTTTGATTTTCTGCGCAGAAAAGGTGTATAGTGTGTGATTTTGTAACTTAGATACACTATTTATTGTTGATGTGCTCAGTTGCTGTCTGACAAGGCAGGTTGCCAAACTGAAGGACGGTATACGGGGCAGGTATACTGGGAGCGAAAACAAAGGAAGTTTTCGCACGCGCTCCCAATAGTAATCGCAACTTTTATTTATAGTTAGTATTTGTAAGCGTTGTGATCGGACCGCACGGCAAGGAAAGCCGTGATTGTAACTTGGGAAGGCAGCGGGGAGGAATTACATTGGAAAGGCTGGTTGATTGTATTGACTTTGTTCTACCAGTTGTAATAAACTCAACAGATTTTTGTGGTTTAGCCAGGGTATCAAGGAGCTGATAGCCCTTGGGTCCCACAGTGATATTTTCTGTGTTAGGGGTCCTCGTTTGGTACGAGAGGAAGCAAGTGGACGCAGCTTGAGCAAATATGTCCACGGCCAGTAAGAGATCTCTAGCGGTAGAGTGTTTGTAGCAAAGGGTTGAAAGTGTTTGTGGAAGTGTGGCCTGCATAGACTGCTACTG
Source organism: Mixophyes fleayi (assembly GCF_038048845.1). Lineage (NCBI taxonomy): Eukaryota > Metazoa > Chordata > Amphibia > Anura > Limnodynastidae > Mixophyes > Mixophyes fleayi. The sequence goes on from NC_134404.1 coordinate 201,047,217, forward strand.
TTCAACATGGGTGCTAAGCATACGCTAGAGATGGCCAGTGTACTGCCTAAGGAAGGGCCTATTGGTTCAGCACGGTTTCTTATGTGCAAGAAATATGGTGCATACGCAACTGCATATTGTGACACGTTGGTCGAGATGACCAAAGAGTGTGTTAGGCCTTTCCCAACAATAGGGAGTTTTAATGCAGAGGCACTAAATAACATAAAAGATAATATGTGGATGATTAAGTCAACGAAAGTAAGAAATGAACATGATGATTGTTTGAAATTGTGGCAACTAGAGGGGAACACATGTCAAGGCAGCGTGTGTACAGCGAAAGTAGGCATGGCGAAAAGTGCGTGCATAGCGGAAGTAAGCGTTGCCAAGTGAAGAGAAGCGAGCGCGAGGCAGGAAGGTATAAAACACTGAATATAATTTAAAAGAAAACAAAACTTATAAAAATAGCAAATGAAACTATCTGTGTAACTATTCAGGTTTAAAAGCTGAGTAACTTAAATGTATCTTTTTTTTTTTGTATATGATGGGTGTGATTGAATTTAGGAAAATAACCCTGCAATAGAGAAAGAATAAAAAAGAGACCAGGTTTTTCAAACAGTCTGAAGAAACTTTTTTTTTATTCCATGCATGAAGTACAGCCAGGGAAAAGGAAGTGTAATTGTGTCTATGCAAATAGCTTAGATTCAGGAATCCTAAAAAAAAAAATAATAAAAAAAAATGGTTAATTGACCCTTATTGTAATGAGGCTATATAGCCTTAGAACAATACACAAAAGACTGGAGATAGGGTTGCTAAGGAGTTATTCTGCAGTGAATGAAGAGACAGAGAGTTTTGATTTTGCTTGTTTGTTTTATATTGTCACATGCTTGCTTTTCTGATCGCTGGCCGATGGTAAAGAATGAAGATGTTTGTTTCGTTTGTTGTTTAAAGATAACTATCTTGTTTTTTTCTTCTCACAGATAAGGGTACACAGAAGAAATATAGACTTAGGGCTAGATTTACTAAGCTGCGGGTTTGAAAAAGTGGGGATGTTGCCTATAGCAACCAATCAGATTCTTGCTGTCATTTTGTAGAAGGTACTAAATAAATGAAAGCTAGAATCTGATTGGTTGCTGTAGGCAACATCCCCACTTTTTCAAACCCACAGCTTAGTAAATCTAGCCCTTAGTGTTTAAAGGGGTGGGATAGAGAAATAGAAAGATTACTCTTGAAAGACTAATTAACAATGGATCATTGGAACACTCTTTGTTTTAGGCTGCAGTGACTCATTATAATTTGTTTGGCTGAGAATCATTATCCAAAAAGGAAGTATGTACATACTTTGCTCCAAAATATCGTTTTATGTATCTCAGATGAGTCATCAAGAGTTAATTTTTACATTTCTCTGTCATAAGCCAGGAAGTCCGTTGAAAAGGTATGTAGTTAATGCGATACCGAGTTCTTAATGAACAAATGATGGACGACACTGGATTGCACGGTTGATGCAAGACAAGTATGGGGAGGGGTCATATTTTAGCAAATAGCTAAGGGGATTAGTGAAATGAATACAGCCATTTTCCCATAGAGTCCAATCCAGCTGTCATTTTTGCTGTAAAATCTCCCTTTCTGCATGTATGTTTGCTTTCAAACCCTTGTATTCAAATCTTTGTATTTCTATTATTCATGGCTTTCTTATTTCTCATTTTTTACATCTATGCTAGTATCTCTCTCTCTCTCTCTCTCTCTCTCTCTCTCTCTCCTCTTGTAGAGATAAAAAAAAAAGACAGACACAGTCTCATTAATGGGGCTAAGACATTTTTTTTTTTTACATAAGACAAATTCAGGGATACACACACTAGATTGACATGAGTTACAGAAACAATCAGGGGTTTTGTTTTCATGTGTATAGAAGCTGCTGATTTTAAGCAGAAAGGGTTCTGTTGTGGAAATACGATTCATGTTTTATAGATTGCATATCTGTTTTGTTTTTTTGTTTTTGTTTTTGTGGTTCGTGCCTCCTGTACAAAGTGTGGCTTTATATTTATGCACAAAGGGTAGATGTATGGATTGCTGGAGGTTAGACATACAGATATGCATCTCTGTGTAGAACATTGGAGTAGGATTTTTGCCACAAGATACGAAATAATGTAAAACCCTAGAAAATGTAGAATTTTCGTGTTCTATATTTTTTCACTGTTAGACTGACATGTACTGGATACTGTTATATTTGAAGAAAGTGTTAAAGAAATAGACCCCTTTGCCTTTCTCACTTAGTCAAGTAGCTGAATGTGAAGTACTGAGAATGGCATGTGAGTTGGCAGAGGGAGAATCGATTGATATACATTGGTCTTCAGCATTTTTCTAGTCTAGGGGGCGACGTTGAGTTGACTGAAAAATCTTTTTTATAGCAATACCAGCACATAAGTAGGACACTACATAGAGGACTTTATACAGTGACACAGTTACCAACTGAAGTAGCTGCTAGTAAAGTCGACACACACACGACTATACATGGCTGTCACACAGGAAGCGGTCTATAGCATGGCTGGGTCATCTCCATGTCTGAACTAGCTGTCAATTAGATATCAGGTTTATCTTTAATGTCTTTATTTTATGTGACAGCTGACAAATCTATGTTTTGTTATGTTTTTCATTGTATTGTTTTTGTTTTAAAATGTGAACACACACACACACACACACACACACACACACATGCACGCATACACATATTGGTTAATATATGAGGATTTGTGTTGCCTGAAGAATAAACTGTCTGGAAGGTGAAGAGATGTGGTTAGGAGTCTGGCGGACCCTGGAGAGATGGACAAGGTAGACCAGTAGCTCCCAGAGTGTATCTTCCAGACCTAGCGGAGGCAGCACATGGTCTGGCTCAGCTGGGTACAGAAGGTATGTGCAAGCTGGTAAGAGTATATTGGGATGCACCAGACATTTCTTCTCAAGTTAGTAGGAAGGCAACGTCCTGTCTGGATTGAGAGAATGTCAGGAAGATGATACCAATAGAGCCATCCCATATCCCTCCTGCTGATGTTTTTTTTCTCCAGGTAAAACAAATCCACGTCATCCAATTACCACCTTGCAGGATTCTCAAATATACACTGGTGTACCAATGAAATATGTCTGGGTAAAGGTGTATGGAAATGTGTCTAATGTATTACTATGTCATACTCAAAGCTTTTGTTATTCAATGTGATAGCCCTAGAGTTATAATAGGTGATAGGGGTATTCATGTTATTGATAATAAATGTATAATGTATGAGTAGTGATAACAAATTACATACTTTTTGATTAGACACAAACCAGTGTGAACATAAAGCAATGGTACTAGTTAGAACGAATTGAATAGAATAAGGGTTGAAACTTGATTGAAGGGACTGATAGCTTTGGCCACTAGTCCTTCCCCACTATCAAGAACACTCCTGGGCTGCCTCTTAACCTGTTGACTTTTGAAATGTTCTTGACCCCTCTTGGGATGAGAGACTAGTTTAGACCTTGAGAGGGAAGGTAAATAGTGAGACAGCAACCGAGAACTTTCAAAATACTGTTTCCTGAAAAGTTACACTAACTGTCAGGATGTTGGACCGGGAGAGTAAGTTGTGGAACAGTAATTTCCTAGGCTCAAGTTATTTGTCAGACAGGTACCAGGTGTAGGCTACCAGCATCACGACTTCAAGGGTAGCAGAGACACACTGGTGCCCATTTCACCCATCTGCAGAGGAGTCAACACCGAGAGAAGGGTCCAAGTGCACTCATGAATCTGTTCTGGGAGGCCTCGAATACAGTTAGTAGCACCTGAGCCAAAGGCTAAGACAGTTGTCAAGCATGAAGTTGTAGTTTTCCGGTTCTGTGTTTCTCTCATCACATTCTCTTTTCAGGACGGTCAATTCTTTTGATTATTGACAGGTGACAGAGGCTGATTCAGGTAATGATATTGAGGAATTGGGGATGAAGAAGAAGTTAGTAGCATAATCAGTCCAACCAATTACTCTATTCAATTCAGGGGTAAAGGAAAATTTGGAAACCTCGGAGCTTGGAGAAAGTTCGAGGGGCTATTGTCTGAGTAGCATTACGTCCGTAAGTACGTTGACCACATAGTTAAAAAAGAGGTACACCCAGTGATGCCAGTCCAGTAATATTCGGACTTGAGCAGGCATCCTTGAGAATGATTATCATTCTTGGGTGGGTAAGGTTTTAGACCAAACATAGTGCTGGGTGTGCTCTCACATGCCTCAGTGATTATACAAAGTAGGACTAGTTCCCTTTCCACTAAATATTCTTAAGGTACCCGAATTATGGGTGGGAGGTCACTAGGGTAAAAATGTTCAACACCTAGGTCCCTTAGTCTGGAGTCTCCCAATATTTTGCAAGCTGATCACTTTTTTATGTACAAAGAAACCTGAGTATTGGGAGACTGGGAAGAACGAACAGACAATAGCCCGCCCACAAGTGTTGATGAAAAGAACTGATGACATTATTAGAAGTGTGTATATTAACGTAAGCTGAAGGAGATTGTATACGACATTATTGATAGACATAGGATGATGTTATTGATGAACATGAAGTGTTAAATGTATTCTGAGCTTAAAGACATGCTTTGGACGGATGAACCTGTTAAACTTGAAGAACTGTAGTAGAGTATTCTGTATTGTTTATACATGTTCTATTGTACTCTGTACCCTTCCAAATAATGTATTACATGTTTTAATGTACCCTTGAAGGGCAGACAAAAAGGTTATCTCCAAGCTCCAGAGGTATACGGTCTATAGCAAAAGAAAAAAAAATTGTTTCGAGGATTAAGACTCTCTATTATGATAACTTGTTTAGATCTACAGACAGCGTGGTCATACACCAAGGGGGACTTACATTACAGAGCAATGAAACGTGGTACTGAGATCCTGCATATAACATCTTTAAGGTGATAGTTTATTATACTATCAAAGGGTAGAACTGTCAAAGTCGTATAATTGGATGAACGAAACGTATATTGGTTAATATTGTTTTATCGTGCGATTGCACCCAACATGCCACGCTACACGGGGCATGGCGCTATCACGCGGTAAAATACGCACACACTCGCACTACAACATTTGGTTATTTATATATTTCATATTTATTAAAGGTTCCAATCCACATTCATTTATTAGTAAAATGTATTAGATTGTATATTTATTTATATATAATACTGTAGTAAAGGTTTTTATGGTTCAGGTGTTTTAAAAGATAAAGAGTTTGGTCTCATATTAAAGCTTATTTCACCAGCATTAACCCGGTGTGGACGGAATAGAGATCGCATCTAGCGATCGCAAGATACAAGCCATATGAGATTAATACTCTTAAATACATTTATGTGGGTCAGTTTAAACTGGTCATTCAGAGTCAAATTATGGGAACAATAGGGTGGGGGATGTTCCCCTCACCCTCTGTAAGGATCAAATGAACTGACCAATGACTTGCAAGGAACTGGAATGCCATACAAACCCGGACCAATGAAGAACTTACTAAGTGTTAGCTGGACAAGTATATACAAGCATGCTGGCTTTTGTCCTCTCTCTTTTCTCTGGAAACTGAAAAAGTGACCGCATGGCTACAGTCATGGAACCTGAATGAAACCTATAAGGAAGATATACTTTCCTGATTTAATGTAAGATCTTTAATCGGTATCATGTATCGGCTATATTGTACTGTATTGTACTTATTTATTTAACTGCTAAACAAATTGCTTTTGCTAATTAAATTGCTTGTGCTTCGGAACCACACAATACAATCACTTGGACAATGCTTATTTGAAAACGATAAAATTACTTTAATACTCTCATTTGAATAGAAAATCTGCAAGCCCTAACAAGGCAACCCACTGAGGCTGTTTTTGGCCATAGCATCAAACTCTTATGAGTCCTCATGCAGCAAAAAAAACAAAAGTAGCCTGGCATGGATATTCTTCCTAAACCTTAGATGCTGGCAGGTGGATGCAGCTGTGCTGATAACCTGCAAACTATTTTGCTAAATATAATATACATCCTTTCTCAGGGGCTGGCTGGCAGAATTTAGCCCAGGGGGCAAGCATACAGCACTGGCCCAGAAATAGCAGCCCATACTTAAAGGGTGGTTTTCGGTACAATATATATTTATCAATATAAAAAGAGGTTAGTTTAGTGTTGCTTAATTCAGCAATACTTTATTATTATAAATAATAAATCGTAAAGAATAAAAATAAATAATGGAATAAAAAAGCAAATCTCACTTTATATTACATTTAATTTTATATGATCCTTCTACCTGCAGCTCTTCTTTTTTTTTAATTTTTACATACCTGGCTAATTATAATGGGATTTCTCAAAATGCAAAAAGCTGTTTGCTTTAAAAACCTGGGGCCTGATTCATTAATGTTCTTGTCTGACGTTTTTTGCTTATCTTAAGCAAATCCACTCTGTGCATGCCCAGAAAAGGGAGATAAGAAGCTAAATCCACTGCTTAAGTGAATAATTTGTTAAGTTAAAATGAAAATCCATCTTAACTTCACTCTTATCTCCCTGTTTCTTCTTAAAAAAGCATCTTAACTTTTGCACAAGATAAGATCACTAATTAATCAGGCCCCTGATGTTTTTGCCTGCAAAAGGGCTTGTTTTTGCATTGCCCTATGTACTAACAGGGTTATTAATTATTTTAGGGTTAACCTAAACCAAATAATATTAAGGGTGGTACTGTGAGGAGTAGAGTACTAGGTGCCAATCTGACACCCTGACCCAGAGCTGGGTTAAGGCTGTGGGAAGCCTGAGGCACTTTAGACAGGGTAACCCCTATGATGTAACATGGTTATCATTTTAGATATATACACAGGCAGTACTGTGTGCACTAATATTAGGTACACACAGTTCTGCCTTCACGAGCAGTACACTGTGAAGCGGGACATACCTCCCAACTGTCCTAAGCAAAACAGTTACCCAAATTCAGGAGTGTCCCACCAGATTCAGGACAGTTGGCAGACTGTCCTGCTCTTTCCTACCTCTTCTTGTCACTTTCACCACTTGTGGCTGCTGTTTTTTTAACTCATTTGCTGGTTGTCTGGATCCTGGATTAATGTATGCCCTATTTGGAAAAAATGGGTGCATAAAATTTAGAAAACTCCAACCAGTTCTGGTGTTAAATCAATAGAACCCACGTTTTATAATTAGGCCTCCCTCCAGCCCCAACATTAAAATAATAGTATTCACATTTGCTAAATAGATCTATTTCCCTCCAACCAACCCCAACATTAAATTAATAGTATTCCAATTTAATATATACACCTATTTCCCTCCCTCCAAACAGCCCCAGCAATAAACTAAATTGCTTTTTCGTTTAACATATATAACCATTTCCCACATCATGCCCGGTATTAAATAATTTATATTCACATTTAATAAATAGCCCTCCTCCCCAAAATCAGCCCCATATTCAATTAATATCACTAAACCACCCCAGCATTAAATTAAAGGTCCCGTCAACTAACTTTAAATTAATAGGCCACACTAATAAATTAAATGGCCCCACCATCACCCCATAAATAATTAGCCCCCATCTGCACTTAAATAGTCTACCTCCCACACTATATTAAGACTCCCCACTTCCCTCACATACTGTATTAACACACTGGACCCCACTCACACACTATATTATCACACTGGCCCCAACCCACTCAATATATTAACATACCGCACACAATATTAACATACCACACACTATACATTAACATCACCCCATACACATACTTACCTTGTTCCCTACGCGCTCGCTGTCGTGTGATGCACGTTCCATCTGACAGCTGAGCTCTCACTGATAGGCCACACGTAGTGGAGGGGGGACAGATCAGGAATATCTGTGGCCAATATGGAAGGTGGTTAGTCCCAGAGGAGAGGCCAGCCACCAAGTAAAAGAGTGGGGCTGGTCAGTCACCATCCCAAAATAGATTTTACCTCTGTCCGGACTGGGGGCATATGCCACCCTGCCCTCCGGGCCAGCCTGCCCCTGTTCTTTCTTTGTTCTCAAGATGCTATTTTTGAGTGCACTTCCATAAAATACATTTGAATGGGAAGATTAAATCTATATATATCATAATTCTGAAGATTTTTTAAGCATTCTGTTAAGGGTTTCTTTTTGAACCAAGCATTTTTATGGACATTTCGATTTTTGCCATTAGGAAAATGAAAACACTTTGTAGACAAGACTATAATTTTTCAAACTGTTAAACAAACTAATTTCCATGCTCCGCATTTGGCCATGTAAATTTGCATGTTTCACCAAGCAGAGCTTAACATTATGGTCCTGATTCAGAGCGAGATGTACTCCCATTTGTGTTTTTTTCCACTGTGCATGCTCAGAAAGTGAATGTACATGTACACAACTACGGTTATTCAGACTTTTAATTTTTTGGCACTCCTTGCATCTGAAGGGGTGTTCTAATGTAGGCAATGTACAGTAAGTGTACAAAACAGCGATCTCTGCGCACTAACTCTATCTAAATAGATAACCAATAAGCGTGCAGCTGCAGTAGGAAATCCCACCTTTCTAAAACTACTATATAAACGATAATCTGCAGCGCTCAGCCAACTAGTTTGATGGTATTGACAACAACAGTGTTATTAAAACATTCGATAATAAAACCTCAATATTCACATAAATAAACCACTTGTAAATATTCTTTAATTGACCGTAGCTTCTGTCGTTAGATTCCGTATGCATGGACCTCACAGGTGTTAGTCTCGTTCCATATATGCATAAAGAAAGACACAATCAGCTCTCATGTTGATCAAAAAAGAAAACAGTGCAATCCGTTACTTACATATAAGTCAGTAGGTTCCGATTCCGCCCGATATCACCACAACGAGAACCACCACAATGCGTGTCCAATCTTTACACCTTCCAAGTTGAGCACAATTGGAATCTATCAACTTCTATCCGTCTGCTTGTTTATGAGGCGGAAAGAGAGTCAACAGTGAGGAGTACACTCGCCTTCATATCTGAATAGAACTTGGGGTACACCGTTACTGTAAAGAACTTGGAAGGTGTAAAGTTTGGACACGCATTGTGGTGGTTCTCGTTGTGGTTTATTTATGTGAATATTGAGGTTTTAATTATCGAATGTTTTAATAACACTGTTGTTGTTAATACCATCAAACTAGTTGGGTGAGTGCTGCAGATTATCGTTGAAAATGTACAGTAAGTGCAATGTCGAGCAATTGGAAGACAGTCGCAGTTGTAAATGAAAAGAGGTTTAATTTGTGGGTGGTCAGGGGTGTAAGTAATGGATGATGATGACAAACACCCAAACTACCTAACTGCATGTAATTAGAGGTGTGCTAATGATTTGCAGATGCTTATTCAGACCTTAGTAGTTGCTTGGCCATAGATTAGAATTTTCAGAGCGTGTTATAGGAAAGATAAAATATATATATATTTATAAATATATTTTTTTACTCATGTTGGGAAGTTTTTCCTGCTGTATTAGCTTGGTTATTCATGTTTAAATGATGCTTCATAGCATTATGTTCAGAACATATAAAATAATTTTTTTTTGTACATGTTCATAAGTTAGACTGAGAGGTGTGTCTGTTGTAAAGCAGTATCTTTAGCTTTGATTACATACGTATTCACTTACATTCAACTCTTTGAAATGCAAGTTACGCTTAAACTTACGTTCCACTCTCAGGCCCTATAAGTTTCCATCCAACATCACCCAATTGTAGAATGACATTTCATTGTCACCCTAGCTATATTTATTCCAAAAACAGACAATTTACAAATATCGAGCCTGATTTATTAAGGAACATAAATGCTGATACATACCGTATTTTGTGTAAAATCGCTCTGCGAATGCCCAGAAGCTGACTATATGCCTGTGAATGCAAGAACATTCAATTCATCTTTGAGCACAAAGGACTCTTATAGAAGCTTATGATTTCATGGGCGCAACGGGTAAGGGAATGGGCGTATTTACTACATATACTTACCTTATATGTGTGGTTAAATACTGACTGATCTACACTGAGTCCTGGTTGTAAGATGTTAGCTTGTTACGGAATTCCAGTTGGCCAGATTCCCTGTGCTCTCCTATTACCTTTATTAGGCTATGCTATGCTAAATAGCATATTAAAGTATAACATATTGTAATGTAATATCACAGAAGAGCACATTATCAATTACTGCTGCGAGGAGAGTACATAAAAGATGGAAATCTGGAATTCTCTTACATACTGTAAACATATTATCATATATCCAGGAGACATAAGTAGTGTAGAAAAATCAATGTCATCACTGGACAGAGGATGAAAGATAAGTATGGGTACTGTCTTGTAGTACATAGGTTACTGTGGGAGACGAATAATGTTGTGGAACTTTTTTTTAAACAATGTGGAGAATCACTTTAGGCAAATTAGAGAAAGTATTATTTGAATTGATGTTGAGATATTAATTTAATTGATATTAATAAACATAGTATTAATAATATCAGTATAGTAATATTGATAGTTTTTTAGGACAAACTATTGTTCCTAGTTATACTTTTTCTAGTTTTCTGTGAATTTATTTAGACATGTCAGGAAGGGCGATTCAATCTAAGAGCATTTGTTTCTATTTCGGAAGAATCAATGTAGCATAGAAACAGTTTAATGGTTTATATTTAGATAATTCTGATTCACACGTTTCATTTACAACAATTCCTAAAAATATAGTCTATAGTCATTTGTTAAAGCAATTATCTAATCTTCATGTACACGTCATTAAGTCATCTGTAAAATAAAAGTACAACACATCAACCAAAGACGGTAACAAAAAAAAAAAAAAAAAAGAAGGATTAAAGTATTATTCACCAATACTACAAGCCTATAAAATGTCTACCTCAAAGCAAAATTTGTCTGAAGGTGAAAATATTAACTATGTAAACTAATGAACTCTAAGACTATTCCAAGAAGTCTGATGATTGGGCTGGGGGCCAAAATGTCTGAACCAGCAAAGAATCAGCCAACCCATTTCAAAGCCAAAAAAAATCTAATTCAATTTTTTTTTCATTTTTCTGCTCACTGGATCATCCATATAAAGCTACTCAAAAATATAATGTTATGGGCTTGTAAAAAACATTTCACATCAGTACTGATTTTATGTAACTAGTTTGTTTTTCTTTTAATGATATATACATATGCTATTATTCATTTATGGGTAAAAGTTACTACTCACTAATAATTAATACAACCTATCATTGATATTGAGAATAATTGCTCTCAAAATGATCAAAATGATTCTGCTCCCATGGATTACATTAATTATCATTATTATTATTATATATTAATATAGCACCAAATTATGCAGTGGTGTACAGAAAAATGTAAATCATTCACATTAGTCACTGCCCTATTAGAGTCTAAATTCTATCACACACTATGGTACTGTTTTGTCAGAAGGAAATTAACCAGTATATTTTTGAACTGTGGGAGGAAACCCATGTAAACAAGAGAAGAACGGAGCCTGGTCGAAATTGAACTCATGATCCTAGCCCTTTGAGGCAGTAATGCTAACCACTGTGCCATTGTTTTGCATGTTAGAAAATAGTTTCATGAGGCATTTAATAGGATATAATGTCCTTTATAAAAAAAACACTAAACTGCACAGAATTAAAAACAGAATAGGGGTGGCGTGGCTTGGAGGAGGAAGTGTATGTATGCTTCCTCGCAGAGGTCCCACCTTTGGAAACACAAAACTGCATTGAAGATAGAATTTGCCCCACATTTTTAGGTCACAGTGTGACCAAGTCCTCTCACAGGGTTGGCCCCAGCGCACAAGAACTCCAGGAGGGCGGCATGAAACTATTGAAATTCGCTCGGCAGAGCTTGTGGCCTCTCCGCCGCCTGATCTGGGGAAGCCCTCGGTGGAACACCTGAATGGGGACACCTGGCCTGACCTGACACATCTGGGGACGTCGGCAGTTATGGGCTTTTACAACCGTGGGTGCGCAGCGACAGGTACCATTGGCTTTCCATCCGGGACCATCTTCCAGCCGGCACCTCCTTGGCAGACTCCTGGCCGTAATACCTTTCACTGAGATTTCAAGGGACTTGATCCCTCACTACCTGGCAAAAAGCTAGCTGTTGCAGCGCTGACAAGGGAGTGTGACACCCCACACGAATTACAATCAGTTTGGTGAACAATTACATGTCACAGGGTAAGGAGACACCGCAGCGCGAATGTAACGGAGGGCTTCAGGGGAGCCACTCATATCACTCACAGCAGAGGAAGTACACTGTCTACCCCTTACACCTGTTCTGCCATCCTGTTATCTAATCAAAGGTGATTAAATTTGAGCTACAATCTACACTGTAGGACCAGGACCATTGCCTCCAGCAGTTATACAGACATTGTTGCTTTCACCTATTTTGTGTAGCCCTACTGTGGTGTCCCACAGAATATCAGGACATTGGACATAAAACATAACTGGACTATGTTATTTAGCACTCCAGCACCTCTGCATTGAATTGAGTTGAAAAGACTCTTCTTGATAATAAGCACCTGTTTACCTGCACTCCGGTGCCACCCTGTGGTGTAACTAAGAACTGCAAGGCTCTTATCTCCTTGCACTATACTACATTCAATCACACCCGGGATCTTTTACACTGGCTGTCAAGTGCTTTTCCCCACCGAACAACTTACCACGCAAACCCCCTGTGTTTGATCATCTATCAACCACTAATCAGACAGACCTGGTTGTTGACCCAGAGACTTGCATCATCACGGACTGTGTCTCCACGAGTACTGTAAATAGCTGAAAGACAGACCCACTTTTTTCCTGCAACCTCGTCAAACAATCTTATGTTCTGAGACTCATCTAAGACTCCTTGTCTGTCCTCTACATTCTCACCTATCAACATTCATCTGTCTAGTGCCTTTAACTACAACATGAGTAAATCAGTGCGGAGAGGTCGTAAACCCGCCGGGGTAAAATCACTCAACACTTATCCCGTCAGGACAAATCTATTTCATCCTCTCCCCCCTCATCTCCCCCGGGAACACATGCGGTCTTGGAATCTGAAGGCTACATGCTGCCCTCTACAAAAGCAGACTTTGCTGGAATTCGGACATTGATTGTGGAACGGACCAGCTCATTTTCAGAAGATCTCAAGAAAGCAATAGAGGATTTGAAAATGAAAATAGTCACCCTATCTAAAAGAATGACTGCTCTAGAGAACAAAATTGTTAGCACGCTTAAATTCCAAAGCAATGCGGGTCATAACTTGGACTTCCTGCTCAGAGAAAATTAATTTATAAAAGACAAATTGGAGGACCTGCAAAGCAGAGAGCAACGAAACAACTTGCGATTCCGCAGCATCCTTAAAATAGTAGAACCCAAGGACTTGGAACAATATGTCAGCAAAATTTTTGCCTCACTTGACTCCTCTCTGTCTTCTTCACCCATCCAGATATACAGAGTTCATAGGGCCCTGCGGCCCCATCCGAAGGACTCTGACCCCCTGAGAGATGTGGTTCTGCGGCTCCTCTCTTTCAAAACTAACGAGACTATCACATCGGCAGTCCAGAATGTCCCACACGTGCTTTTGGAGGGAACGGAATGCAAGTCTTCTAGGACTTGGCCCCCTCCACAATTGCAAAAAAGAGAGACCTCAGGGAAACGACCTGTACCCTTCGGGACAATGGATATAAATATTGCTAGGGTTTCCCTTTCCTCGTGGAGGTGGAGGGTTGACAAGGGGCTATCTAAAACCCTGACGAAAGGAAGGATCTAATCCATAGGCTCAATATTTCCCACTCAGGTCATGACTCCCGGAATCTCAAACATTGCAACCACCCTGAGTAGTACCAGTCCATTATTGGTGGTATTTCTCTCTGTAACCCTCATGGGTCTGACTTTGAACAGTTTAAATGTTATCTTTTTTTAAGTATTCATGTTACTTGATACTGGCTAAGCAGTTATATACCATAGTTAAATGGATGTTGCTCACCCATTCTTGCACTATCTCTAGTTCATGTATGTTCAATAGTAATTTTTTCTCTCCCTTGGATGGGTCGGGGGACCACTTCCTCCCAAGCCTTGCACCCAGACATTTAGAGAACTAAGTAGCTAGGCCTCGGGAAGGTCATTAGGCTCCCTTTATATATATATTTATACACAGACTTTGATTAGCTGCACTTCCACCCACAGTGCCCAATAGTAATACTTTATATAGGTGTTGCCTACCTAATTCATTCCTGTTTTGGTCTTTAGGCAATTCTCTTGTAGACCACCCTCTGACATGAGGTTTAGGTCTTCTCCCTTGCCCCACCTTACCCCCCCTTTTTTTTCCTTTTTCAATCTCTCTCTCTAATCCACCTTTTCCTTCTCTCTCTCCGTGCTCTCACATACCACTATATCTACCGTTGTATTCCAGTCTCTTTACTTTAGTGACAACACAGCACACTCCTACACTCTATTCCTGTAGGGACATTCTCTCACACCTGTCATGACAATAACAGTTTTATCATTAAATGTTAAGAGTCTCAAAAGCCCCAAAAACGGTCTATGTTACATAACACCATTCACAAGCTTAACGGTAATGGTATTTTCTTACAGGAAACCCATTCCAAGGCTGGAGACCACTCCTCCCTGTTCTCACATTGCTTCTCTATGGTGTATTATGCCTTCCATTCTACCAAGAGAAACGGAGTGGCAATAATGATTCCTAACTCCATCTCTTTTGTCCTATTAGAAACCAAGGAGCACTCGGAGGGCGGCTACCTCATGCTCACAGGGAAGAGTGGTCACTTAGACATCACCTTTGCTAACATTTACGACTCCAACACAGGTCAGTCATCCTTTTTTCTCCACTTCTTTTCCACATTACATCACATGCGCAAAGGACTTTTTCTCCTGGGAGGGAATTTCAAAACGATTTTGTCACCTTCCCTGGATAACTCAGCCTCCAGACCATCTTCTAAGACATTACCTCACACAAGAATCCTCCAGAAACACATAACAAAGACTGGTCTTTTTAACATCTGGCATGCACTATTTCAAACGTCCCGAGACTACACATTTCATTCATTCCCACACCAGTCCTACTCACGTATCAATATGTTTCTGAGTTGTGCACAAACATTTAGGCACATCACCCGAGCTGACAGTAGACCTCTTCCAAAATCCTAGAGGACGGATCTCATGTAAGCTGAACAAGACGCTTCTTAAACTACCACATTTCGGGGAAAATATTGCAGCCTACTTTGTTCAGTACTTCACATTAAACTCTGACCTGTAGGTCCCTATACCTACAAACTGGGAAGCCCATAAGGCAGCTATTCGAGGGAAGATTATCCAATTTGCTTCACGGAGGAAAAAAAAATGCACTGCAGTGTTCAATAAATTATCCGCTCAACTGACAGAACTTGAAACCCTACACAAGCAAAACCACTTTCATACGTTATTCCAACGCATACAAAAAGTGAGGGGGGAGATCCAAACAATACAAGCAGAACCTACGGAATGGCAGCTTAGATGGTTAAAACAGTCATTTTATGAAAGAAAAGTTAAAGTTGACACAATACTGGTCAAAAGGCTTAGAGCGAAGCAAGCATCGCAGGCCATTCCCTCACTTAGAGATAAAAAGGGAGCTTTGTCCTTCGATCCAAGGGTTATTAATGACACTTTCCAAGCCTACTACAAAACGCTGCACAACCTTCACTCTACACAACCCCTCCAATCTCCAGATGCCGTGTTGATAAACACATATTTGGAGAAATGTTCTCTGCCCACACGCTCCCCACCGCAGATTACTTCCCTCAACTGTGAGATCACAGAAGAGGAAGTCACACTGGCCCTCAAATCCCAAAAAAACTCTATGGCCTCAGGTCCATACGGGTTTATGATGTCATATTATAAAACCATTTCCAAAGAATTAGTGTCCCAACTGACCTTGATGTACATCTACATAATGCAGGGAGGGAAGTTCCATGATGAAACCACTCACTCCACCATAGTAGTAATCCCAAAACTGAACAAGGATCCGATGTGTTGTGCTAGTTATCGCCCAAACTCACATAAAACTGTTTGCCAAGGTATTAGCTACACGTCTTAACACCCACCTGCCGTCTCTAATTTTTCCTGATCAGGTAGGCTTTGTTTTCAACAGACAAGTCCTAGGCAACACAAGGAGGAGCATAGTTATCAACGCACTCCTCAACAAATTTAAATTTCCCTTGGTCATCCTGACCTTAGACGCGGAGAAGGTCTTTGACAGGCTCTCATGGCCATTTATGTTCCGCACTCGCAGACACTTCGGGTTTCAAGATAACTTTATCATCGCATTTCAAGCTCTCTATCACCACCCTTCCTCATCCGTACTGACCAATGGGTTGCTCTCTTCCGCCTTCCCTTTTAAAAATGGCACCAGACAGGGCTGTCCTCTCTCACCCCTGTAATCCGCCCTTTGTATTGAACCCATCACAGCGGAATTCACAGAGCTCAGATATCCTGGGCATCCGAAAAGGTCCTCGCCATTTCAAGCTTTCCCTATTTGCGGACGACATTCTCTTAACGATCTCCAACCCCATAATATCACTCCTCAACTTGTTCAAAGAACTGGTGGAATACGTCTCAGTCTCAAATTACAAAATGAACAACTCAAAATCAGAAGCCCCCGCCCTTCAAGTCTCAGACTGGCTGAAAGCGACCCTCGAGACCAAATTTCAATTACTATGATACCTAGGCATATTCATCATCAAGGAGTACAGCATGCTTTTTCATTCTAACTAAGCCCCCCTATTAGACTCCATAAGACGGAACCTTGCCAAATGAGATCCCCTCTATATCTCATGGTTGGCTGGATAAGCGTGATTAAAATGAATGTCCTCTCCAGGATATTATACCTCTTTCAAACACTTTCATTCTCTGTTTCGGGGACGTTCCTTTCCTCCCTCCAACAGATGTGCAGAGGATTTGTGTGGCAGGGTAAGAATCCTCGACTCCGATGCTCCTGTTTAGCCAAATCAGGTGTGTCAGGGGGATATGATCTTCTGATTTTTGAACAATACCATCAAACAGTCAATCTAAGCCACATTATCTCCTGGCAAACCACAATGAGGAAAAAACTCAGGGTTGACATGGAGAATGCCCTAACACCAGCCTATGTCTTACAATATCTTTCCTGGCTCCCCGACAACCAGAGACTAGCCTCGGTATCCTGTCATCCCACCATACAATTCACACTGGAAATTTGGGATAAACTCATCAAAAAGACAAAGGACCTCACCACATTCTCATCGCTTCTCACTCCACTCTGGCATCATCTGGCATTCCCCCCAGGGACCTTAACCTCTTACATCACACCCTGGCAAAGGGCGGGTATTACACAATTTGTACATAAATCAGGGGAATACGCTCCACGCACATTCTCTGATTTCCATGAGAGGGTGGGTCTCCCATCTGCCTTTTATTTCTCCTACATTCAAATCCTAGGCTTTATTCAGACCCAATGCATATCCGCTAAAATGTGGAAACGAACCACTTTCGAGTAGCTCTGCATGTATAGAATGGGTTTCCCTGGATTGGTGTCCATCATTTACCATGTCTCCTTATCACCGGATACTGAGCTTATGGAACCATTTGAACTAGTATGGAAGCATGATACACAGAGGACCCTGGACAGGCAGGGATGGTCCAGGCTGAAGATCAGGATATCTAAGGTATCAATAAATACATTAATTAGAGAAAATGGTACATAGTTCCTATTCGTTTATACAGGATTTACCCAGGCACATCTGATCTCTGCTGGAGATGGTGTGGAGGAGTGGGGACTTTTTTCCACATATGGTATCAATGTCCAGATATCTCACATCTGTAGTGACAGGTATCTCCGCTACTTATCCAGATCCTGAACACTGAAGTAATCCTCAACCTCCTAATCAGGCTGCTTTGCTCTTAGATAAAAACTATTGATAAACACAGAGACCAACTCGTGCAGCATATATGTGCAGCTTGCTGTGGACTGGAAGTCCTCATGCCTCCAGTCGGTGATCACTAGAGTGTGGTATATAGGAGCAATCGAATATATCACAAGTTTTTTAAAATATAAGGTATCGAACTTTCACAAGACATTGGACTCCTGGGGGTAAATGTATCATATCCCGTTTTTTTCAACTCGCCGGGAATCGTTGACAGCTAAAATTTAAAGCAGCGCTGGCTTGTGAAGGCAAGCGCTGCCTTTACAAGCCAGTGCCGCTTTCAATTTTAGCTGTCAACTCGCCGATTCCCGGCAAGTTGAATAAAACGGGGTATGATACATTTACCCCCTGGTATACGTTCCATCACACTCCTTTACCTGGCCTCAGGTGAGCTCTATCCTCATTTCTAAAAACTTGAATCTCTCCCTTCTACTTCTCTTTCTTCGAACACAATGTTTCTCTTCTCACTAGGGTTGGTACTGGTGCAGGTTAACCCATCCCAAGTGGACTCAACCTTAACCCCTCTTCACCCTGTCCCCCCATCCCTTTCCCCTAACCTTTCCATTCCAACCACCCCCTCCTCCTCTTTCCAATACATAAAAAACCAACAGCATAGTACCATTCCTGGGCCAGACTCCGGGGTTAGATTAAAGTCTAGACGTTATCTGGTAGAATCCAATCTATTGCATCTTATTATAGCACCTAATTTCCTAATTTCACTGGACCAGATCACATACTAACATTACATATCCAGCGCAACATATTTATGCTCAATTCTTATTTTCATAAGATGTATGTGACATTGTAAAAAAAAATTCTTATGTATTTATTTATTTTTATTTTTCTGTGTTTGCTGTGTAAAAATAACAAATAACTGTTTCTTATTTGATTGTTGTTGTCAAAAATAAAGAGATTTATAAAAAAACAAAAACAAACTGGGCTCCAACCAAAATTTAATGATACCATATGGCTAGCCCAACGGCAACAGTTGGGAGAGTGTATGTATCCTTCATAACTCTGTGTCTTTTTATAGAAAAAAATGTTCTTCATCTGTTTTAATCAAGATACTTTTTATGGATCTCTGGGGCTCCAGATGACAGACTCTTCAGACAATGACACTCTCAGTAGCGTTCTAGTATCATCATGCTGGCAAACTCATACTGTACTCAGATAACAGTGCACAACATAGAATTGCAAACTGCATTTCCCCTAGTCTTAAACTCTGGACTGATCTATTACATATTAGTTTTATTCAGGCAACTCTCCCACTCATTTTCTACTATTACCAGTAATTGTTATACCCACATCCAAATAATGCCATTATTTGTACCCACTCAGCAACCCTTTCATCTACATAGCAATATGAGTGGGGAGATTTACTTTGAGACTATTTGCTTCCAGAGATCAGCAAACTAACACCTCATTACCTACCCTTTCGGAAGCATATCCTCCACCTCCTCAGTTACATTATGTGTTAGTGTATGTTAGTCTTACTTGTAGCAGACTGCAGACTTTTATTTCTCAAGCCCAGAAAAGACTACAGTGTTTTACCGGTTGCTGGGGTTTTTTTTATTTATTTTTTCCAACTGCTACAATGATTGCTCTAGTAAAACTGCATTTCTTATGTAAATAAATATTTTCAACAGGTCTGGACATTTCTCTCTACCACAATTAGAGAGCTGAGGGGAGCTATCTGAAAAGCTGCATATAAAGTACATGTAAAATTGATAAAATAATACCTAAATTATACCTCAAACATCACTAAACAGAATCAGTTACAAGTATGAAACCATATTATCATAAATATGGATGTACCACTGGTATCTCAAAATCAACATAGACAAAGCTAAAATATTGATATTTCTATCTAAATCAGGCCTAATACCTGATCTTAAGATAAATGTTGAATGAATGAAGATAACAATAACACCATGTGTTGCTTTCTTTATTTTTTACTTGCTTCCTATTTTTCCCCTTTACAGATACTAAACTCGGTATGTAGGGTGCCGATTTTCCTCTTAACAATATTTCAAAAATAGCTGACTCCTTAGAAAAATGTACTTGTCACAGTACGAGGTACTAGAGCTGTAGTTTATACTATGAATCACAATACCTAGGTTCACAAATCATAGAGGTAAGATAGATAGGAAAGATACAACAGTATTGTCATGGTGCTGGCAGCTCACAGGAAAGCACCAATTGGCTGGGGAACCTATCAGAGGCACACCACATCTGGTCAAGCTGCTTAGTCCTGGGAGGACTGGTTGTGAGGATTGTAGTGTTACAAAATCTGTTCCACAAACTAGGTCTTACAATTATAGCCATGGAGCCAGATATATGATGAAAGACATTGAACTGTTTATTGCAGAGAAAACAACAATCCAGATGATGCAACGAACACAGACCAGGTAAGCGTATAATCCGATTTTTAGGTATAGCAGATTAGCAGGAGTAATATAAATGTCAGGTTACCTCCAGGAACAGATACAGGTGATTGATTAATGCTGTACAAAGAAGCAGAAATTGGCTAAGCATGGATATCCACAGAAACAGAGAAAGCAGGGCAGTAATCCAAGGTACAAATATAAACAGGCTTAGGAACATCAATGACCAGCAAAGGATACTAGGATAGGCGGGCATATATATGACACAGTCAGGTGTGGATGATTGATTAGCTGTGCTATGTACCCCCTAGTAGTGGGAAAGTCAGAACAGTAGCACCTCTGGAGGATCACAGGTACTGCAGGTTAATATAAACAATAGAAACACAAGGCAGATCATAACATGTAGATGGACGAAGCAAACGTCAAGGTATTGGAGAATACCTTGGGTGATGAAGCCGATGAATCATGCTGCACAGTGAAGCAAAACAGGTTTCCTTAAAAGCACAAGGAGAGAAATTCAAAACAAAACTTTGCTCCTGCAAACGTTTGGTAGAAATGAAGAACCTTTATAAAAGGTGCACACAGGTGATATGAATTGCTCTGATTTATTTGACTTTTTTACTGAAAGGCTGATAGCAGAGTAAAGAAAGCTGTGCTGTAACCCAGGGCAGCTGACTGGCTAGATTGCTGTTCTTAGCAGAGTACTGATTACAGAACTCGAGAGAAGCTGTTTGTAGCTGTCATTGTGAACAGTTTTATGACACCTGTCATCTGGAGCTGGTGTTGTGCATCCTCACAGTGACCCCTATTTTTGGAGCAGACTCCAGATGTGACCCACAGGGTTGCCAGCCTGAAAAAGTGTAAAGGTGCATGAACATTGGTGATTTAACACATTAGCAATCTTCAGGGCAGAAGCACTTCCAGTGTACCAGTTACTGCACTGCTCTGCCAGATATGAGAGTCAAGGATCAAGTGATATATTGTTGGCGGCCCGCTAGTATCCAGATGAAAAGTAAAGTGAAATTTTCAGCCTCTTGTAGACAGCCCTCCAAAACATCACCACGAACTGACACGCTCTGTTGGATACTATCTCTAAGGGAAGTCTGTGCAAGATCTGGAATCTTCACCTTGGTGAAGATCTGGGAGAGTTGAAGTGCTGATGGCAGTTTCTTCAAGCCTGTGAAGTGGACTTGCTTTGAGAAACGATCCATTACCACCAGGATTGTGGTGTTTCCTTGAGAGCTGGGGAGGTTGATGAAACCCATGGACACATGAGTCCATAGTCTCTGTGGAATGGACAAGGACATGAGAAGATCAGAAGACAATGTTCATGGTACCTTGCTGTGTGCAAAAGTAGTGCACAATTGGATGAAGGAGGCAACATCTTTCCTTACAGTGGGCCACCAGAAATCATGGAGAACAAAATCAATAGTCTTCTTGATACAAGGTTGCCCTGCCAATCATGAGTCAGGTCCCCATTACAGAACATGCTGCTGGGTGGAACAAATATCTTTCATACAGAACTTAAGGCATGTTGATGAGATGGCGTTGAATCCTGGATCTTATATAGCAACTTCAAAGAAATGGACACTCTCAGAATCAAGCCTGGAGGGATAGTGATTTCAACCTCCAAGATTGATCGTTTGGGAGAGAACTACAGGGATAGTGCAGCGGCCTTGACATTGCAGGACCCAGGCCACCATCTTATAATGAAGTTGATTCAGGTTAGTAATAGCACCCACCATGCCTGACGAGATTCAACCTCTTGGCCCTCTGAATATATTGCAAATTCTTGTGATTAGTGAAGATAGAGATAGGGAACCTGACCCATTTAAAAGGTGCTTGCACTCAGTAAGAGCCAAGATTATGACTAGCAGTTCACAGTTTTCCATATCATAATTGACCTTGGTGGAAGTGAACCTTTTTTTGAAAAGAAAGAGCAGTAGTGGAAGATGTCCTTATCATCAGTCTGGGAGAGCACAGTTCCCACTCCATTTGCGTATGCCTCCACTTCAACGTTATAGGTCCCACTGGGGTCAGGCTACCGGAGGTAAATATTTTTTTAAGGTGTCAAAAGCATGTTTTGCCTGGGAAGTCCATATGTCCTTCGGAATCCTTTTTTTTGCCAAAGCTGTGATATGGCTAGCTACTCTTGAAAAGTTTTGGATACAATGTTCAAGTGAGGTAACTAGCTAAATTGCTGTTCTTAGCAGAGTATTGATTACATTAATTGAGAGAAGTTGTTTGTAACTATCATTGTGGATAATTTTCTGACAGTTACCACATGGAGCTAGTCTTGTGAATACTTACTAGTATCTTTTATTGCAAAATGTAATGACATAATGCAAAAACAGTAACAACACAATATAAAAACACAATTAACAATGGCCAGGCCACCAACCCATTAGGTAGTACCCTTTCTTACACCTTCTCTTAATGTTGTAGCCTCACTATAGAGAGCAGAACAATTTCCCTGGTTCAATGTATGAAGTAAGAGTCAAATAATCTTCCCAAGTGATGTCAATCCCGGTCAGATTTGAAATAGGTACCTATCTATTATAATATATGTAAGCAAATTGTCCAGAAAAACAACAGTGCATTCTATGGTAAATGTCAATTTCATTGCCACACACAGGTAGTTATTTGGTAATCCAATAGATAGTTATGTGGTCCTGACCAATATCCGAAAACCCTTTGTGGACAGAGCTGACTGGTGTAGAGTTTCTTATATAGGTAAATATATCCACAAATCCAGCATAAATCTCCACTGATCCTTGTAGGTGCAGAAATAACTGGAATCAGAGCCACTAGGCTACAATAGTAAATCCATATAAGTAGTTCACAATTAAATATTTGGTACTATAGCTGGTAGTGTTTGCAAACCTTTTTCTGGCAAAAAATGTTCCATTAAAGGTTACAGTACAGCAGGTATAAATTTCACAGTCTTAGAAATGGTGAGAACTTACAGTTGTATTGTCCAGGAGTGTCTCCCTTCAGTGTTACCGTCTTTACCTCTCCTATGGGAATCGGGGGGCAGAGTAGTGTAATGCCTTAAAGTCTGTTCCTGGGTATCCAGGAATCCTCATTTCCTGTGCTTTCCTTCTAATATTCCATAATCCTCTATACCTATTGGCTGTTGGTTATACCTTCTGATGTTATTAAAGGTGTCAGCAGTGTTAATGTGAATGCTAAGCTACAACGCTTTTGAAATTAAACAAGTTTCTGTTTATTGAAGGTTGAATAACAAATGAATATATATGCACAGTTACTCACAGTTGGTATACTTTGAGGTGCAGTTGGCAGTTCAGGCAATAACAGTATACATGCAGTATGGAAATGCTTATACATTATTGTAGATATACAGATGCTGGCTGGAAATGCACTGTTATAAAGATATGCAGTTGTAGGTCTCTTTAGTATACTGCACAGCCGTGCAGTTTATACTGTGGACAGACAGAGTCTCCTATTATGTAGAGGGAAGCTCCGGTCACTTTCTAATAACTTTTGGGGGACTTTTGAGTAAGTGGTACGCAGCTACTAGTTAGTTCATCCGTTCCCTGCAGTGTCTGACTGGAAGTGAAGGTGCGAAGCCCAACTTCAAGTTATCGGGTCCCGTGCATATGTAGTAGCGCATCACGGACATTGGAATCATCCCCACTTCCTAAGAAGACTTAAACAAATAACATCTTGAAATATAAATAGATAGATAGAATGCAATAGTTGGATGCTAGTGAGATACCAAAAAGAAATGTAAGGGAATGTGACTGTAAATAAGGTATTTATAAGTAAATAAATATATATATATATATAATAAAACAAATAGGGAGGGGCGCCACATAGTATAAAACTGTATATACTAGGAGATATACAGAAGGTGTGCCATAAATAAGAAGCTCAGTCATCCATATGAGTGAAAGAAAGAGATAGTTTCTATAACACTCAAACAGCAAGGGTGAATGTAAGTAGATGGATTAGACACTGGAACTCCTGCACCTCACCAATATAAAATGTGCGTACCAGATAAAAATTCTTTAAAGCTTATCTGTATAATAGATGATGATTTTTCACATAGAATCCACTCCGTTATCACCCCTCAGATGTACACTGGGCAGGAGTCATATATAGTGCTTCTGGAGTCCAGAATAGATACTCAGTGGTAGCCAGATTATGTAGACGGAAAAAGAATCATATAGTGTAATACTGTATAGCACCAATTTTATTACATACAAAATGCAGAATTGCACTTACATGAATAAAAACAATGCATGCTTATCTGGGTATCTTTTAAAAGGGAGGGGATGAGACCATCACAAAGGAGCTTCACAAAAGCACATCAGCTATTTCCAACTGCTCCGGTATACATCACCGCTGATGAAATGTGTAGTCACAAGTTCCCTCTTTACCGCAATGTCCTCTACGCGTTTCGTCTTGCAAAAGACTTCCTCAGGAGGTAAAGTATATATATATATATTATTTTTTCACAATAATCACAATAAATATAAGCATAAATAAATATATAAATATATAAATAAGGTAAATAAGGAGGTAATAAGGAAGAAGGAGGGTGGAGTTGAGACCTAATCTGGGACTCTCGGCTTCCGATGGATAAATATTTTGATATATGATGCAGTATTCAGCCTATTCAATATTGTATGTAAAAAAAAGGGACGATATATTCTGAATTTGGTCAGGTGGTGGTGCGGGAGAATTTATGTGTTTTCTTATTAAAAAATGCTATAAGTTTTTCCATAGATGCTAAATATAAACTTTATTGAGTAGTTGCTGTCTAGAAGGGGAACCTGATTTTTTTCCAGTTTCTGGCGACCATGTATCTAGCTGCATTCAATCTTAATAGGGGAACCAAGGAGAACGGACCATGGACATTTATAGATATATACGATAGTAATGTCACTGATCATGGTGGCAACATCATCCCAGAAAGAAGTTATCCTCAGGGAATACCACCAGATGTGGAGGAAGGACCTCTGTTCTCCACAACCTCTCCAACACAAGTCGTAATCGGACTCATATATTTTTTTTTCAGCCAGGTAGGATGCAAATACTATCAGTAATACATTTGTAGGCATTTTCCTTGTGCGGCTCTCTTCTGCTTTGTTCCGGCAAGAGTGCAGTGCAATGGTCCGCTTACAAATGATGTAAGGAGTCAAAATAATAGACAAAAATCTAGAGCTAACCAGAGACTCCCTATTTGAAAACATTATTAACTCCCTACCATAGGAAATTAATTTTAGGTCAAAGTATCTCCTGTGACACAGTAGGGACCATCTACCTGCTTGAATGCCCTTGTGGATTACAATACATAGGATGTACCATTAGAAGTTTGCATACCAAAATTGCAGGGCATCTCAGAAATATTAAGATACAACTGGACACTTGTAGCATCTCTTTTCCCTTTTCTAAATACCATAATCACCATCCCACTGTTTTAAATTTCATGGGGATCAAAAAAGTACCCAAACATTGGAGAGGTGGGGACTTTAAAAAAAAACAATATTCAGGTAGGAAGCTTGATGGATATACAATCTGGGCACCCTCACCCCCAAGGGTTTGAAGATTGGCTTTGATTTAAACCAGCAGTTCCCAAAGTATGTGCTGCGGCTCCCAGGGGTGCTGCGGCTCTGTCACAGGGGTGCCGTGGCCAGGGGAAAAAAAAACAAAACTTACCAATCCGACAGCATCCGGGACCCAGCATCCTCCTCCCTCCTCACTTCTCACTGAATGTCGGGCATGACGTCATCAAGTCTGACATTCAGTGAGAAACGGCGGGGGAGAGGGGGATGTTGGGTCATGGATGCCACCGTTTTGGTAAGAAGGCAGAAGAAATAGAAGAAAGAAGGCTAAGTATGGTAAGTAAAGAAACGGAGGTGAAATGTGATAGAAAACAGCAATGGAGGGGTAAAAGCATGAAGGAGTTGGCAGAGTGAGGATGGAGAGGGGCAGAGTGAGGATGAAGAGGGGCAGAGTGAGGGTGAAGAGGGGCAGTGTGAGGATGAAGAGGGGCAGAGTGAGGATGAAGAGGGGCAGAGTGTGGATGAAGGAGGGCACAGAGTGTGTGGGTGAAGGGAGCACAGAGTGTGAGGATGAAGGGGCACAGTGTCGTTGTGAAAGGGCACAGTGTGATGATTTTTGTACATGTTATTTTATTTTGTTTAATCTTATTCCTCTGAATATTAGCTGTAAATTATTCCTTGACAGAAATATAATTGAAAAAATATAAAAATATTATTTTCCTTTGGATTTATGTGTATTATTTTTGCAAACACCTTACTAAGTATTTCTGTCCTGAACTAAACACTTATTATGCTATTTTGACCCAACTACTTATAAAATGGGACTGCGCGGTAATTATTTTGGAGGGGTGCCTTGAAGAAATTATGGAGACTCTAAGGGTGCCGCGAACTGAAAAAATTTTGGAACTACTGATCTAGGCAACTTTTTAAAAAATTAAGAGATAACTTTTCACACATATGGCCTGATTCATTAAGGAAAAGAAAGCAAAAAAAGATGTAACTTTGCACCTTGGCAAAACCTTGTTGCATTGGAGCAAAAGGCAAATTTAAAATGTGATGGTTTATTTATAGTTGAGGTAGGGCATGTCCTAGATCAACTTAAAATGTCAGTGCTATCAAGTATTTGTGTGCTACATGAAAAAAACAATCAATAGTTTTATTACTTGCAAAATAATAATTGGCACCCGCTTGCATTGTAACATGGTTTGTCCAGTAGAAATCAGCCTTACTTTCCTTAATGAATCAGGTCCATATTGTTTATCTAGGTAAATACAGTTATAGTACTGGTTTCTTATAATCTATATATGGTTCACACCTCTGGTAACATCATGCAACCAATGTTTTCTTCACTCTGAGCTATGTCACCTATTACAAAATTTGCTGTTTGTTTTTACATATAAGTATGTTAATAGTAACAGGGCTTAATGCAAGAGTGCATTATACGGCCTTCATCACTTATATGCAACATATTTTTACTATGCTTTACTGTGTGCCACTCAATCATGCAACCTATTTATTCAAAAGCCACAGTGCATGTATGCAGTATATTTCTATTTATACACTTGCATATACTAAATTGCCCCATGTAACTGTATAAACATATAAATGGGACATAATAAATCTTCATTATATCTAAACATCCTGGTTTTCCATTTGGCTCACTAATTATGAGACTATTTTGAGTTTTAGAATGTGAATAGCTGTCGGATGATTAATTACTTTCTAATTAGTGTGCGGATGTCTGCATCTATATTACCTTCAGAACTACCTGCTGTACATTATCCTTGATGAAATCTGCCACTGTTATCATGCAAAATGTGCTGGTTTAATAACATTTTTACCTTTCTACTGGTACTATACATCACTACAAGTGCTTCCTTACAATGTGGGCATAGTTCATATCCTTTGTAAATGGACCACTGCCAGGGCCATCTTTTCCATTGGGCACGATGGGCAGCAGCCCGGGGGCCCCACGGGCAAGGGGGCCCCATAGGCACGGCTCTTAATGAGAATAAATAATCCTGCAAAAGAAAAAACCTGCAAAAAAAACCTACAATGGTCACTGAGCAAGTACATCTATCAATCTCTATCTCTATATATCTATATCTGTATCTGTATCCATCTATATATCTATATCTAGGGGCCCCGGTGCACTGCTTTGCCCGGGGGCCCATAATGTTGTTAAGATGGCCCTGACCACTGCATGCACACTTGTTGGGACATAGCAGAAGACAGCCGCACAACCAACTGTTTGAACTGATTGCAGCTAAATGGAGCATGGGTGGATTCTCCTATAACCAGCAGCAGACTACAAGGCATTAAGTTACTCCGCCCCCAATTCCCATAGCTGAGGTAAGGATGGTCTGACTGGAGGGAGACGCTCTGTGTGTGGTATTCAAACCAACATTTACTATAGACTACGCTGTTGCTTTTCTGGGCAATTTGATTACATATATTCTGTATAATATACAGGTAGCTATGTTTGTACATTATACAGGTGTCAGGTCCCCGCATTGCCCCCTTAATACCGGCAATACGACTGTCGCCATTTTAAGTGATTGCATTTTCTGCTGTCGGCGTTTATAGCATGGCTGTCGCCATTGTTGACTATCAGTTTTTTGGTAAGTCTGTGATTCCTACATGTCGCAACTATACCCATCAGCATTTTAGTGTCTAAATACCTGTTGTCGGAATTGTGGTAATTGCAATTCCGTACCCCACCTGGATTTCGGGCCACTCAGTAAATTTACCCTCTGCCAGCTTGGTAGAGAACTGACACCAGTAAACATACTTCTGTAGGCAAACAGGGATATCAGGTTTCTCGTAATGGAGACAGCACCATAAGATCAATGAAAAAAATTATAAAAGTGAGCACTCCATTAAGTGTGCCAGCCTCAAAGTGAAGTAGGGGATAATCACCTTAATCAATAATACATGACACAAATAAATAACCTTAATGGGCACTACACATCATCACCATATAGCAGAAGATACTATGAATTTAACAATCAAATACCACTAAAAGTCCAGAGAATGTCCAATAATTTTTCTGTGTGGTAATATTCAATCAGAACCTCCCAGACATGTAAAAGAAACAAACCAAATATGTTTAGTATGTACAGAAGAAAATACTCAAAAGCATGTGATTCAAACAAACAGTGCTCAAATGAGTGTGATGACAAATATAACATATATAAAATATTTAATGCATTTTTACCTATTTAAATTTTGTGGCACCATATAACTCAGCTAATACATGCTTTGTGTATCAATGTGGACAGTCATTTTTCACAAAGTCTGCTGCCTCAGTTTTTATGATGGCACTCTGCATATACTCCAGAATGTCATGAAGAGTGATCAGATGAATTGCAATTCATTTCAAAATTCCTCTTTGCCATGACAATGTACTTTATCCCAAAAACAACATTTCCCCTGTATGGAAATTTCAGCCCTGCCACAAAAAAAACAGCTAACATCAGGTCAGTGAGTCTCTCATTAACACAGGTGAGAGTGTTGACGAGGACAAGGCTATAGATCACTCTGTCATGCTGATTGAGTTAGAATAACAGACTGCAAGACTTAAAAGGAGAGTGGTGCTTGAAATCATTGTTCTTCCTCTGTTAACCATGGTTTCCCCATGACTAAGCCGATACGGCGAAACGTACGTCGGGTCACGTGTGACGCATGATGTCACAAACCCGGAAGTGAGCAGCCGGTTAGCCGTGATTAGCCACGACTGCACTACGCTTCACTACAGTTTTCCTATGCTATTAGCAATTTTGCATTAGATGCCTAGAATCAAGACCCCAATAGGGATTTAAGAATAGTCTTAATGGGAATACCTACGTGCAGTATTAGCACATAATTAGAAGTGCGGCACCTAGAAGGGAGCTCTGCTGCCAATATATATCATCATATATGAGATTACTCAATGCAGCGTTCATGAGTCCATGATATTAATAGATGCATTCTCTAGAAA
The DNA here is from genome assembly GCF_038048845.1 of Mixophyes fleayi. NCBI lineage: Eukaryota > Metazoa > Chordata > Amphibia > Anura > Limnodynastidae > Mixophyes > Mixophyes fleayi. The sequence continues at coordinate 201,077,057 of NC_134404.1, forward strand.
GACCCATTAGTGGTATCGATGGGTTTTTGATTATACATCCTATCATTGCTATATAGAATTTGAATGCACCTTAATATTGCCAAGCTAATAAAGGTAGCTAATGGGTATCATATATATAGGTCCTATGACCAAAAGTATACTCTCTTTCCCACTATAAGACTACATGAAATTCCAAAGTTCTCATGATTTAGAATCATAATAGCATATATTACTACAGAGATATGAAACTCATTTGATCTTTGAAGTGTATGCAATATAATAAATGAGAGCTGACAAAATGTATCATTGGATATGTGAAATAAAGAAATAAAATGATACAGTGTCCATATTAATGGATATTACTCTCACACAATAATAATATTAGTTGTTATAAACAACTGACTAACCGGCCTCCCGGAAGGGTTCTCTATTTTTATTCTTGACACTTTTTTTCAACCTATTTCACTCCTCTATATTTTAACTTATAATTCGCCGACTCTACTGATGCCTGGTTCTTTTAAAATAATTCCTAATAAAGTTTGTTTTTATACTTTCTATAAGACTGGAGTGCCTTATTACAAAATCCTTTTTAGGTGACCTCTTGTCACCACTTGTGTTATTTAGTTATAACCTTTTTTGGTAAGAGCACCCCCTCTAAACCAACCTTCTAATTATTTTATGAGGTTGTAGGAATGAGGAAGTCTTGACCCTAGAGCGAGATGCAACTATTTCTTTTCAACCATGGTTACCTGCAAGGAAACATATGCAGCTATTATTGCTTTTCACAAAAAGAGCTTCACAGGCAAGGATATTGCTGATAGTAAGAATGCGCCTAAATCAACCATTTATCAAATAATCAAGAACTTCAAGGAGAGAGGTTTAATATTTGTGAAGAAGGCTTCAGGGCGCCCAAGAACGTCCAGCAAGTGCCAGGACTGTCTCCTAAAGTTGATTCACCAGTGCAGAGCTTGCTCAAGAATGGCAGCAGGCAGGTGTGAATGCATCTGTACGCACAGTGAGGCGAAGACTTTTGGAGGATGGCTTGATGTCAAGAAGACCAGCAAAAAAGCCACTTCTCTCCAGAAAAAACATCAGGGACAGAGTGATATTCTGCAAAAGGTACAGGGATTGGACTGCTGAGGACTGGGGTAAAGTCATTTTCTCTGATGAATCCCCTTTCAGATTGTTTGGAGCATCTGGAAAAGAGAAGTACCATCAGTCCTTTGCCATGCCAACAGTAAAGCATCCTGAGACCATTGATGTGTGGGGTTGCTTCTCAGCCAAGGAAATGGACTCACTCACAATTTTGCCTAAGAACACAGCAATGAATAAAGAATGGTACCAAAACATCCTCCAAGTGCAACTTCTCCCAACCATCCAAGAACAGTTTGGTGAGGAGCAATGTTTTTTACAGCATGATGGAGCACATTGTCATAAGACAAAAGTGATAACTAAGTGGCTCGGGGATCAAAACATCAAAATTTTGGGTGGCCAGGAAACTCCCCAGACCTTAATCCCATTGCGAATTTGTGGTCAATCCTCAAGAGGCGGGTGGACAAATAAAAACCCTCAAATTCTGACATACTCCAAGCATTTATTAAGCAAGAATAGATGGCCATCACTCAGTATGTGGCCCAGAAGATGATTGATAGCATCCCTGGACGAATTGCAGAGGTCCTCAAAAAGAAGGGTCAATACTGCAAATATTGACTCTTTGCATAAACTTAATGTAATTGTCAATAAAAGCCTTTGACACTTATGAAATGCTTGCAATTTTACTTCAGTATACCATAGCAATATCTTAGAAAAGGGTCTAAAAACATTGAAGCAACTTACTTTGTGAAAACCAATACTTGTGTCATTCTCAAAACTTTTGGCCATGACTGCACATATGTAAGCTGTAGTTATTTATCCTTGTACTAGCATAAAAATGTAGCTTTTATAAAGTATAAAATCCCATTATATTTTTTAGAATGGTAAATGCTTTAAAGATCAGAGAAGCTAATGTTTATATTTTTTGGCCATTTACACTTTGCTTGTATCTTTTTAATACTATGAGTTAAAACAGACCTGTCATTGACAAGAGAAATGTGTATATGGAATAGAGATACTTCAGTTAAAATATTTAATTTTATTGTAATAGTGATGAAGTTCTAGAATATTAACTATTTTGGCTTATATATTACAACCTCTATAAAGAAAAATAAAATGGCAGAGCATGTGTGCCACCAATATAAATAATTGGTCTTTTTACCAGTTTCCTAAGAATAATTTTCAACATCTGTAAGTCTTTACTCTGGACACCAAGGTGTGCAGGAATTTACTGCATGGCATAAAACTCCTTTAAGCTCCAACCGGACATTCACAGTAATTTGAATAGTCATTTATGACCATTTGGAAGTATTAAAAGGTAAAATTGAGCCATGTGAGTTTTAAAAATGTGGGATCATTTTAGTGAGAGATAGAATTGTAGAAAGAAAGTGAGAGCCAAAGGACAATTACTGTCTAATAGTCCCTTTAATAACTATAAAAGTATTTATAAAGTCTTGACAAATACAGAAGTAATACAACAAAAAACATTTTCTCTTTTCTTCTTCTTCTTTTCTCTGTTACAGATTATATAAAATACAAAGTAGTAGCTGTGTTCATTATATTAGTACATTAATATTACCAACAAAGGGGGTCATTTAGAAAGCGGAAAATGGCTTCTGTGTTTTGGAAGAAGCCATTGGAACAGCAATGCATCTAGCTTTCCACCAGCGTGCATGGTTTTCATGGAAAAAGATGTCTTAAACAGAAGTATGCACATGTAGATGGGTGGAGTTGGGAAAGGTTTGGTGGAGTGAAGTTGTTTCCACTGATGTAAGGAGGCATTACCACTGATATAGGACCTGATTCATCAAGGAGCATAAATGCCGAAACGTGCTCCACTTTGCATAAAATCGCTCTGCACATGTCCAGAACCGCACCATACACCAGTGAATCCAGCAATGTCCAATTCATCTATGAGCGCTAAATACCCTTTCTACAGTCTGCGATTTCATGGAAGGAACAGGGAGGGGAATGGGAGTATGCATGTAGTCAATGTACATGCATGTAGTCAATGTAAAGTAAGGGCATGATAAGCTCGAGCGCATGCTGCAGTGTCTGATTCAAGTTTCAAAGGTACATGTTTTTCTGTTGTATTTCTTACACCAGACCTGTAACTGGTGCAAGTGCCAATTGATAGTGAAAATGGTCGCGTAAGCAAGCTAGAACATGTGTTTGTAATCAGGAGCAACTGTAAAATTGCATTTTAAGTACAAAAGATATTGATAACATCCCAATAAATATATTTTTTCTGTACGTTCTTTTGTGACTTAATATTCCACATATGTATTTGACGTATCCTGCAGCGTATTGTCTGTGACAGAAGAATAGACCTTGACCCGTTTTCATCAAAAGACATATCTTTACATCTGCTCCTTGTTGAATGCGGACTTGCATATGCCCAATTTATGTGTGTTTTTTTAAAAGAACGCACAATATTTTCCTTTTGAGTGCCTTAATACATCAGGCACGTAGTGGGTACAATTTTTACAGAGCAGTCTAAGAACAAGATTTAATTTTGCATGGCAAGATTATTATAATTATATAAAGTATCAGAAGGACCTGAAAGGGCACATTGTTAGAGCGTTCCTTGCTGTACATGGCCAGTACTCCTTCAAGAAAGGACAAGCATATGTATCAATTCAGAGCTGACTGAGATCTGGTCCTATCCAACACTTCCCACATACCTTGCACTCTGTAATAGAATTTCATAAATAAATATTTTTAAAAGTGTAGCATGTAAGCGCTCTGCAAATTTTCAACTACTGAGCTGGTACCTGCTATAACAGAGAGGGCACTGGTTCACTAGCTATTCTGGTCGCCTGTAAAGTAGATATGTAACTGCAGTCCTACATGGTGCATGTTCATCTTATGTAATCGTGTACACTCTGGGGTCTGGACTCTAGAGGAACAAGATGGACAGCGCAATGGAACTTTGTGACTATATCCAATAATGAATCTAAACCTATTTTAATACACTGAGGATTAGAGATTCTTGATAAGGCACATATCAGAAACTGTCTAGAGTGTCCCTCACTCCTGCCTTACACTGAGAATTGTATTGGCTGCATTAAAGCCAATATGTTTGAATTGCAAAATTACAGTGACCCAGTTGTTGAGTGACCAGACCAAAATTCCAGATTACAATGCAAAGCATGTGTGCTTTCTATTTTGCATCAAATGATGACTAGAGATACTTAAACCCATTCGTTCTCAAACTAGTTTGACACATTTACATAAAGTTCTAAAACTTAGGGAATTTATTTGGAAATTTGCAAATTTAAATTATTTGAACCTGTTCAAGTAAATTTGAGGCTGTTCAAAAAGTAATTGAATGTCCATTTGTCATGTGCAATATTTTAGTCTAACACAGTCAATGCTTGTGTAACTATATGTGTTTGCCGTACATACAGCATGTTTGATGAATATATTCCACCTTTAGTTACCATTTCAAATTTATTTTCAGAATTTAGGTTGGACCACAAAAAATTTAAACCAACTCACAAATGAACTGCTAAGAAGGTTGAAGCCGTTGAACCGTCTCGGTTCAACTGAATTTAAAACATGCACTAACAGTTCGAACACTCTAATGATAACCCCATGCACTTAGTGATGGGGATGCTGCCTCCATAAATAATATTTTTGATAATAACTTGACTCCAATTTCAGCTGTGATCAAGCAATGCTTAGACGCTTAACAGCTCTCTGCTTCATGACTGCATTACCCTCTCTTGCCTCCCTGATGGTATGCATAACTGCATATTATAAAGCTAGGTTCCTCAATAAAGTGTAATTACATATAAGACATTATTTGACAATTCATTTTCTTGTTTGACATAACTTTAAGTCACATTAAATGATATGTTCCCTGAACATGGTGTTGCATGTAAGTTTCAAAGTCTAAAGTAAATAATTAAATAAAGGTGTATGGAAAAATGTCTAATCCATTTTATGCATACTCAGCATTATTTCACTCCTAAAACTAATAGATTGCTTTCTAAAATAAGAGGTACAATGCAAATAAAAAGTATTTGCAAGTAAACAAATTTAATACGATTTTACAACTCACCAGAGATTGGTAGTTATGTGTATTTTAGTATGTATCATATTTAAATAGAAGATTTATTTTCACAAACATCTGGATCTTATATTACCTCCCCTTTCCTTGCACAGAACTTAAATACAAGGTTTTATGTCCTTCCGGACTCCTTACCAAGAAGATAATTCTAGAAAACACATAAAAAAGCTTTTAAATTACTGGGCAATTTCCTCACACTAAGTCAGATGGGTATTATGCTAAAGTATATTTGTAGACAAGAGTGAAGACTTCCTGCAAACTTGAAAAACATTCCATCACCAACAACAAACATGCTTATTCCGCAACATTGTCACTTTAACTCCCTGATTTTGACAGTGATTCACTACTATATTTTCCACATTTCATTATGTGATATTGTACATTTATCATATAGGACTTTCACATAACAAAGTTTTACTATCCTACCACTTCTTTCCAATGCTGGATATATTGAAGTTAATTTCCAAAGGACAAAATAGTGTGCATCTCTATTTGAGCAAATGTGTCTAAATTTTCGCTGGAGGTCATAGGCTTACTGAGCAAAATAGCTGTGTTTGCAAAATAATTGCACTGGAAAAGGAGAGGACATGGCAGTAATGGGCGAAGTGAATGTGTTCCAACTAAAATACAGAAGGGGTGCACCGGGACACCTCAATTTGTGTAACAGTGCAGAGTGGGATTCATTGCAATTATTGTACTGAGATAAAGGGCCGGAGAGGGTTCATTTAATGGTGTATTTTTAACTATGTAATAAAAGTCAAGCCCATCTGGCACCACTCGTTAACACTAACAATTCTATTATTAATTTTCCCAGTCACTCAATGGTGCTCTGCGTTTCTTAAGCCTCCCAATTCATGTTTAACTCACTGGACAGGGTTAACCTATTCAGTACACTTTTACCCTGATACTGTTACTGGAAAACTTAATTTTTTTAAATCCAATTAGCTTCATTGTTTTAAGATCAACAGCCATAGACTTGGCAAAGCCACCTTCACAGAAGTATTGAGGGAAGAAAAAACAGATTCTCATGGACATGAGGAGAGGGAATTGCCCAAACGGTGAAGTAGAGAGTTATAAAAAAGACCAGACCCAGAGAAACATGGTCTTGTGGTTTGGTTCCTCTTTCGAAAAGCCTGGACCAGGGATTGTTATTCCCATCATGCTGGACTATTTAGGATACAAATGTGGACTGCTAGCCTACTAGTGTAGAATGTGATCACGGCAGTTGGAGTACATTCAGTTATCTGTGATGAAACCACTGAAAATAAGAGACCCTATGGCCTGTTGCCTGTCTGAGCTTAGTGTCAAAAGAGGGAAGTCAAACGTAGCAGTTAGCAAGAAGCTCCATACCTTCTACAGGGACCTAGAACCATCCCCAGGAGGAATGCAAAAGGGCCGGTAATAGCACTTATTTGTCACTATATCCTATTCCAATGTTAGTGTTTTCAATGGATATTTAGATTATTAGCTGTGACTATTGCTATGGACCTCAGTTTAGGCTATAGTAAATCTGGTATCTGCTTATCATGAGCAACTGCACCGCATAAATATCCAGTACCTTGCCTCTTAGTCCCTGGCCCTAACAGGGATTGGTGGCACTTAAAGTGTCTCCTTGACAAATGTAGTTTACCAGGAAGAACTGGGTCCCAGGATAGTCCTCTCATTTTAGTAATGTGACAGTCCATAATATCCTTATCCATTACACCAAAAGAATAAAAAAGATAAACACCCTTTCACCACCTTAAGTACCATATCACCTTCACAGGAGTTCTCTGTACAATAGTTAGAGTATATGTGATGTATAAAACCCATAATCACAATGCTGATATATTTATGAAGCAGTATCTTTACTTATACAAATAAGTTTTCAAAAACATAATCTTATGCACTGAACATATATGTGATATAATATCTGAGTATAGGTACATTAACTTATGCTACTGATCTCTTCATAAATGTGTACTGTATCTTAATCATGTATGTATGTGCTTGTGTGCATGTATCCTAGATTCCTTAGATTTGTCTCTGTTATGCAGAGCAGTACTGGACAAATCTCCCCCAACTTTCACTCGAGACAAAACTGTCCTGATTCGGTTGGCAGAAAAGAGCCCTCAAATCGGGACTGTCCTGCCTAAATCTGGATGGTTGGGAGGTATGATATACAACAACCTGGCTGTTCTTGCACATATACACGCCACTGTTCCTGCATATATAAACATGCTGTAAAATATGCAGTTCATATTAAAACACACTGTAAAAGACGTTATCTTCCATATAAAAACACACTGTAAAACACAATGTAAACACATTGTAAAACACCAAGTCCTCTATACTAAATTACACTGTAAAATGCGCCATCCTACATATTAGAATATATTGTAAAACACACTGTCATCATATTAAAGCCCACAGTAAAACACACTGTCCTTCATATTAGAATACACTGTAAAATACACTATAAATACACTGTAAACCTCCATACGAAAAAACACTCCTATGTACCCATAGTATCCCATCACTTCAGTCAAAGTTACAGTGCTCTGCACCCAGTATGTGCCATCATGATCTCCACATAAATACACATATAAACACTGTCTCATATAAACAAGCGGTCAGTTGTATATAAGCCCTTGCAGTGACTGCCACCAACCCTTAACAGACATTGTAATCAAGCTTGCCAGCCATTGCCAGCAATACTGTAGCAGCCAATAAACACAGTTAACTCCTTAGGTACAGACAACAAACAAAATGAACTGCTTAGGTGAAGCCGTTGAGGACAGCCTCAATCAGATGCACTGATGACCAGATGTACTGATGTGTGACGCAGAATGCTGTTCAAGCTTCACTGCTGCCCAGGAGCAAATGCAGGATATCTAGAGGGGAGGCTCCAAATGTTAGATTTCAGAACAAATCAAAATAAAACTAAACCTTGATATCATTTGCCTTGTACACACTGACATGTCCTTGGCTGCCCAACAACTTTTCTCACAAATATCCATCTGCCCACTAGCTATTCTCCCATATGCCGACCCTTTTGTCACATATGCTAGCCACGTAACAACAGCTTTACTCACATGGCCCTCTGCCCACCAACTTATCTCTCACATACATCACTGCCCTAAGCACCTTGCCAGCTCTTTGCCCACCAGCTTTTCTCAAACATGCTCCCCTGCCTAACTGCTTCCCTCTTGCTTGCCCCCTTACCAAACAGATTTTTTTTTCACATACCCTCTTATTCACAAACTTTTAATAAATAAATAGCTTAATGATTAATAGTTGAGCTACCATTTATTTTTTTTAGTATTTGCTCACTACTTGGATCTCCTCTTTTGTTGTTAATTAATGTATTCTGTAATATTAAATATACGAACACATGCAAATAAATAGAGAAAGGTAATCTATATGACATAGATAATCTAGACCGTTCTATATTTATTTGTATTTATTAAAGTATTCTGTAGATGTAAAATTAATTATACTAATAAAAAGAAACAGAAGAGAGCCAACTAGAGGGCAAATACTAAAAAACATAAATAATTCCTCAACTCTCCTAGAGTAGCCCTGGCATGGTGAATTAAAATGGTGCTTCATTAATCACTGCACTATTTTAATACATAGACCCCATAGTCCGTAACTCATGGGGATTTCTGAGTGTAATCCCCCCTGCCTCCCCTTCACTCTTTTCTCCAGCCACATCTCCACCAGTTTTTACAGCCTTCTTCCCCTCCCCATTTTCTGTGGCATACACCCCCCCCCCCTCATTTTCTGTAGCATCCCTACATTTTCTGTAGCATCCTCTTCTCTCCCCCATTTTCTGTAGCATCCACTTCTCCCCCCATTTTCTGTAGAAACCTCTCCTCCCCATTTTTTGTAGCATCATCTTCTCCCCCCATATTTTCTGTAGCATCCTCCACCCCCATTTTCTGTAGCATCCTGTCCCCCCCATTATCTGCAGCATCCTCTTCCCCCACTATTTTCTGTAGCAGCCTTTCTACCCCTTGTTTTCGGTAGCATCCACCCCCAACCCCTCCCCTACCCCTTTTAATGTATCATCATCTTCTCTCCCCCAGGTTCTCTATAGCATACTTTCATTGCCCACCATTTTCTGTAGCATACCCCCCACCACAGTTTTGTTCTGTTGCATCCTCCTTTCTGTACTCACCATCACTTTTCATTTTTCTTCCTTTCTTTTCTTCTGTCCACCACTTGTTTCTCGCTTCTTGCTTCTGTCTTCTTCCTGTCGGCTCCTCTAAACTGATAGCGTTGAGACATCAGGAGCCGGGGGGAGGGGATGTTTGAAAATGCGGTGCTGCACTGTAGCAGCACCGCATAGGTCTCCAGGGACTAGTTGTCATGAAGTCATAACACCAAAAAAACTTTTCTTATGCATATTTCAAAAAGGGGAAAAAACAAGCCAAATCTCCCATAAAATATAACCCACATTCACACTACAAAGGACCAAAGCAAAATTTTAGCAGCCAGGACACACCTTCACCATTAGACAATCACAAGCAATTTCCGATGATAGCAGCATGCAATTGGCTAAACTGGATTCCAATTGACCAAGCAGTCAAAAATAAGCAACAAGTGGGGCAAACTGCTTGGTTTGTGGTGAAGGGAAGCCTCAGTTGTTGATGATCATAGCCATTTGGACCTGTCTGTCACAGTGTATTGGTGGATTGATTTTTATAGGGATATTTCTTTTTTCACATTTGGACTACGATGTATCAGGAAACATGCTGTTTTTTTTTTATTTAAGATATCCTTGAACAAGGGTTTTGTTACTTAATTAAAGTTTATATGTAAATTATGTATATGTGTCATTTTTTTTAACACTTTTGATAACATGGGCAGCGGTCCATTATAATGGGACTGTCACTGTATATTATGTGGGGACCCCTGAAGTGGTGAAGATATCAATCTAGCTGATTAATCTGCTGCAAAATATGGAAAATGGAGACTCCAGTGCATTACTAGAGTAATTATCTTGTCCAATAAAGGCTAATTCCATTAAGCCTATTTAAGGCACATATGGGTGTGGCTCACAAGCCAGCCCTTGCTCGATGTAAACCCCTATACCTGGGAGGTGAGTGCATCTGATTTTAACTGCATTTTAATGGTGTTTAAAGCAGGTCAGTGTAGGACTTGCATATAATGAGGTGCCCTTGATGCTGGGATGCAGGCTTAAATCTTTTGATCAAAATATGAACTAATACCTCATGTTTTCATTTTGCTAGACACACACAGATATGCAGTTTAAAGGATAAGCGCTGACAACTGTCTTTTTGTTTTGTATACATATATGGTAGCAGCCTTTTGGCAAGGACTGTCAGACCGAGTTAAAGATGAGTTAACCTCTCGTGAGCTTCCCGCTGATTTGGATTCCCTGATCTCTCTATGCAACCGCATTGATCTACGTTTCCGTGAGCATACTCAGGAATGTGCCACTTCCAGACGGTCCTCTACTAACCTTGCTCCCATGTTTCAAAACCCGGTTCATCAAGAAATACCGATGCAAATCGGCCGTTCCCCACTCTCTGCCGAGGAACGTCAACGACGCTTCAAGCAAAACCTATGTCTGTATTGTGGAGATCCTGGTCATACCATTACATCTTGTACCAAGAGACCGGGAAACGCCCCCTCCTAATCGGTGGAAGGGAGGCCGATTTAGGAGTTGGAGTTATTACTCCCTACACCATTTCTAGCAATGACTGCCTCATGCCTATCTCCTTGCATACATCTGTCGGCCCCTTTAAAACCTTAGCCTTTGTGGATTCCGGCTCTGCCATAAATTTCATCTCGGCCACTCTGGCATCGCAACTCCAATTAGCTACTATCAAATTGCCTCAGCCGTTATTCCTCACCGCGGTAGATGGGAATCGGATCTCCAACGGGTCTGTTTCTCACATCTGCGCTCCTGTTCGGCTGACGGTAGGGGTGCTACATTCTGAAGTCATCGAGTTCCTGGTTCTTTCTTGTTCTGTCAACACTGTCATTCTAGGATTGCCTTGGCTCAAGCTTCACTCACCCCAATTTGATTGGAATCGTGGATGGTTACTCCTTAGGGCTCACAATGTTTTAAGTCCTGTTTGTCTGGTCTAAAACCAGGCCAGACCTCTCTTCCTTGTCATCTGATATCTCCTCACATTGAATTACCACCTTTATATATTGCCTATCAAGATGTGTTCTGCAAAGCTGCAGCTGAGATCCTGCCTCCTCATCGGCCCTGGGACTGTTCCATTGAATTACTACCTGATAAACCACTTCCTAAGGGCAGAATCTATCCCCTATCTCTCCCCGAGAACACTGCTATGACCACCTATATCTCTGAGAATCTTCAGCGTGGCTTTATCAGGAAGTCCTCCTCTCCCGCGGGCGTGGGATTTTTCTTCGTCAAAAAGAAAGACTGTTCCCTACGGCCGTGTATTGACTACCGGCGATTGAATGCCATCAACATAAAGAACAGATACCCGTTACCACTCATCTCTGAGCTCTTTGATAAAATTGCTGGATCTAAGGTCTTTACTAAACTAGACCTGCGGGGGGCTTATAACCTCATCCGTATACGCTCTGGAGACGAGTGGAAGACTGCATTTTGTACTAAAGAGGGCCACTTCGAATACCTAGTAATGCCCTTCGGGTTGTGCAATGCCCCCGCTGTCTTTCAATCTTTTATTAACAAGATTTTTCAAGACCTTCTCTACATCTCTGTAGTAGCTTATCTGGATGACATATTAATCTTTTCTTCAGACTTGGCCAGTCATCGTGATCATGTAAAAGAGGTCCTGTCTCGTCTACGAGCCAATAAGTTGTACTGTAAACTTGAGAAATGTGTATTTGAGAAGCCACAGATTCCCTTCTTGGGCTACATCGTGTCAGGGGCGGGTCTACAGATGGTTCCAGTCAAGTTATCCGCCATTCTCAAATGGCCTAGACCTATGGGTTTGAAAGCTACCCAGAGAATCATTGGCTTCGCCAACTATTACCGGCAGTTCATTCCACAGTTTTCTTCTATCATCGCACCAATTACCACTCTGACTAAGAAAACTGCTAATCCTCATGTTTGGTCCACAGAGGCCATCGACGCCTTCGAAGCACTCAAGAAAGCCTTTTCTTCTGCCTCTGTGCTTGTTCAACCGGATCAAGATAAACCATTCCTGGTTGAAGTGGATGCTTCTGCGGTAGGTGTCGGAACAGTTCTTTCAAAAGAATCCATTTCAGGGGGACTACTGCCATGTGAGTTGTTTTCTAGGAGATTCACTGCCTCTGAATCTAACTATGGTATTGGAGATAAAGAGTTATTGGCTGTCAAGTCTGCACTTGAAGAATGGCGTCATCTTCTGGAGGGAGCTCGTCATCCAGTTACTGTATTTACCGACCACAAGAACCTCATGTATCTCCGGGATGCTCGGTGTCTAAATCCCCGGCAAGCCAGATGGTCCTCATTTTTTGCCCGCTTTAATCTCATTCTTACTTATCGTGCTGGTTATCTCAATTCCAAAGCTGATGCCCTCTCCCGCTCTTTTGATGTCTCAGATTCTTCACCCACTACTGTACCTCCACCAGTGTTTGAACCCTCCTGTATTGTGGCCATCACCTGTACTCCTCCGGTGGGCTGCTCTTTCCTAGAACCGCATCTACGCTTAAAGGCGTTATGTTGGGCTCATGCCTCTAGGTTTGCTGGTCATGCTGGTACTGAGAAGACTCTCTCGCTGTTATCTCGACATTACTGGTGACCAACTGCCCGTACAGATGTTCGAGAGTTTGTAGCCTCATGCTCTATTTGTGCCCAGAATAAAGTGCCTAGACAATCTCCCGCTGGACTGTTACAGCCTCTTCCGATCGCTGATCGTCCATGGTCCAGCATCTCGATGGATTTTATTACTGATTTGCCACCCAGTAGTGGCTTTAACACCATTTGGGTCACAGTAGACCGGTTTTCTAAAATGGCCCATTTCGTTCCTCTAAAAGGCCTTCCATCTGCATCTAAATTAGCACAAGTCTTCATCAAAGAAATCTTTCGTCTCCACAGTTGTTCTCTGGAAATAATCTCTGACCGAGGCGTCCAGTTCGTGTCTCGCTTCTGGAGAGCCTTCTGCAAGGATATAGGTATTGGTCTCAAGTTCTCCTCTGGATATCATCCCCAGACGAACGGCCAGACGGAGCAAGTAAACCAAGATCTAGAGGCTTTCCTTTGCTGTTTTTTATCTCATAACCAGTCTAATTAGAGTCTTCTGCTACCTTGGGCCGAGTTCACACACAACAATCATGTCCATTCTTCTTCTGGTTTTTCTCCTTTCTTTACTGTGTATGGGACTCATCCTACTCTCCCCACGTTCTCTTCCACTTCCTCCATGGTTCCTGCCGCCCATGCCATGACTCAAGATATGGCTAAGTTATGGGCTACCACCAAAGAGAACCTTCTGAAATCCGGACGGCATTATAAAGCTTCCGCTGATCATCGTAGAAGAGTTGTGCCGGCTCTCCAAGTGGGGGACAAAGTGTGGCTGTCCACCCGGAATCTAAAATTACGGGTTCATTCCATGAAACTTGCACCTCGTTTTATTGGACCTTTTCCAGTGACTCAAGTAATTAATCCAGTTACGGTTCGACTCCAACTTCCTCCTGAGATGAAGATTCATAACACCTTCCATATTTCCCTCCTCAAACCGCTGGTCCTGAACAAATTTGTTCATACCTCTACTGTTCCTCAGGCCATTCCCACTACTATGGGCAATGAATATGAGATTAGCCAAGTTCTTGCTGAACGCAAAGTTCGAGGTCGTTTCCAATATCTAGTACACTGGAGAGGCTTTGGCCTGGAGGAGAGATCTTGGGTCTTTAAAGAAGATTTACATGCCCCTAGACTACTGGCAGACTTCCTTAAACATCGTTCTGTACCTAGTGATTTCCCCAATTGTAAGGAGAGGGGTACTGTCAGACGCCGTCCCTGCGCCTCCTCCTCAGGCAGGGACGGACGTCCGTCTTCAGAGCGCCCCTAAGCAACGAGGACGCGTCTTCCGGCGACGCGGTGCGCAGGCGCGCCCGTCGCCATAGCAACGGGACGCGCTTTCCAGTTTCCTGTCGGTTACTGATTCCTATTTAAAGCCTGCTCTGACACCATTAGGGTGCCAGAGCAACTGGTTTACCTAGTCTCCAGCGTTCCTGCATTAGTATTATCTTGTTTTGACTCCAGTGTTTGATCCGGCTTCCTGACCTCGCTTTCGGATTCTCCCTTTGTTCCATCCTGATATTCTGGTTTTGACCTCGGCCTGCTGACCATTCTCTGTCTCCTGATTCGGTACCTCATCTGCCCGGTTGGTTTCTGACTCTGCCAGTTTGACTAAGGATTTCTCTATATCTCGCAAGTAACTACCTGGGGGGTCCGCGACCTGCACGTCATTGCCGCTAAGTCCAAACTTTCTTGCGGGGGTCCCTGGTGAATACCAGCGGCGTGTTAGACTCCGCACCTCCTGGTGTAGTAGTGCCAATACTTGCAGGTACTAAGGTCAGGTCCGTGACAGTGGGATATACCGAGCAAGGGCTTATTTTTCTCTAATTACATATTGTAAGAGATGCTTGTTAAATAAGATGAAGGAGCACCTGTTAAATCATTTTCAGTTATAGCTCCTTTCTTAATTTTCAAAGCTCAAAAAAGCTTCTTATGATCTTGACCTATGGACAGTCAACAATTAGCAGTTGAAGGGTAAACACCTGCAGCTTCAGTACAAAGATCCCTTCACAAACTTCAGCAGTAGTACTAAAGTAGTACAACAACTCCCAGCAATGTACAATCACAATCATGGCAGCTATGCTATTAACACTATATCTTATAAGAATTCTGCATGTAAATACTTATCATGGATTTTCATGGCTATAGAATCCCGGCTGAGGTGCAGGAGGTGTTTTCTGCTTGAGCCTCAGGTGCCAGCGCGAGTCGGCAGTGTTGCCCGAAGAGACTCATGCTGTGACATTGAGACTAGCATGTACATATGTTCTGACCAGGGAAACTCTCCAAACACAGGAGATGTGTCTTCATCGGGGCCATGCGTGCCTTATCCACTATATTAACCCAACATTCTCGTTGTAATTTTGCTGGATTAATGTGTCCATAGAATATAGTATAGCAGTTCCTTTTGTGCCCAGAACAGATGATTGGTGTACCAAATACTTTAAGCCTCATTATTGATTCTGATCACACCCTGTAATCACTGTTTAGAGAATCTTTTGGCTTTTAACCTGATCTTGGCTAACGAGAACTCCATGACTTTGCTGCAGTGAATATTCTTTGGTACTTCTATGTACAGAGTCTCTGATATTTACTTTGATTACAGTTGCCAATCATCAATCAGCTACTATATATTGCTTGCAGGTGGTTCCCTTCTGTACAGAACTAATGCTCACTTCCCTGACCACAAGCACAGACTATTATTCAGCTACCAGACATTGGGTTCCATTGTTGTGCATATGAAAAATGCAATCAAGTTGCAGATACATTTACAGATTCCTAGCTTTATATATATATATACATATATATATATATATATATATATATATATATATATATGATTACTCTGTGTGTACATGGGATGACTGAGGAGTATGGGAGAACACTTCTGCCAGTCATACTTAAAACTAGAGATGGTCACTGACCCCCGTGTTTTGGTTTTGGATTCGGTTTTGGATCTGGATTACCGTCGTGTTTTGGTTTTGGTTTTGGTTTTCCAAAACCGCCATAGCGTGTTTTGGTTTTGTTTTTGGTTTTGTTTGGTTTTGTTTTGCTATTTTGTTGGAAAATCATTGTTTTTGGGCCTAAACTAACCCAATTTAGTGCTTTAACTGTTTTAGAGATAAGTAATCTAATTGTAGAGGTAATAAATCATCCAAAAAACAGTTTAATTCTTCATTGGTAGGCCTTCATTTATTATACACACAAAACAGATTGTCTTCCTCTCCATCTATGCATATTGGCAATGTAGCCATCGTCTTTGGATGTATATTACACCCTACATTTATAGTTAAATATGTAAAGAAATGGAAAAAGGCAGTTTGCTTTCTGTCTCTATAGGCCCCCCTCCACTTGTTGAAAATAACTAAAAATTCAGCCGTTATAGACTGTACAATATTAATTGAAATGGACAAAGCCAGTTTGGTTTCTGGCTCTCTAGGCCCCCCTCCACTTGTCGAAAATACAAAAAAATTCAGCCGTTATAGACTGTACAATATTAATTGAAATGGAGAAAGCCAGTTTGTTTTCTGTCTCTCTAGGCTCCCCTCCACTTGTATAAAATACAACAAAATTCAGCCTTTATAGGCTGTACAATATTAATTGACATGGAGAAAGCTAGTTTGTTTTCTGTCTCTCTAGGCTCCCCTCCACTTGTATAAAATACAAAAAAATTCAGCCGTTATAGACTGTACAATATTAATTGACATGGAGAAAGCCAGTTTGTTTTCTGTCTCTCTAGGCTCCCCTCCACTTGTATAAAATACAAAAAAATTCAGCCGTTATAGACTGTACAATATTAATTGACATGGAGAAAGCCAGTTTGTTTTCTGTCTCTCTAGGCTCCCCTCCACTTCTATAAAATACAACCAAATTTAGCTGTTATGGACTGTACAATATTAATTGACATGGAGAAAGCTAGTTTGTTTTCTGTCTCTCTAGGCCCCCTCCACTTATATAAAATACAAAAAAATTCAGCCGTTATAGACTGTACAATATTAATTGACATGGAGAAAGCCAGTTTGTTTTCTGTCTCTCTAGGCTCCCCTCCACATGAATAAAATACAAAAAAATTAAGCCGTTATAGACTGTACAATATTAATTGACATGGAGAAAGCCAGTTTGTTTTCTGTCTCTCTAGGCTCCCCTCCACTTCTATAAAATGCAACAAAATTTAGCCGTTATGGACTGTACAATATTAATTGACATGGAGAAAGCCAGTTTGTTTTCTGTCTCTCTAGGCCCCCTCCACTTATATAAAATACAAAAAAATTCAGCCGTTATAGACTGTACAATATTAATTGACATGGAGAAAGCCAGTTTGTTTTCTGTCTCTCTAGGCTCCCCTTCACATGTATAAAATACAAAAATATTCAGCCGTTATAGACTGTACAATATTAAGAGAAATGGACAAAGGCAGTTTGGGGTCTCTCTGTCTATGACACCCTACCCTTAAGGAGAAATTGCCCAAACAGCAGCCGGTATGTGATATGGAAATGCCACAAGTCCCTTTCCTCTTTGGGAGTAGATTGCACCCTACACTTACATAGAAAGTTTTAAAAAGATGTTATCGTCATCATCTTCAGCTTCATTCTCACCCTCATCAGTGTGTACGTCATCATCACAGACTATCAATTCATTGCCGCTTGAATCCGCCATTGGAGAACAGTCAGTGCTTGGATGTCTTGGATGGTGAAGGCCTTCCTTGTGGAAGATGTAGTTCATTTTTATAAACATCATTTTCTCCACTTTTTGGGAAGTAACCTTCTACGGCGATCACTGACTAAGTTCCCTGCTGTGCTAAACACAAGTTCAGAGTACACACTGGAGGGTGGGCAGGTTAAGTATTGCAAAGCAAGTTTGTACATGGGTTTCCAAATGGCCTGCTTTTCTTCCCAGTAAGGAAAGGGACTGTCTGATATTTCCATATCAACTACCTCTTGAAAGTAATCCTCCACCATCCTTTGCATGTTTATACTCGTATTGGATGGTGTTATGGGCAAAGTGACACATTTTTTTAAAAAAAATCCTTCAAACCAGCCCAGATGTTAAATTGTTCTGGTCTGCCACCTGCGTCTTCCCTGCTTCTTTTTGGGAATTTAAATTTTTTTACGAGCAGCAGCAGCTTGAGAAAGTGAAGGAGGACACGTTGTCAAGCCGAGGCCCAGTTCAGCGGCCAACTTGCTGAGCAATAGCTCCTTGCAAAAGTTCACATCTCGCTCATTTACAAGTAAAGACTCAATGTAGGTTTTAAACCTTGGATCAAGCACAGTGGCCAAAACGTACTGATCCGAGTTCAAGATCTTAATAACTCGAGGATCATTGTGAAGCGAATTGAGTACTTGATCGACAAGGCCAACATACTTTGCTGAATTGCTTGATTTCAGCTCCTCCTTCATTTTCTCAAGCTGCTTTTCCAATAGTCTAATTAAAGGAATGACTTGGCTCAAACTAGCAGAGTTTGCACTCACCTCACATGTCACAACTTCAAATGATTTTAGCACCTTGCACAAGACTGAAAGTATTCCCCACTGTGCATGAGAGAAATACATCCCCCCTCCTTTCCCAATGTCATGGCTTGTGCAATATGCTTGGATGGCTTTGCGCTGTTCCTCCATCCTCTGAAGCATGTACAGGGTGGAATTCCACCTAGTTACCACCTCTTGCTTAAGTTGGTGGCAGGGAAAGTTAAACTGCTCTTGGAGCTGCTGTAATCTCCTACATGCTGTGGCTGAATGCCTGAAATGGCCTGAAATCTCCTGCACCTCACGGTTATTTCGTAGGAAGCTCTGCACCACCAAGTTGATGGTGTGAGCAAAACAGGGAATATGTTGGAAATCACCCAGCTGTAATGCTCGCACTATTTTGTTGGCATTATCAGAAATGACATACCCTGGGGAGAGTCTGAGTGGTATAAGCCATGCATCAATCACATCTCTCAGTTTGCGTAACAAATTGTCAGCCGTATGCCTGTTAGTGAAGCTGGTGATACAAAGAGTGGCCTGCCTGTGACAAATGTTACGTAGTGGTGTACATGCTGCTGCTGTTCCTGCTGGTGAAGGTGAATGACCAACCCAGTGGACTGTCACAGTCATATAGTCTTTGGTTTGCCTACTTCCACTTGTCCACATATCTGTGGTTAAGTGGATAGTGGGCAGAATGGCATTTTTCAGCGCAATTTCTACATTTTTTGCGAACTTTTTGGTATTTTTGTGGAATTGCTTTACGGGAGAAATGGTGTCGCGATGGAATTCTGTAACGCGGCCACAAAACCTCAATTAACTGTGAAAAACCAGCTGCGTTTATTGTGGAGATTGGACGCAGATCTAACACTAACATTGCAGCCATGGCGTCTTTGATTCGCTTGGCGACTGGGTGACTGCTGTCATATTTGCTTCCCCTCGCAAATGATTGTTTCACAGTTAATTTCTGAAATGTAGGACTGCTCATTTTCTTGACCTGCCTCTGGGATGACGATTCACCCACAGCAGCAGCAACAGCAGCAGTAGTGGGACTAACGGTTTCTTCAGAGGAATCAATAATAGTGCAGGAGTCATCCAGCCTTAAGTGGGATGCCGGGCTAACTCCGAGCGCTACTGAGGATATTGATGAGGATGGTGTGGTGGGTGTATTTTGTAGCCGTCGAGATGTCGGTGAGCGGAGGGTCTTAGCTGATGATGGAGTGCTTGTATTTTTTTGGGAAGAACTTTCAGCTTTTCCCAACACTTTGCCATGAACTCTCGTTAAATGGCGTAACATAGACGAGGTTCCAAGATGGTTAAGGTCCCTCCCTCGACTGACTGTGGCTTGACATACACTACAAATGGCTATACAATTGTTGTCTGGATTTGGGTAGAAATAATTCTACACATAAGAAGTGGATTTTTTTGTTTTATGGCCAGGCATGACAATGGTCTTTTTCTTGTCACGTGCCAGAACTGCTGCCACTGGTCTGTTATCTTGCAGCTCGGCTTTGACGCGTAACAGTTGTTGTGCACCAATTGTAGGCTGGGTAACTTTTTGGGATCTGCCACTAATAGCCAAATGTGAAGGCCTCATTCTCTCTTTGCCACTGTGTTTGTAGAATGGCATGTTTGCAATTTTTTTTTATCGGCACTTAACTTTTGCTCAGTAACAATTCGTTTTCGCTTCAACACAGCAAAAAAAATTTGTTTTTTGTTTTTTGCACTGATTTGGAAACACTCTATTGTTTGATATCGCCTTGGCCAGATGACATACTGGGAACACTAACATCAGGACTGGTGACAGAACCTGGTTGCTCATTCTGATCATATGTGGACTGCTTTGAATCCATTCTGAGCGCAAAGCACTTGTAGTGGTAAAAATAATTTGGTAAGATGTTGCTGACAGATATTACTTTTGACAGCCAGAAATATTTATGCACAATTATGGGGGACACCCCAAAAGCACTGAGGAGTGCTAAAAATTATTTGGTAAGATGCTGCTGACAGATATGACTTTTGACAGCCAGAAATATTTATGCACAATTATGGGGAACACCCCAAAAGCACTGGGGAGTGCCAAATATTAAAACAAAATTATAAACCTCTATTCACCTCTCTTCTCTAGCGATTTTTGTTAGAGCAATTGCAAGAAGAATATTGTATTCTCTGTCCCTGCTCTAATCAGCCTGTGACTACACCCTGCTCTCTCCCTCTGTCAAATGGCGATGGATTGCTGTGGAGGCAGGTATTTATAATCTTCAAGTATCGCGAGAACCGACCCCCTGAGATCCGACGACGTCACGATGACGTTAGGCCTCGATTTCGATTCGGAGCGGGCGGGAGAGTACCGAGCTCCTCAGCTCTGTACTCGGATAGCCAAAGTTCGGGTGGGTTCGGTTCTCGGGGAACCGGACCCGCCCATCTCTACTTAAAACCAAATAGTTATGGTGGTGGTTGTCATAGCAGCTAAACTCCCATATCCACTCATTCTGGGGAGAGACTTCCCACTGTTTAAAGAGGTCCTTGGTGAGTGGGCCAGGCTGGACATGCCGTCAACCAATGCACACTCAGAAGCCCAGTCTTAAAGAATCCACCTAAGAATCCACAACATCTGAACCTAGAACTTTTGGAACTGCCAAACAGAAATCCTCTCATGGGGGTCACAGCAGGCGTTCCACAAAAGCATCCACCTGCAGGGAAACATGGACAGCTCAAATTAGCATTGACCGGTGACGCCACAGACGAGCCCACCCTACCTGTCAGCGACAATACAGACTGATCTGCAATTACAATTTTGTTTCCTCTGCAGGACTTTGCTCTTAACTAGCTTAACGAATCAACTTTAGAACATGCTTTTGAAAGTGTGACTGAGGTAAATGAATTAGCAAAAGCCACCCAGCCTGCAAAATGGATACCATATTTTGATGTCAAAAATAACTTTCTGTATAGAGTTGCTATTGTACAGGGGTAAAAGTGGAACAGTTAATGGTTCCTCAGGTCCATGTACCCCTAGTGTTAAAAGCACCCCATACACATGTCTGTGGGGGGCACCTGGGGGAGCATAAAACATGGGAGCAAGTTCTGCTCAGGTTTTACTGGCAGGTGTACATATGACAGTGAAAAGTTATAGCTGGTCTTGTACCATATGTCAGAGAACCTGTCCCAAACCCATATATACGGCACCTCTCATCCCAATACCAATAGTGCATGATCCCATTGAACATATAGCCATGGACCTTGTGGGGTTGATGGAGAAATCCATTCTCGGGCACCAATATGTACAAGTGGAGCATGACTATGTGACCAGATATCCAGAGACAGTTCCCCTATGGAAAATAAAGTCCAGCAACATAGCTAAACAACTTGTATTGATGTTCACATGCTTGGGAATACCCAAGGAAATTCTCATGTACCAGGGCACACTGTTCATGTCCAAGCTGAACATGTGCCAGCTGTTAGAGGTGATGGCTCTTCATATACTCTTTAACAAAAAAAATTGTGATACTCTTATTTGATGTTTGCCATCAGTGAAGTACCTCAGACCTCAACAGGGTCTAGTCCATTTGAATTATTGTTCAGGAGACACCACAGGGCTATCTTGGATATGTTAAAGGATAGGATGGGAGCAGCAAGGCCAAAGGGAGCCAAATCTGGTACACTTTGTGTCCCAAATGTATGAGTGGCTAGGAAAGATAGGACCCACTGTACAACAGCATATATAAAAGAGGCTCAGGGACAACAGAAGATACGTTATGTTGAAAGTGCTGTAGTTCTATCTTTCAACACTACGGACAAGGTCCATAGAGGCTGTCAATCCTGTCAATTACAGGGTCCGCCAGTTGAGGAGCAGAAGGGAGGAGCAAATATACCATGTCATTCTCCTTAAAACTTTGTATGATGAGATCACCTCTCCTCAGATAGTGAGTACTGTCATTGAAAAGTCTGAAGTGCCCATAGAGCCAGTTTCTCTATAAAGCAGAAAAAACAGACTGAGGAAATTATACCCGGGAACAGGGATGTCTTCTCTTGTATTTCTGGGCGCACTACCTTAATTTAATACGACGCTGTCACCCCACATTCAAGAAGCCAGGCAGGCTGACAAGAAAAAGGAAACTGAGAAGATTATACAGCTGGAAGAATACATTAGCCCTATTGTGCTAGTTTTGAGGCCCAATGAAAGTATTAGGTTCTGCATAAAGGTGGCTAAACAGCGTATCTCAGTTTGATGCCTACCCAATGCCACGTGTGGACGACCTGGTAGAAAATATAGCGGACAGTAAATATCTAACTGCTTGTGACTTAACCATGGGGTATAGCCAAGTCAAAGACCACATTTTCCACTACTGTTGGTCTCTTTCAAAATAAAGTCCTACCCTTTGGGTTGCATGGGGCACCTGTCACCTTCCAAAGGTCCACGAATAAGTTGCTATGACCCCATGCAGCTTAAGCAGCCAATTATTTAAATTATATAGTGATTTATACCACTGACTGGAAATCACATCCGGCCAAAGATGAGGCAGTCAAAACTTCATTAAGGTCTGCAGGACTAACAGCTAATACTTAAAAATGTGCCATAGCCATGAGAGAAGCCAAGTATTTTGGGTACGTTGTTGAGCGTGGTTGTGTAAAAACCCAACAAGACAAAGTGGAGGCAGTCAAAAATTGGCCAAGACCGGAAAATAAATCGCAGTTAGGAACCTTCAAGGGTTTAGTAGGTTACTACAGGCGATTCGGAAGTCATTTCGCCACTGGAGCTGCTCCACTTATGGACATGTTAAAAAAAAAGTTAGATCCAGATAGATTAACTTGTTCTGACTCTACAGAAGCTGCTTGGTCAGATCTTCACTCAGCCCTCTGTTTCTCTCCAGTTCTACATGCACCAGACTTTTCCCAATGTTCTTCCTTCAAACTAATGCCTCCTGAGTTGGCTTAGGTGCAGTCTTGTCACAGGAGAAGGATGGAACAAAAACCCTGTCCTGTACCTTGGAAGTTACTTCCAAGAGAACAAAATATATGACACCAATTAAATGGGCTACAGAATCTCTGCACTATTATCTCCTAAGCAGAGAGTTCACATTAATAACAAATCATGCACCATTGCGGTGGATGCAGAGGAACCGGGAGGTAAATGCCAAGGTAACCCACTGGTTCCTCAACATTTCACAGGTTGATCTTCACTAGGGCAGGGGAACTCTATGTTCATACTCTTCCAATTATTATGAAAATCAACCTAGGATGTCTAGCACGGGGGTTGGGTTAGGACTTCCCATAATTTTTAATCATGTATATATTTATTTTAACTATACAGGGCACTGAACCATTTTAGTACAGGTAGCAAGTGTTCCTGCAAATGGGATATTCCAGTAAACAAATCCCATTTAAAGCATGAGTTGCACCTTTGTAGGTGCACTCTGAGCAATGTAATATAAACTTTACACACAAAATTGACACATGTAATAAAGATACCCCCAATATCCCCTTACTCTCATCATTTACTTATACCTTAAAGAAGGTCTATCTGAGCAGTATTTTTTAAATATGGAAACTGTAAATATTTATTTAATTTTAAAGGATGATAGCAAGTTGGACTTGATATAATGTTTACTGTACACTGCCTAAAGATTTTTCTGCTTCTCTGTACATCCAGATCCATTTTAGCTTTCAGAGGCTGCTCCTAAGGAATGAAAACATTCATGCACTTAAATATGCATTGAGGAGTCCATCAAGGCACACTGGTACAAAATCAAGGTGATTTATGAAATAATACGATTGGGTGTTCTTTGCAAATAAGCATTAGTGTTTTTTTTGCCACTTGCCCTGTTAAATGTTGACCATCAGCTTTATATTCATAATTGTTAATTTAACTGATTTACAAGGAATAAACAATAATATGTATGATGAATGCAATTCTTTACAATTATATTTTGCTTTTATGCTTTAAGCAGTGCTGTCCAAGCACTTTCAATGTGATGTAGGTTATGTGCTCTCAGTTTTGAAGCCAAGCACTTTCTAGTTTTAGAGACATGGACAAAGCTGTTACGAGCCGCAGCGGTGCCCAGCCGCCGCGACTCTCCTACCTCCGTCCCGGCCGTCGCTATGGCGACCGGGACGTCACTTCCGGGGGCTTGCCTGCCATTGACGTGGCAACGGATAAACGCTCCTCTCTACAGCGCCGCGTCCCGGCGTTGCAGGGAAGCCAGGCGCGTGCGCAACAGCGGGGCAAGCCTGCGGGCTAATTTGGCCAGTTGATGTAATTAGAGAGCTGGGCTCTCATTGGTCTGCTTCAGTATTTAGGGCAATGAGGTCTGCTGCCTCATTGCCGGTTATAGCTTCTGTCCCACAGTCTGCTGACCTGCTTGTTCCTGTTCCTGTTCCTGTCTATTGTATTCTGCTGACCTCTCGTGTATGACCCTTGGCTTTGGATTTGGACTTCGCTTGTGTATTCCGTGACCCTGACCTTTGGCCTGTCTACTGTTTCTCGTGTTTGCCTGTGACCCTTGACCCCGGCCTGTTAAACTGGACTTGCTACCTGCTGCCGGCCCTTGACCTCTGCGTGGACCTCACTCCGCTTGCCTGGGTTCTCCCCAGTCGGTACACACCTCACGACCCTCTGTCAGTCTGCAGCCCAGTCTGTCCCCACCATCAGGGGCTCCAGTGAACACCTGATTGGCAGAGTAGACTCCGGGTTGTGTTGTGCCGGCTGGAGGGGTTCCTAACATTATAACCGGCCCACTCACAGAGACGAGGTTGGAATGGATGCAAGTGGATCCACACCGTCTCCGGCACAAGCCCTAGCAGCCTATGTCGAACCCTTGTATCAGATGATCCAGGGATTGGCTGAGCGTCTGTCTATTCAAGAAGAAGCCACAAAAACTTCACAACCCACTCCAAGTTCCACCTGTGAACCTAAGATGAATTTGCCGGATCGCTTCTCTGGAAATAGATCCCTGTTTCGGAATTTCAGGGAAAGCTGCAAGCTCTATTTCCGGTTGAGACCCCGCTCGTCCGGGTCATCAAAGAGTCGGGATTATCATTTCCCTCCTACAAGGTGACCCCCAGTCCTGGGCCTTTTCTTTGCCACAGACCAGTCCTGCCATGCAGTCCGTAGACGCTTTCTTTGAGGCATTGGGTCTACTATATGATGACCGGGATCAAGTGGCCTCCGCGGAAGCTCATCTACGGGCCTTGAAACAAGGCCGGCGGTCGGCAGAAGAATACTGCGCTGAATTCCGTAGATGGTCACCTGATAGTGGATGGAATGATCCCGCCTTACATAGTCAGTTCCGTCTCGGCCTATCGGAACAGATCAAAGACTCTTTGGTGCAATACCCATCTCCTACATCTCTGGAGGATCTGATGCACCTCTCCATTAAAATTGACAGGAGGTTTAAAGAGCGGAAAACCGAAAAGGAGACATCATCGCCTCCATCCGTCTTCCTTTCTGTTTCCACGGATGGTGAGGAACCGATGCAATTAGGGGCATATCGTCTTTCCCCTGAGGAAAGAGTCAGGAGACAATCACAAGGCCTATTTCTCTATTGTGGCACAAAAGGCCACTTATCCCGTTCCTGCCCAAATAAGCCGGGAAAAGAGCATGCCTAGGGAACGAAGGGAGAGTTCACCTAGGTCTGCAGATTGTTTCCCCGAAAAATGCTGTTTTGATTCCTGCACAGCTCAACTTCAGTGCTCGTTCTGTGAAACTATCGGCCTTCATTGACAGTGGAGCTGCTGGCAACTTCCTCGACCTCGAGTTTTCCCAATCTGCTGGGATTCCGCGGATTAAACTCCAATCTGTCATTACGGTATGTGGATTAGACGGTAGTCTGTTGCCAGGCGGCAAGATTACTTGGGAGACCCCACCACTACAGTTGAACATTGGCGCTCTCCATTCGGAATCCATAGTCTTCCGTCTTATCGAATGTCCGTTGGTTCCTTTAATTCTGGGCCACCCCTGGCTATCCCGCCATAACCCCGTCATGGATTGGGTAAAAGGAGAAATTGTCCAGTGGAGCCCTCATTGTACACAGTCTTGCTTGACACTACCTCTGCGTGTGATTCACTCTATTCCGGAGCAGCTCTCTTCACAGTATCATGACTACCGGGATGTTTTCTCCAAAAATGCTGCTGACACTCTACCACCGCACCGGGATTTCGACTGTGCCATTGAGCTCATTCCGGGCTCTAAATTACCCAAGGGACGCTTGTTCTCTCTCTCCGGTTCGGAGACCAAATCCATGCAAGAGTATATTGACGAAAACTTGGAGAAAGGCTTCATCAGGTCATCCAAGTCCCCAGTAGGAGCAGGGTGCTTCTTTGTGTCCAAGAAGGACGGCGGACTCAGACCCTGTATCGATTATCGAGGGCTGAACCTTATTACGGTTAAGAACACCTATCCCATTCCCCTCATCTCTGTACTTTTTGATCAACTAAGAGGGGCAACTATCTTTATAAAAATTGATCTTTGTGGTGCCTATAATCTCATACGTATTAGAGCAGGTGATGAGTGGAAGACGGCATTCAACACGCTCTCGGGCCACTACGGATATCTTGTCATGCCATTTGGCCTTAGTAATGCTCCTGCTGTATTCCAGGATTTGATTAATGAGGTGTTACGTGAGTTCCTGGGACACTTTGTTGTTGTCTACTTAGATGACATCCTCATATATTCAAAATCATTATCTGTGCACCAAGGTCATGTCAGACAAGTCCTACAGAAATTGCGGGAACATCACCTCTACGCTAAACTCGAGAAATGCGAGTTCGAGGTCCAGAGGGTATCCTTCTTGGGCTATATAATCTCCTCAGAGGGTTTCTCCATGGACCCAACCAAGGTCCAGTCAATCCTGGATTGGGTACAACCAAATAACCTCAAGGCGGTCCAGAGATTCCTGGGATTCGCCAATTATTACAGGAGATTTATTGACGGTTTCGCTGATATCGTGGCTCTTATCGTCACCTTGACCCGCAAAGAAGGTGATCCAGCTGTTTGGTCACAACAGGCATTAACTGCATTCGAAACCCTGAAGAAAGCTTTTGTGTCTGCTCAGGTCCTCAGACACCCGGATCCTAAGGTACCATTTATTCTTGAGGTAGATGCCTCTGACGTCGGTGCTGGGGCCATCTTGTCACAAAAGGATCCCCAGACCCACCGCTTACATTCATGTGCCTTTTTTTCCCGTCAGTTCTCCTCAGCAGAAACCAACTATAACGTGGGAAACCGATAATTGCTGGCAATTAAATGGGGCTTTGAGGAATGGCGACACTGGTTGGAAGGCGCTGCACACCAGATCTCCGTCATAACGGATCATAAGAATCTGCAGTATATACAGTCAGCCAAACGTCTGAACCCCCGACAGGCTCGTTGGTCGCTATTCTTCACTCGGTTTAACTTTATTATCACCTATCGTTCTGGTTCTAAAAATATTCAAGCGGACGCCCTGTCCAGAAGTTTCCTGGCACATCATGCTCCGGTCAATAGCCCATAACCTATTGTTCCTGTGTCTATAATCCATGCCGGATTAACTCAAGATTTGAGCTGTACCTTACAAAGGTTCCAGAGGTTGGCTCCTGATAATACTCCGGTAGGATGCTTGTTTGTTCCTGTTCATCTAACAAAGGCAGTCCTTACTGAAGCACACAATAGTCAGTCTGCTGGACACCCTGGAGTCTTCAAAACATTGGAAATCCTTTCCCGTACTGTATGGTGGCCATCACTGTCTGCCGACGTCAAGAGTCACGTCTTGTCTTGTGAAGTTTGTGCCAGGAACAAAGTTCCCAGGACTCGCCCGGTAGGTCAGTTGGTTCCGTTGGCCGCTCCTGCAAAGCCTTGGACACATTTGTCCATGGACTTTATCGTTGATTTACCACCTTCTACGGGACACAATACCATTTGGGTCGTGGTAGACCGCTTCAGCAAAATGGCACATTTCATTCCACTAACCCGGCTTCCTACTGCTCGAGATCTAGCCATTCTCTTCATACAACATATTTTCCGTCTCCATGGACTTCCTTCTGATAACGTTTCTGATTGTGGATCACAATTCATTGCACAATTCTGAAAAATCCTTCTGTACCCTACTCGGAATTAAAATCAGCTTGTCATCCACATACCACCCTCAGTCAAACGGGCAAACCGAAAGGGTTAACCAGGCCTTAGAGCAAATTTTAAGATGCTACACATCAGAATTCCATGATAACTGGTCCTCCTTGTTACCCTGGGTGGAATTTGCTTGTAATAACTCGTGCCATTCATCCACCAAAGTCTCTCCGTTTTTTTGCAATTATGGCTTTTACCCCAGATCCAACTCCTTATACTCACTCAAATCTGCTGGTATCCAGGAGATCCGCTCTACTGCCAGGGACCTCAGACTTATCTGGACGAAGGTACACTCATCTTTGAGACGAGCTTCATTTGCTGCAAAAAAAAATTCTGACCGCCACCGTACCATCTGCTCTCTCAAGATGGGACAGAAGGTATTGCTCTCTACAAAAAATATCAGGCTCAGACAGCCTTGCAAAAAGTTGGGCCCTAAGTTCATTGGGCCATTCTTCATTATCAAGAAGGTTAATTCCGTAGCATTCAGGTTAAAAATTCCGGTTTCGTTAAGGATCCAAAACACATTTCATTGTTCATTGTTGAAGCCGGTACTATATCCTAGCCAAACCCAGTCTTCAAGTGTGCTTGGGGGAAATTCAAGCAAACCACTAAGATACGTGGTCCAAAGGATCCTGTATTCTAAAAAAGTACAAGGGCAGGTGCACTTCCTGGTGCAATGGAGGAACCGCGGATTAGAAGAGCGGTCTTGGGTTCCGCGCAGACAACTCCATGCCCCAAAAAAACTGAAGAAGTTCTTCAAAAGATTCCCTAGAAAACCGGGATGTCGAGGTGCCTTGACCCCTCCTCAAGGGGGGGTACTGTTAGGAGCCGCGGCGGTGCCCAGTCGCCGCGACTCTCCTACCTTCGTCCTGGCCGTCGCTATGGCGACCGGGACATCACTCCCGGGGGCTTGCCTGCCGTTGCCGTGGCAACGGATAGACGCTCCTCTCTCCAGTGCCGCGTCCCGGCGTTGCAGGGAAGCCGGGTGCGTGCGCAACAGCGGGGCAAGCCAGCGGGCTAATTTGGCCAGTTGATGTAATTAGAGAGCTGGGCTCTCATTGGTCTGCTTCAGTATTTAGTGCAATGAGGTCTGCTGCCTCATTGCCGGTTATAGCTTCTGTCCCACAGTCTGCTGACCTGCTTGTTCCTGTTCCTGTTCCTGTCTATTGTATTCTGCTGACCTCTCGTGTATTACCCTTGGCTTTGGATTTGGACTTCGCTTGTGTATCCCGTTACCCTGACCTTTGGCCTGTCTACTGTTTCTCGTGTTTGCCTGTGACCCTTGACCCCGGCCTGTTAAACTGGACTTGCTACCTGCTGCCGGCCCTTGACCTCTGCGTGGACCTCACTCC
Organism: Mixophyes fleayi; assembly: GCF_038048845.1. NCBI lineage: Eukaryota > Metazoa > Chordata > Amphibia > Anura > Limnodynastidae > Mixophyes > Mixophyes fleayi. Next base: position 201,106,842 of record NC_134404.1, read on the forward strand.
GCTTGCCTGGGTTCTCCCCAGCCGGTACACACCTCACGACCCTCTGTCAGTCTGCAGCCCAGTCTGTCCCCACCATCAAGGGCTCCAGTGAACACCTGATTGGCAGAGTAGACTCCGGGTTGTGTTGTGCTGGCTGGAGGGGTTCCTAACAAAAGCTAGATATTGTAAAATTGGTAATAACAATATAATGGATATTTCCCATTTAATTATTTTAGATTTGTGGTTTGTCAATGAGTGTGAATGCATATGAATTACAAGGGGCTAAATACCTCTTGAACTTGATCAGGAGATTCTGTTTATTCACAATATCTAGGTTCCTCAAAATAGAATATAGTAAAGTGAGAACAAGCTTTTCAAATGGGCAGCTCATGACCTAGAACAAAAAGTGGTCTGATCTTATGACCCTGCAGTCCAGAAACATCATGTATCATGGATTATGATTATGAGAATTCCAAGAGCAGAATTGCTGTCACTAAAGGAGAATTTGAGGCTCATTTTATGTTAGATCGAAGACTCTTTCTTGCATAAGATCTTATGCTGCTCATGTGCAACAAATATGCACATGAGTACATCTGTATTAAATATTTTGCATCTCCTTGACTTGCTTCTCCTTGACTTTCAGGGAGGGAAGGGTGTGCAAGCATAGGAAGGGCATGATCTAGTAATTGCTATATAGTTAGCAGTAGCATCAGCCGCATATAGTCCTGTCAGCAGGCATATATGTTGCAGGTGCTTTACCCATGGAGTAAAGATCAGAGCTGTTGTTGATGATCATTAGCATGGACTTTTGCAGTGTAAAAAGAAAAAAATCAAAGTTTAGACGCCGCCGTCTCCCAAAAATAGTGATCCAAGCACCAGCACTCATATCTGCTAATGCAAGGGAGGTGAACAGCGTTTAGTACCCCTGCAAAAGCCACAATCAGCACTATAACTTGGAAATATGCAGCATTGGGTCCTCTTGCTATAGTGGGACACAGTCGCATCTTGTTCAGCACATGGCTGAATTAATTATGGAAATTGATCCCGCAAAACAAAATGCAAGCCCCCTCCCCTACTTAAAAACAACCATGTGCTGAAAACACTGAAAAATCTTCCAACACCTTTGTGCACTGAGTGTTGGGGTATTAAAGTATTAAAACTAGAAACAAGCATTTTTATATGTGGCACTACTGTTCGTAGAAAGCCCTGGCAACCACAAAATGCTTGGGTATGCTAATGCCTATAGAACTACAAGTACTAGCATACTCATGGGTACGAGTGCATGGTAGCATTTGTAGAACTACAAGCACTAGAATGTCCTGGCATCCAGGGTCCACACAATGTGCAAAAAAATCCTTTATTTAATAAAAACTACCCAAATCCCTCAGCCACCAATTTATTATTCATTTAATTTGAGAGGAATTCTCATCTTTCTTCCAACTTGTAATCGAAAGAAAAGGAAAAAACATATGGATGACTCTCAGCTGCTCTCTGCAGAGCCTCAGGGCCAGGGGCCTATCAGCAACTAACCAATACAGAGCAGCTTCATCCTTATTGCAATGAGGTTCACTGATAAAATGTATACAAACTGCAACATAAATGATTCCATCTCTTCACCTAAGTTTAGTCATTCCTAATATTGAGTCAGTTATATTTACCATTCATTCCTTTTCCTTAAAATACTCAATGGCAGTCTTTACAATGGGATAGTCCCTCTTAGCATCAGGTGGAGACAGGTAAATAATAATGCCCTCAGGTAGTATATAATGCAGTGCCTCCTCTTCCTTTCTGTCTTTGAGCGACTTCCCAAGAGGTTTCTAAAATATATATGTGATGCTGGCGTGGTGGTAGTCAGCACATCGATGCTGACTACCCTGACAACACTTGCCCGGACGTCTTCACACCGAAGGTTCCTTCCCGACGAGGCTCCAGGACGACTGATGTGCCAAGCGACTGGAAGCAATCGCAATGAATGAAGAAGCCGCCGAGACTTGATGACGCCACTGCCAACCACAATGCCCCCTTAACAGTACCGATAACAGCATTGCGGTTGGCAGTGATGTCATCAAGTCGCGGCGGCTTCTTCATTCATCGCGATTGCTTCAAGTCGCTTGGCACATTAGTCATCCTGGAGCCTCATCGGGAAGGAGCACTTCTGTGTGAAGAAGTTGGGGTAAGTCTAGTCAGAATAATCAGCATCATTATTCTGTACCCCACCCATGCTGGCATGGCTGCAAGATGCTGCATGAGCCACAGATTGTGATAAACTACATCTCACACTTTGCAGCTACTATGGTGACTGTCAGAGGAGGAGCTGAACCAGCACAGTATATATGCCTGAGAGAGAAAGGAAAAAAAGGTACCAAACAGCTCCCATGCCCCTCCAAGCTTCTAGAGAGACTTGCTTACACTCGCCTAACACGCTTCCTTTCCGCAAACAACCTGTTGGATCCTCTTCAGTCTGGCTTTCGTTCTCAACACTCCACAGAGACTACATTGACTAAGGTTGTCAATGATCTGATCACTGCTAAAACTAAACGCCATTACTCTCTCCTAATTCTCCTGGATCTCTCGGCTGCAATTGACACCATTGACCACTCTCTTCTCATACAAACGGTGCAATCCCTAGGTCTTCAAGACACTATTCTATCCTGGTTCATATCCTACCTTTCTAATCACTTTTGCACTGTTAATTTCTCTGGGGTCACCTCTGCTCCGCTTCCTTTATCAGTTGGAGTACCGCAAGACTCAGTGCTAGGTCCTCTGCTGTTCTCTATCTATACCGCTTCTCTTGGAAATCTAATAAGTTCCTTTGGATTTCAGTATCATCTCTATGCGGATGATACCCAAATTTATCTATCCTCACCTCGATTTCCTAGATTTATTCTCATGATTCCAAAGACACTCACCCCTATGGGGTCTGCATCATGTACTTTGAGGAAATGTCTGGCTGCAGAAGTCAGAATCTTCAGATTTTCTTTGTCCATCTTAGCTCTTTTAATGTTGCCTATATGCTGGGGAATTCTTCTTTTTAGAGGCCTTGTGTATTATAATTTCTTTAACATTTATACCTTCATATATCTAAGCTTGTTCCATACTCCGAATTTTTTAAATTTCGCTTTTTATACATTTTATGTTTCAATGTATACCAATAAAACTTGTTTTTAAGTGTGGTGTAGTTTTTTCAAATCCATCATCAGGCACTTTATAGATTAATGAAGAGGGTCCTGACTTGACTTATATATGTTATATTTTAGGTGTGTCTTCCCTAGGTAGTACTTTCTCTTTTCTTCAGTTATCACGATTATACACTACAGGAAGCAGCACCCTTTGGGGGTTATTTCTATATCATCTAATTTATAAGTGTTACATATTTTTTCATCTGAGCTTAATTATAAGATATGTTTAATATATTGGCTCATTTTGAAGAAATTTGTGCGGAAGATATCTTACTGCTCTCTATAATGTCAAAGTAGACCCAAAAATCTACAATGTATAAGGTATTATTTTTATATTTTCATCCCTCCATCTTTGTCACATATAGGCAGTCATTGCTGAAGCAGGGAACCTGAAATACAACAGTGGACGTCACGGCAGAATAGTCCCTGGCCTCCTTCAGTCATGTGCTGAAGATTGTCTCTTGTGCACATAAAGTAGCAGTTTTCCACAATAGCTGGCTTTCTGCACAATATAGAAGTAGTAGATGGTAAACACATAGCCCTGATCTCGCCAGGTGGGAATGCTTCTCTGTATTATAATTGAAAGCATTTCTACTCGATCCATGTCCAGGATATAAGCCTGTTTGCTAAATGGCCTGGAAGCACCCATGACTTCTTTGCCTTCAGGCAATCAGGCATGTGGCGCAGATTGCAACAGAGGCAAGGAGGTGCAAGGCCAGATGGAGACAGGTGGCTATTAGTTATCATTTTCAATCAAGTCCTTATTTACAATTAGGCCTTTGTTATCACAAATACATTGGTATAAATTGTACTAATAAAGGGTAGGTCTAGCACTTTTGAAATTATACCCTCCATCTTGTAAGTACACTCACATAAGAGATTGGGTGAAGACACCATATGATATCTACTTTTAATTAATTAAGGCGCACTTATATCTTTTATCTGGTGAGTGGATTCACATAAGAAGAAAGGATTGAAGTCTTTCCACATATTTTACTACATAACTTCAGTTTTTGTGACTGTATTACACTATGTTGTGTCTTTGTATTTTTTATGCCATGCCATCATATATTGGAGGAAAATTCTGAATAAAAAGATCTTCACATCTCTAAATTTAAGTATTTTTTATATTCTTTCATCACTTGTATTGCTGTATTAAGAGTGAGGATTGTTATCATTACCTATGTGACTACTACCACAGCGCTGAAACATCCCTATTTTGATCTATTTAATTTACATAATAGTGCAAGTTTGGTTTTACATATTGTATTTCACACTACAGACCCCCTTAAAGGCAAACCATAGCTTTTAATGAGGATGTGCTCATTGTACGAATGTTTGCTAAGTATTTTGTTCTGATTTAATAAAAAAAGAGTACTGTGAAAGCAACAGCTTCCAGGAACAGTGTGAAACTATAAAAGTTTATTTCAACATCCAATTACCCTTATACATAGGGCTGGAAATTACAGGTGTAGCTTGGTCACATAGAATGCAATTGCAAGGTACTATTATAAGGATATCTTTAGTATTATAATGAGATTTATATCCAGTCCAGTCAAAAACAATCCCCTTTTAAAATATTTTTTAGCATTAACGTTTCTTGCTTTCAAGGTAGGAAACCTTTGTTATTTACAACTGTTTCTTTGAATTTATTTGACCATGAATCTTAAAATTTTGAAAAGTATGCTTGTCTGGTACTTACTAAGAAAACTATATTTCATACAGAACTATACACTACTCAGACGAAAGTATTCCAGCTGTTGGCAAAAGCCGTGAAAGCGAAAATCATTATCAGCTTGGCCAAAAATAGGAAACTAAAACTTCCTTGAAATGGTTAACATATGTTCATGACTTGTTGAGAGAATAATTACAAAAATAATTTACTCAGAAATTTACATTCCAGAATTCCTCTTGTCTTATAAACTTTCTGTATCACATGTACTGTACAATAATGATGTTTTAAGATGCAAGAAAATGTGGTTTCAGTATTTAAAAAGTAATAAAAAAATTTGGAAGCATAAAAGTAAAACACACAGTTAAAAAAGTAAAAAATACAGCACTGCATAATTTAATTATGTTCAATGCAAGAACAAATTATTGAGAAATTACAATAACTTAGTGTGAACATGGAAAATGTAGAGTATGTTATAATACAAACAATGCATAAAACATGTGGCTTAATCTTCATTGTGAGAACATGCAAATGCATTCAATGTACTAAGTCTGACATGCAACTTGATGACAGAACTGCAAGCTCTCCTGAATTAAATTACAAATAAAGGGAAGCAGACTTTAACTGTAAGTGAAGAAATACATAGTTAATTACTTTGTATTTCCAGTGTATACAGTTATATAGTATACAATGTGTGCATGTAAACATCTGTATAAATGTTGCTGATGTCATGACTTATAACTTAACTTTTAATGTAATGAATTAAAGAGGTAAAATCATGAAATAATTATTTATGTCTTATACTATTAAATGTAGAGTACTGTCTGATGTCAATTTTAAAATGATAGAATTGAAAGTTAATCTTTTTCTATTGGTATACTTATATAATGTTTTGAGGTATGAAAATATGACAATTAAATAATGAATTTGTAGAACTAGTTGCTTATTTGTCATACATTGCAGAATTAATGCTTAGATTTAACAATTAATAACTTTCGTGAAGTAGAGTAATTGTCTTGTACATCCTTCCCTTTTTCCTTCCCCTTCCCCTTTCCATTCCCCTGCCCCTTCCTTTCCCCTTTTCATTCCCCTTCCCCTTCTCCTTTTCCTTTTCCTTCTCCTTCTCCTGATAAAATCCATAATAAATGTAAACAGAATCCAAGGAATTACACAGTTCTATAAAAGAGTTACAAGAAAGCACACAAAATAAAGTCATAGAGAATCCAAGTATTAAAAAAACTAAATAAAAATAGTTGTAAAAAAGTAACTCATTAACTCTATTTGACGAGGAATATTAAACATAGGTTAAAAATAAAGAACTAATAATGTAAACCTGTTTTGGCAGTGGAACTTGGAGGGAAACAGGGAGGATGTTGAGGGCAGACATTTAGGGTAAGGAGAGTAGTGGTAATTCACCACTAAGCTAAATAATAGAGGTATTATTTAATAGCAAAGCCCTATGTATAGCAAATGAGTTAGTGGGAAGAATGTATGACCTCAAAGTGAAAAACAAACTCCAGTTTATGAGGGGATATTCATTTGAGAAGATTGTCATTCACGAAATAACCAAGGGGACCCCACCTGGATAAATCTGTCTTCTTTATCTTGTCGATAGTTTCCACATGGGCTATAAATCAAGTGTAGTACTTAAGAGAAGGAATGTGGGGTGGTTCCAGACACTTCCATCTAGCTGCCGTTAAAATGCGAGAGGATAGTTTAACAGAATATATGTTTGCATCCCAAAGAGGATAAGAGGATAACAAAGAAGAAAAGTCCAGGGGTCTTTAGGGACAGGACATATAAGAAGTAAGGTCAAGAGATCTCGGACATCATCCCAGTACCTAGAAATTCTTGGACAGGTCCAACAAACAGAGACTTCAGCCTGCAGAGCATTGATTACGAGTGTTCAATTGATAAAAATCTAGTCAATGAATATTTCTGTGGAAAGAAAATGTCTGTAAAAGATCGAGTCAATGAATATTTCTGTGGAAAGATAATGTCTGTAAAAGTACATGTTAAGACAAATGAATGTCATGAAGTAAACAGGAGGAGAACGATTGAGAGGCAGAACAGCTGTGAGTTGGACAGCCAAGCCTCGGTATGGAATTTGTGTGGCTCCAAGTCCCGGTATAATGTGGAATAATGGGCTGCAGGTGTAACAAGCTGGAGGAGGATTATAAAAGAGAAGCTGCATACTTTGGAGACACAACCTTGATAAAGACTCATATCGTGGAGTTGAAACGCGTTGGTTTTACACAGACTATACCAGGGTCGAGGAGAGATCAACGGGAGGATATTAAGAGACAGTTGGAAAAAGACGTTTGACCGCTTATTCACACCCGTTCTCTGGTACGAGTCCATTTTTATATGTTTATATGTTTTTAGAGAAGTGTATTAAAAAGATAATGCGCCATACCGCTCCCTTTTTCTGTTTATTTTGAGTGTGGCTCCCTGAACAAAAGGAGGAGGAAGTCAGCGGATAACGAATATACATCAGAGTCTTATGGGCGTTTTTTTCAATTGAAACAAAGTAAGCGGACATCCAAAAGGGTGCTGAGAAAATAAGAAGTTTTTGGTGTTTTACACTTATGGAAATTATTTTTGAGCACGGGACTATGTAACACATGCAATCTTAGAGTGTTTAGGTTGTGCTTTTACGAGACATACCACACCATTATGAGATTTATGTTACATGCAAAACGCTAATTGATGTTGTTGGTAAGATCGTTTAGGACGACTTCCAAGGTACCTAACAGAAAAACATTCAGTGATATGCTGGGTAAGAGTTTTTAGGACATCATAAGAGTGCAAAGAAGTAAGCGCTATATGTATACAACCAATATATTGTAATTATGTGTTAACGAGCAATAGTGGCTGCTTGAAGTTGTATAGAAGGCTGCATACAGAGTGGAGCGCTGAACCAACAGATCTGATAAGTTTTGATATATTGCTAGGTCCACAAAACATAAAGAAAAGGAGGAGGACTTCACTGCAAGTTTATCAGGGAAACAATACCATCTGTAGTATATTCTGTAGGTATCGTCTTAGATCAAGCTTGAAATTGAGCTTGGAAAGGAATATGTGAGTTTAGTTCTGTTTTGCTTCAACAGTCCCAAAATTCTTGAAAGAGATGCAAGTTTAAGATAATTTGCTTCTATATTTAACCATGATAGTGAGGAAGTTGTAATGAAAGAGACTGTAAATTGACTTAAATGAGCCACCCAATAATACGTTATAACATCTGTGAAACTTCTGGTTCCTTGTTTTGCAGGTTTTTAAGTAAACTTAAACACATTGGGCCTGATTCATTAGTAACTTTGCACCTTGACAAAACCATGTTGCATTGAAGGGGGAACTAAATTTAAAATGTGGGAACAGATTTACGCTATGTACACACTGGCCGGATGATTGCACGAAAAACTTCCATCAGCCGACATCCGACCATTTGGTCAGATATCGTGTAAGTGTGTATAGTGACAAGATGATCTAAAGTCGTCCCAAAGTGCCGATCATCATTTCATTTGGTTGGTTGTACTGTTTAATATTTTCCAACCAATCACCTATTGATCATGTAGTGTGTATGCACTCATGCTCATGATGTTCATAGAGTTTACAGAGTCAGGTTCTTTTCAGCCGATGCTAGCAATGAATGTTCCGGAGAATAAATGTAGAGTGTGTTGTAAGAAGCAATAAATCATTTGTTCATTCTAAGACAGAATGTTTCGTTTCAGAGTCACAGAAGCTAACAAAATTCGTTAGGACATGTGGATAGCTATAACAAGGCGGTTTTAATCAGTGTGACAATGTAACAATAATGAATGAATGAATATTGTGCTGTCATTCTCTGAAGACTAGAGGACCAGATGAATAGCACAAATCTGAACATAAATCGTGACAGTGTGTATGCATGAATCGTCAGACCTTCAGTCGTAGGTACAATCATTTGAGATAACACGTCGGTGGGAAAATTCTTCAGTGTGTACATATCCACAAACGATTCTATTTACACAGACATGCCATTATTCCGTTGAGCCGCTGAAATAGCTTGATGTCACAACCACGAGGATAAAAATGGTGACACCTACCTGCAGTTAGCGCTACTGACCCCTACAAGGAAGTATCAGTTACATGGAGAGGTGACCAAGGCAGCGGTGATGGTGCGCTAGGATGCAGGATGGAGGTGTAGATGCAGCACTGCACACACAAAGGATAGTCAGCAGAACTGGGTCAAAACCAGAGAGACAGTCACAGCCAAAATCAAAAGCAGGAGAATGGTCAGGAAGCTGAATCAGGACCAAGAAATCACTCTAAGCCAGAGTCAGGAGCCAAAGGAGAAGTCAGGAACAAGCCGGAGTCAGAATCCAAATGAGCAACAGGAAAGCAGGAACATACGCTGGAGTAAGGCTGAAGACTAAATACTCTGGCACCCTAATGGTGTCCGAGTGATCTTTAAATAGAAGGAAGTACTCACTGATTGGTGCTGCAGTTTTCAGCGGTAAGAACGCAACCAGCCGCTAACAGGAAAATAGTGTCTCTTGTAGCTATGCAACGGAATGAGATGCTCTGTGCATGCGTGCAGATCAGGACTGGAGAAAGTCTCTTGTCACTAGGTGGATTGTAATGCTCTGCGCATGCTTGCAAATAGGAGCGGAGAATGTCCTATCGCTATGCAACGGGACGCGGACATCGCAAGGGGGCAGCCGTCTGTCTTGAATTTGAAGCAGGACGGTGCCTGACAGTACTCTCTCCTCTCTTTTTAGTCAAGGTTTGTAAGGAAGTCTCCCTCTCCTTCTTAAACTTAGCCAATAAACAAGGGGAATGAATCTCTTACACATCGACCCAAGACCTCTCCTCTGGGCCATAACCCTTCCAGTCGATGAGATATTGGTAACGACCTCTGGAAATCTGGAAATCTAAAATCCGACTGATCTCATACTCCTCCCCAGAACCGGGGAAGCAGGTCTCTTCACAAATTTGTTTAGGATGAAAGAAATGTGAAAAATATTATGAATCTTGAGTGACAGAGGATGGTGAAGTCTAAACGTGACTGGATTAATGACTTGAGTGATCTGAAATGGCCCAATATAACAAAGAGCGACCTTCATGGTAGGAACTCAAAGTTTCAAATTTCGTGTGGACAACCACACTCTGTCTACAACTTGAAGACGCGGAACCTGTCTACGTCGACGATCAGCACTGGACTCCAATAACTTAGATCTAGCCGGAGACCATATTTGGTAGAAATCCTGAATGAGACTCTGCATGGCCGGCAGACCCAAACCAGGTTGAGACAGTTCAGGGAGAAGAGGGTGGAGCCCATAGGTAAGAAAGAATGGAGACGAACCAGTAGATTAGTGCACATGGTTATTATGAGCAAATTCTGCCCAACACAGAAAATGACTCCATTCTGACTGATTGTTCAAGGAATAAATTCCTGAAAAAATGCTACAGATCTTGGTTGACCCTCTCGGTCTGGCTGTTTGTCTGAGGATGGTAGCCTGATGAAAATTTTAGACTGACACCCAACTCTTTGCAAAATGATCTCCAGAACTTGGAAACAAATTGAACTCTTCTATCAGAGATTATATCCGGGGACAACCATGAAGGCGGAAAAATCTCTTTGATAAAAAGATTGGCAAGAACAGAGGCTGAAGGGAGTTCCTTGAGAGGGTGAAATGAGCCAGTTTGAAAAATCTATCCATTACTACCCAGATGGTATCAAATCCATGACTAGATGGTAGATCGGTGGCAAAATCCATAGAAATGCTAGAACCAGAGGTCCTGATGGTGATTGCCTAGGCGTCTTATGTCTGGCACAGACTCCACAAGCAGAAACATAGGCTTGCACGTCTGCCTGGATAGAGGGCCACAAATAATGCCTAGAGATTAGCGAGATGGTATTTTTCACACCGGCGTGACCGGCAAACAGGAAGTCATGGGCCCATTTGAGAGCCTTGAAACGAAGCCTAAGAGCAAGAAATGAACGGCCATTGAGGGGAACTTTATATGAGGTTCTAGTGAGGGTCATAATACTGGCAGAGTCCAAGATAGTTCTGGGGGTGGGAAGAGGTGTTATGGCTGGCAGAAAATACCATAAACTTATAGAACAGGCAGGTTCACCTATAGCAGCCGCCTTTCCCATAGAGCTGTATGCGCTCACAGCTACTCAGACTCCCCCGGGTCTTAAACTCAGAGTAGTACAAGTTTATAATATTACTGCAGCGCAGGCGAGGGCCTGATGGTATATGGTAACAGAGCCCAGAAACAGGCCGAGGTCAGAGGGGCAATAGCAGGCAGCAGAGTGAAGTCCAGGCAAGAGTCAGGGCCGGCAGAAAGTAATGTATCCAGAAACCAGACAGAGGTCATGGTCACAGGCAATCCAACAAAGTCCAGTAAGCAAGCCAGGGGTCATACACAGAGGGACAATCCAAAATAGCACAAGAGCAAGAGAAAGGAGCAGGTCAGCAACAGAGACTGGAAGCTATAACCGTCAGTGAGGCTCAGTCCTCACTGCCTTAAATAGTGATGTGGACCAATGAAAACACAGGGTGCCCAGCTGCCATAATCATCCCGGTGGCTTTAATAATAATGCCCCAATCAGCCATGGAAGGCTGAGCTATAAAGCCCTGCGTCTGCCGCCCCTGGTTGTATGACAGCTGGCCGTGTGTGGCGGCAGGGAGCACCAAGTTTCCCGGTTGTTGCCTAGGCAACCGGGATGAGGAAGGCGGAAATGACGTCCCGGTTGTCATGGTGACGGCCGGGATGCCCACAGCAAAAATAAGCGAGCCGCGGTGGCCAGTAGTGGTGCCGCGGCTCATCTCTCTTTGCTGTGGACTTCCCAGCCATCACCATGACGACCAGGACGCCTGCAGCAAAGAGAGGCGAGCTGCAGCGGCCAGTAGTGGTGCGGTGGCTCGTGACAAGAGGCTGGAGATCGTTATCATCAAAAGAACGGGAGAAAGCATCAGCCCTAATATTCTTAACACCAGGTCGAAAGGTTAAAATGAGGTTAAAACGGGCAAACAACATGGACCAGAGGGCCTAACGCGGGTTCAAACATTGAGCTGTTTGAAGGTATTGAAGGTGAGTTTCTTATGGTCAGTGTAAACAATAATAACATGCACAGCTTCCTCTAACAAGTGTCTCCACTCCTCTAAAGCAATCTTAATGGCCAATAACTATTTATCCCCGATGCTGTACTTTTGTTCACTAGTGGAGAATCTTCTGGAACAAAAACCACAGGGATGAAGCTTCCCAGTAGAATCTGTCTGTGAAAGAATGGCTTTTATACCAGTGGAGGAAGCATCAACTTCAACTTAGAAAGGCAGAGACAAATCAGGTTGTTGCATAATTGGGGCAGAGGAGAATGCCATGTTTAAGATTTAGATGCTCCCTTGCGGGTGAGACCAGTAATGGGTGAGATAAGAGAAGAGAAATCTTGGATAAAATGCAGATGATAATTGGCGAACCCAATAAGATGATGAATTGCCTTAAGACCCAAGGGTTGTGGCCAATTGAGGATGTCGGAGACTTTCCGTGGATCCATAGCTAGACTGGAACCAGACACGATATAACCCAGGAAGGGAACCTGAGGAATCTCAAAACACACTTCTCCAGTTTGCAATAGAGATGGTTGAGAGGTAGTCGAGAGAAGACCTCGGAGAATATTAAAATGTCATCTAGGTAGACAACAATCGAAAGATATAATAGATCTTGGAAAATTTCATTAACAAACTCCGGGAAGACTGCTGGGGCATTGCACAGGCCAAAGCACATCACTAAGTATTCGTAGTGGTCATCCCTAGTGTTAAAAGCGGTCTTCCATTCATCGCTCTCACGGATCCTAATCAAGTTGTAGGCCCCTATGAGGTCTAATTTGATGAACACCGTGACACCTTTGATCCGATCCAATAACTCAGAAACAAGAGGTAAAGGGTACATATTCTTCACAGTAATGGCATTGAATTGTCTGTAATCAATACATGGTCTCAACGCACCATATTTTTTCGTGACAAAGAAGAATACTGTACCAGCAGGTGAGGAAGATTTAGAGACATACTCAGTCATAAATCAAGGTTGGGAAAGGAAAGAGAGTAGGTTCTGTCCTGAGGAATCCTCCTTCCTGGAATGAGCTCAATGGGACACTCCCAGGGGCGGTGGGTTGGGAGAATCTCAGCAGCAGTTTTGCTGAAAACATCTTCGAAAGAGGTGTACTCTGACAGTAGACTATGACTTGATTTCAAAATGTGGAATCTGGTGGGGAGGGCATGTAAACATCGGTCTCTGCAGAGCGTACCCCAAGAGGTAACCAGAGCTCGTTGCCAATCAAATTGTTGTGAGTGATCCCTTACCCAGGGTAAACCTAAAATTATCGGGTTGATAGTCTGTGGAAAATTCAGAAATGAGATCCACTTGAAATGGAGGAGACCAACCTGTAATTGAATAGGACGAGTAGTTGTGCTGAGGGTGTTCCTGTCGCAGCTCAGGCAATTTATCCATCTGCCATTCAATGAGGAGTCCCTTGTGCACATAAAGGGGCAGTTCGCCACCATAGCCGGCTTTCTGCACGTCATAGGGGCAGTAGATGGGACACATGTAGCCCTGGTCCCGTCGAGTGGGAATGCTTCAATTTGTTTGAATAGGAAGCATTTCCACTTGATAATTGTCCAGGCTATATGTGACTCGTCCCTCCTGATTTCATGACCTGATTTCCATATCAGTGGGAATACCCATGACTCCTTCACTTTCAGGCAATCAGAGACGTAGCGCAAATTACAAGAGAGAAAAGGGGATGCAAGGCCACATGGAGAAGCGTGGCTGCTCTGTAATTTGCATTCCATTTTGTCATTATGTATTGATAACCTTTTGGTGTCATTCATGATCTTCTATACACTGTTGTCAGAAATTGAAGTTTGTCCTCGAATGCTAGATCTCACCATTCTTTCATATTGTGCATGTTACAATACAAGGGGTGGCTTTTCGTTGAAGTTTGATTACCAATTAACAAGACTCATGTCAGAAGTAATGGAATAGAACACAATATCAGATTGGCGCTTTACCCAATGTATGGATAATAAATACAATGATAATCAAAAAGTGATAATAAACAAAGATATAAATAAACATAAAACATAAAACATAAACAAAACACCTCCACAAATATGTGTGGCAGCCAAGTCTCCAATATTAGATTGTTAGACCGAAAAGAGGTATCAAAACGATAAGTTATGGAAGGACGGCGCCTTCAGGTGTAAAAACAGATAATTGTGTATATATAGTCAGTAAGCTCAGAGAGTCCAGAGAACATAAAATCCAGAGAAAAATATTAATGCAGGTGGATATCAGCATATAGCAGCATATATCAGCAAATCAGGTGAGACACTGTGCAGATTAATAGTGTAGTAGTGTGCGTACCAGAAATAAGTAAAATAACAGCTTATCTGTATATAGGCTCCTCAGTCATCCCAGGTGGTGATTTCCTTTGCTCACAGAGACAAGATGCAAATATAGTATGTTCTATTAATAACTGCTGCATCACCGCTCAATAGTAGGAAAGATATAAGAAGGCCATATGGTGTAGTATTTTTGCAAACAATTTATTCAGCAGATTAAAAATATAAAATGCAAACTCACAATGAAGATAATAAATATAAGCTTATCGGTATAATATACAGGCGAGATCACTGGTAGTCATATCCCTGGAGGTAGTTAAAGATGTCCCTCTATAGGCTCCATACAAAAGCTCAGGAAAGGGTGATATCTTAATTTGTTACTCCCAGGGTAGATCAGTGAAACAGGGTCTCAGATAGTACAGTTGTGGGCCTCAACGCGTTTTGTTCAGTTTGAACTTCATCAGGAGAGATTAGGTGATATTAAAAACGATGCCCTTTTTATAGGGGTGTGTAGCGCCCTTTTGCGCTAAAATCGCGGGCAAATGATGTCACCGAGCATGCGCAGAGCGCCGCTGGCCGCCATTTCAAAAAAAATAAAAAATACATTTTTAGTTAAAAATGACACCTTATTGTGTAATTAGTATATTAGTACATTCGTGATTGTGCAGTGGTGAAAGGGCTTTTTAGAGGATGCCCTAGACGAACAATGGGTGTTGTTAGGCTAAGTGAAAGTACATTTATAAGTATGGGCATGGATCTCCATAATCGATTGGGAATGCTTCAATTTGTTTGAATAGGAAGCATTTCCACTTGATAATTGTCCAGGCTATATGTGACTCGTCCCTCCTGATTTCATGACCTGATTTCCATATCAGTGGGAATACCAATAACTCCTTCACTTTCAGGCAATAAGAGACGTAGAGCAAATTACAAGAGAGAAAAGGGGATGCAAGACTACATGGAGAAGCGTGGCTGCTCGGTAATTTGCATTCCATTTTGTCATTATGTATTAAAAACCTTTTGGTGTCATTCATGATCTTCTATACACTGTGGTCAGAAATTGAAGTTTGTCCTCGAATGCTAGATCTCACCATTCTTTCATATTGTGCATGTTACAATGCAAGGGGTGGTTTTTCGTTAAAGTTTGATTACCAATTAACAAGACTCATGTCAGTTTAGCATGTTTACTAAATTAAAAACTGACATTGTCTGTGACATTATCAAACCAAAATATCAATATGTAGACAAATTTTAAAGGTTGATACCTCTCCAAGCCCACATGTTTAAACAAACGTGCAAGTAACCCACTTTTTTTTAATCAAAATTTTGCACTTAAGGTTGGATTCATTAACGAATGTAAGCAGTCACAAAAAAGCAAAAAAATGCATTGTCTGCCAATGTGGTTACAATTTTGTATAAATGTGTCTTTGTATTATTTTTGCTGCCTTTGTTTTTTTGGACCCAAAAATGTAATGTAATGTAGATTCCAGGTATGTCTATTAAATAACGAGACTGTGATTCCACCTAGTAAACAAAGCAGTCAGAACTGGTTATAACTGCATATGTAGTAACCTTGAACGGGTCTGAACTTGCATGACAAGCTGCAACACACTATGACGTTCAGCTGATTGTGAGACGCCATTTAGTTTGGTTGTGTGTTCTGTAGAGTGCAGAAAAAATGCTAAGTTTAAAAGTTGAACAACGTGTCAATTTGAAATTTTTAGTAAAATTGCACAAAACACCAACAGAATGTTTTCAAATGCTTACTACGGCCTATGGGAATGACTGCCTGTCTCATGCGCGTGAGTTGCACAAAAGATTTAGCGAGGGATGTGAGAATGTCAAAGATGAAGAACGCCCTGGACGACCTTGCACTTCAAGAACTGAAGAAAATGTAGAAAAAAATCAGTCAGATTGTTCGAAAAGACCGCCAACTCAATGTTCGAATGATAGCTGAACCAGTGAACATTAACATTGACATGATGAAAGTTTGTGCACAGATGGTCCCAAGGGTTCTCACACCAGAGCAAAAGAACGTTGCAAGGAATGGTGTGTTGACATTCTGCAGCAACTTGACACAGATCCAAACCTGTTTCATAAAGTAATCACTTGTGATGAGACCTGGATCTTCCAGTACAATCCTGAAACCAAAAGACAGTCAATGCACTGGAAAAAAACGTCATCACCAAAAATGAAAAAAGCTTGTCAAAGCAAGTCAAAATTCAAAGCAATGCTCATTGTTTTTTTCGATATCAAGGGTGTAATTTTGGAAGAATGGGTTCCAGAAGGCACAACAGTTCATCAGCATTATTATAAGGAAGTTTTGCAAAAGCTGAGAGAAAGAGTCACAAGACACGTCGGCAACTGTGGAAAAATAGATTTCTTTCTTCACCAGGATAATGCGCCTGCTCACACAGCACTTTCTGTGAAGCAGTTTTTGACTGACAAACAAATTAGTACAATTAAACATTCTCCATATTCGCCCGATTCAGCGCCTGGCGATTTATATCTTTTCCCAAAAGTTAAATCAGTGCTTAAAGGGACACATTTTGATTCAGTTGATGCTGTAAAGAAGAAAATGGCAGATATGTTGAAACAAGTGACAGAAATTGATTTGCTCCATACCTTCAACCAGTGGAAAACAAGACTGCAGCGATGTATTAGTGCAAATGGGGAGTATATTGAAGGAGCAAACATTAAATTTGTAATACCAATAAATTAAGGTGAGTTAATTAATCAGTCTCGTTATTTAATAGACATACCTCATATATACCAGTCCCGCCATATGATGTTAGCATGTTCCATAAGTATATTTTACTTTGCTTTTGAAGTCTGGACTAATGTCTGGTCACTTTGTCTTTCTTATCACTGTACATTGGAGATAACGCCTACCCATTTAGCCCTTGGCTCCTCACTCCTATTTTGAGCCCACACACAGAGCGTAAAGTCCCATATAACTCGTCGCATACAGTCACTAGATCGGTCGTGGATCGTACTTTCGGAGTGTTAAAGACCCGATTTCGGTGCCTTGACCGATTTGATCGGGGAATTATGTATGCACCAAGGAAAGTATGCAGCATCATTTCTCTGTATGTGGTGTTCCGCAACATTGCCATCAGTAGTGGGGCTCCAGGGGTGGAGGCTCGAGGTTGCTGGGGAGGAGGAGGTAAAGGCAGTCCCCAGCTCTTCTGAAATTGTGGAGTCAGCCCCCTTCGGCAATATGTCTTAGATACCTATTTTTAAGGTAATTAACTTATATAATCTTGTCAAAATCACACTCAAGTCTCTATAATCAAAAACAGACAATTGTTTTTTGTGATTAATTTCAAACCGTGTATTATTGTATGAAACTCAAACAGCTGCAAATGCACATTAAAACAATAAAATACACATCATGAAATTGCGGAGGCGCCATCTGCAACTCCTCGAAGGTCTGAGGTCTGAGATTTGCAGATATGACTTCTTTAGTAATCGTTTAAAAATTGCCCTAGCTCCAACCCTAATCTTTTTGATTTATTTACTGAATTAAACCATTATGTTGGGTCTCTTTGTAGAAAAAGTTATTTTGCAACCAAAAGGTTGAGGGATAGTGATGGTGGAGACATTCCTATTATATTGGATTCACAAGATGCGAAAGGTCTCTCTTTTTTGGAAAATCTATAGTTGGAAAGCAATGTAGATGAGCTGAAGAAGGACACACCACTACCTTGGTTTAATGTGAGTGGAGAGCTCTGTAATGCCCCTAAATTCAATTTTTAGAGTTCTTTCCGATTAGTCATAAAAGTCCAGCATTTCATCTCTTTTATAAAAGTACTTTTAGTGACATTCAAGCTCTATGCTCCAAAACAAACAACAGAGATGTGGGGAAAACGATTTTTTCTAAAGCAGAGAAGAAAGCACTTAGAGATCTACAAAAAGACACCATGCTTGTTATTAAGCCTGCTGACATGGGGGGGAGTGGTTATTCTAGACAGGGTCTTCTATGTGGGAGAAGCCCTGAGACAATTGCAAGATGTGACGTTTAATCGTGCTTTACCTAAGGACCCCACCACAGTTTTTCAAGAAGAACTTAAATGTATGTTAGAAGCCGTCCTCACTCAGCGGATCATTACCGAGGAAGAGTTTGGGTTTCTTTGCACTCAACACCCTATCACTCCTATTTTTTATCATTTGCCCAAAATACACAAGTCACTTACACATCCACCTGGGCGTCCTATTATTTATGAAATTGGTTCACTCACTTCTAATTTTTCTTGTTATGTCGATCACTTTTTACAAAAACATGTTATGGCACTTAGGTCGTATGTTCGGGACACTATGCACATTTTACAAATGCTTAAGAATATAATTTGGTGTCCCAGCTAGGGGTGTTTAATCTCTCAATGTCCAAGACTTATACACACATATACCTTACGATATGGGTTTGGCGGCAGTCAAGAAGGCTTTGGAAAATTATAAAGATATTTATTTTGAACATCAGCAGTTCTTCTTGGATGTCATAAAATTCCTTCTTACTGACAATTATTTTTTGTTTCAATCCACATTTTATTTACAGGTGATGGGAATGGCCATGGGGACTAGGTTCACCATGAGCTATGCTAAACTCTACATGGGGAAGGTCGAGGACCACCTCGTTCATGGTGGAAGGAGTTCGGGGGGAACCTGGCCCTTTTTGGCCGTTTTATAGATTATCTGTTTATTATTTGGGCTGGGGGATATGATTTGGCTCTTGAATTTGTCACTTTCTTAAACAATTATTTATTTAATTTGACATTTATGCACCAATTCAGTCACTTAACAGTAAACTTCCTTGATTTCACCCTCTCGGTGTGTGACGGCAAGATCAAATCAATTAATTGTAACATACCAATTGATTTGAGTATCTATTTGCGTTACACAAGTAATCACTATAGACGATGAATCAATAATATTCCCAAAGGTGAAATGAATAGGATTAGGAGGAATTGTACATATGAGCAAGACTTTGCGACCTTATGCAAATAAATTTTAGTGAAAGTGGTTACCTGGATACTTTATTAGAAGAGGCAAGACAATTTGCATTAGGACAATATAGACTTAATGTAATAACAACCAAACATTTGGAAAAAAGAACTTTAAAATTCCACCATGATGGCCCCCATTTGTTTATTTCCAAATTTAACAATAAGTCATATAAGATTAAGCAGATTATTCACAGTAACCAGAAGATTTTGCAACAAGATCTGATTTTGGAAAAAATGCTGGAAAAACCCAAAAAATAGTGTTTAAGAAAAATAATAATTTACAACATTTTCTTTCTCTTAGTTTATTATGGAAAGAACCTGAGACAATAGTTTAACAAGATAATAGACTTTCATGGCTACCACCGATGATTAATGGTTGCGTGAGATATAATAAAGGAATATGCCTAACGTGTAAATTTGTTGAAAATGGTACTTATATGATAAAATCTGCAAAGAATGGTACAGAATTTAAAATCACGCATTTTATAAACTATGATTTCACATATAGTCGAAATGCTGAAGTGTCATAGGGAGAACTATTAAATCTCTTAAGACCCATTTCCGAGAACATAGACATAATATCATGAGGGGCTTACTTGCACATAGTGGACCTGATTCATTAAGGAAAGTTAAAGCAAAAATTTAGTAAGTTTTCTTACTCAAATTTTCTGGACAAAACCATGTTACAATGCAAGGGGTCAAATTAGTTTAATATTTTGCATGTAAGGAAAATACTCTTTGTGTAGCACTCAAATACGTGATAGCTTATTTGTACACTGAAATTTAAAGTTGATCTAGAACATTCCCTTTCCCAACTATAAATCTGTCCCCGCATTTTAAATTTACCTCCCCCTCCAATGCAACATGGTTTTGCCTTCCTTACTTACTTTCACTTAACGTTTCTTAATGAATCAGGCCCAGTGTGTCTAGACACTTTTATAGTATGCATGGGAGTAACGTGTCTGGACTTACTTTAGTGGGGGTGGACAAATTTGGAATGACGCTCAGAGAGGGCCATAGGTATAAATGTCAATGCCTAGGAGAAGCCTCATGGATTTTAAATTACAAACTCTTTTCCCTGATGGTCTCAATGAAGCATTGGAATCTAATGACTGGTATCTATATGATGTTTAGTGTTTTTTCCATTGTGATATATATTTTTTTCCCCCCTGTGTGGTCAGTTACATTTTGGGGTAAGGAGTTACCATCTCTTGGGATAATTATAATATATATATGGGTTCTACTGTATATAGATCTCCTCTCATTCAGTATTGATTCCTCTCTTGCATATTCATCTATTCTGCTCTAATACCACCATCCATTTCTTTACAAGGACACTTTGAATGTCTGATCATGATACATTGTTGTCTGGTTGTTCACTGCTTGAACTTTCATTGTGATTTACACAAGCAGTGTTTGGATTATTTGCCTAACAGGACTATGAAACAGAAATGAAAGACTGCAGTTTGCTTATTGCTACATTATTTTGAGATAGTATGCTGTCATCTGATACCTAATGGTTTTCACTCAAGACTATTGTTGCTGTTGACACATCCTAGTTGTAATCCAACAGGTTACATTTTATGTCCATTGTTTTTGATATATTTGGTCTGGACCTGTTATTGAGGTTGTTAATATTTTATCATATACTGTGAATGAACATTGATATTTACTGCGCCAGGGAGAATACCTATTTGCATTCCTTATTTTATGTTGCTATTTGGGCTGCTTAAGCTAATGATGAAATCAGAATAATCTTTTTATTTTTTTTAAACATTTTTAGAGCAGCTTTTCTGGATCTGATTAGTCCTCTATTCATTATTATGTATTATTTTTTTGTATACTCTTATAACTGCTTTTTGTGGAGCTTGTGATGTTCTATACTCTTAAGTATTGGTCTCAGAATATCTAGTAACATTTTGTATTTTCAATGGGCTGTCCCAATATATGCACCTTGAGTACTTGCAACAATAGAGAATAGTTTATATTGAGATTGGAGTTAACTCTCTTTTTCTCTGTGGTCTATTCTATTCAATTAGAATCTGTATAGGTTTCAGGTGATAAGTTTAGATCTAAGGGATGCTATTTTTGCTTTTACTTTTACTTTATTTTTCAATTTATAAGTGAGCCAAACACACTATATATATATATATATATATATATATATATATATATATATATATATATATATATATATATATAAATTAAGTTTTATATTTCTATTATTTGTAAGTATTTCTATGTTATGTTATTGGATTATGCTTTGTTTATAATCATGTGACCCATTTAAATGTGTATACTGTGCATATGTATACTCTTCAACTAATTAATTATTGTGTATCTATTTCTTTGACATTGAAAGTGTTCATTTGAACAAGTCAGTGTGTCTGTCTAGCAGATGTGGCATAATGGGGATTTATCACATGCTTTAACCACAATTGGTTAATTAATGAAACTTCACCTTTCATAAAGAAAGAAACTGTGTAATGTAACTATTGCTTTGAAAAAGTCCATCTTAAAAAGGACGGAATGCGTCACCCAGAGGTATATCAGTATTAAATTGGATCCGAGAGACCCCTGTGGACTTCTGTCTACTGCCAGCCATTGTATTAGTAGGAACTTTATTTCTAGGAACATGTTTCTTCTTCCAACGTTTCTGCCCAGGCAGTCATCAAGGTGTGCACCTGCCGTCACGTGACCGTCCCTTACTGGAGAGCAGGGAGTTATTGAGCCAAATGGAGATCGTGAGTTTAGGTCATACTACCTTTTAACACCTTGTGCCTCCTTGTATTGTCTTTGGAAACGGTGAGACCTGGATATATCTTTCTATGCAAGTCTGCCTACTGTTTACTGTTTGGGACATTTCTCCCTAATTAGCGGACTCTTACTTTAATCACATCTTTTGAGGGTCTGGTTCCTTAATAAGGTTATTTTCTATACAGTTGACCTTATGCCAAAGATTTTTTGGGATACTATAGAGTGTATTCCCATTTTTACATTTTATATTTCTATGCTCAGAAGTTTGAGAGTTTTTTAATCAAGAATTTATGTATGATCTGAGTATATTCTCTTATCTGCGACTATTTATGTCTATTTAATCTTTACCATATTGTTGACTTGATTGTGCAATTCATTATTAACATTTTGAGTATATGTGCTATTTTTATTATTATATTTTGGTTAATAAATATTATTTTACTATATGCCACTGTTTGCTCCTATATTAAATAAATAATTAATTATATTTTTTTTTTTACGCTATACCTGTTTTGCGTTGTTCTTTTTCCTTGGTTATATCTTTTATGGGAAGAACACTTTCCTTATACAGCTATATTAAGGTCTGGTGGTTCTTTATATATATATATATATATATATATATATTGTTATATTTTAAAAAAAAAAAATTTTAGCGTCTGATTTTATTTCCTATGTAACAATTCACACCTTTATCCCGGCAAATGGGTATAGAAAGTATACAAATACACCCAGAGAAGTAATATATGGTGGCAAAATGCCCTAAGCTTGCATAGGGCATTTTTTTTACAGCTCAAGAAGACAGCCATTTTGGGAAGCAGCCTGACTTGGATTCCTATATTACCCCTGCTGAATATCCCCCATCCCTGCCTTCTGTTGTTAGCAAACTTTAAAAATACCAAAAAAGAAAAAAAAATACCAAAAATTAATAAAAATAATGTGGAAATTCAAGAAAACTTTTACTGTACTTTTTTTTTTTATTGGCATGTTTGTTTTTTACAGGTGATGGGTAACAGCCATGATGACCAGGTTTGCACCGAGTTATGCCAACCTATATGTGGGTGCGTTAGAAGAAGAGCGCATTTGTGTGGCGGACTCGGAGGGAATCTGGTCTTCTATGGACGCTATATCGATGATTTATTTATTATTTGGAAGGGTGATGAGTAATCAGTAATTCAATTTGTAACTCAACTCAATCTCAACACAATTAATTTGAAATTTACACACAATTATGATAATGATGGTCTCCTTAGATTTCCTGGATTTTGACCTTGGTTGCCGAGGGCACTTAGATAGACACCTCTAAATATAAAAAGAAAGTAGCTACAAATAACTATCTACATTATAATAGTGCACATTATGTCTCTTGGGAGAAAAATATACCTAAGGTCCAACTTATGCATTTGAAACGTAATTGTTCTGTACCTGTTATATTCAATAATCAAGCTAAAGATATGATAGAGGAAAGAGGTTATCCTGATGACATTCTACAGAAGGCCCAAAATGAAGTTACTCTTATAGATCGTATCACACTCCTCCATACCAAAAAAGTTAGACACGCGGGACAAGCAGAACAAGCAGAACAACATTGTTCAAATTTATAGGAAACAGATTTAGCCTTTATTTCTAAATTTAACAGTGCTTCAGATC
Source organism: Mixophyes fleayi (assembly GCF_038048845.1). NCBI lineage: Eukaryota > Metazoa > Chordata > Amphibia > Anura > Limnodynastidae > Mixophyes > Mixophyes fleayi. The sequence goes on from NC_134404.1 coordinate 201,130,471, forward strand.
AAATTAAAAAGATAATTCATCAGAAATATCCAATTTTAAAAAAAGATCCAGTCCTACAGACCCTGCTGCTTACCAAACCCAGAAGTATTTTTAATAAAAATAACAACTTAAAAAATATATTGGCCCCAAGTTTTTTGAAGAAACGGGTACAAGAAATCACCTCCGACTCCAGAAAGGAGGTAGCATCCAATTGGTTGTCTACACCTGTATGTGGCATTTTTAAATGTGCCAAACTTAATTGCATCACTTGTAGACACATTAGAACTTCTTTCTACCAATAAGAAATTTACTGTTAGAGGTTTTATTAATTGCAATACGGATTTCGTGATTTACCTATTACAATGTAGTTGCCGTCTTCAATATATTGGTAGAATGACCAGACCTCTCAAAAGGAGGTTTACGGAACATAGAAGAAATATTCTTAATAGATATCAATTACATAATGTTTCCAAGCACTATTCTGAAGTCTATGATGCAAATCCTTCATGTTTGTCAATTGTGGGAGTGGAGTATGTTAGAATCACTGAGAGAGGGGGCAACAGATACAAGAATCTATGCAAACAAGAAATATATTGTATTCATCAATTTAATACTATTCATCCAGATGGACTTAATGAAGGTTTAGAGTTTAATGGCATCTTATAAAAAATTCTTCTGGTATCTGTGGCTACTCTTATACAAGTAGGTGTTTTTTAACAGTATACGTTTTTGAGTGAAATTTTATACGTTTTGTATAAGTTAGATTTGGTTATTATAAGATTCTATAGATTTTGCATTTTTAGCCCATCACTAAATAATATATATACATTTATTTGTGTGATCGGTTTAGATGTTGGGCACTATATTCTTTATTTGTGTTCTATTCACTTTTATCACATATTTATTCATGTTTTTATTTTTAATTACATTTTTTATTTATATTTATAATTATCATTTTTATTATTATTTATAAAAAAAAATATCTATTTATAGTTTATATTTTTTTTAATATTATTTTCAACATTTTTATTTCCAATTTTATTTAAATTTTTCCTCCATACTAATAGATTATTTTTATAATAAATTCATATTATATATTTATATTTAACCTTTCACTAGATCTAAAAAAGATCTTTTACAAACTGGTTGCATATATATATATATATATATATATATATATATATATATATATATATATATATATATATTTATTTTTTATATATTTTTCTGCTATTTTTTCTGATATGTTGTGTTTTTATAGTTAGATTTGATATATTATAGAGATTTGGTCTCATAGTAATGAGTTCTATTTCACCTTAGTTTTTTATATGTCTCACACAGTTTACCTCACATTGGTTTTAATTGGTTTGTTTAACAGCTGACTTTTGATTGCAAATGAATCTTTGGTCCATAAAAGCCCCAGGAAGCTCCTGAGATAGTTAGATTTTCCTCTGAAGAAGTTACTTTGCTGTATTGAAATGTGTTAGGGTATTTTGACTATCTTATTGAACCCTATTTGGATTGATATCTGTAAGTGATTCCATGAGGCAATTGGAATATATTCAGCCTTTTGAAAATCTACTTCTAATCTAGATTCAGATGTGTTGTTCGGGAAATTCTACATCATGACCCCGCTACTCTATTGGAGTTTCAAATAGAAGATACATTCCGCTGCTACTGGCCAGTTAGTCTCACCATTCAATATATGTGCATGGGAGCATTTTTTCAGTGAGGACAAAGTTTGCACCACAGGTCTATTTGTGACTCCAAGGTCTATTTGCATCAGATATTAGCACAATAGGGATCTGAGTGAATTTACCGGCACAACAGGTAAGCACTGCCGGACGGTTCTTTACGAGTGGCCCCAGCTACTATACATATCTTTGCTTATTACTGTCCATATACATATTTTTGATAACTGCTCCTGCCATACACAATTACCATCAGACTGCCTATTTTGGACAAGTTATCTGTGAGCCTTGGACATTTTCTTTAAATTACTATCAAGTTCTGGAGAAGTTTACATTTAATATATATATTGCCTGTGGTATATTTTTTTATCTATTGGATTCATTCCTTCCGATTTTTCGGTGTCTGGTTTAATATACCCATATATTTTTTGTTTGGGATAAAAATTGTTGCTACTTTGTTCGAACTGAATGCCTTTTTATCTGTGGGCCCACAGTGATATACTAACAAAGATTGCCTAGGTATTCATATATTGGTAGCGTTTTATCCTATTTATTTATCACTCAGACTGTTTAAACTTGTTTATATATGGTATTTTTAAAGGGTTTTTTAGTTTTGATTCTTAATTTTTGATTATATATATAATTTTACTTGTATTTGATATAATGAACATTTAAGTTTACTTTCTGACTGTGTGAGACCATCCTTTGCTCTGTCCTTCAGGACTTAACTATTTATAGACATTGTCATTCACCGGACCCTGAGTGCCTCTACGCTGGTGCGTGGCTCCCTAGCCTTCCTGCCGGCACCTGTCCTGAACCGCAGCCATCCGCTATCCTGATGGACTGCGCATGCGCAGCACCCAAGAACTCTTGTGACCTTTGCTTTTAATCTAATTGGTTGATCAGGCAACTCTCCCTATTTAAGGCACCTGTGCTCATTACCTCATTGCCTGATCTTGTGAGTCTCTGAAGGTGTCTCCTTTGTTCTACTAGTGTCTTCAGTTTCCTGCTGATTCCCCGTGTTACTCATCGCTGGTTTCCATACCCGCTACAGTCTCCTGTGTTCTACTAGTGTCTTCAGTCTCCTGTGGATTCCCTGTGCTACTCATCGCTGGCTTCCATACCTGGCACAGTCTCCTGCTTCCTGCCTGTGTCCTCAGCTGGTCTCTGATTACCGCTTCTACTCACCTGTGGTTCCTATACCCGTTGCTGCCGTTCAGCGTCTCTGCAGTCCCTGCATCTTCCTGTGGACAGACTGTTCTACTGAATAGCGGTATGCATATTTGTTATTGACTTTCCACGTTTACTATGCATATCCGCTAGAACTAGCTTCTCCTCTCGGCAGCGGTATCCATACCCGCTATAGACTGTTATTGTTACGCTGCATATCTGTGCTGAGCAAGTCTCTCTACCCAGCAGAGCCACACATACCGTTATAGACTTTGCTGGATACACTGCATATCTGTTTGGATCAAGTTCCTCTGTGCTCTCAGTGTCTTCATCCTATTACCCTTTGTATGCCTCCACTCATCGGCACCTGTACACATCGTCACCTATTAAGCAGTGGTACAACTTGCTGTACGCAGACCACTGACTTCCCCGTTACCTACCTGCACCTAGACAAGTCTTCTCACCATAAGCAGTGGTACAACTTGCTGTACGCAGACCACTGACTTCCCTGCTACCTACCTGCACCTGGACAAGTCTTCTCACCATAAGCAGTGGTACAACTTGCTGTACGCAGACCACTGACTTCCCCGCTACCTACCTGCACCTGGACAAGTCTTCTCACCATAAGCAGTGGTACAACTTGCTGTACGCAGACCACTGACTTCCCTGCTACCTTCCTGCATCTGCTCACGTCCATCCTGATCTCCGTGTTCAAATCTGCCTTTCTACAACAGCAGCTAGTCGCTGACTCATTGACCAAGATAGCTGCAAGTCACTGACTTTCCTATACTCTATTGGCATCCTCTCTCCATCTGCTGTGATATATGTTCCGCTAGTCACCCAGCTACCAGAGGACCGTTGTGTTAACTTCACCGCTCTGGTAAGCCCAGTCATCTGGTGAATTCCTGGGCAAGACTCCTAGTGCCCATGACAGTTAGATCAGGCCATGACAGACCCAGGATCGGAACCAACAGCTAAAGAGATGCTGCAGTATCTGGTCACCCGAATCGAACAACAAGATGTTCGCCAACAACAGTTGTTGCAATATTGTCAGGCTTTAGCCTCCCAAGGAATCCCTGAGCAAAATGTAGCAGCTACTGTTGATCCTCCAGTACCTCCATCTTCTTCCCAAGTGCCATCCCAGGTGTCCATCGCTTCCACGCTACACCTGCCTACTCCTTCTAAATATGATGGAGATCCCAAAACCTATAGGGGCTTTCTTAATCAATGCTCCATTCATTTTGAACTTTAACCTCATAACTTCTCTACTCATCGTTCCAAAGTGGCCTACCTCATCTCTTTGTTTTCCGGACAGGCTCTCGCATGTGCCTCCCCTCTGTGGGAAAGAAATGACCCTTTATTGCCATGTTTATTTCTACGTTTCGAAGTATTTTTGACGAACCTGGTCGTGTTATATCTGCAGCTTCCAGTATCCTCCGACTACGCCAAGGATCTCGGGATGTAGCTCAGTATGTCATTCAATTTCGGATACTTGCCTCTGAACTCCAGTGGAACAGTAAGGCACTGATCGCCGCCTTCTGGCAGGGGCTTTCCGATAAGATTAAAGACGCACTGACCTCACAAGAATTACCTTCCTCCTTGGATGATTTGATTTCCCTTTGCCATCGTGTAGACATGAGGTTTCGTGAGAGAGATTCCGAGAGAGTAACTTCCTGCAAAGCGCCTCTTCGCTCAGTATCCCAAGTTCGTCACTCTCCACCTCCAGTAGAACCTATGGAGGTAGGTCGTTCTAAACTAACATCAGAGGAGAGAGAACGAAGAGTGAAAAATAGACTCTGTATCTATTGCGCTGACTCTACTTACATGCTGAACTCATGTCCTAGGAAGTCGGGAAATGCCAGGCCCTAACCAGTTCTGGAGAGGTAAGGTTAGGGTCCCTGGAGTCCTCTCCATGTTCTACGAATGTGAAAGCTTGTGCTTTTGATGTCCCCGTTTCCTTTGCTACCAAATCCTTTGTGTCCCAAGCACTTATAGATTATGGAGCTGCTGGAAATTTTATCTCTAGTTTCCTAGTGAATCAATGGTCCCTACCAGTGATTTCTTTAAAGGTACCTATTGCCGTTACTGCTATTGATGGATAACGTATAATTAATGGTCTCATTACTCAAAGTACGTCTCCACTGACTCTTCAAATTGGAGCCTTACACCAAGAAAAAAATTCTTTACTAATCCTTCCTGTTACTACCAGTCCCATCGTACTAGGCCTTCCATGGCTCCAACTTCATTCCCCTCAGATTGACTGGAACACTCCTCAAGTCACTTCCTGGGGTCCCGAATGTCGTCATCATTGTCTCTCTCAAGTTGTTCCACTCAAAATACAGCAGTCTTTCATTTCACCGTGTCCACCGGGCCTCCCTCCACAGTATGCTTCCTTTGCGGATGTGTTCAATAAGGTTCAGTCAGAACGCCTTCCTCCTCATCGGGCATGGGATTGTCCAAATGACTTACAACCTGGCAAGAGTCCTCCTAGGAGCCGTGTGTATCCACTTTCATTACCTGGGACTCAAGTAGCATCTGAGTATATTAAGGAGAACCTCCAGCGAGGATTTATCCGACCTTCTACCTCTCCCGCTGGAGCGGGGTTCTTTTTCGTGAAGAAGAAAGATGGATCACTACGTCCCTGTATAGATTTACGTGGACTCAATGCCATTACCATCAAAAATCGGTATCCTTTTCCGTTAATTACCGAGCTCTTCGATCGCATTAAGGGAGCCCAGATCTTTACCAAGTTGGATCTTCGAGGTGCCTATAATTTAATCCGGATCAAGTCTGGAGACGAATGGAAGACAACTTTTAACACCAGGGATGGTCATTATGAATATCTAGTTATGCCCTTCGGGTTGTGTAACGCCCCCGCTGTCTTCCAGGGTTTCGTGAGTGAGATCTTCCGGGACTTGCTGTATGTCTGTGTCGTCGTCTACCTGGACGACATATTAATTTTTTCCCAGGATCTGCCCACTCATCATCAACATGTGGCAGAGGTCCTTTCCAGACTTCGAAGAAATTCTTTATTTTGCAAATTAGAGAAATGTTCATTCGAGTTATCCCAGATTCCATTCCTGGGATTTATTGAGTTGGTCTCAAGATGGATCCAGAGAAGGTGAACGCTGTATTACGTTGGCCCCAGCCAACTACTCTCCGAGCAATCCAACGTTTTTTCGGTTTTGCAAATTATTACAGATGCTTCATTCAAGGTTTTTCGTCCATTGCCTCTCCTATAGTGTGATAACAAACAGAGAGTTGCGCAGGAATTGCCTGATAAAACATTTATTAAATCAGATCATGTGAGAGCAACCAATGTAAAGCTTTCATAGATCAATAAATAGTGATCTTATAACAGTAATAGCATATAGAATATATAAAGATATAGATACAAATTATGCTTGTAAAAAGCAAGACATAAAACAATCATATCACATGGCTTTCAAAAGAGAAAAACATTGCATCAATATATATTTAACGCTTATTAGACAGTATCCAGTTAGATGAGGGTATCCAACAGCTGAATCAATTACATTTGCAGATGCTAGTAACCCTTGGGAAATCCTAAGCAGCCGTGGAGAAAACCAATAGAATGTCAATTCCAATAAAACATCTGTAGAAACAGAAGTTGTCTCTTTTGATAAAGAGGAGTATAGTAACTTTAATATCACAATGTTACCTCTTATAATGAAGAGGAATACAATAACTTCAATGTCACAAAGGTAATTGTATATTCATATGTCCGTATACAAGTAATATCCGTGCAGCTGGGGTTTAAGAGTAGTAAGGATATGTGGTAGATGAAAGCTTCTTACCATCTGGACGGCTAAACATCGGCAGACATCGCGTCCCTCCACATAAGATATATAGATATATGTGTATTCTTACCCCCAGCGGATAATGTCCTCACATCAAGGAGCAATGCTATATTAAGCCACTGTTTAATGGAACAATCCGGAGACAGATTAAAGGTCCTCTTCGGTGCGCACCAATCTGGATAAGCTTTTCAAGTCACGTGACCAAGGGTTCCGTTTATGATACAAACTAACTTATCCCTTTGTTCGGCTCACGATAACTCAGATGATATAAGCATAGCGAAAATAGCAACTCAAATAGATAGAAGTTCCGTCACAAGCAGAGAACAATTCTTTCCCATCAGTGCACGAACAGTGTCTAATTGACAATTCAGGCAGCAAACACAAGGCGACGCGTTTCGTCTGATATACAGACTTTCTCAAGCAGTAGAACCCTAACTAGGCAGCTGCCTTTTAAAGAGGAAATCTCATCAAGCATAATTAAGAACACATGTCTGGATACTGAAGCTAATGCATGTGTATAAAACCTGCTAATTCAGCTTTCATATGGAACCCAATTATATATATATATTTTACATTAAAAGAAATTTGTGTATATTTAGATATAAATGGCCAATTAAATTACCATTCTTATAAATCAACAAATGCATAAAAAATTAGTATTAATTAAATCAATACACATTGCACATATTGTTACAAAAAAGTTTTTATACAAATAAATTAAAATTAAGATAAATAAAAAAAATAAATAATATATATATATATATATACATAGATATATAGATGCGCATATAAATACGCATAAATACATACAAACATGCATACATACATATATATAAGATCGGACTTATATAAGCATAAACAAAACTATATATTTATATAGCAGATGACAAAAAATGTTGAATATAAACACAGAAACCAAAATAGAAACAATCATGGTATGGATCAGGATTGCCAATCATTAAAATCCATAGTCTCGTTCAAGCCATCTGGACAAAGGGTTTGCAACTTAAATATCCAAGACACTTCACTTCTACAAAGTTTCTTATAACGGTCACCTCTTCTCAGTGTTGGATCTAGTCTCTCTACGCCAATAACTTTTAAGCCCTTTGGGTTATTATCATGCTTCTCACTAAAGTGTCGGGATACACTATGTTTCATATAACCTTTGATAACATTCTGTCTATGTTCTCTAAAGCGGCTTTTTAAAGAGCGAGTGGTTCTACCTACGTACTGGAGGCCACACGGGCACTCCAGTACGTAAATAACAAATGAAGTTTCACAGTTAATGTATTGGGAGATACCATATTCTATATTATTAGCTCTTGATTTAATAAAAGTAACTGCTTGTCTAATAAATCCACATGTAAGGCAAATATTTCTATTGCACTTATAACAGCCTGGTTTCTTATTTGGTAGCCAGGACTGAGATGTCGTTGTAGTATGACTAGTATCATTTTTTAGGACACTTGGGGCTAACATGTTTTTAAGATTATTATTTCTTTTATATACCACTTTAGGAACCTTATCAAGAATGTTGCTCAGGATAGTATCCTGAAGTAAGATTTTATGGTTGTTAATAATAATTCGTTTGATTAGATGCGACTTATTATTAAATTTGGAGATATAAATAAGAGAGTCACCGGTAATCTTCTTGTTGGAACTAGTGTTTAAAGAACTCTTAGTCTTCGGTATTAACAAATCGCTACGATTTTTCTTTCGAGCAAAGTCTTTGGCTTTATCTATCAGATATATTGGGTAACCCCTTTTGGAAAATTCCGCCGACGTTTTCTCAGATTGAAGTGCAAAATCATTATCCATAGTGCAGTTACGTCTAATTCTGCACAGTTGTCCCTTAGGGATGTTGTAAATCCAGGGTTTATAATGGCCACTCTGAAAATGTAAATATGAACTACAATCAACGGATTTATTGTAATTGGTTGAAATAATTTTGTTATTGTCTTGATCTACTGTCAGAGTAATATCAAGGAAGTTCACAGTGAACAAATCAAACTGGTGAGTAAAAAATAAATTATAAGTGTTAGTATTGAGGAAAGAGACAAATTCAGAGGCCAATTGAGGGCCTCCTTCCCAGATGATAAATAGATCATCTATATAACGGCCATAAAGCACCAGGTTCGCCCCAAAAGGACCGCCCCAGATGAGCTCATCCTCCAATGCCCCCATGTAAATGTTGGCGAAGCTTGGGGCAAACCTGGTGCCCATGGCCGTCCCCATGACCTGTAAATAATGAACCGATTCAAACAAAAAGTGATTGTGAGTAAGAATAAACATAATTGCATCAGTTAGAAAGTTGCATTGGCTCCCAGAGACCCCTCCCACTTTCAAAAGGGCTTCTCCAGCTATGCGCGTTCCTTTATCATGAGGGATATGGGTGTATAAAGCTTGGACATTCAAGGTTAGAAAGCCCCAACCAGGATGCCATGTGATGTCCTGAATCAAATTGAGAATATGCATGGTGTCTCTCAGATAGGATCTCTGGGAGACAACACAACCCTGAAGAAAGTGATCAACGTAATAAGATAGATTTGCAGTAAGAGAGCTAATACCAGAAATAATGGGACGCCCGGGGGGTGTAGTGAGTGATTTGTGGATTTTGGGCAAGTAATAGAAAACAGGTGTAATAGGGTGTTGGGTAAAGAGAAAATTGTGAACTTCCTTATCAATCACACCCTCCACTAAACCCTGACTAAGCAGGGCTTGGAGTTCCTTAAGATATGGTACAGTGGGATCTTTATCCAAAACTAGATAAAATTGAGTATCTTGAAGTTGTCTCATGGATTCGATGTAATAATCCTCCCTATCCAACACAACTACCCCTCCCCCCTTATCAGCCGGCTTTATTACCAGTGTCAAGTCATTCTCTAAGGAAAAAAGTGCTTTCCTTTCTCTTTGTGAGAGATTATTCTTACCCAAATCTCTACCTAAAGATTTATTACATAATGTCTTAAATTCATCCAGAGTGTTTTTGTAAAAAAGTTGGATCGCTGGGCTCCTATGACTGACAGGATAAAATTCAGATTTTTTCTTGAATTTAGTTGGATTAATTTGAGTATTAATGTCAAAAACAGTAATGGGGTCATGAGTAGCTGAATCCAAGATATTATTCTCTTTCCACAGAGTTTCCAAAACTTGCAACCCCTCAGAATCATCTGCATCTAGACAGATGGGGGAGCCATCTACTTGTTTCTTAATTAAATTCTTAGAGGCAAAATACCTTTGACGACATAAGGCTCTAATGTATCGATTCAATTCAGTATACAGATCAAATAGATTAGGGTTCACGCTCGGGGCAAATGACAATCCTTTACTTAAGAGCTGTAGCTGGCTGGTGTCTAATATTTTAGTAGAAATATTAAAAATTCCTTTTATATCCTCTGATGTCTCTTTGGCTCTATTTCTATCTCCTCTTCCTCTCTTTCCACGTGTTCTCTTGGGCGTTTTGGTGTTCTGGGTGCCAATACATCGAACCGGTTCCAATGTTGGAATGTTTCCCACGGATTGCTCCTGTCTAAAAAATGAGGTCTGTAGCCACTGGAATATGTTTTCGGTCTAGCTCCCATATTCCTGTGTCTACCATTATGATTGGGTGAAATATCTTTGTCAACAGAATCTCTCCTATGAGGATTCACCCTCTCTCTCATATTTTTATAATTAGTATCTCTCGATCTAGGTCTCGTGTATGGAGCTGGATCAGGTGATCTCTTTCTAGGAAATTTCCCAGTAGGGGATCTATTTCTCTCATAACCGGAATCTAGTCTATTCCTGGAGGAGAAAAATTCCCTAGGTTCACGTTTATTATAGGATTTTACAACACCTCTATGATAATCATCTTGATCCCTAGAGAATTTCTGTTTTTTCCTTTTGAGAATATCACTCTCATAGGATTCAACCCTTTTATTCACTTCAATATCCCTCCTATTAAATTCAGGGAGATCTTTAAATTGGGCTAAGGTGGTTTTGATTGTTTCAATCTCATCCATAGTCTTTTGAATCTTTTTCTCTCTATACTGAATGAGAATCTTCATTAAACTAATAGAACATGAATCCAATGTGTTCTCCCATTCTTTTCTAAGATCCATATCATCCTGGATAGAGAGATGTTTAATGATTCTAAGACCTCTAGGTATCTTATTTGAATCCACATATTGTTGAAGACATACATTGTCCCACCAATGTCTGACCTCATTTTTTAACAGTGTTTCTAATTTCAAGAAAGTCTTATTCATACCAGTGTCCTCACGTGGACCATCAATAACATTAGAAATATCAAATGTAGACATATATTTATCTCGTCTAGTGTAACGATCTCTACAACATTGGAGATCAGCCATGGTATTTCAAACCCAGCAGCCAAGAGATATAACACTATCACACAAAAAGTCGAAAACAACTAAGTCTCTGGCGCTAATAGGTCCCAAATAGTAATCAATATGTTATTAAATATTAGGCAATAAATGCAGCAACTCAAAAAGGAGGTAGTGTCAAACCTCCATAAAAATACAACGACAACAAACAGAGAGTTGCACAGGAATTGCCTGATAAAACATTTATTAAATCAGATCATGTGAGAGCAACCAATGTAAAGCTTTCATAGATCAATAAATAGTGATCTTATAACAGTAATAGCATATAGAATATATAAAGATATAGATACAAATTATGCTTGTAAAAAGCAAGACATAAAACAATCATATCACATGGCTTTCAAAAGAGAAAAACATTGCATCAATATATATTTAACCCTTATTAGACAGTATCCAGTTAGATGAGGGTATCCAACAGCTGAATCAATTACATTTGCAGATGCTAGTAACCCTTGGGAAATCCTAAGCAGCCGTGGAGAAAACCAATAGAATGTCAATTCCAATAAAACATCTGTAGAAACAGAAGTTGTCTCTTTTGATAAAGAGGAGTATAGTAACTTTAATATCACGATGTTACCTCTTATAATGAAGAGGAATACAATAACTTCAATGTCACAAAGGTAATTGTATATTCATATGTCCGTATACAAGTAATATCCGTGCAGCTGGGGTTTAAGAGTAGTAAGGATATGTGGTAGATGAAAGCTTCTTACCATCTGGACGGCTAAACATCGGCAGACATCGCGTCCCTCCACATAAGATATATAGATATATGTGTATTCTTACCCCCAGCGGATAATGTCCTCACATCAATATAGTGTCCCTGACCCGCAAGGGGGCTAACACTAAACAATGGTCTTCTGAGGCTCTTCAAGCTTTCCAGTCTCTCAAGGAGTCCTTCTCTTCCGCTCCTGTTCTTCGACAGCCAGACGTGACGCTTCCCTTCTTCCTAGAGGTAGACGCCTCTAATGTTGGCCTAGGGGCCATATTATCCCAAAGATCGGAGCAACAAAAATTCCATCCTTGTGCCTTCTATTCCCGAGGTCTTCTACCCGCGGAGAGGAATTATACCATCGGGGACAAGGAGTTGTTGGCCATAAAAGCAGCATTGGAGGAGTGGAGATATCTGCTGGAGGGAGCTCGTCATCCTGTAACCATTTTTACGGACCACAAAAACCTGTCATATTTACAGTCAGCCCAATGTTTGAATCCCTGTCAAGCAAGATGGTCTCTTTTCTTTTCCCGTTTTGAACTTATTATAACCTTCAAACCGGCTTCCAAGAATAAAAAAGCAGACGCCCTGTCTCGGGCATTCGTGACGTCCTCAGACGTTAAAGATGGTCCTAACCATTCTATACTAGACCCCAAATGTGTGTCTCTGGCCACTTAGTCCACCAAGGTGCTACCATTTGGGAGAACCCTCGTGCCTCCATCTCTAAGGAGGAAAATTTTGTCTTGGTTTCACGCCTCACGTTTTTCTGGACATTCGGGTGAACGCAAGACCTTAGAAATCCTTTCTCGAAGCTACTGGTGGCCCTCTATGAGGAAAGATATCAAAGACTTTGTGGCCGCTTGTGAGCTGTGTTCCCAGTTTAAAACTCCCCGCAGAACACCGGCGGGATTACTTCAACAACTTCCCATTCCTTCCAAACCTTGGACCCATATTAGTATGGACTTTGTCACTGATCTTCCTCCGAGTAAAAAGTGTAATATCATCTGGGTAGTGGTAGATAGATTTTCGAAAATGGTACATTTCGTTCCTTTGACCGGTTTACCTTCTTCATCTACTCTGGCTGATCATTTCATCAAAGAGATTTTCCGAATTCATGAATGTCCTTCCGAGATTGTTTCGGATAGAGGAGTGCAATTCATGTCCAGATTCTGGCGAGCCCTTTGTGAGAGCTTGGGTATTCGATTATCACTCTCATCCTCCTACCATCCTCAATCAAACGGACAGACCGAGAGAGTCAACCAAGATTTTGAAACTTTCATAAGGATGTTCTCCTCAGCCAACCAAGACAACTGGGTAGATTTACTTCCATGGGCTGAATTCGCCCATAACAATATGTATCACGAGTCATCTTCAAAAAGTCCATTCTTTGTGGTTTACGGTCACCATCCGTCTTTCCCGGAATTTCCTGCCCTCCCTTTCACCCACGTTCCTGCAGTGGAGACTGTTTGTCAGACCTTCAAGGATATCTGGTCTCAGGTTAAATCCTTTTTTAAGAAGACATCTGCCAGATACAAGTCTTTTGCGGATAAAAAGAGGCGGGCTATTCCACCACTTAAGATTGGAGACCGCGTATGGCTTTCTACCAAAAATATTCGCTTGAAGGTTCCATCTATGAAGTTCGCTCCTCGTTTCATTGGTCCATATAGGATCACTCAAGTGATAAATCCAGTCTGTTTCAAACTTCTACTACCTAAGAACTTTCGTATCTCCAACGCCTTCCATGTGTCATTACTCAAGCCTCTAATCATCAACCGTTTCTCTGTTCCTCCTTCAGCACCTCGGCCAGTTCAAGTTCATCAAGAGGAGGAGTTTGAGATCACTCATATATTAGATGCAAAAATTTCGCAAGGAGTTCTTCGTTTCCTTGTACATTGGAAGGGCTTTGGCCCAGAGGAGCGTTCGTGGATCCGGGCAGATGATCTCAATGCCCCAGCTCTTCTGAAGAAATTCTATTCCAAGATACCGGGCAACCCCGGCTCCATGTGTTCTGTGCCCACCTTTAAAAGGGGGGGTACTGTCACTCACCGGACCCTGAGTGCCTCTACGCTGGTACGTGGCTTCCTAGCCTTCCTGCCGGCACCTGTCCTGAACCGCAGCCATCCGCTATCCTGATGGACTGCGCATGCGCAGCACCCAAGAACTCTTGTGACCTTTGCTTTTAATCTAATTGGTTGATCAGGCAACTCTCCCTATTTAAGGCACCTGTGCTCATTACCTCATTGCCTGATCTTGTGAGTCTCTGAAGGTGTCTCCTGTGTTCTACTAGTGTCTTCAGTTTCCTGCTGATTCCCCGTGTTACTCATCGCTGGTTTCCATACCTGCTACAGTCTCCTGTGTTCTACTAGTGTCTTTAGTCTCCTGTGGATTCCCTGTGCTACTCATCGCTGGCTTCCATACCTGCCACAGTCTCCTGCTTCCTGCCTGTGTCCTCAGCTGGTCTCTGATTACCGCTTCTACTCACCTGTGGTTCCTATACCCGTTGCTGCCGTTCAGCGTCTCTGCAGTCCCTGCATCTTCCTGTGGACAGACTGTTCTACTGAATAGCGGTATGCCTATTTGTTATTGACTTTCCTTGTTTACTATGCATATCCGCTAGGACTAGCTTCTCCTCTTGGCAGCGGTATCCATACCCGCTATAGACTGTTATTGTTACACTGCATATCTGTGCTGAGCAAGTCTCTCTACCCAGCAGCGCCACACATACCGTTATAGACTTTGCTGGATACACTGCATATCTGTTTGGATCAAGTTCCTCTGTGCTCTCAGTGTCTTCATCCTATTACCCTTTGTATGCCTCCACTCATCGGCACCTGTACACATCGTCACCTATTAAGCAGTGGTACAACTTGCTGTACGCAGACCACTGACTTCCCCGTTACCTACCTGCACCTGGACAAGTCTTCTCACCATAAGCAGTGGTACAACTTGCTGTACGCAGACCACTGACTTCCCTGCTATCTACCTGCACCTGGACAAGTCTTCTCACCATAAGCAGTGGTACAACTTGCTGTACGCAGACCACTTACTTCCTTGCTACCTTCCTGCATCTGTTCATGTCCATCCTGATCTCCGTGTTCATATCTGCCTTTCTACCACTTCAGCTAGTCGCTGACTCATTGACCAAGATAGCTGCAAGTCACTGACTTTCCTATTCTCTATTGGCATCCTCTCTCCATCTGCTGTGATATATGTTCCGCTAGTCACCCTGCTACCAGAGGACAGTTGTGTTAACATCACCGCTCTGGTAAGCCCAGTCATCTGGTGAATTCCTGGGCAAGACTCCTAGTGCCCGTGACAGACATTTTCATTGCTGCATTTTTCTTTTGTGTTTTGTTTGTTAGTTTGCTTGTTTGTTTAGTAAAAAAAATTGTTCAAAACATTGGTTTGTTTGTATTTTATAATTTCAAAACAAAAGGGGGCTTCATGTAAAATGTAATAATAAGTAAGGTACGTTTTGAACATAAAACTAATATTTCACTTACACTAGTCCCTTTGAACTAGATATTAACTCCCATACATATTTAGTCATAAGGAAGTTTGTGATGAGGGTAGCAGGTATCCAAAAACTTTAACATCATCGCCCTATGACTGTAATGAATGAAGTAATCGTCTTTACACACACATTGGGCACAAAGCCATTAGATCATTATCATCAAATGTCATCCAGTTACAATCTTGCCACAAAGCATTACATTTTTAAAGAAAAAGAAAAAAACAAATCTCACCCTACCCTGAACAGCTAAAACAACTGTAGTGCTGGCAGCCTATAAATAATTTAGCAAAACATGTTGTGCCAAACACCGTGGGTTGACAACAAATTTAATATTAACAGCACTAGGCTTTGGCTCCTGCAGCATAGTGTCCCTCTGCCACAATGACAACAACCCCAGAGTACTCAGCTCTTGGCTACATTCTCTAGGGACATGTAGCCCTCCCCCACCCTCCCTAGGGATATCCACCCCTATGATGAAAGGACTATAGACCTTCCCAGACAGGTTTGTGTGGGAGAATAATAATACTAATAATATATGAAAGTAATTTGCCATTAACTAATTATGTGACAGTATTACTAAAAGCACAACCATACTTCGTGGCTACAAAGCCTTGCTGAGACCTGTAATGTCCCAAAAACACATTTAAATACAACACAGACACAAGTTTAAACATTATTTTTAAGGCCAAAAATGACACCCATATTATTGGTCATCTACATTATAGTATGATCCATAAAAAAAACCAAAATCCGGGTAGCTAATGCAAAATCAGCTCCCCTGCACAGCAAATTCTTTTTAAATACATTATTAATGTTTGAAAAAATGGATATTATTAAACATTTGCAAGTATAATAAAAAGTTTAGTGCAGTAGATTTTAGTTGCCTTATTGCGTTCTGATGAATTGATTTAAAGTGACTCCTTATTGAACAACCTCGAATTTACTTTGCAGGACAGTTAATAATAAATATTACTATTATTTAATATTATTATTATTTATTAGTTTTTTATTTTTATATATATATATATATATATATATATATATATATTAGGGATGTGCACCGGTGACTTTTGGTGTCTCGTGTTTTGTGTTTTGGATTCGGATTTTCTTGATGTTTTGGGTTCGGATTTGTTTCGCAAAACACCTGCCGAAAGGTTTTGGTTCGGATTTAAGGTTTTGGATTCGGATTTTTTTTGAAAAAAGCATAAAAAGTTAAAAAAATCAAGTTTTTGGGCTTATTTTCACTCCTACGCTATTATTAACCTCAATAACATTCAATAACAATCATTTCCACTAATTTACAGTGTATTCTGAACACCTCACAATATTGTTATTAGTCCAAAACGTTGCAAGAGGGATCTTTCTGGACTGCGTAGTGGAGTGGTCCCCACAATATAATAAGAAAACCATCAACTGGTCTTAATCGCACCAAAAAACGTACCTGGACTGCGTAGAGGAGTGGTCACCACAATATAATAAGAAAACCATCAACTGGTATGAATCGCACCAAAAAATGTACCTGGACTGCGTAGAGGAGTGGTCACCACAATATAATTTAAAAACCCTGAACTTGTATGATTCGCACCAATAAATGTATCTGGACTGCGTAGAGGAGTGGTCACCACAATATAATAAGAAAACCATCAACTGGTATGAATCGCACCAAAAAATGTACCTGGACTGCGTAGAGGAGTGGTCACCACAATATAATTTAAAAACCCTGAACTTGTATGAATCGCACCAATAAATGTATCTGGACTGCGTAGAGGAGTGGTCACCACAATATAATAAGAAAACCATCAACTGGTCTCAATCGCACCAAAAAATGTACCTGGACTGCGTAGAGGAGTGATTACCACAATATAATAAAAAAACCATCAACTGGTATGAATCGCACCAAAAAATTTATCTGGACTGCGTAGAGGAGTGGTCACCACAATATAATTTAAAAACCCTGAACTTGTATGATTCGCACCAATAAATGTATCTGGACTGCGTAGAGGAGTGGTCACCACAATATAATAAGAAAACCATCAACTGGTCTGAATCGCACCAAAAAATGTACCTGGACTGCGTAGAGGAGTGGTCACCACAATATAATTTAAAAACCCTGAACTTGTATGAATCGCACCAAAAAATGTATCTGGACTGCGTAGAGGAGTGGTCACCACAATATAATTTAAAAACCCTGAACTTGTATGATTCGCACCAATAAATGTATCTGGACTGCGTAGAGGAGTGGTCACCACAATATAATAAGAAAACCATCAACTGGTATGAATCGCACCAAAAAATGTACCTGGACTGCGTAGAGGAGTGGTCACCACAATATAATTTAAAAACCCTGAACTTGTATGAATCGCACCAATAAATGTATCTGGACTGCGTAGAGGAGTGGTCACCACAATATAAGAAGAAAACCATCAACTGGTCTGAATCGCACCAAAAAATGTACCTGGACTGCGTAGAGGAGTGATCACCACAATATAATAAGAAAACCATCAACTGGTATGAATCGCACCAAAAAATGTATCTGGACTGCGTAGAGGAGTGGTCACCACAATATAATTTAAAAACCCTGAACTTGTATGATTCGCACCAATAAATGTATCTGGACTGCGTAGAGGAGTGGTCACCACAATATAATAAGAAAACCATCAACTGGTCTGAATTGCACCAAAAAATGTACCTGGACTGCGTAGAGGAGTGGTCACCACAATATAATTTAAAAACCCTGAACTTGTATGAATCGCACCAAAAAATGTATCTGGACTGCGTAGAGGAGTGGTCACCACAATATAATTTAAAAACCCTGAACTTGTATGATTCGCACCAATAAATGTATCTGGACTGCGTAGAGGAGTGGTCACCACAATATAATAAGAAAACCATCAACTGGTATGAATCGCACCAAAAAATGTACCTGGACTGCGTAGAGGAGTGGTCACCACAATATAATTTAAAAACCCTGAACTTGTATGATTCGCACCAATAAATGTATCTGGACTGCGTAGAGGAGTGGTCACCACAATATAATAAGAAAACCATCAACTGGTCTGAATTGCACCAAAAAATGTACCTGGACTGTGTAGAGGAGTGGTCACCACAATATAATTTAAAAACCCTGAACTTGTATGAATCGCACCAATAAATGTATCTGGACTGCGTAGAGGAGTGGTCACCACAATATAATAAGAAAACCATCAACTGGTCTGAATCGCACCAAAAAATGTACCTGGACTGCGTAGAGGAGTGATCACCACAATATAATAAGAAAACCATCAACTGGTATGAATCGCACCAAAAAATGTATCTGGACTGCGTAGAGGAGTGGTCACCACAATATAATTTAAAAACCCTGAACTTGTATGATTCGCACCAATAAATGTATCTGGACTGCGTAGAGGAGTGGTCACCACAATATAATAAGAAAACCATCAACTGGTATGAATTGCACCAAAAAATGTACCTGGACTGTGTAGAGGAGTGGTCACCATAATATAATTTAAAAACCCTGAACTTGTATGAATCGCACCAAAAAATGTATCTGGACTGCGTAGAGGAGTGGTCACCACAATATAATTTAAAAACCCTGAACTTGTATGATTCGCACCAATAAATGTATCTGGACTGCGTAGAGGAGTGGTCACCACAATATAATAAGAAAACCATCAACTGGTCTGAATCGCACCAAAAAATGTACCTGGACTGCGTAGAGGAGTGGTCACCACAATATAATTTAAAAACCCTGAACTTGTATGAATCACACCAAAAAATGTATCTGGACTGCGTAGAGGAGTGGTCACCACAATATAATTAATAAAAAACCCTCCACGGGTCTGAATTCCCCAAAAAAAAAATCTGGACTGTGTAGTGGGGTGGCCCCGGTACCCAATTTGATACCGGGGCCACAATATAATAAATACACCCTCAACTGGTCAGAATTCCAGGGAACAGATGGCGGACACCAGATGGACGTCTAAAACCAACATAGCAGTTAGGGCGCAGTTTCTCTTTTTTGTGACTGCACAAACAATTAACGTAGTAATAGAAATGACAGTTTTTTGGGTTTTTTTAAATATAGAAAGAAAGAATGTAGTACTAGAAATGGCAGTTATTTAGTTTTTTATTAAATAGAGAAAGAAAGAATGTAGTACTAGAAATGGCAGGTTTTTTTTGTTTTAAATATAGAAAGAAAGAAGGTAGTACTAGAAATGGCAGTTTTGTTTTTGTTTTAAATATAGAAAGAAAGAAGGTAGTACTAGAAATGGCAGTTATTTAGTTTCTTTTAAATAGAGAAAGATAGAAGGTAGTACTAGAAATGGCAGTTTTTTGTTTTTTTTAAATATAGAAAGAAAGAAGGTAGTACTAGAAATGGCAGTTATTTAGTTTCTTTTAAATAGAGAAAGAAAGAAGGTAGTACTAGAAATGGCAGTTATTTTTGGGTTTTTTTAAATAGAGAAAGAAAGAAGGTAGTACTATAAATGGCAGTTATTTTTTTTTTTTTTTAAATATAGAAAGAAAGAGGGTAGCAATAGAAATGGCAGTTCCTCTTTTTTGGAACTGCACAAACAGTGATGAAAATGAAGGTGGAGCTGGTGGCATGTCACGGTCCTCTTCAGAGGACAATCTCCTGACCAGCAGGTCTTTGCACCGCTGTAGACTTGTGTCCGCCGGAAACAGAGACACAACGTACGCTTTAAACCGAGGATCGAGAATGGTGGGCAGAATGTATTTCATTTCAGAATCCCTTGTAAATCAATGGTCCCTACCAGTGATTACCCTGAAGACTCCTGTTACGGTGACTGCTATCGATGGATCACGTATTATCAATGGTCTCATCACCCAAAGTACGTCTTCAGTGACCCTTCAGATTGGTGTTCTACACCGAGAAGAAATTTTGTTTTTAATCCTTCCTGTTACTACAAGTCCGATTGTTTTAGGCCTTCCATGGCTTCAATGTCATTCGCCCCAGATTGACTGGCGCACTCCTCAAGTTACGTCTTGGGGACCTGAATGTCACCAACATTGTCTTTCTCATGTTGTTCCTCGTAGAATACAGCAAACCTCCATTTCACCTTCCTCACCGGGACTTCCTCCTCAGTATGCTTCATTTGCCGACGTCTTTGATAAAGCTCAGTCTGAACGTCTTCCCCCTCATCGTTCATGGGATTGTCCGATTGACCTGTTACCTGGCAAGATTCCACCTAGGGGTCGTGTTTATCCACTTTCATTACCTGAGACTCAGGCTACTGCTGAATACATCCAAGAGAATCTCCAGCGAGGATTTATTCGACCTTCTACTTCTCCCGCTGGAGCTGGGTTCTTTTTCGTGAAGAAGAAAGATGGAACATTACGCCCCTGCATAGATTTTCGTGGACTTAATGCTATCACTATCAAAAATCGGTACCCCATTCCTCTGATTACTGAGTTGTTCGATCGGATCAAGGGAGCCCGGATTTTTACTAAGTTGGATCTTCGTGGTGCATGGTAAACAGCTTTTAACACCAGAGATGGGCATTATGAATACTTAGTAATGCCCTTCGGGTTATGTAATGCCCCTGCTGTTTTCCAGGGCTTCATTAATGAGATTGTCACGGGCACTAGGAGTCTTTACCCAGGGATCACCAGATGGTAGGCTTACCAGAGCAATGTAGATGGTAATAGGGTACTCTGGTAGCTGGGTGATCACGGAACATGAAATGATGGTCGATGAGATGCTCAGGAAAGTCTATGACTAGCAACACTGGTAATAATGAGGTAATGATACACAAGGAACTGTATGGACAAGGACACGTGAAGGTAGTCAGTGGTCTGCGATAGCAAGTTGTACCACTGCTATAGTGAGGAGGAATGTCCAACAGAAACAATGAGGTGATGAAAGTCAGCGGTCTGCGGGTAGCAAGTTGTACCGCTGTCTGAGTGAAGGAATGGAATCCAAGTGGAGGTATCCAGGTAGTCAGTGGTCTGCGGTAGCAAGTTGTACCACTGCTATGTGAGAGGATAATGGAACAGGTGATACCGGAAACAGGGATCAGTGGTCTGACATCAGCAAGTGGTACCACTGAATATATATGTGAGGAGGTGCACGGGGGAAGACTGCAACACAGGATATACACAGGCACCTTATACACGATCCACAGTAATATGCACAATATAGATATATATATATGTAAATGACTGATCAGGTCTGCAATCTAGAAAGTCTCTTGAAGAAGTCCAGCACAATGATAACACAGTCAATGATGGCAATAGACTCAGCGGATAGCAGACTCCAGAGAGAACCAAACACAGTCCAGCAAGATATGCAATACACAGCACAGTCAATGAGAAGTATGCATACCGTGGTTCAGCAGTAGCAGTCAGATGGGATTGCAGCGGTACCTGAGCGGCTGGAGGCCGACTGGATAGGAAGTCCCTGGATAGGTGAAGCAGCGGTCTAGCAGGTGCAGCGCACAGGTGGGTAGACCAACAGGGACACGAATCCACAGGAGTCAGCAACACGTGGAACTGGACTCATAGGCGACCCAGGAGAATGGAGATGATCCAGCAGAGGGTAGTAGATGAGATACAAATCCAATGCTGACAGGAGGGTAGAGACCAGTGAAACACGTGAAGGCGTGAAGAGTGGATCAGCAGGAGATGGACGATAGCGTTGACCACCGCAGCAGGACTCAGCGGCACACGGAGGTAACCAGTAGCAACCACAGGAACCAACAGCGATGGGAAACAGGAGTGCAGCGCAGGGCAGGAGCTGTTGATCACGAAGTGTAACAGATGGTAATGAAAGCGGCAGTCTCGAGGAAGTCACAGCAAAGATGAGATGAGACTATAGTGCACAGAGGCAGCGGATAGTAATCAGCTGGCAGTCACGATGTTGAACACAGGCGAGTTGCAAGCAGGAGACTGTAGTGCACAGAGGCAGCGGATAGTAGTCAGCTGGCAGTCACGATGTTAAACACAGGCGAGTTGCAAGCAGGAGACTGTAGTGCACAGAGGCAGCGGATAGTAGTCAGCTGGCAGTCACGATGTTGAACACAGGCGAGTTGCAAGCAGGAGACTGTAGTGCACGGAGGCAGCGGATAGAAATCAGCAAACAGACTTGATGAGAAGCAGGTGAGTGAGGTAAAAGCTGGAGTGCACGGAGGCAGCGGATAGCAATGAGCAAACAGTCACATTGATATAAAATAACGTTGAAGTGGTGTAGAAGACTGTAGTGCACGGAGGCAGCGGATAGGAATCAGCAAACAGTCATGATGATACAGTTGATGGTAGAAGTGGTATCGAACACAGTAGTAGAAGTGGTTTGGAAACCACAGGAATCAGCAGCGCTGAATACACGAGTAATACAGGAACACCTTCAGAGACTCATGAGGAATGAGACTCCAAGATCAGGCAACGTGGTGTTGACCACAGGTGCTTAATATAGGGAGGTTGCCTGATCTGCCAATTGAGTTAAAGGGGTATACACTGAAGTATAGAAAAGGGCTGCGCATGCGCAGACCCTCAGGATGGTGGACGACCACGGTTCCTAAATGTCCGGGAAGAGGCACTCACGGTCCGGTGAGTGACAGAGATCTTTCGGGACTTGTTATATGTATGTGTCGTAGTATATCTGGACGACATACTCATCTTTTCCCAAGACCTGCCTTCACATCACCAACACGTGGCCGAAGTTCTTTCCAGACTCCGGAAAAATTCATTATTCTGTAAACTAGAAAAATGTTCATTTGAGTTGCCCCAGATTCCATTTTTGGGTTATATTGTTTCCGGAGTTGGTCTACAAATGGATCCAGAAAAGGTGAATGCTGTGTTACTTTGGCCTCAGCCAACCACTCTTCGGGCCATTCAGCGTTTTTTAGGTTTCGCCAACTACTGTAGACACTTCATTCAAGACTTCTCTTCAATTGCATCTCCCATTGTGGCTCTTACTCGCAAAGGGGCCAATACTAAGCAATGGTCATCTGAGGCTCTCCAAGCCTTTCAATTTCTTAAAGAGTCCTTCTCCTCTGCTCCCATCCTTCGACAGCCTGATGTGATGCTTCCCTTCTTCCTAGAAGTAGACGCCTCTAATGTTGGTTTAGGAGCCATTCTCTCCCAGAAATCGGAGCAACAAAAGTTCCATCCTTGTGCCTTTTACTCTCGGGGTCTTCTGCCTGCGGAGAAGAATTACACCATCGGGGACAAGGAGTTGCTGGCTATTAAAGTAGCATTGGAGGAGTGGAGATATTTGTTAGAGGGAGCTCGTCATCCAGTGACAATTTTTACGGATCATAAAAATTTGTCATACCTACAGTCTGCTCAATGTTTAAATCCTCGTCAGGCAAGATGGTCTCTTTTCTTTTCCCGTTTTGATCTTATCATAACCTTCAAACCAGCTGCAAAGAATAAAAAAGCAGACACTCTATCTCGAGCCTTCGTGGCGTCCTCAGACGTTGAAGAGAATCCCAACCACTTTATATTAGATCCCAAATGTGTTTCTCTGGCTGCTTCTTCCACGAAAGTGCTACCATTTGGGAAGACCCTCGTGCCTCCTGCTCTTAGGAAAAAAATCCTTTCATGGTTTCACTCTTCTCGTTTCTCTGGACACGCTGGTGAACGCAAGACCTTTGAAATCCTCTCTCGAAGTTATTGGTGGCCTTCTATGAGGAGAGATGTCAAAGAGTTTATCGCAGCATGCGATTTATGCTCCCAGTTCAAGACCCCCGGCAGAACTCCAGCGGGGTTGCTTCAGCCACTACCCATTCCATCTAAGCCTTGGACCCATATTAGTATGGACTTTGTCACTGAGCTTCCTCCTAGTAAGAATTGCAACACCATTTGGGTAGTGGTGGATAGATTTTCGAAGATGGCGCATTTCGTTCCCTTGTCTGGTTTACCTTCTTCTTCCACCCTGGCTGAACATTTCATTAGAGAAATTTTCCGTATCCATGGATGTCCGTCCGAAATCGTGTCAGATAAAGGAGTACAATTCGTTTCCAGATTCTGGCGGGCCCTTTGCAAGACCTTGGGCATACGATTGGCACTCTCATCTTCCTACCATCCCCAATCGAACGGACAAACTGAAAGAGTCAACCAAGATCTTGAGACTTTTTTAAGGATGTTCTCGTCAGCCAATCAAGACAACTGGGTAGAATTACTTGGATCATGAGTCATCATCTAAAACTCCATTCTTTGTGGTTTACGGTCACCATCCGTCTTTCCCGGAATTTCCTGCCCTCCCGCCCACCCAAGTTCCTGCTGTTGAGACTTTGTGTCAAACCTTCAAAAATATTTGGGCTCAGGTAAAAACCTGTTTAAAGAAGACATCTGCCAGATATAAGTCTTTTGCGGACAAAAAGAGACGGGCTATTCCACCATTGAAAGTCGGAGACCGGGTGTGGCTATCTACTAAGAATATTCGTTTGAAGGTTCCATCCATGAAGTTTGCTCCCCGTTTTATTGGTCCATATAGGATCATTCAAGTTATTAATCCAGTTTGCTTCAAACTTTTACTTCCCAAGAGTTTTCGTATTTCCAACGCCTTCCATGTTTCCTTGCTCAAACCTCTCATCATCAACCGTTTCTCGGTCCCTCCTTCAGCACCACGGCCACTTCAAGTTCATCAGGAGGAAGACTTTGAGATTACTCAGGTTTTGGATGCTAAAATTTCGCGAGGAGTTCTTCGTTTCCTCGTGCATTGGAAAGGCTTTGGTCCTGAGGAGCGTTCATGGATCAAAGCTGAAGATCTCAACGCTCCAGCTCTCTTGAAGAAGTTCTATACCAAATTCCCGGACAAACCCGGTTCCAGGTGTTCTGTGCCCACCTTTAAAAGGGGGGTACTGTCACTCACCGGACTGTGAGTGCTACTTCTAAAGTAGCTAGGAACCGTGTCCGTCCATTATTATGAGGTACTGCGCATGTGCAGTCCCTTTTAACCTTCAGTTCTGTTCCTTTAACTTAATTGGCTGATCAGGCAACACTCCCTATATTAAGCACCTGTGGTCAATACCACGTTGCCTGATCTTGGAGTCTCATGGAGTCTCATTCCTCATGAGTCTCTGAAGGTGTTCCAGTGCCTCCTCGTGTGTTCAGCTAATGCTGATTCCTGTTTGCCGTTTGTGGTTTCCAGACCACTTCTATTCCTCGTGTTCCTAGTGACTTCAGCAGCTGATTCCTATCCGATGCCTCCGTGTATCTACAGCTACAGATTACTGCAAACTCTCCTGTGTTTCTTCGTGACTCCAGCAGCTGATTCCTATCCGCTGCCTCCGTGTATCTACAGCTACAGATTACTGCAAACTCTCCTGTGTTTCTTCGTGACTCCAGCAGCTGATTCCTATCCGCTGCCTCCGTGTATCTACAGCTACAGATTACTGCAAACTCTCCTGTGTTTCTTCGTGACTCCAGCAGCTGATTCCTATCCGCTGCCTCTGTGTATCTACAGCTACAGATTACTGCAAACTCTCCTGTGTTTCATCGTGACTCCAGCAACTGATTCCTATCCGCTGCCTCCGTGTATCTACAGCTACAGATTACTGCAAACTCTCCTGAGTTACATCGCTACTGTTCCCGCTGATTCCTGTTCGCTACTTCAGCGTGTCTACAGAGTCTGCTCGTCTCAGCGCTCCAGTCTGCATTCTACCTGCCGTCAGCTGACCCGCTGCCTACTGCTTCTACAGTGTGTCCATTTGTGTCAACTCGCCTGTTGCTTCGAGTCTACGCTACTCGGCTTCCAGCTTTGCTACATCGCTTCAACTCTCCCGTGGTCTCCTACTGTTCTATTCAATATACTACTGCTTCCTGAGTATTTGTCATCTTTGCTGTCCTACCTACAGTGCGCTGCACCTACCTGCCGCTTCCATTCTGCAAGGACTTCGCATCTCGTCTGTTCCCGGCCGCTCAGGTATCCCTGCAGCTATCTCTAACAGCCTGCTCATCTGAACCACGGTATGCATACTTCTCATTGACTGTGCTGGTGTATTGCATATCCATCTGGACTGAGTTGTTCTCCTCCGAAGTTTCCATCCTCTGAGACTATTGCTATTATTGACTGTTTCCTTTTGCTGGACTATTTGAGTGACTTTGTTTATCTGTGCAGTGCTGTTCATTCATTATTATCATTGTGTGCAGTTCAACGTGGGATCAAGTTCAGTGTACCCGTGTAGACTCTGCATAGCATTTATCTCCTCGTGTCCTTCCTCACATATATACTCAGTGGTACAACTTGCTAGAGGCAGACCACTGATTCCTGTTTCCCTGTGTCACCAGTTGCATATATCCTCTCACATAAGCAGTGGTACAACTTGCTACTCGCAGACCACTGACTTCCCCGTGACCTTCACCTGGAGTCCATTCCTTCACTACAGATAGCGGTACAACTTGCTATACGCAGACCGCTGACTTCCACCTCCTTATTACTCCTGGACATTCTTCTCACTATAGCAGTGGTACAACTTGCCGTGCGCAGACCACTGACTACCCTCACGTGCCTTGTCCATCCAGATCCTCGTGTTCAGTTACCCATTGTTTACCAGTGCTGCTAGTCATAGACTTTCTGAGCATTCTCTAACCATCTGCTGTTTCCAGTTCCATTATCACCCTGCCATCAGAGTATCATATACCAACTCTACTGCTCTGATAAGACCATCAGCGGGTGATACTGGGTAAAGCCTCCTAGTGCCCGTGACAGTATTCCTCTGACTTTAAAAGACTGACCACCCTCGGATCCTGGCAAAACGTACGAAGGGCTTCATCCACAAGAGCTACATGCTTGGTGGAATCGCAATGGTTTACCAGCTCCTCCCTCACTTTCTCCAGCTGCTTCTGCAAAAGCCTGATCAGGGGAATCACCTGACTCAAGCTGGCAGTGTCGGAACTGACTTCTCATGTGGCAAGTTCAAATGGCTGCAGAACCTTGCACAACACGGAAATCATTCTCCAGTGCGCTTGACTCAGGCGCATCCACACTCCTTTTCCTATGTCGTAGGTGGCTGTGTAGGCTTGAATGGCCTTTTGATGCTCCTCCATCCTCTGCAGCATATAGAGGGTGGAGTTCTAGCACGTCACTACCTCTAGTTAATTTAGATTGCAAGGCTTGTAAATACTTTGAAGATAAAAAAAGCAGGCTGCACAGACTGTGGAGCTAGAAAGTGAAATTAAATGGACTACGTTACTTTGATGGCTATCTATGCCCCCCCCCCTCCCCCCCGCCCTACACATGTATTTGAATATAACAAAAGCAGCCTGCATAGACTGTAGAACTATAAATTCAAATATACAAAGAAATGGACAAAGGCTGTTTGGTATCTGTCTGCATCAGATCCCCTCTCCACTAGGAGTAAAATAGAAAACTATTCAGCCGTAATATAATCTAGAATATAAATAAAAATTGAGAAAGGCAATTTGGTATCTGTCTGCATCATAATCATCAACATCCTCCTCAGCACCAGCTACATCAATATCCTCCTCCCGGTGTACAACATTCACACCTTCATTAGCCAAATCTGTAACTGGACTGTGGGTGATCCTTCCAGCATATGCAGAGGGCGTGCTGCAAATGCTGGATGGAGTCAGCTCTTCCCGTACAGTGATGGTAAGGTCAGGCTTCACAACCACCAACACCCTTGGACTCGCCTTGGGGATTTGTGATGTCATCTGTTTAGAAGGCAGAGTTCTTTGCTGTTTTGTTGATGTTGCTGACAGCATAACTCTCTTAAATTTTTTGTAAGGGTGGGAGGATGAGGACTTAGATCCTTGGGTGAAGCTGGACCACTACTCATGAACACGGGCCAGGGCCTAAGCCGTTCCTTGCCACTCCGTGTCGTAAAGGGCATATTACCAACTTTACGTTTCTCCTCAGATGATTTTAAGTTTCTCTTTTTGCTATTTTTTGAGAACTTGGGCTTTTTGGATTTTACATGCCCTGTACTAGGAGATTGGGCATCGGGCTTGCCAGACGACGTTGATGGCATTTCATCGTCTATGTCATGACTAGTGGCAGCAGCTTCAGCATTAGGAGGAAGTGGGTCTTGATCTTTCCCTACTTTATCCTCCAAATTTTGGTTTTCCATTATATGTAGCACAAGAGAGCGTACCCCTAAGCCACATACACTCGGCAAAGCCTTTAAAAATTATATGCGGCACAGGAGAGTACCACTGGACTTATACTGCTGAATCAGTGAACTTTGTAATATATCAGTACCACTGGACTTATACTGCTGAATCAGTGAACTTTGTAATAGCAGTACCACTGGACTTATACTGCTGAATCAGTGAACTTTGTAATAGCAGTACCACTGGACTTATACTGCTGAATGAGTGAACTTTGTAATATATCAGTACCACTGGACTTATACTGCTGAATCAGTGAACTTTGTAATAGCAGTACCACTGGACTTATACTGCTGAATCAGTGAACTTTGTAATAGCAGTACCACTGGACTTATACTGCTGAATCAGTGAACTTTGTAATATATCAGTACCACTGGACTTATACTGCTGAATCAGTGAACTTTGTAATAGCAGTACCACTGGACTTATACTGCTAAATCAGTGAACTTTGTAATAGCAGTACCACTGGACTTATACTGCTGAATCAGTGAACTTTGTAATATATCAGTACCACTGGACTTATACTGCTGAATCAGTGAACTTTGTAATAGCAGTACCACTGGACTTATACTGCTAAATCAGTGAACTTTGTAATAGCAGTACCACTGGACTTATACTGATGAATCAGTGAACTTTGTAATATATCAGTACCACTGGACTTATACTGCTGAATCAGTGAACTTGGTAATATTGCAGTACCAATGGGCTTATACTGCAGGATTGGTTTTGCAAATTATGTTGTAATTAAAAAAAAATGTAATTCGTTTTTTGTATTTTTTTTTTATAACTTTTTTTTTATTTTTTTAAACACTTGGGAATAATGGGGAAATAACTATGCCCTTAGAAGCACATAGCACAGGACACAGCAGCACTGGACTGAACAGGACACAGCACAGGACCCAGCAGCACCACTGAACTCAAAATTGACAGAGCACAGCACACAGCACCACTGGACTGATACTGCTGAATGTGTGAACTTTGTAATATTGCAGTACCACTCGACTTTTACTGCTGAATGTGTGAACTTGGTAATATTGCAGTACCAATGGGCTTATACTGCAGGATTGGTTTTGCAAATTTTGTTGTAATTAAAAAAAAATGTAATTCGTTTTTTGTATTTTTTTTTTAGAACTTTTTTTTAATTTTGTAAACACTTGGGAATATTGGGGAAATAACTATGCCCTTAGAAGCACAGAGCACAGGACACAGGACCACTGGACTGAACAGGACACAGCACAGGACCCAGCAGCACCACTGACCTCAGAAGGACAGAGCACAGCACACAGCACCACTGGACTGAGCACAGCACAGCACAGCACAGCACAGCACAGCACTGAACAGCACAGCACAGAACTAAACAGCACAGCACAGAACTAAACAGCACAGCACGAGATCTACCAGGACAGAGGACCACCTAACACACCCTCCCTCTACCCTGATCAATGCCCGAGTAAAGATGGCGGCGACTAGCGGGGAATTTATAGGTTCCGAGTATCGCGAGATCCGACAGCGGGATTATCACTCTGAGCCTCGGTTTCAAGTTTTCATTTGGCGCCAATACCCGGATCTGTCTCGGATCTGACTCGGATTGGAAACGTTCGGGTGGGCTCGGATTCACGAAATCCGAGTGCGCTCATCTCTAATATTTATATATATTGTAAATCCAAGTAATGTGGTATGTACCTAACAACGGTTCTGCACAGTACACTCAGTATAATATTTATTACAAAATAAACTGATCACATTTCCATATTATTCAAGTCCACGGAGCTGATCTATTTGAATATGAACATTTCATTGAGTTCTCTAAAGTCCGTAATCTGTGCTGACCTCTGCACATGATTTCTGTGGTTGGATGCAAGTGCCTGTTATGTTGCTTTTAACATTGCATAATCGACTTGCATCCAAATTCATATTGGTATGTATCTGCAAATCCGTTGCTTGACGAATCCATGCGCACGTTTCTTGCGCTGATGTGCTTATAATACGTTACGCAAGTCGCGCACAGAATACGTCCGTTAGTGAATCAGGCCCAGTGTGTGCATTATGATCATGCTTTGCATACATAGTAAGCTTGGAGGTTCAGAATGTCATACCCCTAATCAAATTACTGGAAAAGCAGCTAGAGAAGCTGAAAAAGGTGATGAAAGTAAGAGATTCTGTCAGTATGGTAGCCTTTACTTTGCCAGGACCCAAGGGTTTACAGAATCTTGAAATTGGATCAGTACATTTTGGCAACCATGCTTGATCCTTTGTTTTAGTCAGTCATAATATCTCTCTTTCCAACTGACACATATATCTTCTCAGAAGAAGCAGCTCATTATAAGCAAGCTGTCACATGACACATCCCCAGTTTCAGCTACTCCTAAACAATTGTATACATTTAAGTGAAATTGTGGAGCATTGTGAATAATTGGATGGCAATATTCCCTCATTTCCCTATCTAATTGGGTGTTCCCCCAGTATGGTATCAGCTACAAGTAGCTCCAAATTCAAGTAGCTTCACCCCACTTGCCAATCATGAATCAGTCTACAGATCAGGAACATCAAAGTATTAGTAATGGCATTAGTAATTTTTCAATCTCTTATAGTAAAAAAAATCTAAACACTATTTGTCAATCTCAAAGAAAACATAAACTCTTGAATTAAGGATTAAGGGAAAAGTTGCTGATGAATGTGGTGATTTGTTTAAAAAATTGAAAATAGCTAAAATTCCATACACCTCCTGCAGTTACAAGAGAAGACTCAGACCATAGCCACTTATTTTTAGTAGTGTTCCTTCTGCTAGAATGCCCATTGCAAAAGAGAGTGCCCAACACAGTCATGCATCTTCTTTAAGCTCCCAAGTACCACCTTCTTGCTCTGAGTGTCGGTCTGTTGCTACTCACAATCAAACGGCACCCTGTTTTTGTCCACTAAATAGTTCAGATGACACTGATACTGTCCCTCACACAATTGCTTTCAGATTTAAACATTTTTGAAAACTATTTGATTTTTGAGGTGTGCTGCTCACAGTCATACGACACCCTGCTTTTAATCCAGTAAATAGTTCAAGTGTCTATACTATATATACTATAATACACTATTACAACAACCAGTAGCCACTGCTTGCCTACTCTTCATTCTCTAACACCCAACTATTGTTTACATATTTACATACTTATAGCACTCTGGTTATACAGAATCACATACTTCAGCAAACTACACCCCTAACAGTCTTAACCACTCGTAGTGCATTATTACCTGCTATCCATCCTCCTATACCCTTGAACCAGTTGGCCAAGTCTCGCCATGAAAACTATCCTTTTGGATAAGCATCTCCAGTGTGCTCATTTAAAAAATTATATTTCATGTCTTATTTCTTGTAAGTCTTCATTAATTATTTTCTCTGGACTATTGCACATTTAGGGTCAGACAGTACCCTCCAGACTAAGCTATCGGGTAGTCCAATATGAATATACTGTCTTGTGTAAATGTAATAATGTGTTGGGCTCTGGCATCATCTGACACACCTTTCTTCAGGAAATGTCCACAATACTCACAAATACATTTCTGTATTGGGTTGCTATTTTCTTTATTTGGTTGAGTTGAACTTTCATATTGGAATTTTTCTCATTATGTATAATGAACTGTACATTACTTTTGACATGAATCTGGCTCTTCCAGACCTGACTTTCCTTTCTAGACTGTTAAACATCTACATCCCACAACAAAAGAAAATATCTTGCAATCAACATACTTCCTGCTAATATCATTGAACACCACTCTCTGGTGTCCCTTGGACTTTTAAGTAACTTGTAAAATACATTTTACTCAGACTCCCCTTGTCTGAAAATCTTGCAGTGGGAAGCATGTATCCAGGTATCATTTCCCTGTACTTTCACTGCCATGGGAGTCGTCATCAGGACTTGATAAGGACCCTCATATCTGGATTCAAGACTTCTTCTGATGTGCTTTCTCACGACCACCCTGTCCAGTGGTTGCAGTATGTGGGTACCTGTATCAAAATTGGAATGGAAGAGAACACTTGACTACACATGTATTTTAGTTAGTTGTTTCTGTAATAACACAACATAATTCAATAAATCAGCATGTACATGCTGTAGTTGCTGAAGACAATACTAGCCAGTTCTGTGTGCTGTGCCAAACAGAATCTAATATGGTGTGAAACGTGTGTCTTTCATAGGAATGTTTCTTACTGAGTGCAAGGCAATAGGTAAATATGAGATCCATGGCAGGTCTGTTTCAGCCATTATTTTCTGCATTTTCAATTCAAGTACCATTAAGGCGCTCCACACATCCAAAACTTTGGGATCTGTAGGGGGTGTGAAGGGCAGATATGATTCCCTTGTCTTTTAACAGTTCCTGGAATCCATGCCCCATAAATTGCGTCCATCTGACATTTTCTGCGAACTCTGGTATCCCATATCTCAATCATAATGGCTACTGTTTTAGCATTTGCTTTCCTACACGCCCACGCCTCTAACTAGTGGCTAAAGAGGTTGATACAAACAAGCACATTCTCAAAGCCCGAGCATTTGGGAAGTTGTATAAAGTCTATCTGCATCCTCTGAAAGGGATACTGTGTCTGGGTTGTGCTTTTAGTTGGGACAGACTTACCCAGGTTATTCTGTGCACAGATTAGGCATCCTGCCACTAATGCCTGTGCTGCTTGGGCGAACCCTGGTGCTATCAACAACCTCTTAGTGAGTGCACTCATAGCATCTTTCCCCAGATGCACTCTCCCGTGTGCTATATTGGCCATAAAGGGATAAAGTGCTTTTGGCAGACAGAAACACTGATCTTTACACCACTCTCCTTGCACTTCTTCTTTTGAAACATGCAAAAATAATGTAGCCATATTCAACATTGTGCACATTTAAGTGTAACATTACTGGGAGTTAGTAGTGCTACTTCATATTCGGTAAGTCTCACTTATAGAGGAAGAAACATTAACTGCTATCTTCCAGCCTACTGCTGTGGAACTACAAATCCCCTTTTAGCAATTTTACATATATTGTCAAATAACAAAAACAGAGTCCGTCTCCATGTAACGCCCCCTGCGGGGAAAGACAGGGACAGACGCAACACAAAAGAACTTACCTTGTAAACGATGGTCACCTCCAGTCCGCCTCCGATATCCCAGCTGCGATCCAATCCCAGCAGATCCGCAGCTGCAACCCGTCACCTCCAATCACGTCCCTCTACGGAAGAGACAGAGATTACGGCCGTGCCTACCAGGTAAGGGCTGTCCGAGACTACGGCAAAGAACAAGGACACGGTCAGTCCAAGCTCACTTGCCGCCTCCTCACTTTGTTCTTGCCAAGACGCGGGGGACTACAGGCACTGAAGGCCAAGACTAGTCCGAGGACTAATCCCGCCTCAAGTACCTCACACACCTGCCGGTGAGGGCCTAACCGAAAGGAGGAATCGTGCGTGATACTCACCGGGACACTCCCACTTCCGATCCGGTTCCTCTGCGCCTTCCCGACTCCTGCGGATGACAAGAACACACAGCCTCCCTCTACACTCTCAGTGAGACTAAGATGGCACCCACAAATGCTAAAACTGACTACAACAGCGACCCGACCCTAACAACGTTCTAATAGTCGGCAACGCAACTCAGTCAAACCACTATGACTAACTAGGTGTGGTGCACTAACGGAACTGCTCACTTACACACTATGGGGAACACCAGCCGGTGTTCACGGACTAAACCGGAGGGCGGTTCCTAACCCCCTCACCCAGGTCGTACCAAGAAGCTGCCTTCTTGCTATGGGGTCACCCACAGACCCTAAGGACCGGTTCTTTAAGCCCGGCTGAGGCTCAGTAGAACAGCACACTAACCCGCGGGCCGACTGCCGCACGGAACAGCCGATCGAACTGAACCGCCCGACTGCCTGTACTCGGGTATCTCACACGTGTCCCTACGTCCGGAACCACAGGTCCACCTGCACGGAACCGGCCTTGAGGACCCTTGATCAGAACCACGGCCGCCCCTGGAACTGCCTCAAGGTGTGCTGCACTGCCACCAACTCACTCAGCCACCCCCTCTGGGTACCAGTGTGACCCCGGGGACCTAAGGGACAGGAAAACTACGTGTGTTCTCCCCTGACTATGTGTATGCTGGTAACTACACTTGTCCCCACAACACGGGTTAGCACAGGAAATCACAGGGAACAAGAGCCTACCTTTAATGGGGGCCTGACGTCTTGCCCCTGGACACAGTTATGTAGCACACCCCAAAATACCGTAATGTAAACAATACTCGCCGCACAGACAGAATAAATACAGTATACAGTACTTTGCACGCTACTTACCAGAGCACACCGCTGTTAGCCAACCAGCCGATTGCTACAGCACCACAGGAGCCTCCGCTCTACTGTACCTCCTAACCACGTGTGCTCACCTCACACAGGACCGCGCCTACACTCACGAGGCTCCCACGCCTCTACCTCATCACCACCATGGCCGTCTGCCCTTCACACCATGGGCCTCTGCCCAGCTACACACAGAGCCTTGTGCTCTGATTAATGGGCCCCAGCCCCCTCTCTACCTCAGGGCTCTGAGCCCACTAACTAGGGCCTTGTGCCCTGCTACCTAGGGGTCCTAGCCCCTGCCTGAGGCCTGTGGCCTCCCTGACTGACTGAGGGCCTTGTGCCCTTAATAGCCTACGGCTACCAGCCCCTAACCAGGCCCTGTGGCCTTCCTATGGCCTCTAGGCCACTAACTACCTAAGGGCCTTGTGCCCTTGTACCTGGGGCTCTCACGCCCCCTGTCTAACTAATAGGGGCTTGTCCCCTTTATCATCAATACTATGGCCTACTGGCCCACTAACTTTATCGGGGCCTAGTGCCCAGGTCCCTGGGCCTTGTGCCCCTAATTTACCGTGCCAACGGGCCTTGTGCCCGACTGTGCCCACGGGCCTAGTGCCCGAATTAACGCTGAGTATACTTACCTGCTCTACGCAGGATACTCAACTTGCCACGCCGTCTTCCGCTTCTTTCTCCGGATCTTCCAGACCCTCCAGCCGGCGGCGCCTCTTCTCCTCTTCGGTGCTGGATCTGCTGTTGCTGCTGGGGCGGGGGCGCTCTCAGCCCTGACAAGGGCTCCCCGCCGGCGATCACTGCTTGATTGTAGTCTTCGGGTGGCAGGGTAGCTCACGGCCCTT
This sequence comes from Mixophyes fleayi, assembly GCF_038048845.1. Lineage (NCBI taxonomy): Eukaryota > Metazoa > Chordata > Amphibia > Anura > Limnodynastidae > Mixophyes > Mixophyes fleayi. The sequence goes on from NC_134404.1 coordinate 201,166,006, forward strand.
ACAAGGGCCCCCTGCCGCCGCTGCCGCTGATCCTGTTGCTGGACGTCTTGAAGAGACGTCCTCCCTCTTCTCCGCCGACGGACTTCTGACAAAATGGCGCCACCCGGTGACTTATATAGTCGCCGGCGTGACATCATCAGCCGGCGCGAGCGCTGATTGGCTCGCGTCGGCGCCAATCTTTTGAATGGCCGGGCGCGAGCCGCGATTGGCTCGCGCATCCGGCCGCTGATTGGCCAGCGGGGAAAGATGAGCCCTGATTGGCTCATCCTTCCCCCGCGCACGGGACCTGCAGAAAAGAAGCCACGATACTCACCGCTGGATCGCTGGACGGGTGAGTACTTCTACTCTTCTTCCTTCCTGCTGGACACCATCGGGGACCTCTTCAGCCCCTCCAGGGGCACAGCGCTGGCGGCCATCTTCGCCCTCTTCACGGGCACCGGCTCCAGCATCTTCTGTCCCTCCAGGGACACAGCGTTGGCGGGGGTCTTCACTGGAGACACCCCCACATTTCCGCCGCCTTTTTCCATTGTGGTCCCCACAATCGACGTCTTCTCCTCTACGTCCACCTCCAAGGGTCGCTTACCGGCATCCCTGACTTGCGTCCACCAGATCCTTCGCGGTAAGGCCCTCTCGCGCAGGATCCACACCATCCTGGCAACTTCCTCGCCCGAAGTCGGTATCCAGGGAGTCTCTTCCTCGGCGCCTGCCGGAACCTCCCATCCATCCGATACCTCTTCGGTTGTGCAGGAAGCTTCTTCAGAAGGTGACAACATCCACCACTCTCCAGCTGCGCTCTCTAAAGTAAAGTCTTCTTCAGGCAGTACTTCTTCAGCAGCTCTCTCTTCCGGGGTACTGATGGCTTCCATCCTCTCAGGTACCACCGGGCAGACATCTTCACATGTCTCCGGATACAACGCTGCCCCGTGGAGGGTCTACTCAGTTCTCCCTTCGTCTTCAGGGACCAACTCTTCCACAGCCACAGACAAGTCGTCTGACGTATCCGACGTCTCCAATACCCCGGCTCCAGCATCCGGCTGACGCGGGTATCCCTGTCGCGAATCTTACTTGGACGGGACGATCACCTGCGATCCAACAGTCAGCAGGCTCTGCCGATCCTTCCCTCCAGACTCCGACTTCTGTTGAGACCATTGATGGAAGGCTTCCTCGTCCTTCCACTCGAAGACTTCTTCGTCTTCCCATTCATCAAAGATCTCCTCGGCAACTGGGCAGTGGTATGCGAAGTGTCCAGGCAACCCACACTTCCAGCACAGCATTTCTTCCACCTGTTGCCGTTTAGTACCTCTGTTCTTCTTCTTCCTTGTCTCACAACGTTCCAGGATTTGCTTCGTGAACGCTGCCACTTCGTCACGAGAGATGACACAGCTGTATCCCTCGTACAACGGAATGATCCCCCGATGAGCCATCGTTGATCCTGCCGACTACGCCAAAATGTAACGCCCACTGCGGGGAAAGACAGGGACAGACGCAACACAAAAGAACTTACCTTGTAAATGATGGTCACCTCCAGTCCGCCTCCGATATCCCAGCTGCGATCCAATCCCAGCAGATCCGCAGCTGCAACCCGTCACCTCCAATCACGTCCCTCTACGGAAGAGACAGAGATTACGGCCGTGCCTACCAGGTAAGGGCTGTCCGAGACTACGGCAAAGAACAAGGACACGGTCAGTCCAAGCTCACTTGCCGCCTCCTCACTTTGTTCTTGCCAAGACGCGGGGGACTACAGGCACTGAAGGCCAAGACTAGTCCGAGGACTAATCCCGCCTCAAGTACCTCACACACCTGCCGGTGAGGGCCTAACCGAAAGGAGGAATCGTGCGTGATACTCACCGGGACACTCCCACTTCCGATCCGGTTCCTCTGCGCCTTCCCGACTCCTGCGGATGACAAGAACACACAGCCTCCCTCTACACTCTCAGTGAGACTAAGATGGCACCCACAAATGCTAAAACTGACTACAACAGCGACCCGACCCTAACAACGTTCTAATAGTCGGCAACGCAACTCAGTCAAACCACTATGACTAACTAGGTGTGGTGCACTAACGGAACTGCTCACTTACACACTATGGGGAACACCAGCCGGTGTTCACGGACTAAACCGGAGGGCGGTTCCTAACCCCCTCACCCAGGTCGTACCAAGAAGCTGCCTTCTTGCTATGGGGTCACCCACAGACCCTAAGGACCGGTTCTTTAAGCCCGGCTGAGGCTCAGTAGAACAGCACACTAACCCGCGGGCCGACTGCCGCACGGAACAGCCGATCGAACTGAACCGCCCGACTGCCTGTACTCGGGTATCTCACACGTGTCCCTACGTCCGGAACCACAGGTCCACCTGCACGGAACCGGCCTTGAGGACCCTTGATCAGAACCACGGCCGCCCCTGGAACTGCCTCAAGGTGTGCTGCACTGCCACCAACTCACTCAGCCACCCCCTCTGGGTACCAGTGTGACCCCGGGGACCTAAGGGACAGGAAAACTACGTGTGTTCTCCCCTGACTATGTGTATGCTGGTAACTACACTTGTCCCCACAACACGGGTTAGCACAGGAAATCACAGGGAACAAGAGCCTACCTTTAATGGGGGCCTGACGTCTTGCCCCTGGACACAGTTATGTAGCACACCCCAAAATACCGTAATGTAAACAATACTCGCCGCACAGACAGAATAAATACAGTATACAGTACTTTGCACGCTACTTACCAGAGCACACCGCTGTTAGCCAACCAGCCGATTGCTACAGCACCACAGGAGCCTCCGCTCTACTGTACCTCCTAACCACGTGTGCTCACCTCACACAGGATCGCGCCTACACTCACGAGGCTCCCACGCCTCTACCTCATCACCACCAGGGCCGTCTGCCCTTCACACCATGGGCCTCTGCCCAGCTACACACAGAGCCTTGTGCTCTGATTAATGGGCCCCAGCCCCCTCTCTACCTCAGGGCTCTGAGCCCACTAACTAGGGCCTTGTGCCCTGCTACCTAGGGGTCCTAGCCCCTGCCTGAGGCCTGTGGCCTCCCTGACTGACTGAGGGCCTTGTGCCCTTAATAGCCTACGGCTACCAGCCCCTAACCAGGCCCTGTGGCCTTCCTATGGCCTCTAGGCCACTAACTACCTAAGGGCCTTGTGGCCTTGTACCTGGGGCTCTCACGCCCCCTGTCTAACTAATAGGGGCTTGTCCCCTTTATCATCAATACTATGGCCTACTGGCCCACTAACTTTATCGGGGCCTAGTGCCCAGGTCCCTGGGCCTTGTGCCCCTAATTTACCGTGCCAACGGGCCTTGTGCCCGACTGTGCCCACGGGCCTAGTTCCCGAATTAACACTGAGTATACTTACCTGCTCTGCGCAGGATACTCAACTTGCCACGCCGTCTTCCGCTTCTTCCTCCGGATCTTCCAGACCCTCCAGCCGGCGGCGCCTCTTCTCCTCTTCGGCGCTGGATCTGCTGTTGCTGCTGGGGCGGGGGCGCTCTCAGCCCTGACAAGGGCTCCCCGCTGGTGATCACTGCTTGATTGTAGTCTTCGGGCGGCAGGGTAGCTCACGGCCCTTACAAGGGCCCCTGCCGCCGCTGCCGCTGATCCTGTTGCTGGACGTCTTGAAGAGACGTCCTCCCTCTTCTCCGCCGACGGACTTCTGATAAAATGGCGCCACCCGGCGACTTATATAGTCGCCGGCGTGACGTCATCAGCCGGCGCGAGCGCTGATTGGCTCGCGTCGGCGCCAATCTTTTGAATGGCCGGGCGCGAGCCGCGATTGGCTCGCGCATCCGGCCGCTGATTGGCCAGCGGGGAAAGATGAGCCCTGATTGGCTCATCCTTCCCCCGCGCACGGGACCTGCAGAAAAGAAGCCACGATACTCACCGCTGGATCGCTGGACGGGTGAGTACTTCTCCTCTTCTTCCTTCCTGCTGGACACCATCGGGGACCTCTTCAGCCCCTCCAGGGGCACAGCGCTGGCGGCCATCTTCGCCCTCTTCACGGGCACCGGCTCCAGCATCTTCTGTCCCTCCAGGGACACAGCGTTGGCGGGGGTCTTCACTGGAGACACCCCCACATCCAAAATTTCTATCTCACTAAAGTCTTTTACATGGAAAAAAGGGGAGGAGACATTCCATTCTTGCAGCTGCGCAGCATCACACATACATTTACAGTACACAACCTTCCTACCTGCCCTCATATTACGTGGTACTTGATTCATTATTTTAGTCATTATATCATTTGGATCAGCTTTTGAACCGTGGATTCATCACGCATCATTCAAATATATTGCGACTTTCCTGATCTCTTAACCTTTCTGTGCCACCTCAAACAATCTCTTAGAGTTTGGTCTCAATACCCCTTTCATTCTTGTCACATTACCACTTGAAACACCCTTGTTTCTTCATTTACACATATCAATTCCTTCTTTGCCTATCCCTGCTTTCTTGAATAATTCTGGCAGACCTTCTACTTCCCCATTTCCTAAAAGCTTTGCACATCATGTCTATGGGGGAGCTACTCTCATTTATCTGTTTACTATCTATATTTCCCATATTGACAGTATTCTGTTGAGTCCAAATAGGGACTCTTATCTAGTTTCTGTGGGTTCTCCTTGTTTTCTGTGGACTCCTTGTGGTGGATGTCCTGTTCTGTGGACTCCTTGTAGTGGATGTCCGTGCAAAATAGCTTCTTTGACAGCATATGGGACGAAGGTCTGCAAAATTATTTTGAGCAGATCACAAAATCTCCCTTCTTAGATATATTTCTGGGGATGGTTTCAAAAATGTTCACCCAATGTTCTCCTACACGTGTCTTAATGTATTTCCTTTCAATGTGACAATCTATTATGGCAGTAAAATCTCTGTAGTTGTGTTCCGGGTAAAATCTATATTATATGCCCCTTTGAAGGCTACTATCTGTCACCGCTATCAAATCTGAACTTAAGAAGGCCCTTTCTTTCTGTAAAATCATCAGGCATTTACACCATTTGCATGGAAAAATGGTCATGTAGGTTACTTAAAAGAGTAAGTCCCTTATGCCTTCAATACCCCTGCAAGTTTCACAAAATATGTACCAAACCACAGATACCCTCTGGTTTCTGGCACCTCATATGAGTACCAAAAACACAGAGGACCCTGAGCAAAATCAGTGGGCGACTTTATCACACTTTTACCGTGTTTATTAGCCGTCCTTTTCTCAATCCTCATATGAGCTAGGAGACTCTAAAACTACCCAACACAGTGGTCACAGTTCTCACCAGACAGGACAAGCCTCTAGTTGCAAGTGAGAAGTGCCGGCTCTGATTGAGTATCTTATGCAGTCATTTTTGAGGAACCCATATGTCTCTCTATTCATGTAAAGAGGATTCAGATAGACTTTATACATTGTGAAGGAGCTCCTATATCGCCACTGATGACGCAGTCGCGGTGGGCGGAGCTTGAGCCACGCATAATGGACACTAGCATTTCACTGCTGTTATGGCTCCACAGTAAGTTCTTTGTTAGCACCATGTGCTAGATAGGAAACAGAAGGCTTTGAGTCATACAGGCCGTATCTAGTTGCGGGGGTGTGGCAGAGGTCAAGCCCTCCCATCTGAAGCAATGCATTATGGGTAAAGGTTTATAAGCCATTGAGACAAACATATCACTCTCATTCCATCACTCCACACACACACATACTTGGAACCTCTCCCACACCTGGAACCCTGGAGACATACCAGTAAGCTATATCTGTAACTCTTAACTATATGAATCCTTCATCTTCTTATATTTAACTCTCTGGAGCTTTAGCCTTTTCACATATACTTTCAGGAATGTTTGCTAATTGCATTACAATGAATTTCCATCCCCCTCATCTTGTTCACCCTCTATGTTCTGATGTTATATCTTTCTCTCTCTTTCTCTTAATCTACCACTGAAACAAATATCTGTTTATTTTACCTGCAAATTCTAATCCCATCCCCCATCTTTCAAGAGCACATGGCATACACAATGCATCCTTAACACACATTCATTCTCTGTCTCTATATACACTCACAACACGAATGAGCAATACTGATGAAATACTCACTCCTATACATTTCTCTTACAGCATATACACTAGTAAATATATATACACACACACACACACACACACACACACACACACACACACACACACACACACACACACACACACACCACAGAATAGGATATTATGTACTTACTTCTGAAGTTGTAGCATTGTCTGTTTAATCTATAATGTATTATCTGTAATTGTATGTATGCATTTATGTTGTAAAGTAAAAGACTTGTATCCTTATGCCTGTTTTGTATGTTTAGATAACTGTAATCAATAGGATGAATGGATGTTTATATAGATAATGCATTATAGTGAGGTAAATGATAGATTGGTATTTATTTAGCGATTAACACATAAATGTGAAATATTTGTGTAATATTTAGGCGAGATGTGTGTGTATATATATATATATATATATATATATATATGTATATATAGCCTTGTCAAACACAGGAATCGCGTAAGTCTACGGATTTCTAGTTGTCATGCGCAAGCATAACAACTGGGACACCTTGTTTTTGGGTTGCCATGGTATTAGGCGAAACCTCAAAAGGTTGAGTGAAATAATGCCTCTAAAGTAGATCTGAGATGTCACGGGTGCGTATTATTCGACGTGACTAAAATAGCGAAAAAGATGCAAATTGCATTATATCCCAATAATTAATGAGATTGGTCATTAATAAGATCAAAGGTATTGTATCATTATTATGGCGGGTCCCAGGATCCTATAACATACATCATATGACATATACAGACACATTCATATACACGGACATACATCATCTAGGACAGGACAAACGGGTTAGTAATTACTGTATGAATCTGAGACTTACAGATCTGCGTGCCTGATACCTTAGACCAGCGGTTCTCAACCTTTTGGGGGTCGAACTGCCCTTTCACAGGGGTCGCCTAAGACCATCGGAAAACATATATTTCAGATGGTCTTAGGAACCGAGATACCGCTCCTCTATCCGTCTCCAGGCGGGTCCGCCCACATGCAGATACGCCCACATACGAGTACACGGCGCCAACCCCATCACATACACCCCGTACAAATACAGATGTATGTGACAGGATTGGTACCACAATGTACTTGCGGACCAGTTACACATGTGTAGAGAACAGCTGCTGTGTAGAAAGCAGATACTCTGTTAAAAGCAGCTACTGTGTTGAAAGCAGCAGTATTGGAGGTAAAACGACACTTCATGAATTATAATTACTGGGTAAATGTAAAATCATCAACTACTGCAAAAAAATTATCTGTACCATGGGAACTTAATCTGGATGCTGATCGGTCTTTTTATATTCAGCTGTGGTTGATGTAAATACTGCCCCCTTGTGATAGTAACAGGTATGTAAAAAAAACAACACAGAGAATGGTAAATCCTAGGAACCATTAATGAACTGTATTAACTGAACTATGGCATGTATCATCTTTTGTATTATTAAAGCTATTGTTATTATATATAAGCAATCTCAACCTTCGCACTGATGCTGGCTTTTTACGCATACTGTCGCAAAATGTAGCAATGTAGTTTACTGTTGTCATATTAAGACTGTTACCCATACTACACCATGCTTCAAGACAAAATTTCATTTATTTGTAATAAGAAATAAATATTTCACAATATATAATTACATATTGTTTTTGTGATTAATCACTATGCTTTAATTATGTTCAATTTGTAACAATGAAAATATATCCTGCATATCAGATATTTACATTACGATTCATAACAGTAGCAAAATTACAGTTATGAAGTAGCAATGAAAATAATTTTATGGTTGGAGGTCACCACAACATGAGGAACTGTATTAAAAGGTTGCGGCATTAGAATGGTTGAGAACCACTGCCTTAGACGGACACGAGGAAGCTCTAAACAGAGGAGTCTAACAAGTAGAAAGCTCTACTCACCCAGGTTATAGTCAGAGTCTTGTGTCCAGGGCGACCTCCAATATTGTCTGTCCTTGGCTCAGATCAGTAATCTTGGTGGGATCTCCAATGCTGTTGGATCTAATCAGTCAGTTCACCTGTAAGCGTCAGTTTAACAGTTTATGAGTTCATCAGCCAGAAAGAATCAGAGACACTGCAAGTTCTGAGTATTCAATATTATCTGCTTTATTGTTTACAAATTTACATTCTTATAGCACTCTGGATTTACAGAATCACGTACTTCAGCAAACTACGCCGCTGTCTTAACCACTCATAGTGCATGATTCCTTTACACAAACCTTCCTACATTCTCACAGGAATTCTCCCAAGGGGGACTGGTGGTTTATCTTCTGTCTGCCATATCCAAGGTCATGGGCGCAGCTTTCTTGCAAACAACAAGATAATAATGAATAACTTCTACAAACTAGCTGTATTTAAGCTGTCTTTAAGCTGTACAAGGACAAAATGACTGACAGGTAACAAGATGGCATCAGCTCAGCAGAATCACATTTCTCAGAACGCATGAAAAAAAAGAAATATATTAAATACATTAGCAACTTTTAATACTATAATCATTAATAAAAATACATTTTAAAAAAATTATAATTTTTTTTAAACATGAAGTAAACATATCAGGTGTTTTTGATGCCTACTATACAAAAGATAGATTTTTATATTTTCTCATGCCCAAACACATGTTATGGCAGGCATGCGCCTTCATCAACACTATCAATTGGCACTCACAACTGTCCTGTAGCTGGCGCAAGTGATATGGCTAAAAAACACGCAACTGAAAGATGCCCAGAGCTTAAATTGGACGAATGTGTGTGCGCTCTACCTCGAAACACATTTACCGTACACTGCTTATGTGCATACGCCCTCTCCATCATTCCGATCTTCAAGTCAGAATCAGTCAGACATATCATTTGCGTTTGGACATGTATTTCATGCAATTGTGATTGTACAGTCAGTTTCTGTGCATGCGCAGAGCAATTTAACACAAGATACTGCACAAAATGGGACTTACGTCCGAAGATTAATCAGACCCACAGTATGCATTTTTTCTCATACACATATTTATTGAATGACATAGATCTCACACTAGAAAAAAAATGTCAGGCCGGTAAATGATTGATAGCTGCCATACTGAGGTAATAGAAAACCTCAGTATGGCAAATACATCTGTGGTACTATTAGCTTGTTTGTCATAAACATTGTTTGGATTTAACAATTAATAACTTCTAAGAGGAAAAAAGTAGTATCTCTCAGACTGTTTTATTGAACAAGAATAAACAATGTTTTCAGTAGAGTTATTGGATTGCATTATAGCATCATGAAAACTGAGCAAGTTTACTGATAATGCAGACACATTGGTTCCCATTTTATTTTTATTTGTTTTCATCAATGAGAAGGGAGGATGATGACGAATCAGCAATGATATGATTAAACACTGGATATTAGGAAGGAAAGCATTAGCTCTCCCTTGTTGGCTTCAAAGATTGGCTGAGATCTCTCCACCCATGTCACCAAACAAACCCTTTGAAGTCTTAAACATAAGTACTGGATGTTGATTTTCTCTGAAAACATCTGATTTCTGCTCTAAAGGTCATGTGTGCTTAATTATTTGGAATGTGTACTGGTTTACAAAAACCTCAAACTGAACATAGCAACATCATTTATTTCAAAGTACAACTTTTTTAATAAAAAAATATTGTGAAAATACACAAAATATAAAATAAGATGCAATAAAATTACAGAAATGACAAATATCAGTAATCTCTCCACTGCCTTTCGGTGTTACTGTTAAAGTATTTTATATGTTTTATATTTTTTTATAAATTATAGCAAAGTAGTGAGCAAGCCATCTTTATCATTATACCACAATAGGAAGTCACCGCAATTTGCTCATGGGTGCTTTGATTTTCAATAGCCCAGCTATTAATAACTAAATCCATACGTGTGAGATCAAGTAGGGGGTAAATGTATCAATCTCCGGTTTTGTCAATTCGCGGGAGTTCTGCGAGATGACAGCTTAAATTTAAAGCGGCGCTGCCGTGTAAAGGGATACCCTTTACAATACCGGAGATTGATACATTTACCCCTAGGTCTCTGTTGATGTAGCTCTTACATCTATCTCCACATCTCTAATATTCACCAGAGGAATATTTATTTTATTAAATATGAGTACATACAATATAATTGTTTTTGTTTTTGCACAATGTTACTCAAAGATACAGTACTTGTGAATGGTAAAAGAAAATATCAGTGGCCACTTTTGTTAACATATATGAAATTATATAGTGACTTATTTGACATAACAGATAATAGGTGGCAACAAAGTACCAATTATACAATTAACATAATCATGTAGTATTATATAGTAGTACCAAATACATCTTTAGCTCCCCCTGGTATATGCAATACAGTAAAGGAATTATAATAATTAAAACAAAGCTTTTCTTTTTTTAAAAAAAAAAAATAGCACAAGGTCCTATATATTGTTTACCAATTACACATATACATATACCTTGTTTTTGTAATGTGCAAATGGCCATTAATTGGCAATTCTTGTAGAGGCATTTGCATGGATTTGATACTCACTGTTAGTCATGTTCTCAGTCTCGCTACCTTTTCAACATTTTATTCCCACTTGACATTTTACACGATGTATTAAAAGCTAGCATACTATATTAATGTGTCCATTTTCCCTCTTCTGTCCGCACTCTGGTCCCGAGGCGAGCGGCCCTCCGCACCGGGGGGGCGGTGGTTGAGACCGTTCCCCCGGCTATACCAGGCCAACCCTGACTCGACGGCGCTGTGGTATCGTCACGCTTAGGGGGGATTCTGACTTAGAGGCGTTCAGTCATAATCCCACAGATGGTAGCTTTGCACCATTGGCTCCTCAGCCATGCAAATACACCAAATGGGATTGTAAGCTTTTGAGCATGGCCTTCTCACCCTTTGTCTGTTTTACCCAGTTTGTTTATTAGTTTACTATGTTTGTCCCCAATTGTAAAGCGCTACGGAATATGTTGGCGCTATATAAATAAATGATGATGATGATGATTTTATTAAATCAGAAATACACATCCCTGGAAACGTAGGTTCTCCCAAGCATAGGGATAACAAATACATGCTCTCAAAGTGTAAGGCATTTATAGGACCAGAAACAAAGGTATAATTTTTTTTTCCTATATTTCTTTTTTCCACTTTCTACTGTTCCTCATGAACCTATATATGAATTCTTAAACTTTGTTATACTTTCTTGTAGCGTGCTTGGTAATTAAAACAGATGTGCCAATGCCAGATTAATTTACTGTCAATGTACGTTTCGAAAACTATGTTAATGAATTAAAATAATTATTTATACAGCTGGAGAGAAAAGGTTAGACTATGTTTAGTACACATTTATTGCTATAGTTGAATAAGCACAAGACTTAATGATATAAACATCAATTTTACTAATAACAATAACTTCCTGTTGCTCATTGCTATGATGTGTTTTTCAGTTAATTGATTACTTAATTTAAGACAGGTCTATTAATATACACAATGTGGCTGCATTTCTATGAACACTACGCATACTAAATATAAAAATTATATAAAATGTTGCTTAATTAATGGTAGCAAATAATATGCACTTTACTTAGTGAACAGATTAAAAAGTAAAACATGAAAAATATCTCAGCATGTAATGTTATCCAACTCCAGGGGTCATGAGTTTAGGTTGGAGTGTTCTACAAAATACCGTGACTGACCTATGATATAAAAATGCACAGTGCTGAGTAAGAAAATGTTACAGGGCACTGGATTGTGCCATATTAGAAACTACCATAGTCTTACAGATTCAAGAGCTTTAGCCAGCATGTAAAAGGTTTCAGTAAATTACGTAGAACAATTTGATGAAAATTCAATGTTAGTTAATTGTTAAATTACCCTCACTGTGCTGCTCAATCATCAAATTCCTTCAGGTTCCTATTTTTAGACCCATAAACACCCTGAGGGCCTGAGTCATTAAGGAGAGCAAAGCATAGAAAAGGAGTAACTTTGGGCAAAACCATGTTGCATTGTGCATTGGAGGGGGAGGTAAATTTAAAATGTGGGGACAGATTTATAGTTGGGGTAGAACATGTCCTAGATCAACGTTAAATTTCAGTGTAAAAATAAAGCTAGCAAGTATTTGTATGTTAGATGAAAAAACAGCCAGTATTTAACTTATCTGCAAAATAATAAATTTATTTGCACCCCTTGCATTGTAACATGGTTTGTCCCAAAGAACATTTACTCCTTTTTTTGCCTTACTTTCCTTAATGACTTAGGCCCTCAAAGTTTCCAGGCATTGCAGGCTAAAGAATAGTGACATCATAGACATGATTAGCATGTCTCTGTTTACCATGCAATTGCCAGGGGCACTGGGGGCAGTTTTATATTAAAATGAAAAATTAACATAAATCTAAATGTAGCCTATGTGTAGAAGAGTTTAGATAGCAAGATTTAATAACTAATCTCCAGTCTAAAAATATAGCGTGAGTCATTGGTAATGTAGATCAATGCTTATTTAATGTAAAACTCATCTTCCTGCACATTGTGTGAGCTCACATTCACTATTAAGTAGAGATGAGCGCACTCGGATTTTTGAAATCCGAGCCCACCCGAACGTTGCCGATCCGAGTCGGATCCGAGACAGATCCGGGTATTGGCGCCAAATTCAAATCTGAAACTGAGGCTCTGACTCATAATCCCGTTGTCGGATCTCGCGATACTCGGATACTATAAATTCCCCGCTAGTCGCCGCCATCTTCACTCGGGCATTGATCAGGGTAGAGGGAGGGTGTGTTAGGTGGTCCTCTGTCCTGCTATATCTCGTGCTGTTCAGTGCTGTGCTGTGCTGTGCTGTGCTGTGCTGTGCTCAGTCCAGTGGTGCTGTGTCCTGTGCTCTGTCCTTCTGAGGTCAGTGGTGCTGCTGGGTTCTGTGCTGTGTCCTGTTCAGTCCAGTGGTGCTGTGTCCTGTGCTCTGTGCTTCTAAGGGCATAGTTATTTCCCCAATATTCCCCTGTGTTTAAAAAAATAAAAAAAAGTTATTTAAAAAAATACCAAAAACGAATTAAATTTTTTTTTAATTACCACAAAATTTGCACAACCAATCCTGCAGTATAAGCCCATTGGTACTGCAATATTACCAAGTTCACACATTCAGCAGTAAAAGTCCAGTGGTACTGCAATATTACAAAGTTCACACATTCTGCAGTATCAGTCCAGTGGTGCTGTGTCCTGTGCTCTGTCCTGCTGAGTTCCGTAGTGCTGCTGGGTCCTGTGCTGTGTCCTGTTCAGTCCAGTGGTGCTGTGTCCTGTGCTCTGTGCTTCTAAGGGCATAGTTATTTCCCCACTATTCCCAAGTTTTTAAAAAATCAAAAAAAAGTTATAAAAAATATTAAAATAAACATTTTTTTAAAAAAAGTAATTATAACCAAATTTGCAAAAGCAATCCAGCAGTATAAGTCCATTGGTACTGCAATATTACCAAGTTCACACATTCTGCAGTATCTTGTGCTACATATAATGGAGACCAAAAATTTGGAGGATAAAGTAGGGAAAGATCAAGACCCACTTCCTCCTAATGCTGAAGCTGCTGCCACTAGTCATGACATAGACGATGAAATGCCATCAATGTCGTCTTCCAAGCCCGATGCCCAATCTCGTAGTACCGGGCATGTAAAATCCAAAAAGCCCAAGTTAAGAAAAAGTAGCAAAAAGAGAAACTTAAAATCATCTGAGGAGAAACGTAAAGTTGCCAATATGCCATTTACGACACTGAGTGGCAAGGAACGGCTTAGGCCCTGGCCCGTGTTCATGACTAGTGGTTCAGCTTCACCCACGGATCTTAGCCCTCTTCCTCCTCCCCCCCCCCACAAAAAATTGAAGAGAGTTATGCTGTCAGCAACAAAACAGCAAACAACTCTGCCTTCTAAAGAGAAATTATCACAAATCCCCAAGGCGAGTCCAAGGATGTTGGTGGTTGTCAAGCCTGACCTTCCCATCACTGTACGGGAAGAGGTGGCTCGGGAGGAGCCTATTGATGATGTAGCTGGCGCTGTGGAGGAACTTGATGATGAGGATGGTGATGTAGTTATTGTAAATGAGGCACCAGGGGGGGGGAAACAGCTGATGTCCATGGGATGAAAAAGCCCATCGTCATGCCTGGTCAGAAGACCAAAAAATGCACCTCTTCGGTCTGGAGTTATTTTTATCCAAATCCAGACAACCAATGTATGGCCATATGTAGCTTATGTAAAGCTCAAATAAGCAGGGGTAAGGATCTTGCCCACCTCCTCCCTTATACGTCACCTGAATAACCTTCATAGTTCAGTGGTTAGTTCAGGAACTGGGGCTAGGACCCTCATCGGTACAGGGACACCTAAATCCCGTGGTCCAGTTGGATACACACCAGCAACACCCTCCTCGTCAACTTCCTCCACAATCTCCATCAGATTCAGTCCTGCAGCCCAAGTCAGCAGCCAGACTGAGTCCTCCTTAATACGGGATTCATCCGAGGAATCCTGCAGCGGTACGCCTACTACTGCCACTGCTGCTGTTGCTGCTGTTAGTCGGTCATCTTCCCAGAGGGGAAGTCGTAAGACCGCTAAGTCTTTCACAAAACAATTGACCGTCCAACAGTCGTTTGCCATGACCACAAAATACGATAGTAGTCACCCTATTGCAAAGCGTATAACTGCGGCTGTAACTGCAATGTTGGTGTTAGACGTGCGCCCGGTGTCTGCCATCAGTGGAGTGGGATTTAGAGGGTTGATGGAGGTATTGTGTCCCCGGTACCAAATCCCGTCGAGATTCCACTTCACTAGGCAGGCGATACCAAAAATGTACAGAGAAGTACGATCAAGTGTCCTCAGTGCTCTAAAAAATGCGGTTGTACCCACTGTCCACTTAACCACGGACATGTGGACAAGTGGTTCTGGGCAAATGAAGGACTATATGACTGTGACAGCCCACTGGGTAGATGCATCCCCTTCCGCAGCAACAGCAACAGCTGCATCAGTAGCAGCAACTACAAAATGGCTGCTCGTGCAAAGGCAGGCAACATTGTGTATTACAGGCTTTAATAAGAGGCACAACGCTGACAACATATTAGAGAAACTGAGGGAAATTATCTCCCAGTGGCTTACCCCACTTAGACTCTCATGGGGATTTGTGGTTTCAGACAATGCCAGTAACATTGTGCGGGCATTAAATATGGGCAATTTCCAGCACGTCCCATGTTTTGCCCACACCATTAATTTGGTGGTGCAGCATTACCTCAAGAGTGACAGGGGTGTGCAGGAGATGCTTGCGGTGGCGCGCAAAATTGCTGGACACTTTCGGCATTCAGCCAGTGCCTACCGCAGACTAGAGGCACATCAAAAAAGCATGAACCTGCCCTGCCATCACCTCAAACAAGAGGTTGTGACGCGCTGGAACTCCACCCTCTATATGCTGCAGAGGATGGAGGAGCAGCAAAAGGCCATTCAGGCCTACACAGCCACCTACGACATAGGCAAAGGAGTGGGGATGCGCCTCAGTCAAGCGCAGTGGAGACTGATTTCCGTGTTATGCAAGGTTCTGCAGCCATTTGAACTTGCCACACGAGAAGTCAGTTCCGACACTGCCAGCTTGAGTCAGGTCATTCCCCTGATCAGGCTGTTGCAGAAGCAGCTGGAGAAAGTGAGGGAGGAGCTGGTAAGCCATTGCGATTACACCAAGCATGTAGCTCTTGTGGATGTAGCCCTTCGTACGCTTTGCCAGGATCCGAGGGTGGTCACTCTTTTAAAGTCAGAGGAATACATTCTGGCCACCGTGCTCGATCCTCGGTTTAAAGCGTATGTTGTGTCTCTGTTTCCGGCGGACACAAGTCTACAGCGGTGCAAAGACCTGCTGGTCAGGAGATTGTCCTCTGAAGAGGACCGTGACATGCCAACAGCTCCACCCTCATTTTCTTCCACATGTATGGCTACGAGGAAAAAGCTCAGTTTTCCCAAAAGAGGCGCTGGCGGGGATGCTGATAACATCTGGTCCGGACTGAAGGACCTGCCAACCATTGCAGACATGTCTACTCTCGCTGCATTGGATGCTGTCACAATAGAAAAAATTGTGGATGATTACTTTGCTAACACCATCCAAGTAGACATGTCAGACAGTCCATATTGTTACTGGCAGGAAAAAAAGGCAGTTTGGAAGCCCCTGTACAAACTGGCTCTATTTTACCCGAGTTGTCCCCCCTCCAGTGGTACTCGGAAAGAGTTTTTAGTGCAGCGGGGAACCTGGTCAGTGAGCGGCGAAGGAGGTTGCTTCCTCATAACGTTGAAAAAATGATGTTTATAAAAATGAATAATCAATTCCTCAATGAAGTACAGCACTGCCCTCCAGATACTACAGAGGGACCTGTGGTTGTGGAGTCCAGCGGGGACGAATTGATAATGTGTGATGAGGAGGAAGTACACACTGTAGGGGGAGAAGAATCAGAGGTTGAGGATGAGGACGACATCTTGCCTCAGTAGAGCCTGTTTAGTCTGTACAGGGAGAGATGAATAGCTTTTTTGGTATGGGGGCCCAAACAAACCAATCATTTCAGCCAAAGTTGTTTTGTAGGCCCTGTCGCTGAAATGATTGGTTTGTTAAAGTGTGCATGTCCTATTTCAACAACATAAAGGTGGGTGTGAGGGCCCAAGGACAATTCCATCTTGGAACTTTTTTTTTTGCATTATATGACCAATCAACAGTCGTTTGCCATGTTCAAAAAGTAAAACCAAATTTAAACAAATTCAATAAATTAAACCAAAAGTAAAATGCCCTGTCATAATTTAAAACAAGAGGTATTGACGTGCTCTAAAACTACTGTATTGTTGTTTATATTTTATAAACACTACACTTGAAAGCTTGAGTCTTTCAATAAAAAAGTAACTGTCCATTGCACGAATATTTGCAACAGGGACAATTTTAGGGTTAAGAAAGTCAACTAATAACACTTCAACGCTGTCTGTCTTTATAAACACTACACTTGGAAGTTGGAGGAGGTATTGTGGCCCCGGCACCAAATTTACTACCGGGGCCACTCCACTGTGCAGTCCATATTTAGGTGTATCAGATATTAAACAACGGTGACAGTTGATGCCCAATTTTTTAATTATATTGTGGAATTCTGACCCGTGGAGGGTTTTTTAATTATATTGTGGCCTCGGTACCAAATTGTGTACCGGGGCCACCACACTACGCAGTCAAGATAGATAGATGCGTATCATAGATAAAGTACATTCAGTGGTGTGGGGCAAATTGAAAAATATTCAAAATGCACTGACATTATCAAAAACAAGAGGTTGTCACACGCTGAAACTCCAACATGTATATGATGGAGAGGATGGAGGAGCAGCCGTATGTGCAGTGTAATGCAGACCTGTTGAAGGTTTTTTATATATTTTATTGTGGTGCCCAGTGCCCACTACTCTACGCAGTCCAGATACTATTTTTTGGTGTAATTCTGACCTGTTGAAGGTTTTCTACATATTATATTGTGGTGGCCAGTGGCCAGTCCTCTATGCAGTCCAGATACTATTTTTGGGTGTAATTCAGACCTGTTGAAGGTTTTCTATATATTTTTTATTGTGGTGCCCAGTGCCCACTACTCTACGCAGTCCAGGTACATTTATTGGTGCGAATCATACAAGTTCAGGGTTTTTAATATATATTGTGGTGACCCACTCCTCTACGCAGTCCAGGTACATTTATTGGTGCGAATCATACAAGTTCAGGGTTTTTAATATATATTGTGGTGACCCACTCCTCTACGCAGTCCAGGTACATTTATTGGTGCGAATCATACAAGTTGATGGTTTTCTTATTATATATATTGTGGTGACCCACTCCTCTACGCAGTCCAGGTACATTTATTGGTGCGAATCATACAAGTTGATGGTTTTCTTATTATATATATTGTGGTGACCCACTCCTCTACGCAGTCCAGATACATTTATTGGTGCGAATCATACAAGTTCAGGGTTTTTAATATATATTGTGGTGACCCACTCCTCTACGCAGTTCAGGTACATTTATTGCTGCGAATCATACAAGTTCAGGGTTTTTAATATATATTGTGGTGACCCACTCCTCTACGCAGTCCAGGTACATTTATTGCTGCGAATCATACAAGTTCAGGGTTTTTAATATATATTGTGCTGACCCACTCCTCTACGCAGTCCAGATACATTTATTGGTGCGAATCATACAAGTTGATGGTTTTCTTATTATATATATTGTGGTGACCCACTCCTCTACGCAGTCCAGAAAGATACCTCGTTGCAACGTTTTGGACTAATAACTATATTGTGAGGTGTTCAGAATACACTGTAAATTAGTGGAAATGCTTGTTATTGAATGTTATTGAGGTTAATAATAGCGTAGGAGTGAAAATAAGCCCAAAAACTTGATTTTTAAACTTTTTATGTTTTTTTCAAAAAAAATCCGAATCCAAAACCTTAAATCCGAACCAAGACCTTTCGTCAAGTGTTTTGCGAGACAAATCGAAACCCCAAAAATAATGAAAATCCGGATCCAAAACACAAAACACGAGACCTCAAAAGTCGCCGGTGCACATCCCTACTATTAAGAGCTGCAAACTAAAATAAACTTTTTGTTTGATAGCATTTTTTGGAAGCATGTACGTGTGTGATGACCCTGAGTGACATGGCAGAAATGGGAGCACCTCTGGGGCTTGTTTGTGTGCAGTGGCAGGAACAGAAAATTTAAATGTCTCCTGCAGTGACTGAGTAAGATGTTGACTCTTCCAACTGAACTTGGTTTCAGGTTAATATTTGAAAATAAATGCTACTTCATGGTTAAATATACACCTATACACCTTTACATTCAACGATAAACTCTTCTGTGCTATAGTACTTCCTATGTAATACACTTCCGAAATAACAGGGGTTACAGATACTGACAGCTGACACACAACAAATACATGAATGCATGATACTGTGAGTGCCAAGAAGGAAACTCTAAGAGCCTGATTCATGTCCGGACATGTGTCTATTTCCATAGCGCATCTTGTGCAAGATTGTACTTCAAATGCAGAGAAATGGATCTTGCAAAACTGCATGCAATTGCAAGTAATTTATAAACACATGCATCTGACACATATGATCTCTTACAACTTAATAGGCCGAATGGGGAAAGGGAAGGGGTGGACTAACATAGACAATGTACAGTAATGGTAAGTTAACGCAGATGCGGCTAATTTGAATCATGCTTTTATTGTAAGAATTGTTTTCAGGACCGTATCTTTTGTACCTGCTTCAGGGCTGGATGACAATGATGGCCAACACAGCATCTGTTTACTATCTTTCCTGCATTCATCTCAGAAGCTATCACATTACAACTATATGTATTGAAGATTTATGTATTTTTTTAGTTAGCTATTTTAAAACTAATAGAGGAGTGAAAAAAAAAAAGATCTCAATTAAATCTATTAGATTGAAAAAAAATTATAGTTAAATTTGTTTTTGTTTTTTCTTTGGTTTGTTATTTTCATGTTACTGATTGTTATTTTAATTTAAAACCATATAAAAGGTTTGCACTCTGATGTGAATTAATTGTAAATGCGCACGTAGTAAAGTGAGCAAATGCTCCTAAAAATACTTCAGTCTGTATGTGTGTCTATGCTTACGGAAAGTACTCACTGTTTGCACAGAGGGTATTTCCACCCCTATTTAAATAAAATCATAATGCATCTTGAGAAATGTTTGGATTTGAATAAGAGAAGTACAACGCAAATGTTGTATATTCTATTTAAAAACAGAAAATACGCCAAATTTTCGTTTTGACTGGATCAGGTCCCGAGACTCAACAGTCTGTGTTCCAAGAGAAAGACTCCAGAAACTAGTGAGGTACAGAGAAGGCAGTTGGTGTAACTGTGTGTCAGTATGAGACCAGAGGTGCAACCAATACATGTACTACCAGTCTGATCAGCTGGTGAGTTGAGAGTGTAGGAGCTCAAAGAGACAACAAATGTGAGACACTACAAATTCATGAGTACTGAGAGGTGTAGGAAGTACAATGGCTAAAGTGGGAGAGATACCCTGTAGTTAGATGACATCAAGGCAAGTGGAGATACCATGATACTAAAATATTTAGAGGCAATCCCAGAAGGAGACAGTGTCAGATCTGGTGCCATCATGCAAAGTGAAACTACTGAGGATCATGTAGCTAAGTGCTGTGCAGAAAGTAAATAGGTAATAAAATACCATGAGAGAAATGGTCTGGCAATCATTTATTGATTGTGTCAGCACCACACTCAACTTTCCTTTGTTGCTAAACCTGCATGTGCATGGGTAGCTGTGCAGTAGATTACGCACTGTGCCTGGGATGAAGAGGGCTGAATTAAATTTAGGGGAAAATGAGGATCGCCATGGGTAGGTGCCTCAGTGCATGCACATAGGCCACCACGCAGAACTTCAAGAACAGTCTGAAGCTTAAGAATCCCAGAGGGGATGTAGTCAATCTGTCAATGCTGAACCTGTCAATAGCCAGACTGTTGTTGTCCACATAACTAAAATGGCAACATATGCGACTGTTAACAGTTAGTAAAGTCGACAGTCACAATATCAACATTTAAACAGCAATATCAGCGCCAACAGTCAAAAGGGGTCTGGAGAAACAGGAGGAAACAGTAGGAAAGATGAGAACCTGAAAGCAAGAAAAGACAACATAGGAAAGGATTAAGTGACAGAGCTGTCAGAAAAGGGAAGAGGAAAGCTAAGGGGCTATAGAAGGTAAAATAACAACAAAATATAGCTATATACAGTGTATTCTAATTGGTCAAACTGATTACAAAACTCTCTGGATTGCAGTGATGACACACACTAATAAAGGCTTTGGGTGACCAAATTAGTTGTCCTGGAAGATCATTTCCCATCTGCTTGGGTCAGATTTGTAAATGTTGGATGAGGCCACAACTGTTACAATAGTTGGCCAAAATGTCAAAAATAATTAATTTGACCGAAAAATCTGCAGGGTGTTGTCAGTATATAAGCAAGAATGAGAAAACCTTGTAGCAGATCAAAGCACGTATTGATACAATTTTGCTGTGCTGCAATTGAAACACTACTTTGCCTTTATATTGTTGAACTGGGCCTCCGTAAATATTGCACATTCCTTACTCTGCTGTAAATTATCCTAAATGTATGTTTAGTTAATTGGTCTCACTATTTGCTATTGTACACGGACCTTGGCTAAAGACAGCAGTGTATACACTTTTTGCCAAAAAGTTTTATTAAAGACTCCCTTTGATTTGCTATACCACCATTGATAAAGGATTTTTGAGAAATTGTATATTCATTAAATTGTATTATTAATGACACTTGCCAAGTAAAGATTTTAAGTGAATATTGCGTCTTCAGTTTACCAGAGTTGGATTTGCTTTACAGCAAAGTTAGAGGAGTGTTATCTACATACAGTGTATAAGGACAAAATTTGAGGTCCCCACAAAGATTCTCAAGGCTAATAAATGCAGGGGACCTTGCTGATATGCTCAGTACAAAAATCTGGTATGTCCCCATGAAACGGAACAAAAGTGTGTGTGTGTCCGATGGGGAGGGGAGAAAGTGTGTGTGCATCCCATCGCTATAGGCCAATATTCTGTCCGAATGTATAGAAGGAGCAGGAAACAAAAGTGACTGCATCCTGCAGCGCCGTGTACACCAAGCGGGTAAAGACACAGTCGAATCCGTCTGCTGCTGAAGGTAAAGCGGGGACGATGAAGCAAGACAGAGCCCACCGGTAGCTCAGACTATAGCCCAGAGAACAGTAGAGACAAGTATGCCCCTGACACTTCGAAGGAGAGAGGTTTAGACACCAGCTGTGATGCCACATTGCCCACTAGTGCAGCAGGGTACAGGTAGCTAGAGATGACAAATGCTATCCAGAAGCAGTGATGGCTCCAGGGCATATAACAAAAAGCAGTACTGCCTGTACTGTGAGAAGCCCCTCTTAAAAATTGACCGACATATGGAGCATGTTCACCGCAATGAGACTGAAGTAGCCTGGGCCCTGAAATTTCACAAGCACTCGAAAGAAAGGTGCATGCAATTGGCACATCTTCGCAATAGGGGCAACTTTGCACACAATGTTGAGGCAATGAGGGCAGGCCATGGTGTTCTGGTCCCGTGCAAACTTCCAGACAAAGAGATGGATGCTGAAGGCTTCATGTACTGTGTAGCCTGCCAGGGCTTGTTTGCAAGTAAATATATGTGGCAACACATGAAGAGATGTAAGCTAAACCGAAGGGGCAAGAAACTCACACCTGGCAAGAACAGAGTCCAGTCACTGTGCACCTTTGCTCAGCCTGTGCCACCTGACATCAGTGATGGCTTTTGGAAGCTCTTGAGTGACATGACCCAGGATGGAGTCTTACTCGCAGTCAAGAATGATCGATGCATCATGCAGATGGGACAGCATCTGTTCAACCGGGCCGGATAAGATGTTGGCAGGCAGGAGTACATCCATCAGAAGCGCTACCCCTTTGCATATGACTGTTTGCCCGAGAGTGTGGGGCCAAGAATCTTCCATGCTGTCTTCCAAGAAGCATCGAAAGCACATTGCCACTCTCTTGAAGGTCCTCACCCTAAATGACACAGAACTGGACCAGTTGGCAGACTTCATTGGGCATGACATCAGGGTGCAACAGCAGTATTACTGCCTCCCAGAAGGTACCCTCCAACTCGCCAAGATCAGCAAACTGTTAATGGCTCTCGAGAGTGGCAGACTGGCCAAATTCAAAGGAAAGAATTTGGACGAGATGCACATTGATCTGGGCGGTAACTGGAAAATATGGTGTCTGATATATGCTTTTGACTTTTACCTCAGTCATTTACATATCTGTTTAATTTCAGAACCGGTCCAGCTACAGAGCGACATGTCAGATGATGAGCAAGTAGCCAAGCTTTTAGTCAACACTTCCACGTCAGAAGAGAGGCGGTGTATGGACCTGGCAACACGGGACCAGTGCCCAGACATGGCTTCCACAGGTAGGTGTATAACACAATTTTGCTAGGCAGAATAACTTTGCCTTCTCTGTATTTTGTGGAGCCATAATGGACCACTCTACTTCTTTTCAGGTTGCAAAGAAGTGCGGAGGAAATCCTGGGACAGAGAGGAGTTCAAGGCTGTGGAGAAACACCTGATGAGGTATATACAGACATGCCAGGTGCCCGGAAAGCGAGACTGTGTTGCGTGCTTCATGGCTGAACAATCCGTATTCAAAGATCGGAACTGGTCAGGGGTGAAATTCTACATAAAGAACCATATAACAGATTGACCTCCTGTTAGAACCTAAATGTTTCCTCCTGCCCCTTGGCTTCCCTACTGCTATACGACACCAAAATAAACTGGCTTGCCACATCATCTAGGCAGCTACCTGCCAAATTGCAGCAGACTGAAAGCACACCACTCCCCCCTCTCTCACGACTGTCATCGCCAGAGCCTAGCAAGTTCGTCTCATGGATTCATGACTAGTATCATTAATAACTAATCCAAATAAATTATTAAAGTGTGGGACCCATGGCTGTCCTACTTTCAATCTTGCCCTCCATTCACTCAACTTGAATGCCACCACAGCCCATTGCTAACCCTTTCCCTCTACCCCTGCCCTCTCCTTCTGCCCTCTTTTCTTCTCCTTTCCCCTTTTGTCCTCTCCTCTCTGACTACATTTTTACCCTTCTCTCTTTGCTCTCCTTCTCCTCTTTCCTCTATGTTTAAATACAAAAATCTGCTGATCATATCTGTTCAGCAACCTTTTGGGCTTCTTTTTCAACAGTCAATACTGAATATGTTTCCTTGTATGTACCTATAAGCCCCTGTGCACTATTGTCATTTTACTCTGTTGAAGTTATGTATTGTAATTATGTTGACTGCTACTAAAAAAATTTTTTTATTATTATTATTATCATCCTTTATTTATAAAGTGCCACAAGATTTCCGCAGTGCAGTACAAAATACAAACAGTAGACCATACAGGGTAAAACGGTACAGAACAATAAACGAATAATACCAAGACTCCAAAAGATCCAGACATAGTTATTACAGTGAAGTAGGAGCAGAATAATGGTTATAGAGACTAAAGGGAGAACACACAGACAGCAGACACAATGGGTTGAAGTTGAAGAAACTACCAGAAAAGCAGATATAGTGACAGCGCTGTTTGAATATGATAAGTGACTAATTCAGTGATTTCTAACTGTAGGTTGTGCATTAGTCTGCACAACCTACAGTTAGGATTGACTGGCTATAAAACTCACCCTGAAGCTAGCGAAAAGTTGGTCCAATATACAGCCCTCCCCATGCTGATGCCAGAAACCTTACATTCTTCTCAAGTCACTGTGCTTCTTCTCTTCTAATGAACCCATTCTAGAGGCCTTCTCTCTTTAGCCATGTCATGGAGAAGGATTTGGCCTTTGTGCACAAACCTCAAAGCAGTGAATAGTCCAGGCCACTGCTGTTTGTATGCAGATGGCTTAATGAGATGAGTATAAAAAAACTGTTCTTGTGGCTATATGAGGGTGTAGGGGGAATTTTGAGGGAGAGTGTGTTTGGGATGAGAATTCTTTGGGATATCAAACGCTATATGGAGGAGAAGGAGCCTCTTAGGAAGAAAAAAATTGCATTCACAAGTGCCAGGTACCCTTGTTCCAACAGTCCCTCATGTGGTGCTCAAGTGAAATTATGTGGGTAGAGGAGTGTTTTGGGAGCGATACACAGGTCTGCGAAGAAAAATTGTATCCTGATTGCAGGTGTGAAAACAGAGCTGTGTTGGGAAAGTACATCCCAGTGTGCTCCAAGGGTATCAAAATGTATGAATCAGTCGTGTCTAATTAATGATTATATTATTAACAGGTTTTTAATAAATGAATATTTTTTCTGTCTGTTCTCATGGGACTTGATATTGCACATATGCATTGTGCGTATCCTGCAGTGTGTTGTTCTGTCTGCATACAGCAAATGCGGTATAGGCAGAAAGTACTTATACCCACATTCAGTTCATTTCTTCAGATCCGCTTGTACTTGAATATAGCACAACTGTGTGCAACTTCCATCCAATTTAGCAAGCATGTGTGTGTTACATATGTCCTCTATTATGGTACTATACCATACCTAATAAAACATATGGTGCCTCCGTTGGTTGGCTGCAGGTCCCTGCCCCCTTTGAAGTAACCTGACTCTTGGTCCTTTTGTGTGGAAGGCCCCTTGACTTGCTTTGTGTGGTCACGTTTTTGTGAGTCCAGAAGGGGTGTAGTCACTATGAGGCCAGATTTAACACCAACCAATCATAAAGGATTATTTCCTGGGACCAATGGTGTAATGGTAATTTCACTTCCACTGTTTTGTTTTACTATTAGTTCTTTGCTGACTTGCATTGCCCTCTCCTCCACCTTTCTTGTTTAATAAAACCGTGACCTTTTGCCAAATTTACATTGGTGTCTGTGTGTTTTTTTATTCACTTACAGTAACAGTAAGTTTGGACATGCAAGGGAGGTTTGGGTGCAATTAAAGAGAGATATCAACACTATGCTTTTTCTTTTACATCATGTGGATGGCTAGATGTGTGTTCATCATTTACATGGGGAAGAAATGGCACCAGGATGCACTGTGGGAAGATGGCAAACCAGCAGAGGCAGAGTGATGATCTGGGCAATGTTCTGCTGGGTGTTAGGACTGTATTTTGTATGTGGTTGCAGTACCTCCATTCCACCAGAGGCGCTGCTGTTTGCCCCTGAACTTTGCACTTCTCCTGTAGGAGTTAATCTCCTTACCTGATTAGTACCAGCACCTGTCTCATATCTTCATATACCTGCCTCAATCTGTGTTCTGTGCAGTTCCTCCTTGGGTCCTGGCATTCACACTTTCAGCCTATATATATATATATATATATATATATATATATATATATATATAAGGTTGGGCTAACAGGTTTTCGCTGAATTAACTGAATTAACTGTCAGGTAGTCCACAGGCAATAACAGACATAGGTTCTCTGCACTCACCATGTACAGACTGGGGTGGAAGAGGGGGTTGCCCACATTGTATAGACAAGAAAACAGGGATACTCTGCACTCTCCAAAAACATAATTAATGCTATATCAAGTACTGTGCTATATTAAAAACTGTGAATGTTAATTTCACATATTGCAATATGTTAAGCTGACCAACTCACACCAAAGTCTTCCTTTTCTGGTCAGTCCTAACATGATTTATGTGATTGGTCGTGTGCAGAGTATCCCTGCTTGTTATATATATATATATATATATATATATATAGATATAGATATATATATATATATATATATATATATATATATAAATGCTTAGCGGCGTCTGTCTGTCTGTGTGTGTGTGGGAAAAAAAAAACAAGTTGCAGCGCCACCTGCTGGGCAGAGTTATACACTGACCTACTAAATTCTTAGTGTGTGTGGGAAAAAAAATTCAAAAAGGGCTGAAATTTGGTAGGGCTCAAACTTATTTTCGTGAGGTAATTTTACCTCATGAACACACATGTGTAGAGGCGTGCGTTAGTGTGTGTGTGTTTGTGTGTGGAAAAAACTATTTTCTCAGAAAGAGCTCATCCAATTGACCTGAAATTTGGTATACTGACATTATTTGACAAAAAAATTAGAATAGTCAAGTCAGTTAACTTCCATCATCCCCCCTTCCCCCCGTGGGAGGGGTAGTAAAGGCTAAATTTACGAGTTGAGGGGTCAAACTCATTTTCGTGAGGTAATTTTACCTCATGAACACACATTAAAAAGGGCACTTGCGACGGGAAGTAACGATCTTCCCCTGAGGAGGCCTGGGCTAGGCCCAAATGCATGACAAGAACCTTTTTAAGACCTTAAGTATCTTGATTTGACTAGAATGCATGAGTATCATGCACGGGTTAACTTGTATATATATATATATATACTAGAGATGTTTTTTGACCTCTCAGTTTTTATTGAAGATGAGGTTTTGGTTCTAAAATGTCTTCGTGTTTTGGCTTTGCTACTGGTTTTGCCCAGGTGTCCGGAAAGGGTTTGGTTTTGGAGCTGATTTTGATTAAAATTTGTTAAAAATTGGTAGAATGATATGATACTGAGCTGTTTTTGTTCCTATATTACTATTTATAGCATTAATATTTATATCCAGTCATTTCCAGTCTCTTTTCTAATGATCTCTTCATAACTGTCCAAATTTTCACAGATTTTAGGCAAAGTTTACAGCAAGCTGACTGGCTAAAATTAGTAACAAAGTAGCTGCAAAATTACATGGCAGTTTAATAATTATTTATTAACAAACAAATTGTATATTTTTGGGGGGGTCTGTGCTGCTCAGAGTGAAAGAAAGAATACCCTGCTGCTCACAACATTCTGTGTTTTGCCCACTTAATAAAGATGTCACTGCCTGCTCCTGACAAAACTTGCTTTGAGTACAAAAGAGAAGAAACTTTAGATTTGAATAAAATATATATTTTTATTTGATGGAGAGGGGGAGATCCTGCTACCCATTTTTTTGCACACTTAAAATAGAGGTATATATATTATTTATTATACAATATTATACTATATTACACAACACAGTAACCAGTACTATATCTAAAGGCTCTGACAGCCTGACACCCAATCGATCAGCAAAGTTTT
Source organism: Mixophyes fleayi (assembly GCF_038048845.1). NCBI lineage: Eukaryota > Metazoa > Chordata > Amphibia > Anura > Limnodynastidae > Mixophyes > Mixophyes fleayi. Next base: position 201,193,710 of record NC_134404.1, read on the forward strand.
CTAGCTGACTGATCGCTACAGAAATAAACTGCATTAAAAATAATCACAGCTATTGTTTTCTATGTAAAATTTCCTATTTCACCTCGTCTATTGACCTTGTCACTCTCTGCACGCTCTTTAAGGAGTACAACCTGCAAGCCACCTTCTTTCCTACTTGCTGTTCTAAAATAGCAGATGAGAATATATTTTGAAGATATCAATCCAAAATTGTCGCAAGTTTTGCATTTGTATTTTCCCAGAATTTACTTTTTGCCTCGTTTATCAGATCTATTTTTGGAGCAAAGAATCAAGGTGTATTTTGGTTCTACTTGAAAATTCACATCTCGGATCTGTCGGATTTCTCCAAATCAGAACAGCTCATCTCTAATATACATTTATTGTATTTAAACTTTTATTCCATTTATTTTTGTGACAATAGCTTTTTACCCTATGCCCCCTTTCAAGGACCTGCCATCTAAGTTGAACTGATTGATTTTTGATTTTTCAATGTACAAAAGTCAATAGCACAGTAATGTGACTAATCACCTTAAGCAAAATTCTCAATAATCTTCTTATGCCCTTGTATACAGATTTTTACTGAATTCCCTCTCAGCTCCACTCTCTCTCTCCTTCATCGTCCTCTGTTTAAAGGGAAAAAATAAAATGAGGTTGGATTGGGGCATGCAAGTGACCAAACATATCACATGCCAAATTCCTTGATTCATTTTTTTTCAATATGTTAAATTAATAGTAATGGTGCATTATAGTAGTTTAAGTATATATGTAGGGTTTGCCCAGCAAAATGTTGTGTTCACTTCATTCAATTCGATATTCAGTGAAATATGCCAGTTGAGCAGTGGTGCCCAAACTTTAGCATATAACACTGTTCACCTATTCTTTCCGGTTTTAAAAAAAATGTGTTAAGCACTTGCATTTTTCAATTGAATGTGTTACATATTTCTAATTTGGTCTAAGATCCATTGTTTATTTGTGTTTCATTTTTATCTAGAACATGTGGACTGCTGGCAGTCAGGAAAACCAGATCTAAATTAAAGCAATATTTGTTTTTTGTCCATCTGGTTTACACTCTGTGTAAGCAACAAACACACACAAACAAACTAAAATATTCATATTGATAAACTTAAATAAAAGCAAATATAAGAAAAATCACATTTACATAACTGACATCACCCAGCAAACTCTATGACAAAAACAATTACATCAGCAAGCACCTTGCTCAAACATGTCACTGAAATGAAATTATGTTCTGTAAAGTATAATATAGTATTACCTCCTATTACTGAGTTAGTATGCCATTATCACATTATGTGCAATGTTGTTGTTGACCAGTAAATGTTCTAGTTTCAAAAATATATATACTAATGATAATGTACTTATCTTAAATGATATAAACTAATTTACAAAAGCCATAGATACAAAACAAGTTTTAATAACAAAAATCTTACACCTACTCCATTGACATCACAATCTTCCTGCTTGTAAAAAATGTGCATTGATTAATACAATGGTAACATAGAAAAATAGAATTTTATCTGCACATTTTTCAGCTTTCCTATTTGCTATTGAATGAATCACCACCTTCTGTGTAGCAGTATTGTAGAATAGACTTAAGGAACTACTGCATTTATATAGATCTTCATTCAAGGAAAGCACTCATTTTTATTTTCTACATTTTTTTAGAATGTGAGTCAGTGTTTGCTTCGGGATAGGCAGTGTGGTAATTTTTGGTTTGCTGTCTACTTATTTCATTTCAGGACTATGAGGTCTATTTATGAAGTAGTGTGCCCCAACTTCTATATATAGCAGTATACAACGATATACTATACGATCAGTCACAACATTAAAACCATTAACAAGGGAAGTGAATGACATTGATTATCTCGTTAAAATAGAACCTGTCAAGGGATGGGATACATTAGGCAGCAAGTGAGCAATCACTTCTTGAAGTTGTTGTGTTGGAAGCAGGAAAAGGGCAAGCGTAAGGATCTGAGCAACTTTAACAAGGGCCAAGTTGTAATGGCTAGATGAATGGGTCAGAGCATCCCCAAAATGGCAGGTGTTGTGGGGTGTTCTCGGTATGCAGTGGTTGGTACCTACCAAAACTGGTTAAAGGAAGGACAATCGGTGAACCAGTGACAGGGTTATGGATGCCCAAGGCTCACTGATGCTCGTGGGGAGCGAAGGCTAGCCCTACTGGTAAAATCATACAGAAGAGAGACTGTAGCAAAAAATTGCTGAAAAAAATAATGATGTCTATGATAGAAAGGTGTCAAAACAAGCAGTTTATCGCAGATTGTTACATATGTGGCTGCATTGCCGCAGACCAGTCAGACGGCCCATGCTGACTCCTGTTCACATCGAAAAGGATCTCCAATGGGCATGTGAGCACCAGAACTGGACTGTTGGGCAATGGAAGAAGGTGTCCTGGTCTAATGAATCTAGTTTTCTTTCACATCATGTGAATGGCTGGGTGTGTGTGTGTCCTTTACCTGATAAAGAGATGGCACCAGGATGCACTATGGGAAGGATACAAGCCACCATAGGAAGTGTGATGCTCTGGGCAATGTTCTGCTGAGAATTCTTGGGTTCTGTCATTTATATGAATGTTACTTTGACACATATCACCTTTCTAAACATTGTTGCCATCAGGTACATTGTTCCCATCAGGGAATACTGTTGCCCCCTATTCCCTGATGGCAGGATAATGCGCCCTGCCACACTGTAAATATTGTTCAGGAACGGTTTGAGGAGCATGACAAAGAGTTCAAGGTGTTGACGGGGCCTCCAAATTCCCCAGATCTCAATTAGAGAAAGCATTTGTGGGATGTGCTGGAAAATCAGTCCGAGCCATGGAGGTGAGGTCCCACAGGACTTAATAGGTATATATTAGTCATGGCCAAAAGTTTTGAGAATGACACAAGTATTGGTTTTCATAAAGTTTGCAAGCTTTTCATAGGTGGCAAAGGCTTTTATTGACAATTGCAATACGTTTATGCAAAGAGTCAATATTTGCAGTGTTGACCCTTCTTTTTGAAGACCTCTGCAATTTACCCTGGCATGCTGTCAATCAACTTCTAGGCCACATACTGACTGATTGCCGCCCATTCTTGCCTAATAATGCTTGGAGTTTGTCAGCATTTGTGGGTTTTTGGTTGTCCACCCACCTCTTGAGGTTTGACCACAACTTCTCGATGGGATTATGGTCTGGGGAGTTTCCTGGCCATGGAACCAAAATTTTGATGTTTTGATCCCGAGCCACTTAGTTATCACTTTTGCCTTATGGGAAGTCGCTCCATCATACTGGAAAAGGTATTGTTCATCACCAAACTGTTCTTGGATGGTTGGGAGAAGTTGCTCTTGAAGGATGTTTTGGTACCATTCTTTACTCATGGCTGTATTCTTAGGCAAAATTGCGAGTGAGCCCACTCCCTTGCCTGAGAAACAACCCCACACATGAATGGCCTTACAATGCTTTACTGTTGGCATGACACAGGACTGATGGTAGTGCTCACTTTTCCTTCTCCAGATTTTTCCAGATGCCCCAAACAATCTAACTAGGGAAAATGACTCAGAGAAAATGACTTTACCCCAGTCCTCAGCAGTCCAATCCCTGTACCTTATGCAGAATATGAGTCTGTCCCTGATGTTTTTCCTGAAGAGAAGTGGCTTCTTTGCTGGCCTTCTTGACACCAGGCCATACTCCAAAAGTCTTCGCTTCACTGTGCATGCAGATGCACTCACACCTGCCTGCTGCCATTCCTGCTCTGCACTGGTGGTGCCTCTATCCCGCAGCTAAATCAGCATTAGGAGACGGTCCTGGCGCTTGCTGGACGTTCTTGGGTGCCCTGAAGCCTTCTTCACAACTATTGAACCCCTCTTCTTCAAGTTCTTGATGATCCGATAAATGGTTGATTTAGGTGCATTCTTACTAGCAGCAATATCTTTGCCTGTGAAGCCATTTTTGTGTAAAGCAATGATATCTGCAAGTGTTTCCTGGCAGATAACAATGGTTAAAAGAGGAAGACCAATGATTTTAAGCACCACCCTCCTTTTAAAGCTTCCTGTCTGTTATTTTAACTCAATCAGCATGACAGAGTGATCTCCAGCCTTGTCCTCATCAACACTATCACCTGTGTTAACAAGAAAATCACTGACCTGATGTCCACTGGTCCTTTGACAGGGCTAAAATGCAGTGGAAATGTTTTTGGGAAAACGTTTTTGAAAAACGGCGGGGGCATTACAGAGCCCAAAGAGCTTACACAAAATATTCAAAGTGACAGTCTGAGAATTGAAGGCCGTCTTCCATTCATTCCCATGCCTGATTCGGATTAGATTATACGCTAGGGTAATGCCTAGGGGATTTATAGCTTCGGGGATAACTAGAAGAGAGATGGGCTCTTTTTGAAGAACTCCAATCTGTAAGGTTAAAGGAGTAGTGTGTTCTCGGATAGATCCACCAACAATCTTTTTACCATCTATGGGAGTGATGACAATAGGTAGATCATCATCATCATCAACATTTATTTATATAGCGCCAGCAAATTATGTAGCGCTTAACAATTGGGAACAAACATTAATAAGACAATACTGGGTAATACATACAGACAGAGAGGTAAGAGAACCCTGCTCGCAAGCTTACAATATATAGGAAAACGGGAGTTTGAAACACAAGGGCATATGCAACATTATATTGCACAATGGACCAGCTAGAATGCAAAGATAAAAGTATTGAGTGGGCTGTGTGTGTTGCAATGTTGGTCATAGGGTTGTTGTCTTGCATTAGCAGTGTAGAGGATGGTAATAGGGTAATCTAGGGAAATTAAGATGGTGGTTGAGGAATGTCATAACCTTGTCTGAAGAGGTGGGTTTTCAGTGAACGCTTGAAGGTAAGAAGACTAGTGGAAAGTCTTAGTGTGCGTGGGAGGGAATTCCACAAAGTGGGTGCAGCCCGGAAAAAATCCTGTAACCGAGAATGAGAGGATGTAATGAGAGTGGAAGAGAGACGTAGATCTTGTGCAGAACGGAGGTGTCGAGTTGGGAGATAGTTTGAAACAAGTGAGAAAATGTATGTTGGTGCAATTGTGTTGATGGCCTTATATGTAAGTAGAAGTATTTTATATTAGATTTGTTGAAATACAGGCAGCCAATGTAGAGACTGACAGAGTGGCTCAACAGAGGAATAATGGTTTGTAAGGAAAATCAATCGAGCAGCTGCATGCAAAACAGATTGTAGGGGTTCAAGTCTGACTTTGGGAAGACCACTAAGGAAGGAATTGCAATAGTCGATACGGGAGATGATAAGTACATGAATTAATGTTTTTGCGGTGACTTGTGTCAGATATGTGCGTTTTCTGGAAATGTTCTTTAGGCGTATGTAACATGATTTAGATATAGAGTTGATGTGGGGAATAAACGACAGTTGTGAATCAAGGACTACACCTAGGCAACGAGCTTGCGGGGTTGGATTTATGGTCATGTTATCAACAGAAATAGAAATGTCAGGCAGGAAGCTTCTGTTTTTGGGTGGAAATATTATTAATTCAATTTTTGAAAGATTTAGTTTGAGTTGGCGAGAAGACATCCAAGATGAAATGGCAGAAAGACAGTCAGTAACGCGAGACAGCACAGATGGTGAAAGATCAGGAGAGGATAGATAGATTTGTGTATCATTCGCATAGAGATGATATTGAAATCCAAAGGAGTTTATTTGTTTTCCAAGAGAAGTGGTGTAGATAGAGAATAGAAGAGAATCTAGGACTGAGCCTTGTGGTACTCTAACTGATAAAGGAAGCGGAGCAGAGGTGGATGCAGAGAAATTAACACTGAAAGAGCTTTTAGATAGGTAGGATGAGAACCTAGATAGGACATTGCCTTCAAGACCTAGGGATTGCAGCGTTTGTATGAGGAGAGAGTGGTCAACAGTGTCAAATGCAGCAGAGAGATCCAGGAGAATTAGAAGAGAGTAATGGCCTTCAGTTTTTGCTGTGATCAAATCATTGACAGCCTTGGTCAGCGCAGTCTCTGTTGAGTGTTGAGAGCGAAAGCCTGACTGAATAGGATCGAATAGGTTGTTTGTTGTAAGAAAGTGTGTGAGGCGAGTGGAGGCAATTCTCTCAAGAATCTTGGAGGGGCATGGGAGCTGGGAGATGGGGCGGTAATTTACGAGAGAGTTAGGGTCAGAATTCTGTTTTTTAAAATGGGAGTAACCACTGCATGCTTGAATAGCGATGGAAAAATACCAGTAGAAAGAGATAGATTACAGATTTTAGTTAGAGGGGGAATGAGCACACGAGACAGGGACATACCAATTTGTGAGGGAATGGGATCAAGAGGACAGGAGGTAGAGTAGGAAGATGAGAAGAGAGTAGAAACTTCCTCTTCATTTGTGGGATCAAATGAAGATAGAGTGTCAGAGGGTGCTACAAAGGAATTGAGCTGATTGCTTGTCAAGGGAGATGATATCATTTCAAGACTGATCTTATCAATTTTGTCCTTGAAATAGGAAGCCAGATCCTGTGCACTGATGGTAGTTGGAGGATTTGGGGCAGGAGGATTAAGAAGAGATTTAAATGTGTTAAAGAGGCGTTTGGGGTTAGAAGCCTGAGCATAGATGAGAGATTGGAAGTAGGTTTGTTTAGCAGTGTCCAGAGCATTTCTATAGGAGTGGTAGATATCAGTATATGTGATGAAATCATTAGAGGTACAAGATATAAGCCAGTGACGTTCTGCTTTATAAGAAAGTTTTTGTAGAGTTTGTGTTACTGTAGTGTGCCATGGTTGGCAACGAATTGTACTCGAAGTATGTAGTGTCGCTGATCCAGGGCAGTTGCTAGGGTTTGATACCCCATCAGGGGAGGAGAATATAGAAATTGGGGAGAGAAGGTGTTGAAAAGAGGTGGAAAACTGTTGAAAATCAATAGAGTTGAAATTCCTGCGGTTGTGAGGAGGCTTGGAAGAGTTTGACACTAGGGAGAGTAAAGAACTGGGTGTGAGCGAGTAGCTAATAAGGTGATGATCCGAGAGGGGGAAAGGAGTGTTAAGGAAATGAGAAACTGAGCATAGTCTAGAGAAAACAAGATCAAGATAGTGGCCATCCTGATGAGTAGCTGATTCACAGTAGAATAAAAAAGAAAAGCAGTACTACTTCCAACGAAGGCACATTAAAGACGTAAATATTTAGTCCAATACTGGGAAATTATTCCATATCATTGAGGGGATTTTTGAAGATGGTTAATACATAAACATGACTCATAAAACCAAAATTTTTATTGATATGCATTAAAAATGAATTTAATAATTAAAAAGCGAAAATATTAAAATGTTGGAGTCTGGGACAGGTAAATGAGATGGGAGTACACATGAGAGTGTAGTGGTGGTAGAATCACCTATTTTTATGTATCTCCCTATCCACGATAATCACAGTGAGAATTAAACATGATCACAAACTGCACAGGTCATCTGAATGAATAAATCTTTATATTGTGTTAGTAACACAGATATCTAATGATGTATATAATTAATACAGATGAAGTTCCTGAATGTAAGTTCTGTTTCTATGTCCTTAAATGATGGTAAATATCTGTTCAATATTGTAAAGATCAACAGAGTATTCGTGATACCAGTTTATTTCTGAAATCAGCTTATTTGTTATTATTATTATTTTTTATTTGTAAGAAATTATACAAAGATCGTGTGGATGGTAAGTATGTTAGCTTATAATGATGTTTCTCATAGTGATCAGAGAGAAATGTATGCGTGACCGCGCATACACATGTCCAGGGACACGATCGCGATCAAGGTAAGTATATCAGTTTCACAGATCCTCAATGAACAGTAGAAAAAAGTATATATCTATATCTGTATATTTTCAGGTGTGATCTGGGTTTAGTAATTATCAACCCCACATATGCTAAATATTCCTTCTATTCTCACTTGAAAAGTGGCTGCATATAATTTTCCGGCTAGCTGGTCACCCTTTGTAAACTGTGTTATATAGGGTTATTATTCACTGACCAGCTATGACAAAATGGATGCTTAGGAAAAATATATATATCTCAAATTACTTTGTGTATATTCACATTATTTCATTGAGGGGCTATGATTAAAGAGTATTGAGCATATACATTTAGCATTCACCCCAGAGAACTGCTTGGTTCTATAAATAGCAGCTTTAGTAGTATTGTTGAGAACAAAATAAAGTTGTGTTCTAATGTTTCAAATAGCTACATTTATAACAATCTAGGATTCTGCTCACATGAGAGGGCTGTGTTGATGTGCATAGCTCAAGTCTAATTAATAAGAGCATTAACATACAAAAAAAAGGTATTTTTCAACTTCTGTTTTTATATTGTATCAATCTGTGGCAAGCTAGGGTTAATGCCATGTAAATTGCTAATGTTCTTTTCACATCATTTCATAGTTAAAGTATATTAAGCATATGCATATGACATTCGCCCGACAGATAAATAGCAGTTTCAATATTGTTGTTAAAAACAGAATGAAGTTTGTATCTAATATATTAGTACCATAACAAATAGCTGCATTTGTGATAATCTAATCTGAAGTTCAGCTCCTGTAAAAGGGCTGTGCTGGTGAACTGCAGCTCTGGTCTAATTACTGGAAACATTCACGAATACAAAGACTGAGTTTATCAGCTCCTATTGTTATATTATGTTAATTACTTATATCTGTGATAATCTAGGATTAATGCCATGTAGAAAAACCTAATCCTTTTAAACAGAATTCCTATTATTGATCAGAAAGGGCTGTAATAGCCAGCTACACTTTGAACTCCCTGAACACACAGACTCCTTCTAAAAACTACACATACACCTGACGTACGTTTCGCTATTAGCTTCTACTAGGAGGCAACCCGTATGTAATTCGGGTTGGGTATTTAAACTAATATCCAGCAATGAGCTCTATATAATTTGATTGAAAAAATTTTCAACCTATCAATTAAGATTTTTTAATGTGTTTACTATAAGGTCACAGGAACAAATATATAAAAGACTGTTTTTTAATAATTAATTATTCAAATTTTTTTGGGAGAGAGACCAAACTTATAAACTTCTAGATAAAGAGAATATATAAAGTATACATAATATGTAAGGTACATTTAGAATATGTATATTGTTGATTATCTATAAATATCTACATAATGCTATCCCGGGATTGTCATCTGTACCTAGAAGTTATTGTTTAAATCACTATAAAATACATCTAATGACATACCAGGATAAATTCACCATATTAATTTTGATTTAATCCGCTGTGAAGATCATTTATTTATATGTTAAAAAAGGGAATTTGGAGATTGTTATTTTTGGTCCTTCAAGATAATACACATTATTTTCTTGAATTTCAATAGTAGTATATGTGTGTTGATCGGTGACTGAGGATAAAAATAAAAATAAATAAAAATAAAAAATAAAAATATTAATAAATAAAATAATAAATAAAATGAAAGTAAAAAATATTAAATAAATAATAATAAATAATTAAAATAAAAATAATGAATATAAATAATAATAAAAATAAAAATAATGATAATAATAAATATAAATAATAATAAAAATAATAATAATAAATGTAAATAAAAATAAAAATAAAAATAATAAAAAATAAAATAAAATAAACATAAAATAAATATAAAGATATACCTAGATCACCCATGAAAAAATATGAGAAGGGTATATATAAGGGTTTTCCAATACAAATTGGAAATTATGATGTATATATATATATATATATATATATATATATATATATAGTGTTATTATGTGCAAATAGTGTTTATCCAATATTATAAATCACTAAGAAATTCCAAAGGTGAATGAAATTAAATGGTAAATAATAATTGTAAATAAAACAAAACAGTACAGATCGGAAAAATATCTCTATGTGTTTATGTGTGCTAGTGCTTTTTAATTGATGTACAGAGTTGTAATAAGTGGTATAAGGGAGAAAATAAAATAACTCCATAGGACAAAAAAGTGAAAAAATATGTGAAATAAAAACGTGATGGCAGATTATGAATACAAAAGTGAGGGTGAAAACAAGGGAATGTGTCGTATAAATGTTAAGAGGGACAAAAAATGTTTGACCCAAAAGTGACCATGAAGTGAATACGAGATCCACATATTATTGGATCATGAGCCATAAAGGGAGCTAATTGAGCAGTGAAATGTAATTATTCAAATAAAATATAAACCAATTTAAAGATATATGAACATATCACATAAAATATCTACCAGAGATCTTGTGAAAGATACTTAACCATTACAGATAATTATTTTTTTGCATAACCCAAAACTGGAAGAAAATTCTTCCAAAAGGTGAATTTATTGGATTATAAAAAGGCTGTGAAATTAATATTTTTATTTAGGCCAGAAGGGTGTATAGTATTTAACAGAAAAATATATTTGCTTTCGTTTTTCAGCATTTCTTGAATAAGGTTACCTCCTCGATTCCCTAAGTTTATTCTCATGATGCCAAAGACATTTGTCCCTATAGGGTTGGCATCATGTGTTTTTCAAAAAATGTCTTGCAATAGAGGTCAAGGTTTTAAGGTTTTCTTTATCTGTCTTTGCCCTTTTAATGGTGCCTATATGTTCTAAAATTCTCTTTTTTAGGGGTCTAGTTGTCATACCCACATATCTTTTATCACATGGGCATGTGAGACAATAGATGATTTGAGTGGTGTTACATGTAATGTAATCTTTAATTTCATGTTTGTATCCATATCTATCCACAAAGTCAGTAGTTTTCTTCACATAGGTGCAGCACTTACAGCATCCACATTTATATGATCCTTGTTTTTTAAAGGGATTTCTCAATTTTGAGGTTAGATGGCTATGAACTAGCATATCTCTTAGATTTCTTGCTCTTCTGCAGCTCATTGTAATATGGTCCCCTAGGGTGTCTTTCAGGTCATTGTCTGATTGTAGAATATGATAGTTATTCTGCAAGATGTTGCGAATTTGGTGCCATTGTCTACAATATGTCCCCACAAACCTGATTTCTTTATTCTCTTTTTCTTTTTTGTCTTTCCGTGAAAAGAGGAGGGTATGTCTATTTTTATATTTGAGAAACAAACTATAGAAAACCTTATGTGTCTAAGGGGCACTCAAAGGATAATTAGATTGTTAAAATTATATAAAGACTTTATTGATATACATTACCATGGTTACTTTGAATGCTCAATGCTGACAGTGAATTAAGTAACATTTTGATTAGTCCAGAGGTAAGTATATACTGATTCGAAAAACAAGAACTAGAAAGAGGGGGGAATGAAATAATTCTGTTAATGAGAAGTTTGAATACATGAATCAGTCCCCATTATATGACAATAAGTGCTATTTTATAGCCATTTATACATCATCCAGGTTGTTCTTAAGGGAGAAAATTGTAAGGGGTATAATTCATAGGTGAAACGTCCCGGTTATGGATAATCATAAATATGATTCCCAACTTAACTGATCCGGCATCGATTATTGGATGGCAGGGAGGTCTATTATGGCCAATATAATATAACACAGACATGAACACATTGTCACGGGCACTAGGAGTCTTGCCCAGGAATTCACCAGATGACTGGGCTTACCAGAGTAGTGAAGCTCACACAACGGTCCTCTGGTAGCGGGGTGACTAGCGGAACAAATATCACAGCAGATGGAGAGAGAATGCCAATAAATAATAGGAAAGTCAGTGACTTGCAGCAATCTTTGGTCAAAGAATCAGCGACTAGCTGATAAAATGGAAAGGCAGATTTGAACACGGAGATCAGGATGGACGTGAGTAGATGCAGGGAGGTAGCAGGGAAGTCAGTGGTCTGCGTACAGCAAGTTGTACCACTGCTTATGGTGAAGAGACTTGTCCAGGTGCAGGTAGGTAGCGAGGAAGTCAGTGGTCTGCGTATAGCAAGTTGTACCACTGCTTATGGTGAGAAGACTTGTCCAGTGCAGGTAGGTAGCGAGGAAGTCAGTGGTCTGCGTATAGCAAGTTGTACCACTGCTTATGGTGAGAAGACTTGTCCAGGTGCAGGTAGGTAGCGGGGAAGTCAGTGGTCTGCGTATAGCAAGTTGTACCACTGCTTAATAGGTGAGGATGTGTACAAGTGTTGATGAGTGGAAGCATACAAAGATAATAGGATGCAGACACTGAGATCACAGAGGAACTTGATCCCAATAGGTATGCAGCGTATCCGACAAAGTCTATATAACGGTATGTGTGGCGCTGCTTGGTAGAGACTTGCTCAGCATAGATATGCAGGCCGATAATGGATAGTCAACCACAGTTATGCATATAACGACTGAGGAGAACGGTTAATTCCAAACAGGTATGCAGTGTAACAATAACAGTCTATAGGATACCGCTGCTGAGAGTGGAAACTTGTCCTAGCGGATATGCAGAGTAAATGTAGAAAGTCAATAACAGATAAGCATACCGCTATTCAGTAGAACAGTCTGTCCACAGGGAGATGCAGAGACGCTGGACGGCAGAGACGAGTGTAGGAACCACAGGTGAGTAGATCCGGTGTCACTCACCGGACCGTGAGTGCCTCTTCCCGGACATTTAGGAACTGTGGCCGTCCTCCATCCTGAGGGACTGCGCATGCGCAGCCCTTTTCATACCTCCAGTGTATGTTCCTTTAACTAAATTGGCAGATCAGGCAACCTCCCTATATTAAGCACCTGTGGTCAACACCACGTTGCCTGATCTTGGAGTCTCATTCCCCATGAGTCTCTGAAGGTGTTCCTGTGTTTCCTCGTTTATTCAGCCCAGCTGATTCCTGTGGTTTCCAAACCACTTCTACCTCTGTGGTTTCCAAACCACTTCTACTACTGTGGTTCCCATACCACAGCTACCCTTCTGTGTATCATCGTGACTGTGAGCTGATTCCTATCCGCTGCCTCCGTGCACTACAGTCTTCTAACCACTTCAACTCTACCATGTATTATTGGGACTGTTAGCTGATGCCTATCCGCTGCCTCCGTGCACTACAGTCTTTTATTCACATCCACTCACCTGTTCATGATTGTGACTGCTAGCTGATTCCTATCCGCTGCCTCCGTGCACTACAGTCTTCAACCTGCAACTCGTCTGTGTTTCATCATCGTGACTGCTAGCTGATTCCTATCCGCTGCCTCCGTGCACTACAGTCTTCAACCTGCAACTCGTCTGTGTTTTATCATCGTGACTGTTAGCTGATTCCTATCCGCTGCCTCCGTGCACTACAGTCTTCAACCTGCAACCCGTCTGTGTTTCATCGTGACTGTTTGGCTGATTCCTATCCGCTGCCTCTGTGCGCTTCAGTCTTCAGTCCTTGTCAACTCTCCCGTGTTTCCTTGAGTCTGCTGCCACTATTGCTACCCGCTACTCTCCGTGATCAACAGTTCCAGTTCAACTCTGCTCTCCCGTGTCCCATCGTTACTGCACCTGCTGGTTGCTATTGGCTACCTCCGTGTTCCCGCAGAGACCCGCTGCTGCTATTCCTCAGCGCTACTCATCCATCTACTGCTGATCCGCTCTCCACGTTTTCCTGTGTTCCCTGCTGGTCTACCTACCTGTGCGCTGCACCTACTAGACCACCGCTTCACCCATCCAGGGACTTTGCATCCTGCCGGCCTCCCGCCGTTCAGGTATCTCTGCACTCCTGTCTGACTGCCTTCTCCTGAACCACGGTATGCATACTTCTCATTGACTGTGCTGTGTATTGCATACCTTGCTGGACTGTGTTGGTTCTCCTCTGGAGTTTGCTATCCGCTGAGTCTATTGCCATCATTGACTGTGTTATCTCGTGCTGGATTACTTCAAGAGACTTTCTATATTGGCAGTGTTGTTCAGTCATATATACATTTATATTGTGCATATTACTGTGGATCAAAGTCAAGGTGCCCGTGTATATCTTGTGTTGCAGTCTCTCCCCGTGCATCTCCTCACATATATATTCAGTGGTACAACTTGCTAGTGGCAGACCACTGACCCCTGTTTCCAGTTTCACCTGTTCCAGTATCCTCTCACATAGCAGTGGTACAACTTGCTAACGCAGACCACTGACTCCCCGGATACCTCCACTTGGATTCCATTCCTTCACTCAGACAGCGGTACAACTTGCTATCCGCAGACCGCTGACTCTCATCACCTCCTCGTTTCTGTTGGACATTCCTCCTCACTATAGCAGTGGTACAACTTGCTACCGCAGACCACTGACTACCTTCACGTGTCCTTTGTCCATACAGTTCCTCGTGTATTACTACCTCCATATTGCCAGTGCTGCTAGTCATAGACTTTCCTGAGCATCTCATCATCTGCTATTTCCTGTTCCGTGATCACCATGCTACCAGAGTACCATATTACCACCTATACTGCTCTGGTAAGCCTATCACCTGGTGATCCCTGGGTAAAGACTCCTAGTGCCCGTGACATCCGGTAATCAGAGTCCAGCTGAGGACACAAGCAGGAAACAGGAGACTGTAGCAGGTATGGAAACCAGCAATGAGTAGCACAGGGAATCCACAGGAACTGAAGACACTAGTAGTACACAGGAGATAGTAGCGGGTATGGAAACCAGCGATGAGTAGATCAGGAATCAGCAGGAAACTGAAGACACTAGTAGAACACAGGAAACACCTTCAGAGACTCACAGGGAATGAGACTCCAAGATCCGGCAATGAGGTAATGCACACAGGTGCCTTAAATAGGGAGTTGCCTGATCAACCAATTTGGATTAAAAGCAACAGTCACAAGAGTTCTTGGGAGCTGCGCATGCGCAGACCATCAGGATGGCGGACGGCCGCGGTTCAGGATAGGTGCCGGCAGGAAGGCTAGTGAGCCACGCACCAGCGCAGAGGCACTCACGGTCCGGTGAGCGGCACACATACAGGCGGAAATATATTTAAAGATGTTTTTAAGGATCTTCATTGGAATAATGACCCCCCAATGTTTAGGGATATAAATTTATCTACAATGCAATAAAAATAAATAATAAGATGTGTGATCATTCAAATATCATAGGTGCATATGAAATGTCAAAGGCAATATGATGAGATACTCTAGGTCTCAATAAAGTGAGATGAACGATGAAAAATAAAGTAAAATAAAAGAAATAACACAGAAAAATGTGGGCTGGGGCTAAGTAAACATTAGGACAGTAAAGGGCCTAATTCAATGGTCCTGAAGTGAAGGGATTGGTGATACAATGTGCTAACTACTATTATCCAATTCCTTTATGAATTAAGGATGGCTTACAAAAATACTGAAAAATTATTATGGTCATTAAGACCCTTTGGAACAAGACTATTCATCAAGAAGATTTTTTCTCGCTTCCCTCTTGAGAAGCTCCAAATTAAGATCACCTCCTCGTAGACCCATATGGATCCGTTCCATGGCAAATGCCTGGAGTCCCATAGGTTTGCCCCCATGGCATTTGATAAAATGTCTTGCTACAGTAGTGATTTGTTTGTGATTGTGCATACCCCATTTTTATATTTAGCTATTTTATATGCTTTTTTTTATGAGTGTTTGGCTGTAACCTCTCTCTTTTAATCACATCTTCCCATTTTTTAATTTCTTCAATAGCATGAATTTCTGCTTTTGTAAGATTATTACCTTTATATTTCGTATGGGGAGTGAATTTCATTAAGGCATCAATTTCTTCAGAAACCAATTTTATGAAAACCTGTATTTGGGGACAAAGGTTGAAGTCTGGAAAGAATTCCGATTTTTTCCTACATAGAGGTCTCTGTATTGATATAGCAGTTTCAGTAGGGTTATGTATCGATTCAATCTCCAGTTCCATTAAATCTTGAAGAGCAATCAGTTCTTCTTCGGTGTTCAAAGTACTGGTATTTTCGGAAGATGTGACATTATTCTCAAAAGATGCACCCTCATTTGTACTCCCATCTCATTTACCTGTCGAAGAATCCAACATTTTAATATTTCGCTTTTTAATTATTAAATTAATTTTTAATGCATGTCAATAAAAAATTTGGTTTTATGAGTTATGTTTATGTATTATCCATCTTCAAAAATCCCCTCAATGATATGGAATAATTTCCCAGTATTGGACTAAATATTTACGTCTTTAGTGTGCCTTCGTTGGAAGTAGTACTGCTTTTCTTTTTTATTCTACTGTGATATATTACTACTAGAAGTAGCACCTAATCGCAACGACCTCAATTTTTGCACTGCCCTTGTGTGTAAAATATTATAAGAGAAAAAGAGAAAAAAAAATTCTTGTGCGGGGGATATTCTCTAATGAGTAGCTGATTCAATCTACTGGGAGAGGTCAAGTGAGGATGTTAGAGAGAGTAGTTTGGAAGCAGCATTGGAACTTGGATTAGAAATAGGGATGTTGAAATCACCCATGATGATGATGAGGATGTCAGTAGATAAGAAGTGAGGGAGCCATGCAGAGAATTGTTCAAGAAATTGTTGGTGTGGACCAGGGGGGCGATAGATGACAGCAACACTCATAGAAAATGGGTTAAAAATCATAACGGCATGTACTTCAAAAGATGTGAACGTGAGTGATGGGACATTTGGTAGAACTGTGAACGTGCACTGTGGGGAGAGAAGTAGTCCAACCCCACCGCCTTGTCTGCCTTCAGGTCTGGGGGTGTGGGTGAAATGGAGACCACCATGTGAAAGGGCTTTAGGTGTGGCAGTGTCTGATTGCGTGAGCCATGTTTCTGTTATTGCCAGAAGGTTGAGGTTGTTTGAGAGGAAGAGATCATGAATGGAGGTAAGTTTGTTACAAACAAAACGTGCATTCCAAAGGGCACATATAAAGGACTTTGGAAGAGAGGGGAAACAGGTGATGCGTTTGAGGTTTGCTGGATTTCTGTAGTATTCAGATATATGCGTGTGGGAGAATTGAGGGGGACCTGGATTAGGTCATATATCACCAGCTAATAGAAGCAGGGAGGAAGAAAGGTAGGAAAGATGATTGTAAGATGTGTGGTTTTTTAGTTTCTGGTGGCAGGGTGCAGCTGTTAAAGTTATTGAATTTAAATAGGAAAACAGTTCATGAGTGTTCACGAGAGGTGAGTGAAGTAATGAAGGGGCAATGTGGACAGAGGTGTGTGTTGCAGGATGGGTGAGGGATGATATATTCCTAAAGATAATGCCATGAAAAGAGAGAAAGAAAAATATTTTGGCAAGCATTGGGAATTATGAGTCAAATAGCAAAAATGAGGGAATTAAGGAATTACCTAATTGCAATGTCCGGTGTACTCAGATAAGTAGTGCAGAGCTAGGCTACAGCAAATGTAGTTTATCCATGGATGTCTGGATAGTATAGAGTAATGATGTGGGAGCCATGTGGGGGAATGGGTGGAAGTGTTGAATGGAGAGTAATAAAGAGCAGGTGATTGAATAGCTGAGTTTTTGCAGAGTCAGGAGAGAGGAGAGTGGTTCAAAATCAGTATCATTTCTTCCTACTTGTGATGGCAGACAAATTATTAAGTAGAACTGAAAGCACAGTGATGAGATAGGGGACTGAAATAACTGTAGCATGGGTAGGGAGTGGTTGAGCAAGTAGTACAGCAGGCTGATTAAACATAGTGGATTTTGCAGTGATAACAAACTAACAGATAAAACAAACTTTCATGAGATGAGAAGAAAATAAGATCAGAGTCCAAAACAGTCCTCATGGCGCATGGAGCTTGTAGCCAGGGTGAGTTGAAGACATCAGAGGTAGAACATGGAGTTTCAAGTAAATACTGATTGTAGTCCTTGTGTAGCTGAGTTAATAGGCAGAATGTTCTTTTAATGTTTCCTTCTATGTAACTCCGGTATAACTCCGAATTATGCTATTTAAATTTGTTACACTTGTAACAGACACACTTAGAACTAGACACACACTAACTATGCAGGCATCACTGGCTATGCAGCCATTCTACAATGAATATATCTGGTTAACAGACACATGTAATCAGTATTCTTCAATCAAGCCCTCAATAAACTCCCCCAACCAACACTAGCCATAAAAGGTTTAAATAAACAAACAGTGAAAGGACAACTTGCAATAGGGCTGGAGTAATTACCATTAGAAATAAAATTGCGCTTTCTTAATTTCAGATCAGCAAGATTTCAGATCCAGCAAGATAGTTGGTAAGGAGAGGCTAGCTACAGTGTGCGCAAAAATAAAATTTCCAGCTTCGACCGAATCGATAAGGGCTGGAAGCTGAGCATTACCTTTAGAGTGCCAGAGGGTCACATCTATAGAAAAACTAGTGTCTGATGGAGATGAAGCAAAGGTGCCCTACCTAACCTCTCTGGAAGCCAGTTAGGCTTTATCGTTTCCCATTGTTTTGGAAAATTGCCAAGGATATGGCCTTACTCCCCACAATACAGGTATAAATTATTTTTGAAGCGTCTCTTTCTTCTGGAGAGAGACAGGAGCGACCCAGTTGAATTGGTTCTTCAGCGGGAAGCATGAGAATTTGGAAACAAAGAGTCAAACGAGTGGCAGACCGATGGAATGTTCACCTTCCAGATTTTGCTCCTGGAAGCGAATATTGATTTGGTTGTATAGCAAAATGAGGTCATCCTGGGAAGCAGGCAACTTCCGTGCAGCTAGCACATCCTTAATTAGTTCGGAGAGACCTTGCCAAAATGGCGGCATATTGACCCAGGGGACGAGATCCTTGGCGAATGCATAATATATCAAAGGCTGCACTGAACAAACAACTTGGTTCATCAATCATTTTTCTAAATTTGCCAAGAATGTGCAGCTATTATGCAAAATAGGATTGTTACACTCCCATAGCGGAGAGGCCCAAGTCAAGGCATGACCTGACAAGAGAGAGGTGATATATGCCACTTCAGTCTTTTCAGTAGGAAAATTCCCCAGTTGCTGCTCAAACTGTATGGCACATTGGTTTAAGATCCCTCCGACAAGCCTTAAGATCTCCATCAAATTTTGGGGGATTCAGTATTTGAAGTTGACTTAGAAAAGTAGAAGAAGTTATCGGATTCTGGGTTGGAGGAGCAGGAGCAGCAGATTGAGATGCCAACATATTCTGGAGCATGTCTAGTCGGGTAGAGAGACCCTGAAAAAAATTTAAATGCTGGGTTTGGTTCATTTCTTGTTCTTCCACGCATCCGGTGAGATGTTCCAGGTGATCTTGCGGAGAGGGATTACCATCCATACTTTTTGGGTCAGAGCAAACTGTTATGTCACAGGAGTAACTAATCAGTCAGGATTTGCACAGGCTTACTCTAGGGTGCGGAGTCTAATGAACAGCCGGGTCCCCACCAAGAACCCGCCGAAAGGTGGTATGGGCTTTGCTGCCAGAGGTTCACAGGTTGCGGTCCCTATAAGCGTGAGTTGTGAGAAATGGAGAGGCTGCAGAAGGATGTAACCAGTAGTTGAGAAACAAGCGCAACAGTAGATGCGGCTCAGGGAAGGAATCCAAACATGGTAAGTATAGCCCCCAGCCCAGCCTGCCCGTGCTGCAGACCATGACCAAAATTTGTGACAATTTGAACAGTTGTGAAGGGATCATTGGAAAATAGACTAAAATTAATGGAAAGAATGCTAATGCTATAAATAACAATATAGAAGCAAAAACCGCTCGAAATGGCATTGTTTTACCTATTTTTCACAATTTTTAATTAAATCCAGATCCAAAACCAAAACCAAAACCTTTCGCAATATTTTGGCAAAGCCTGTCACAAAATCACAACACGAACAAAATTTAGAACCAAAACCACATCCAAAACTAAAACATGGGAGTCAACACACATCCATAACAAATTACAACACAGCCTTTTTCACCAGATATACATTTTTTTCTTCCAATTGATTAACTAGTGTAGATAATATTAAAGGTTTTTAGCAACATTGGTTGAATGGCATCAAACTATTGTGTACCAGGAGAATGAGGATATATCATATGCAGGAGACTCAATAAGATTCTATTATGAGCTTGCCGTTGTCTGAACACATAGACAGGGAGAGAGAATAAATTCTTAAAAAAAACAATAAGAGTCTATGTAAATTAACATCATGTGTGATGTTGGAATTTTGTAGAATTTCATTTCTAACATGTTTATAGTTTCATTTATTTATCTTAAAGTCTGGGTATTTATCGGGCTAAGTTCTCTTTTGTGTTCAATCAACAAATCTTCTATTCCAGTAATATCAATTATAGTTAACGCTGAGTCATTTTGTGTCCAACTAGATAAAATGCCATTAGTTTCACAAAGTGGACTTTGAAAAAAAATCTAAAAGCTGCCAACTTGAGCAGCTTGTTAACATCACCATACATTATTGAAAAGAACTGCTGAAAATCTGTTTATTTAAATGCACATGTCTAAAAGCCTTCTAATTTCAGGGTGTGGAGCTATTTGTTATTAATACCAATGTTGAAACATTTCTTTTAATTGAATGTTCTAAGAAACAGTGTTAATATATTATTGGCATTCCAATTTTTTTTTAAAGAGCCAAACATTGCATAACATTTGGGCAAAGCAATTCTACTGTAAAGTATATGGATATTAGAAGTCACCAAAGAGTTCTGTGACCATATAAAAGCACAAGGCTATGGAGCTTTTAAGCAAGTCATGGAAATCCAAGGTGATATCTATAATTACAGTTGGGTATTATTTATAATACTGGCATCACTAGTATTTCTGCAAAGGGCCCAAGTAGAAACATAGGGGTTGGAGCATGAGCCCCCTTAAACACCCAGGTCTCAGTTGAAAGTGCAACTATTATAACCCCTATTGCCATGACAATGCTCAGTAAGTCAATTGAATTGCATATTATTTCTCACTGATGAATTATGGGCTATGCACTCTGAAACTGTCTTAAGTTTTGAGGTATGTATATGTACAAATTGAGTGGAAAAATCCAAGGTATCTTTTTGTAATAGTTTGTCTTTTTTTTTCCTTATTAATCCCATCATACATTCATTACTAGCCCACAGTTTATCATTTTGCTATGTGCTAATTCCACCAAAAGGCCTTTTCAGTTTCTCAGGGTTCTTTTTTTTTCCGGGGGTGGTTGTTACATAGTAAAGTAAAATAGACAAATTTAAAAAAAAGCAACTGATCTGACTTTCCCTTAACTCTGTTTTTGACGCCTGTTTGCTCAAACTACATCAAGGCTGGAAAATGTCCTTCCTTGGTTACTAACAACCTTCACAATCCCACATCTTCATAATACATTTATGTCTCAATTATTTTCAACTGAAATTAGAATACACAAAATTACAGCCTCAAAGTCTCTTGGCTACTTCTGTGAGCGGACACCAGGGGCTGGTTTGGCACCTGTGGACTACCTGGAGTTGGGTTATTGGGCTACCTGCAATTTCTTTTCTTTAAAATGTTCCTCATAGGCTGCTGAACTCGTCCCCCAGGCTAAAATTTGCCAGCCAGCACCTAGCAAACATCCATGTTCTCAAAATTCAACTTACTCATCAATCAATTAGCAGTATTCTACACATTCCTCATCTTGTAGTCAGCACACTTGCTCTGTCCTATATCTCTTGGGCTCTCAAAATCAGTAGTGTCACTGTTTTTCTTATCTCTCTGCTGGAGAGTTTCTTAGTCTTACACCCATTTCTCTAAATGAGAAAACCCAAACTTGATTATATTGATCTCTTAACCCCACCCATATTGAGTGTCATACACTCTCACAATACATATGGGTGTGATCGAACCATCGCAAATCAACAATTAACAGATGCTGCCAAATACTTTTGTCCATATAGTGTGTATATATATATATATATATATATATATATATATATTGTGGCAAGAGCCCGCTACTGCAGAAGCACACGCGTACAACTTCTTCCTTTTTATGGTTCTTTATTGTCAGGATGGTAATAATGTTTTGACACCCATATACTTGCACAGCAATTATGGAGACCCTCAACGCTTACTATACATAGTCCAGCTCTCTGTCCAGATCAGCCAGCTAGCCCAGCGTTGATCTCACTGAACATCGAAACAAGCAGGGTTTTATACCTGACACTCCTTCCACAGGCCTAGCTTGATGGACAGGTGACACACCAACCTTCTCTTTAAAAGGAAACGCCCATCCCTGGCTCTGTTTTGACTATCAGACCCACCCTGTCTGTTTGCTGAGAGGAAGCAGCTTTTAAATCATGTAAGTAAACCAATTTTAAACTACACATATGTTTTTACCTGGTTTAATCTCCACCTAGGTACATAACTGTGCCAATGTTCTATTCTACTTCCCTGCTTTCTCTGCATATTGCCAGCTAAATGCCTCCTTTTGTTACAATATATATATATATATATATAGCATCTGTTAATTGTTGATTTGCGGTGGTTTGATCAGACCCATTGCCAGATGTATATAAGATCAAGCACCTAGCCATGTAGTCTCCTTTTGCAAATATTTGTGATACAAAATGAGTCATTCTGAATAACTCAGTAACTTTAAATATGGTACTGTAATACAATGCAACCTATGCAATAAGATGGTTAGTTAAATTTCATCCCTGATGGATATTCCTTGGTCAACTGTAAGCGATATTATTAAAAAGTGGAAGCGTTTAGAAACAACAGCAACTCAAGCCACGAAGTGGAAGACCATGTAAAATCACAGAGTGGGGTCAAAAGTCGCCAACGCTCTTCTGATTCCATAGCTCAAGAGTTCCAAACTTCCACTGGCATTAATGTAAGCACAAAAACTGTGTGGAGGGAGCTTAATGGAATGGCTTTCCATGGCCGAGCAGCTGCATGCAAGCTTTACATTACCAAGACCAATGCCAAGTGTAGGATGGAGCAGTGCATCGACACTGGACTGTGGAGCAGTGGAAACTTGTTCTTTTGGAGTGGCAAATCCTGCTTCCCAGTTTGGCAATCAGATGGGCGAGTCTGGGTTTGGTGGATACCGGGAGAACGTTACCTGATTGACTGCATTATGCCAACTCTGAAGTTTTGTGGAGGATGGATAATGGTATGGGGCTGTTTTTCAGGGTTTGGGCTAGGCCCCTTATCTCCAGTGAAGAGCAATCTTAATGTTTCAGCATACCAAGTCATTTTGGACAATACTATACTTCCAACTTTGTGGCAACAGTTTGGGGAAGGTCATTTTCTATTTCAATATAACTGTGTCCCATTGCACAAAGCAAGGACTAGAAAGAAGTGGTTTGATGAGTTCATTGTGGAATAACTTGACTGGCCCGCACAGAGCCCTGACCTCAACCCCATCGAACACCTTTGGAATGAACTGGAACAGAGGTTTCGATCCAGACCAGTGCCTGAGCTCATAAATGCTCTACAGACTGAATGGGTACAAATTCCCACAGAAACACTCCAGCATCTTGTGGAAAGCCTTCCAAGAAGAGTGGAAGCTGTCATCGCTGCAAGAGGGGGACCAATTCAATATTTTAATATATGTATTTGAATACAATGTCATTACATTCCCTACTGGTGTAATGCTCAAGCATCAGAATACTTTTGTCCATATAAATAAATATATCTATATATCTATATCTATCTATCTATCTATCTATCTATCTATAGATATATATTTATATATATATTATTTTCTTAGTTAAACCCAAAGTGTAAAAGAATTACTTGGAATTGATCTTGGAAATTATTTGCATCTAGCGTAGCATCTCTGCTGACGCTAGTTTCTTGGCCCGCCAATGCATATGCTATCCCTGTAAAGCCAAGAACATTTGTATACCAATTGTAACTTGTCGCAATAGTACATTTTAACTGCCTTTTCCACTTCTGCAAATCATAATTGACTCATTTTGTATTTTATTTGCTGGCTGTGTTCATGAGAATCAACATTTCACACTAGATCCTTTTAACACCTGCCATCCCTCCCCACCTCTGCCTTCCACTTATGTTCTTCCGATACACTGGTTCATCAGGAAGTACGCCATGATTGGTTGGTGCATGATGCGATGATCACATAATTTTTACTGCATCAGAGTATTAGGGGCAAGGGGCTGCAGCTACCTGTACTGCTCTACCCTATTGTTGCCAACATCAGATATAACTGTGTGTTCCAAGTCAATATCATTCCTTCACAACCTGCACCTGTGCACACATGATAGATAACCCAATGGTTGACCATCTATCAAGGCCTTAGATAGATATTTTAATGCCCAGGGCAAGAGAGAACAAGGCCATTCTACTTCCCAGACCCCATCAATTCTCCACAATGTTACTTCTTATTGATCAAGTTATTTAATAGCACTATTATGTTTTTTATTATGATATTCATGTATCACAAAGAAAATCCACTTTCTCCTTATCTCTCCAACCTCAAGACCATGTGGTGATGTACTATGGCACCACATGCATACTTGGGGGGGCTAACCCTAGAGCCAATAGTTTGTAGTCATGGTACCCCCCTGCCTTGCGTCCTGGGTAGTCATACCACTCTTGTTATGGTCCTGCCTTTTAGAACAGCAAGGAAAACAATTACCGTTCATCCTTGGTTCAGACAAGAGTCTAGAAAGATGTCATTTTTATTGTTCAAAACACCTCAATATATATTACCTTGAGAGTGGTAGGGTAGACATATGAAACAAAAATTAACTGAAGGTTAAGGAGAACAACAATCAATGCACCTAATCAATAATTGAACGGAGCGCTTGGTATCCACGTCAGTCAGAGTGAGAGTACAAGTCACTTCCCACGGGATCAGAGTTCACAGATATGTTTTGGTTACTTAGTTACTTAGGATTTAGTTATTGGACATTCCCATAGTGTAAAGCAGATTGTAGCTCTGCTGTGCTGTGGAAATACAAGTTCCAGCATGATTAAGGGAACCTGGTAACTCTTTGTATGAATTGGTACCCCATAGCACTCCATGCATAGCTGGGGGCATACTTGACTACTCTCATGGAATTTCCAGGAGGCTCCCAAATTTTGGAGAGTTTTCCTGGACTCCTGGAAAAGTAGGCAGCCTTCCAGGTCTTGGTGGAGGCAGGACTTAATGACACAAGCCCATCTTTAAACTCCATTCCCACTATGCAATGTTGTGAATTTTAACATTTCATAGCAGGGGGCAGGGTCATTGCATCACCATGCCCCCCCCTCGGGGATCTCTCGGAGGGGAGGTTTTAATTGTAGTTAAGTAAACCCGGGGGTCTTAAAAATAGGGTTTCAGTAGAACATAAAATGTTCATTGGGCATAATTCTCTTTTTCAAAATCCCAGTGGATAAGAGCAAGCTAACACTAAAAGCATTTATACAAATTAGATGATTTGCATATATAAAACGATATATTTGAGGCAAACATATAAAAGTAATATTGCTAATGTAAATAAGCATATATACAGGTAGGTAGGTTACTCAGAGCATATGTTAATTATATATATTCATAATGAAAATTGTGGTGCAACATTCTGCCAAGCTCACCAATTTTCACAGCATTTTTCAGTTTATAGCATATATCAAAAAAAAAAATATGAGTGCAATTCTTTACTTGCTCGGAACCTTTATTTACTTAGCCAAGTTATATTTTCAGATAGGATATGTTGTTTATATTGGTTTTACATACATTATAGTATAAATGAGTTGTTAATACATAACTACTTGTATGTCCCTGTTTTATGTATGTACTGTACAGCACTGCGGAGCACTATGGCGCCTTACAAATTTACGTTAATAATGAATGAGCTTCCCTCCTCACATTCACTTTCTGTATTTAACAATCATGCGGGGCATAACGGTGCAAATAATAAATACGTATACAGCCGAATTTCATGTGCTAAGCCTCATGCTGTGTCCCTCAGGTCTAGTAAAAACCATTTAAAGCTCAGATTTTTTTTTTGCAAAGGATTTATTGTTAAAAATAATGAGAGCCTATTGTATAATAAACATGCATAATAAGTCATTTTTTCCATATAAAATATATTAAGCATCATTTTTGAAGTAGGATCTCAGATGTTTCATAACCGATCCTTAGGAAGAAACAGTGGCAAAAATCAAAGCCTTGTGTGAAATCAAAACAAAAACAAACAGATCAGCATTTTTGAACATTTTTAAACACAGTTTTCTGGGTTGTGAGAGAAGGAAAATAATCTGCAATTCCAGGCATCCAAAGAACAAGTGCTCTTAGAGACCATGGGCTCTATTATTAGGAACTTGGCACATAATGAATAAAACGAGAAGAGAAGAAAACATTGGTGAATCAAACCCTTGATTTGAACTGCATCATTAGCCACTGTATGCTGTGCTATGTAAACCACAGTTACATAATGCTATATACAGTAAGTGCTAGGCTTCCACTACTATGTGACATTGTCAGTTTGTACAATATATGTTTTTTGTTTGCTATTGGAGTTCTTGGGAGTTTTAGCAGCTAAAGATATTTTAGAATTTGAGGTAAAGTTGTAATCATGTATCTGTAGTCTATATATGTGTGAATGGTATTGCAGAAGATTACATATATTTTTGGTTTTGTGTGTATTTTAAGTGAAATATCTTCAGATAAGCGATACATTTTGAAATCATTTAACAAAAGAATGACATCCATTACAATGCTAATTAATTTCTTTCCCTTTTCACAGATGTTTGTTGTCTATAAATACTTATTCCAAGCAGGGCTGTATCTACTAAACTGCAGACTGAAGAGTTCCTAACCTCTGTTACCTTACCCTTATAACACGTTTAACCAAAACCAAACTTAACCCTAATAAATAATGACACGGACAACTGGTAAGTTTAACTAAGTTGCGATTTATTAGATTATAATTTGCTTAATTTTAATCAGTGGTGGAGAAGGCAAGGATGGTGAGGCGCCCCAACATATGTCAAACTTACCAAACAGTGTATGGCCATCTGGCTCTAACCACTGGTCCCAGGACAACTCCTTTACTATTGGCCGTTGCTAAATCTGATGTCAGGTTGCATGCCCCCCTCTGGGCTCACAATATCCTGCCCGTACAGAGCAGGCCAAGGAGTTCTGTTTAAAGAACCAAGAGCCAAGGTGCTACGAAGAGGGTAGCGCCCTTCGGCCAATCAGCGGTAGCACCGTGTGACCGGTTGTCGACTCACCAAACTTGTCTTCCTGCCACAAATAAACAGCAAAAATATAGGGAGGGTGCGGTGGGATTTCCAGCTGGATAAGAAGGAAGGAACATGCCTGGACCCGGCTCATATCCTCTCCAGGGAGTAATAACCCACCCCCATCCCATTGGCTGGAAACTGGAGAGGGGTTAACCCTTAAGCTGCAGGTACCATTTGTTGTCCCTATCATCTGAGTTTAGGGACGTTTCGCCTTATGGCTGCACTTGTCATAAACTGCAGACTGAAGAGTTCCTAACCTCTGTTACCTTACCCTTATAACACGTTTAACCAAAACCAAACTTAACCCTAATAAATAATGACACGGACAACTGTTAAGTTTAACTAATTTAAGTTGCGATTTATTAGACTATAATTTGCTTAATTTTAATCGGTGGTGGAGAAGGCAAGGATGGTGAGGCGCCACAACCTATGTCAAACTTAACAAACAGTGTATGGCCATCTGGCTCTAACCACTGGTCCCAGGACAACTCCTTTACTATTGGCCAGTGCTAAATCTGGCATCAGGTTGCATGCCCCCCTCTGGGCTCACAATATCCTGCCCGTACAGAGCAGGCCAATGAGTTCTGTTTAAAGAACCAAGAGCCATGGTGCTTCGAAGAGGGTAGCGCCCTTCGGCCAATCAGCGGTAGCACTGTGTGACCGGTTGTCGACTCACCAAACTTGTCTTCCCGCCAAAGCTGAAGGCCTCTCAGGCCTACAGCCCGCCACCCATTGCCTACTCTCCCCTCCTAGCCCTCAGAATAACTGTCTGATAACTGACCCAAACCTTCGCTTAGATTATACTTCGCTTACTGTGAGGTGTACCTAGACTGCTCGATATCAATGGACTTGATCGGCTGTGACTTAGGGATGTTTAAGGCTAGTTCCACCTAACAACCTTATTACTCCACCTACATTTTGATTAAATTTCAACTTATTACTCTACCTACATTTTGATTAAATTTATTGTTGATACGTCTCTTACTAGGGGAATCCATAGGGCATCCCCATGCTAATCTGCATATGATTTTTACCAACAACGTCTCTCTTATGCTATAATTAAATCGAGGGACTCACCTAGGCCAAATCATTACCACCACATGTATTCCTAACATGTCCGGGGCACTACCTTTGCAATTTCCCTGTACAGCAGGGGAATAAGGGCTGACCATTGCCTACCTCGTCTACCTATCCATCGAATATGAATCCGCTTGTGGTCGATAATAACAGAATTTCTCGCCCAGTGGACGTAGTAATGACCAACCACCATCTCTGGATCCTTTTGACAAATTACCTGTGGTTAGAACTGAATACCCTCATGTCAAGCCGCGCCTATGCTGACCGACTGCAACCTTTACCTCAATGTACCCCTAACCTGCTCAGGGGATTATACCATCAATAGGGTAAAGCAAGTGAAGAAAAAAGCTGGAGGGAAGGGAGGGGGGGTCAGTAGCCCCAATGAAGGCGAAAACCCAAAACCCCGGCGGCTCACCACTAATCAGGCCTTAGTCCCGTGAGAAAAGATGGGAAAGATCCTTCATGCCCCCACATAACGTGATGGGCGGTCAAGCCTAGTACTACCGACAGGGAGAAAGTGGTGAGAAGGGGGGGTGGATATAAGGAAGAAGGGAAAGGGCATGATTAGGATAAGACAACATATCACGTACAACATACTTTACCCATCCTTACCCCTATAAAATTGTAACCATCTTTAGTTTGATGGCCCCCGAGGACTAAGTGCGTATTTGGGGACTAGTGTTGATAATGCAGACTCACGCCTGAGCCGCAGCAGTAGCTGCTCCCCATTCTGAACGAATGGGTTCAACATCCATGGCGACAATTGTTAGCCTCGTGGAACCAGAGGTCTACGGCCGTGTATATCCTTTATCGGCGTCAGATTTCCATCGTCCCAGGGACTTAATATCGTCGATGGGAGCACTTGACTGTGCTGCGGCACTAGCCGCCTCACTCCTGAACAAGTGGGTGGCAAAAACTCATTATTGCCAACTCTTCTTGCCTAAGTAGGGATGTGTTGGGGTGACCATGTAGTGTAATCCTACTTGATGGAGATGGAATCGCAATCCAATCCCCCTAATTTAAAATGTTGCTTCCTGAATGGAGATAGCGATGAATGGTCCACCTGCCGCGGTGCCTGTTTCTATGTAGGCCAAAGCCATATAAAATTTGTCAGGCCACTGCGTTTGGACAAACCAACAAGCTGATATATCGTTATTCATAAAAAGAGATGTAATTGACATAATGTTGCTCACGACCTTCCCCGATATCCCGATTGTGTGGGTGGGCCTAATGAGGATTTCAGTTACTTAGGCAAGGCGGACGTGCCTGAACTGGCCTCAACATGCTAAGCATTCCTTGAGGACTGACTGAAGATGTGGAACTGCCTTATGTGAACCTCGTGTTGTGAAGAAATGTATTTGTGGCAATCATACTCCCCGGGCATGCATCGCTGATCCCCTGTCTCTGGGGTGCGTTTGGTTCTGATTGTCGCCCCCAAATGCTGTTGCCGTGTACACTCTAACCGGTGCGCTGAGTGAAAGTCCCTCACACTGTAGCATCTGTAGTATCAGCCTCTCCAGAGATGTTGTCCTGTTGATTTCCAGCCGGTTAAGAAGGAAAGAACATGCCTGGACCCGGCTCATATCCTCTCCAGGGAGTAAACATCCCCCCCCATCCCATTGGCTGGAAACGGGAGAGGGGTTAACCCTTAAGCTGCAGGTACCATTTGTTGGCCCTATCATCTGAGTTTAGGGACGTTTCGCTTATGGCACCACTTGTCATTTCTGTTGGTCTGGGCGTTTTTAAATAATAACACCCTATAGAGCAGTGATAAATCAATGGCCCCACCTCAATTTGGCCTCACACAAGTATCTGTATTGTATACATGTAAAAATATATCAAATTGTTAAAATAACATGAGTGCCATATCTAGGTCCAGAATGATTTTGTTTTGCATACTTATTATCTTATATTATAACTTTTTATCTATTATATTTGAAGCCCTTTTATGCTTCAGGTATGCTCCTTAGACATTCTTAAAAATCAGGTACAAGTGTGGAACCCCCATAGTATTTTTGAATATAGAAAAAAAGGCAGACTGGATATGACCTTAAAACCAATCAGATCTTAAGTAAGGCCTCCTCCTCTGATTTTCACTGCATTGATCACATATGAGTATATCATTGATTTTACAACTATTGCTAATAAAATTATTACAGCAGTGAAGGGGCGGGGCTACACAATATTAAGCAGGTGGTTTTAATTAGAGATGCTCAATGACCCCTGTGTTTTGGTTTTGGATCTGGATTACCATCGTGTTTTGGTTTTGGATTTGGTTTTGGATCTGGATTACCGTCGTGTTTTGGTTTTGGTTTTGCCAAACCGCCCTTGCGTGTTTTGGTTTTGGTTTTGTTTGGTTTTCTTTTGCTATTTTTGAAAAAATACAATTTTTTTGGTCTAAAATAACCTAATTTAGGGCTCCACCAGTTTCTTGGATAAGTGAGGTAATTCTAAAGCTAATAAATTCTGAAAAAACAGTTTAATCCCTGGTAAGCCGTCCATAATTCTAACACTTGCCTGCAAATTATACAGAGAAACCTGGTTGTCTTCCCCCTCCATCTTTGATTATTGGCAATGTAGCCATCGTCTTTGGGTGTATATTACACCCTCCACTTGTAGTTGAATAAAAAAAAGTAGCCTGCATAGACTGTAGAATTAGAAAGTAAAAATAAATGGACCAAGGTAGTTTGGTGGCTATCTATGCCCCCCCCCCCCTGCCCTCCACTTGTAGTTGAATAGAAAAAAAAGCAGCCTGCATAGACTGTAGAATTAGAAAGTAAAAATAAATGGACCAAGGTAGTTTGGTGGCTATCTATGCCCCCCGCTCTCCACTTGTAGTTGAATAGAAAAAAGCAGCCTGCATAGACTGTAGAATTAGAAAGTAAAAATAAATGGACCAAGGTAGTTTGGTATCTGTCTGCATCAGACCCCCTCTCCGCTAGGAGTAAAATAGAAAACTATTCAACCGTTATAGAGTCTAGAATATAAATAGAAATTGAGAAAGGCAATTTTGTATCTGTCTGCACCATAATCATCAACATCATCATTAGTGCCCTCGTCGCCTACACAAATCTCCCCCTCATCCTCTTCTATTTCCAAAGTGGCATCCTCAATTTGTGTATCACCGACTACACTCGGACTGTTCAGGCACACATCAGCAGAACTGCTGAAAGGGTCCCTCTTTATGGGTACACTAACAGAATGCTCACGATTAGACATCCCACTGTTGGATGGACTCTCCACAGGGATTGGTGTCATTTGTGATTCAGAGCAAACATTATCCTGTAATACCTTACTGTTATCTTGCAGCTCGGCTTTGACGCGTAATAAAGGTGAAGGCCTCGTTCTCTCTTTGCCACTGCATGTGTAGAAGGCATGTTGGCAATTTTTTTTTATCGGCACTTAACTTTTCCTCAGTTACACTTCTTTTTCGTTTCAACATGGTAAAAAAAAATTTGGTGTGTGTTTTTTTGACTGGTTTCAAAAGGCTATGTAGTTTGACATCGCCTTTCCCAGATGACGTACTGGGAACACTACCATCAGGACTGGTGACAGAACCTGTTTGCTCATTCTGCTCATATGTGGACTACTTTGAATCCATTCTGAGCCCAAAGCACTTGTAGTGCTACAAATTGTTTTAGATACTGCTGACAAATATGACTTTTGACAGCCAGAAAAATTAATGCAAAAGAATGGGGGACACCCCAAAAGAACTTAGGAGTGCTAAATATTATTTTTTTAGACTGCTGACAAACAGGACTTTTGACAGCCAGAAATAGTAATGCAAAAGAATGGGGGACACCCCAAAAGCACTTGTAGTGCCAGAAACTGCACAAAAAACCGTCCTCTATCCTTCTCTTTCTGCTGTAACAACTGGTATAAAGATGACAATGGTATTGCATACAAACAATAATGTGTCCAAATACTGATCTGTCCCTGCGCTGATCTAGCCAGTGTGACCAAACCCTGCTCTCTCCCTCTGTCAAATGGCGATGGATTGCTGTGGAGGCTGGTATTTATGCTTTTCAAATCTCGCGAGAACCGAGCTCAGAAATACGAATACGTCACAATGACGTTTTGCCTCTATTTCGAATCCGAATGGGTGGGAGAGTACCGAGTGTGCTCGGCTCGTTACTCGGATAGGCTAAATTTGGATGAATTCGGATCTCGGGGAACCGAGACCGCCCATCTCTAGTTTTAATGACAAAACATTAACAAAAATGTTTAAAATACATTTCTTAATATCAACTGTATATAAAATATATTTTTACTGTTGCTCTTTCAAATACATATTCTAGCATGCATATACGACCGTTAGCACTATCACTCAGCATTTTCACCAGAACTGTAGCTGGTGCAAGTCATATGACTAAAAATCACATACCTTATAGATGCCTAAAACTTGAATTGGATGCTGCTGCGTGCACTTGAGCTTGGCACACACTTACTGTACATTAACTACATACATACACCCAGTCCCCTCCCCGTTCCGCCCCTGAAATCGTATGCTATAGTAAGGGTCTTTTGCGCTTGAAGGTAAATTGGATGTTGCTGCATTCTCTGGTGTATGCTCTGATTCTGTGCATGTGCAGTGCAATTTTGCGCAAAATACGGCAAGTATCGACATTTGATACTCTTTAAAGAATCTGGCCCTATATGTTTAAATATTATCGTATAGTATTATTATTAATATTATTATTATTATCTTTGACTTATAAGGCGCCACAAAGGGTCCGCAGCGCCGTACATTACATATACAGAAAACAGAACCAAGACACAACATGATACACAAATATATACAAACACAGGTGACAGGGTAAAGCAAATCAGATTATATCTGACAGATAGTGAAAGGCATAGTAGAAATCAGCAAGAAGAAGGCCAAAGATTAATAAAACTGGGAAAACAGGGCTAGCGAAGCAGGCCAAGAGGTACAGAGGGTGAAAGAACAGTAGAAGGAGCACACAAGGAAAGAGATCCCTGCTCATGACAGCTTACATCCTAAAAGGAAGGGTGAGACACAAATAGGGTGGTACCAACTGGGGGAGAGAGCCAGGACAAGAAAGTTAGGAGGACTAATAGACTATAATAAAGAAATGAGTCTTAAGGGCACGCTTGAAGCCTTTGAGAGTAGATGCTGACCTGATGGAACGTGGAAGATCGTTCCACAGCAGGGGAGCAGCCCGGGCAAAGTCCTGAAGACGACAGTGAGAGGAGGTGATCAGTGAAGTAGTGAGGCGGCGGTCAGAGGCAGAGCAGAGGGGGCGGGTAGGAGTGTAGGTAGAGATGAGATTGGAGATGTAGGGAGGGGAAGATTGACTAAGAGCTTTAAAGGTGAGGGTGAGGAATTTAAATTTAATTCTGTATGGTATGGGGAGCCAATGAAGTGACTGTTGGAGGGAGACCGCAGAGATAGAGCGGTGGGAGAGAAAAATGAGGCAGGCAGCAGCATTGAGGATAGACTTAAGAGTATCAAGGCGAGAATCAGGTAGGCCAGAGAGAAGAAGGTTACAGTAGTCAAGGCGAGAGATAATAAGCGAGTGAACAAAGGTTTTCGTGGCTTCCGTGGTGAGAAAGGGACGTATCTTAGATATATTCCGAAGGTGGAAGTAATAGGATTTAGAGAGGGACAGAATGTGAGGCTTAAATGGGAGGAATCAAGGATGACCCCAAGGCATCGGACTTGGGGGACAGAAACGAGTCCTGGCAGGGGGGAAGACTATAAGCTCGGTCTTGGAAATATTGAGTTCAAGGAAGCATTGGGACATCCAAGATGAGATGGCTGAGAGACAGGAGGAGACACGAGACAGAAGGGAAGGGGAGAGGTCAGGGGATGAAAGATAGATTTGGGTATCATCAGCATAGAGATGGTACTGGAGGCCAAAGGAGTGGATGAGGACACCAAGGGAGGAGGTGTAGAGGGAGAAAAGCAGGGGGCCAAGAACGGAGCTTTGAGGAATGTCAACGGGTAGGGGAAGAGGGGGTGATGTAGAATCATGAGTAGAGACTGAGAAGGAGCGGTTGGTAAGGTAAGAGGAAAATTAGGAGAGGACAATGTTACATAGGCCTAAAGATTTGAGAGTATGCAGAAGGAGTGCGTGGTCAACGGTATCGAAGGCAGCAGAGAGGTCAAGAAGGATAAGAAGGGAGTAGTGTCTATTGGATTTAGTGAGGAGAAGGTCGTTAGTGACCTTAGTGAGGGCAGTTTCAGTGGAGTGGAGGGGGCGAAAACCAGATTGAAGCGGGTCAAGTAGTGAGTGAGAGGAAAGAAAGGAGGTGAGACGGTTGTAGACAACCCGTTCAAGGAGTTTGGAGGCAAAAGGAAGAAGCGATAGATCACCCACTCTTCCCCTACCCGTTGGCGTTCCTCAAGGCTCCGTTCTTGGCCCCTTGCTTTTCTCCCTCTACACCTCTACACCTCCTCCCTTGGTGTCCTCATCCACTCCTTTGGCCTCCAGTACCACCACTATGCTGATGATACCCAAATCTATCTTTCATCCCCTGACCTTCTCCCCATCTTTTTTCTTTTTATTTGAACCACAGGGAGATTGTCTGTGTGTGTGGGAAAAAATGTACCAAAGAGTGTGTACAGCTAAGAAAAAGAACAGGTATAAGCAAAGGCAGACCTAGCAAGCTGTGGGCCCCGATGCAAAGAAGCAGGGAGGAGGGAGTTGAGGCCCACAGCTCACTAGTTTTCTGTGCAGTGGGCCCCATTACCTCCATGGGACCTGGTGCATCGCACCTGCTGCATTAATGGTAGTTCCGCCACTGGATATAAGGGTCTTTGGGATATAAATGAAGAGAGATGGGTGGGAGCCACTTATAAGGCCCATTTCAGGTTTTCTAACCAGCTAGCAAGTGCTTGTAATCAAGAATTGCACCTGCAAGGTGCTGACAAAAAGATGCTAGGCAGCTTCCTCTGTCTCTCATACCTGGGGAGAAGGCTGGTTGTTTCCTGTGAGCTCTTTTCAAGAGGGAAGTCTCAATGTCTCTTTTAGTGTGGAAGAAATATCTCTGGAGCAAGTCATAGAAAATCTCAGATTTGAGAGATGAGAAAAAGTAGTTGCTGAAATAATATTTGTATTTATACAAGTGAAACATTTAAAATAGCAGTGGTGTATAGAGCACACGGGGAGAGAAATAAACAAGCTACAACGGCGGTTCCCAAACTGTGCACCGCGGCACCCCCTGTCACTGGGGTGCCGCGGGCCAGCCATAAAAAAAAAGAAAGAGCACATAAACTTACCAATCCGCCGGGCCCTGGGACCCAGCAGCCCCCTCTCTCCTGCAGCTGTCACTGAATATCGACGTCAGTGACAGCTGCAGGAGAGAGGAGGCTGCTGGGTCCCGGCTCCTGGCGGATTGGTAAGTTTATGTGCTCTTTCTTTTTTTTTATGGCTGGGAGAAGCGGAGGAGGACAGTGGGAAGTGGAGGAGGACAGCGGGAAGCGGAGGAGGACAGAGGGAAGCGGAGGAGGACAGAGGGAAGCGGAGGAGGACAGTGGTAAGCGGAGGAGGGCAGCGGAGGAGGACAGCGGGCAACGGAGGAGGACAGCGGGCAGAGGAGGAGGACAGAAGGCAGGGGAGGAGGACAGCGGGAAGCGGAGGAGGACAGCGGGCAGCGGAGGAGGACAGAGGGCAGCGGAGGTGGACAGCGGGAAGCGGAGGAGGACAGCGGGCAGCGGAGGAGGACAGAGGGCAGCGGAGGAGGACAGCGGGAAGCAGAGGAGGACAGTGGGCAGCAGAGGAGGACAGAGGGCAGCGGAGGAGGACAGAGGGCAGCAGAGGAGGACAGAGGGCTGCAGAGGGGGGCAGCGTGACAGAGGGCTGCAGAGGGGGCAGAGTGCCTGGAAGCAAAGGGGGCAGTGTGACAGAGGGCAGAGGAGGGGGACAGAGGGCAGAGGAGGGGTACAGCATGACAGAGGGCAGAGGAGGGGGACAGCATGACAGAGGAGGGGGACAGCGTGACAGAGGGCAGAGGAGGGGGACATCGTGACAGAGGGCTGTGAGAGGTGACAGAGGGCAGAGGGGGCAGCGTGACTGGATGCAGAGGGGGAAGTGTGACAGAGGGCAGAGGAGGGGGACAGTGTGACAGAAGAGGGGGACAGAGGGCAGATGAGGGGTACAGCGTGACAGAGGGCATAGGAGGAGGACAGAGGGCAGAGGAGGAGGACAGCGTGACAGAGGAGGGGGACAGAGTGACAGAGGGCAGTGAGAGGGGACAGCGTGAAAGATAGCAGAGGGGGCAGCGTCAGAGGGGGCAGCGTGACTGGATGCAGAGGGGGCAGTGTGTCTGGATGTAGAGGGGCATTTTTGCATACAACTAAATAAGTATTTCTGTCCTGACCTAAATACTTATTAAATTTTTTTGTCCCAACTACTTCTAAAACAGGACTGCTCAGTATTTATTTTGGAGGGGTGCCTTGAAAAAATTTGGAGACTCTAAGGGTGCCGTGAACTGCAAAAGTTTGGGAACCACTGAGCTACAAGATAGTTTCAATGCAAAAATTAAAAAAGTTCTGGTAACCGCAAAGACAATGAACCAATATAGAGAGAAACTGGATCATGACCTACAGCAACTTCAAGGTAAGATATGGAAACTTAAAGCAAATTTATTGCCCTTGCAAGAATCTAACTCTGAACTCAGTGAGAAAAGTCGGATGCTGCAAATGGAAAAACAGTTGCTTGAGGAGACTGTATGAAGTTGGAGGCCCCAAACACTGCAGCACACTAAAGAGATTGGAAAGTTGAAAACTGATATTGCAAAGGAAATGTTGTTGAACCTGTTGACTGGGTGCCCACTTTTAAAAAGACAATATTGCCTCAGAACAGTTAAAAGACCCTACTCTGGTAAACGCTAGAAAGATTGTAAAAGTAGTTATTAAAAACCCAATAGGGCCTGACAGTAGATTATTGTACAATACATGGCAATAAGTCAAGATTTGTTATATCAAATGTACCTAAAGTGTATAGAAGTATGGAGTTAAACCTGGCTCATGGATACATGGCAGCTGATTACCAACTAGCAAGTGCTGGTAATCAGGAGTTGCACCTGCAAGGTGCTGACAAAAAGCTGCTAGGCAGCTTAATCTGTTTCTCAGACCTGGGGAGGAGGCTGGGTGAGAGACTCTGCAAATGGTGACCAATTAGCTCTGTATTTTGAATGTGTGTAAGACACAAGGCCCTTCAAAGGAGAGAGGGCATTCCTGTGTGTTTGGTTAGTGCCAAACAGGCAAGGTATTTACAGTATGTTGAAGTTTTCTTTATTCTTTTCTGATTAATAAAACTGGCTAAGGCCAGATGTACCAAAATCTTTGACTTGTCTGACTTCTCATTACACTTTAGTAAAAACTCTTATCAACCCCCTTATTAGTAAGAGATATATCTATTTAAGTTCACGCTTGACAAATATTAATCTTGAAACAAACAAAGGATTTTGTCCAATATCTACTATTGAGTGAATATTTAAATTTAAAAAACATTAAATCATGAAATCATTGAACATTTTAAAGACATGTTAAATGTTTTACTAGGAAAACTGATTTTTACTGATACAATTAATAAACTGTAGAGTTTTGCAACCGTAGTCTCCTAAAACAAATAAATTAAATCAGTGGTCATTGTAATAATTGGTGAAATGTGGTAAATTGGGCTACATATCAAATAACTGCTGATTATTTTACCTTTCCATCTGATTTTAAATATACATTTTCTTAGGTTGTTTTAATGAATGCGAGACTCCACTGTTTGTTTATCCATTCATACAGTAAAGTAGAGAACCATGCTATACAAGCTTTTACATGTTGGTAAAGTACTGCATTTTACAATTTTAAATATTACACATGTCCACATTCTTTCATGTCTAGGACGCATTTATATTAAGCAGTGTCTTTCAGTTTTTGTGAAGGTTTAACACCAAATGAGGACTGCGGTTATAATTCATCTTAGAATAGAACTATCAAAGGCAAAGGCATGTCAAGGCTACCACTTTTACTTATATATAAATACAAAATAGTTGTTTTGCAAGAACGGATATTAAACAAGCTAAAGGAGGAAGGACACAGTAGTCATGGCCTGAATTAAGTCATTTATAGTCTTTGGAATATGAAATTCTAGAACCAGTAAGCACAGAATACAACCTCTACACTCATGGGCAAATGTTTTCAGAACGACAAAAGTATTGGTTTTCACAAAGTTTGCTGCTTCAGTGTTTATAGACCTTTTTGTCAGATGTTGCTATGGTATACTGAAGTAAAATTACAAGCATTTCATAAGTGTCAAAGGCTTTTATTGACAATTACATTAAGATTATGCAGAGAGTCAAAATTTGCAGTGTTGACCCTTCTTTTTGAAGACCTCTGCAATTCTCCCTGGCATGCTGTCAATCAACTTCTTGGCCACATACTGACTGATGGCCGCCCATTCTTGCCTAGAGTTGTCAGAAATTATGGGTTTTTGTTTGTCCACCCACCTCTTGAGGATTGACCACAAGTTCTCAATGGAGTTAATGTCTGGGGAGTTTCCTGGCCATGGACCCAAAATTTCGATGTTTTGATCCCAGATTCACTTAGTTATCACTTTTGCCTTATGGCGAGGTGCTCCATCATGCTGGAAAAGACATTGTTCGCCGCCAAACTGTTTTTGGATGGTTGGGAGAAGTTGCTCTTGGAGGATGTTTTGGTACCATTCTTTATTCATGGCTGTGTTCTTTGGCAAAATTGCAAGTGAGACCACTCCCTTGGCTTAGAAGCAATCCCACACATAAATGTTCTCAGGATGCTTTACTGTTGACATGACACAGGACTGATGGTAGCGTTCAACTTTCCTTCTCAGGACAGTTTTTCCAGATACCTCATAAAATCTGAAAGGGGATTCATCAGAAAAAATTACTTTACCGCAGTCCTCGGCAGTCCAATCCCTGTACCGTTTGCAGAATATCAGTCTATCCCTGATGTTTTTCCTGGAGAGAAGTGGCTTCTTTGCTGGCCTTCTTGACACCAGGCCATCTTCCAAAATTCTTCGCCTCACTGTCCGTGTCGATGCACTCACACCTGTCTGCTGCCATTCCTGAGCAAGCTCTGCTCTGGTGGTGCCCTTATCCTACAGCTGAATCAACTTTAGGAGACAGTACTGGCACTTGCTGGACATTCTTGGGCGCCCTGAAGCCTTCTTCACAACTATTGAACCTCTCTCCTTGAAGTTTTTGATGATCGATAAATGGTTGATTTAGGTGCAATCTTACTAGCAGCAAAATCTTTGCATGTGAAGCCCTTTTTGTGTAAAACAATGATGACTGCATGTTTTTCCTTGAAGGTAACCATGGTTAACAGCGGAAGAACAATGATTTCAAGCACCACCCTACTTTTAAAGCTTCCAGTCTGTTATTCTAACTCAATCAGCATGATAGAGTAATCTTCAGCCTTGTCCTCGTCAACACTCTCACCTGTGTTAAGAAGATAATAAATGACCTGATGTCAGCTGCTCCTTTTGTGGCAGGGCTGAAATGCAGTGGAAATGTTGTTTTTGGGATAAAGTTCATTGTCATGGCAAAGAGGGACTGTGAGATTAATTGCAATTCATCTGATCACTCTTCATGACATTCTGGAGTATATGCAAATTGCCCTCATAAAAACTGAGGCAGCAGACTTTGTGAAAAATAATATTTGTGTAATTCTCAAACCTTTTGGTCATGACTGTACATATGGGAGCACAAAATAAATCAAAGGTAGGTTCAGACACATTTAAATTCCAGTAGTAATTCTGATAGACCCATGTAACACATTACAGTGGAAACACTGTCATATTTTTATTTCAGTATGTCATGTGAAATCAGTTTACTAATATTGACGTTTAGAAGTAGTTTTATTTTTTGTACATATCTTTTGATACCATATAAAAAGCTAAAACGTTAATCAAATACTATAAACTGTAGCTTTCAACACTTGATATTTTCATCTCAATGTGTCAAGGCTCGATATGCACAAAGTATATCAAGCATATACCTTACACACCTTAAACTGTGCATCATGAATGCAGAATCACTGGTTTTGCTAACACGTGAACTTGTTTTATTTCTACCAGAAATACATTATTTTCAGTGAGGGAGAAATATTGCTATAAAAAGCATATTATTTTACATGGTATATGTTGGCAAAGATTTTTATCTCAGGGGCAAAATAATAACATCAATAGAACACATACAGCGCATATAATATAACATGTAAAGTATAGCTAAACCCATCTTGTATCTGGGCAAAAAATACTTCCTTTAAATAATACCAAATTTAGCTACTGGCAGTGTCTGCAAGCAAGGATTATATTCCTTAATAAGATAAGAGTATAGCACTTTCCGGCCACTTTCTCGTGAATGCCATAAAGTTTAATGTTCGGGTTATGTAGTGGAAAATATTTTAGGAGAAAAATTTTCCATTTCATACTGCATATTTTCCTGTTGTAGAAATGTGAACCACCTGTAGCAGAGCCCAGGGGAACGGCAGAAGCAGTACAGATTGCCCATTAACATCTTGGACCCCTCCTGTTTGCTCTGAAGCCCAAACATTTTTCAGCAAACATTTCATGATCTCCTACACTAATTATTTGGAATTCATTTGTAATAAATGCCTTATGTTTCCCTTCCTGAAGCACGCACATTTAAATACTTATACTGTTTGTGTGGTAATTACTATAAACAAGCGCCACTATACGATTGCAAAAGAGGAAAGATAAATGTTTGAGTGTTGTTTATTTTACAACAAATAACAACGTGAATGAGTTCTAAGTTTATTTCCGTCAATATAATTTTCCATTAATTGCAGAGCAGCTATTACAGTTTTCTTTGCTATTTAAATGGAAAAAAAAAACATTTAAGAAGTGAAATGAGAAAATATTATTTTTCATTATCTTACAAATAACATTTATAATTATATTAATATGCACATTTTTATTAAAATATCCAAAAATGGGATGAAAGTATTGCCAGAATACCAAATCTTGCGTTATAACTGTTAAAACCAGCCTTAACCAAGAGGAAGTCGGATCAACATTACCAGGGCAAATATGCCACATTTTCCTCCAACTACACAGTACCACTGGGTGGGTACTAAATAGAGATTCTCACTTACCCCCGTGTTTTGGTTTGGTTTTGGATCTGGATTACCATTGTGTTTTGGTTTTGGTTTTGCCAAACCGCCATTGCGTGTTTTGGTATTGGTTTTGGTTTTGTTTGGTTTTGTTTAGCAATTTGTTAAAAAAAATTAATTTTTTTGGGCTAAAATAACATAATTTAGATATTATTTTGTACCTACATTATTATTAACTTCACTAACACTAATTTCCAGTCATTTCCATTCAATTTTGACCACCTCCTAGGTCACAATATGATTTTCATACACTTTCAAAAAAAATTGCTGCAGTTCTTCCCAGTGATAAGTAAAAGGCCATTGTCATGCCTGGGCATAAGACCAAAAATCCACCTCTTAAGTGTGGAATTATTTTTACACAAGTCTTGACAACAGTTGTCTAGCCATTTGTAGTGTTTTTAAAGCCACACTCAGTAGAGGTAGGGACCCTAACCATCTGGGATCCTCATGCATGTAACGTCATTTTTCAGTGAGATGTTGGAAAGCTGTTGGGAAAATCAGAAACTAAGGTTAAAAAAAAATAACAACAAGCAGTCC
Organism: Mixophyes fleayi; assembly: GCF_038048845.1. Classification (NCBI taxonomy): domain Eukaryota; kingdom Metazoa; phylum Chordata; class Amphibia; order Anura; family Limnodynastidae; genus Mixophyes; species Mixophyes fleayi. Next base: position 201,235,489 of record NC_134404.1, read on the forward strand.
AGTATCATCTGCCTCCCTTCTCTCATCTACATCCCACTACCTGCAATCTACCCCCCCAACACCTTCATCATCAATATCCCCAGAACCAATAATTTACAGTTGAACAATCCTTTGCAAGAGGAAGCAAGTATGAAATCTGTCACCCAGTCGCAAAGCGGATCACAGACGCCATAAGGACTATGCTAGTATTAGATCTGCATCCAATGTCCATTATTAATACAGCTGGTTTTAGACAGTTACTTGAGGTCATCTGTCCCTATTACCAAATTCCATCACAACACCATTTTACTAGAAAAGCTATTCCTCACCTCTACCAGAAAGTTCATAAAAATGTAATCATTGGGCTACAAAATGCCATTCTACCCACTGTACATTTAACCACAGATATGTGGGCAAGCGAAACTGGGCAAAGTAAAGATTATATGGCTGTGACAGCCCACTGGGTTGGTCATTCACCTTCACCAGCAGGGACAGCAGTAGCATGTACCCAAGTACGTCACATTTCTCAGAAGAAGGCTACTCAGTGTATCAGCAGCTTCACTAAGAGCTGACAATCTGTTCCAAAAACTAAGGGATGTCATTGAAAGATGGCTAATCCTGCTTCGACTCTCCTGAGGATATGTCATTTCTGATGACGACCCCAATATTGTTCAAGCATTACAGCGGGGTTGAATTCCATCACATTTCCTGTTTTGCACACACAATCAACTTGGTGTTACAGAACTTTTAAAAAATGACATGCAGGAGATGCTGTTTGTGTTCGGAAAAATTTAGGGGCAATTTCTGTTTTCTGCAACAGCATGTAGGAGAATGCAGCAGCTGCAAGAAGACTAGCATTTGAGGGGATATTTTGATAGTAGACGAAATACTTAATTTGCTTCGCAAGGATCCAAGACCTTTCAACATCTTGTTTAGACGTCTTCTCCTTCAGTTTCTCTGGCAACTGCTTGTTGTACAAAAAATTGCTTTCCCAAGACACCCAGTGGTGATGCAGATGATTCCGCACAACATTTTGATATTTGCTCTGCTGTTAAAGAAGCTGTAAAACCGTGACAGCTCTGCCCTAAAATGAACTACTAATTCCATTTGGAAGGCCATTATTGGCAATTACAACATAATACACAGACTTCTATGATGGTGGGATGAATTAGAATAGTTTAAGGAAGATTAGCACTGAACCCTGCCACCTCTCCTGTTTCTGAGTGAGCTATGGTAGAATAAAATGTAGAGATGGGCGGGTCTGGTTCCCCGAGAACCGAACCCACCCGAACTTTGGGTATCCGAGTACCGAGCTGAGTAGCTCGGTACTCACCCGCCCGCTCCGAATCCAAATCGAGGCCGAACGTCATCGTGACGTCGTCGGATCTCGTGGCTCGGTTCTCGCGATAATTCAAGATTATAAATACCTGCCTCCACAGCAATCCATCGCCATTTGACAGAGGGAGAGAGCAGGGTGTAGTCACAGGCTGATTAGAGCAGGGACAGAGAATACAATATTCTTGTTCCAATTGCTGTAACAAAAATCGCTAGAGAAGAGAGGAGGATAGAGGTTTATTTTATTTTTGTAATATTCGGCACTCTCCAGTGCTTTTGGGGTGTCCCCCATAATTGTGCATAAATATTTCTGGCTGTCAAAAGTCATATCTGTCAGCAGTATCTACCAAATAATTTTTAGCACTCCTCAGTGCTTTTGGGGTGTCCCCCATAATTGTGCATAAATATTTCTGGCTGTCAAAAGTCATATTTGTCAGCAGTATCTTACCAAACAATTTTTACCACTACAAGTGCTTTGCGTTCAGAATGGATTCAAAGCAGTCCCCATTATTTTATCTCCCCTTTGCTTCACTGGCTCCCTTCTGTGCCTGATTTTGTTCACCCTTCCTTAGGATGTAAGCTCGTATGAGCAGGGCCCTCTTTCCTTCTGTCTCCATACCTGTTCTTCCGCTCCGTCTCTACTGTATTTGCCTGCCCGGAGTTTCTGAAGTATTGGTATTTTATGTTTAATGTTCTGTACTGTTTTACCCTGTATGGTCTACTGTTTGTACTGTGTACAGCACTGCGGAAACCATGTGGCGCCTTACAAATAAACGATAATAATAATAATAATAATATGATCAGAATGAGCAACCAGGTTCTGTCACCAGTCCTGATGTTAGTGTTCCCAGTACGTCATCTGGGCAAGGCGATGTCAAACTACAGAGTGTTTCGAAATCAGTCCAAAAAACAAAATACATTTTTTTTTTACTGTGTTGAAGCGAAAAAGAAGTGTTACTGAGCAAAAGTTAAGTACCGAGAAGAAAAAAATTGCCAACATGCCATTCTGCACAAGCAGTGGCAAAGAGAGAATGAGGCCTTCACCTTTGGCTATTAGTGGCAGATCCCAAAAAGTTACCGAGCCTACAGTTGGTGCACAACTACTGTTACGCGTCAAAACCGAGCTGCAAGATAACAGTAAGGCATTAGAGGATAATGTTTGCTCTGATTCACAAATGACACCAATCCCTGTGGAGAGTCCATCCAACAGTGAGTCCATCCAACAGTGGGATGTCTAATCGTGAGCATTCTGCTGATGTGTGCCTTAATAGCCCGAGTGTAGCCGGTGATACACAAATTGAGGATGCCACTTTGGAATTAGAAGAGGATGAGGGGAAGATTTGTGTAGGCGACGGGGGCGCTAATGAGCATGTTGATGAGGATGAGTCTGTTTGTGTAAGTCCTGCACCAGTGGCAGCAGTTCTGGCTCGTGATAAGAAAAAGGCCATTGTCATGCCTGGGCATAAAACAAAAAAATCCACTTCTTATGTGTGGAATTATTTCTACCCAAATCCAGACAACAATTGTATAGCCATTTGTAGTGTATGTCAAGCCACAGTCAGTCGAGGGAGGGACCTTAACCATCTTGGAACCTCGTCTATGTTACGCCATTTAACGAGAGTTCATGGCAAAGTGTTGGGAAAAGCTGAAAGTTCTTCCCAAAAAATTACAAGCACTCCATCATCAGCTAAGACCCTCCGCTCACCGACATCCTGATGGCTGCAAAATACACCCACCACACCATCCTCATCAATATCCTCAGTAGCGCTCGGAGTTAGCCCGGCATCCCACTTAAGGCTGGATGACTCCTGCACTATTATTGATTCCTCTGAAGAAAGCGTTAGTCCCACTGCTGCTGCTGTTGCTGCTGCTGGGGGTGAATCGTCATCCCAGAGACAGGTCAAGAAAATGAGCAGTCCTACATTTCAGCAATTAACTGTGAAACAATCATTTGCGAGGGGAAGCAAATATCACAGCAGTCACCCAGTCGCCAAGCGAATCACAGACGCCATGGCTGCAATGTTAGTGTTAGATCTGCGTCCAATCTCCACAATAAACGCAGCTGGTTTTTCACAGTTAATTGAGGTTTTGTGTCCGCGTTACAGAATTCCATTGTGACACCATTTCTCCCGTAAAGCAATTCCACAACTATACCAAAAAGTGTGTAAAAATGTAGACATTGCGCTGAAAAATGCCATTCTGCCCACTGTCCACTTAACCACAGATATGTGGAAGTGGTCAAACCAAATACTATATGACTGTGACAGCCCACTGGGTTGGTCATTCACCTTCACCAGCAGGAACAGCAGCAGCATGTACACCACTACGTAATATTTGTCACAGGCAGGCCACTCTTTGTATCACCGGCTTCACTAACAGGCATACAGCTGACAATTTGTTACGCAAACTGAGAGATGTGATTGATGCATGGCTTATACCACTTGGACTCTCCCCAGGGTATGTCATTTCTGATAACGCCAACAATATAGTGCGAACATTACTGCTGGGTGATTTTCAACACATTCCCTGTTTTGCTCACACCATCAACTTGGTGGTGCAGAGCTTCCTACGAAATAACCATGAGGTGCAGGAGATGCTTTCGGTGGCACGTAAAATTTCAGGCCATTTCAGGCATTCAGCCACAGCATGTAGGAGATTACAGCAGCTCCAAGAGCAGTTTAACTTGCCCTGCCACCAACTTAAGCAAGAGGTGGTAACTAGGTGGAACATGCTTCAGAGGATGGAGGAACAGCGCAAAGCCATCCAAGCACAAGCCATGACATTGGGAAAGGAGGGGGGATGTATTTCACTCTTGCATAGTGGGGAATCCTTTCAGTGCTGTGCAAGGTGCTGAAACCATTTGAAGTTGTAACGTGTGAGGTGAGTGCAGACTCTGCTAGTTTGAGCCAAGTCATTCCTTTATTTAGACTATTGGAAAAGCAGCTTGAGAAAATGAAGGAGGAGCTGAAAGCAAGCAATTCAGCAAAGTATGTTGGTCTTGTCGATCAAGTACTTAATTCGCTTCACAATGATCCTCGAGTTATTAAGATCTTGAACTCGGATCAGTACGTTTTGGCCACTGTGCTTGATCCAAGGTTTAAAACCTATATTGAGTCTTTACTTGTAAATGAGCGAGATGTGAACTTTTGCAAGGAGCTATTGCTCAGCAAGTTGGCCGCTGAACTGGGCCTCGGCTTGACAACGTGTTCTCCTTCACTTGCTGCTCGTAAAAAATTAAATTTCCCAAAAAGAAGCAGGGAAGACGCAGGGGGCAGACCCGAACAATTTAACATCTAGGCTGGTTTGAAGGATTTTTCAAAAAAATGTGTCACTTTGCCCATAACTACATCCAATACGAGTATAAACATGCAAAGGATGGTGGAAGATTACTTTCAAGAGGTAGTTGATATGGAAATGTCAGACAGTCTCTTTCCTTACTGGGAAGAAAAGCAGGCCATTTGTTTTTTGGATGATTTATTACCTCTACCATTAGATTACTTATCTGTGAAGCAGTTGGAGCACTAAATTGGGTTATTTTAGGCCCAAAAACATTGATTTTCCAACAAAATAGCAAAACAAAACTAAACAAAACCAAAACCAAAACCAAAACACGCAATGGCGGTTTTGCAAAACCAAAACCAAAACACGACGGTAATCCAGATCCAAAACTGAATCCAAAACCAAAACACGGGGGTCAGTGACCATCTCTAATAAAATGTAACTGCAGATTTAGACCAAGACTGTCAGCCCTATTATTTCTATTTCAGCAATTACAATTAGCAATGGAGCAATGGAGCTCTTCTCTTTTGCGTGTTACCTATATAACACAGTAGAATATGTCTGCAAATTCTACAGACAAGCCTGCTTATCTTTCTCTTCATCAATGACTCTTAGCAATTGAGCACTCGACTTTGGATGTATATTACACCCAAACCGTATTAGTGCAAATTAGGAAAGATACAGTTTAATCCCTGCTGAGCCCTCCACCATCCTTTGCATGTTAATAGTAGGATTGGTTGCAGTTATGGGCAAGGTCACACATTTTTTGGTCAAATCTTTCAAACCAGCCAATATGTCAAACTGTTGTCGTCTGCCACCTGCGTCATCCCTGCTTGTGTTTGGAAAGTGCAAATGGGTGCCAGAACATCATGTGCCAGAACTGTTGCCACTGGTGCCACCCTGCTGCCACTGGCGCAGGACTTACACAATCAACCGCATCTTCATCAGCGCCCTCGTCGGCTACCCAAATCTCCCCCTCATCCTCTTCTAATTCCAAAGTGTCATCCTCACTTGGTGTATCACCGGCTACACTCGGGCTGTTCAGGCACACATCAGCAGAACTGCTGAAAGGGCCCTTCTTTATGGGTACATTATCAGAATGGTCACGATTAGACATACCACTGATGGATGGACTCTCCACAGGGATTGGTGTCATTTCTGATTCTGAGCATACATTATCTTCTAATGCCTTACTGTTTTCTTGCAGCTCGGCTTTGACGCTTAACAGTAGTAGTGCACCACTTTTAGACTCCAAATTACTTGGTCTTGCTTGCTCACGAGTGACCATACAAGAAGAAGGCTTGGTAATATTTTTGGATCTGCCACTAATAGAGAAAGGCGAAGGCCTCATTCTTTCTTTGCCACTGCGTGTGTAGAATGGCATGTTGGCAAAAAAAATATTTATCGCCACTTAACTTTTCCTCAGTTAGACTTTTTTTTTGCTTCAACACGGTAAAAAGTTTTTGGGTGTGTGTTTTTTGCCCTGATTTAAAAAGACTATGTATTTTTACATCGCCTTTCCCAGATGACGTACTGGGAACACTACCATCAGGACTGGTGACAGAACCTGGTTGCTGATTCTACTCATATGTGGTCTGCTTTGAATCCATTTTAATGAGCCCAAAGCACTTGTAGTGCCAAAAATTGTATTAGATAGATACTGCTGACAAATATGATTTTTTTTTGACAGTCAGAAAAATTACTGTAAAACACTGGGGAATATGGGACACGCCAAAAGCACTTGGAGTGCAAAATATTGTTTAAGATACTGCTGACAAATATGACTTTTGACAGCCAGAAAAAATACTGTAAAACACTGGGGAATATGGGACACCCCAAAAGCACTTGGAGTGCAAAATATTGTTTAAGATACTGCTGACAAATATGACTTTTGACAGCTAGAAAAATTACTGTAAAACACTGGGGAATATGGGACACCCCAAAAGCACTTGGAGTGCCAAAAATTAAAAAAAAAAGCCTCCTCTATCCTCCTCTCTTACTGCTCTAACAATTGCTAATACAATAATATTAGAATTGTATAGAATAGAAACAATAATGTGTCCAATCATTGCTCTGTCTCTGCGCTAATATAGCCTGTGACCTAACCCTGCTCTCTCCCTCTGTCAAATGGCGATGGACTGCTGTGGAGGCGGGTATTTATGCTTTTCAAATCTCGCGAGAACCGAGCTCAGAAATACGAATTCGTCACAATGACATTTTGCCTCGATTTCGATTAAGAATGGGCGGGAGAGTACCAAGCATGCTCGGCTTGGTACTCGGATAGGCGAAATTCGGATGGATTCGGATCTCGGGGAACCGAGCCCGCCTATCTCTAGTACTAAATCACTCCCAGGCGAGTGTCTTTGAAACCAAACAGCTTTTATTAAAAAAATTCACTGAGCGGCTAGAACCCTTTTTATCAGTGGTTCACCACTACACAACTCCTTTAAAGAAACCACTGTTGTCACCTCAAATAAATGGCAGTAGACCTATTCCGATTCACTCCTCTGTCCATAAGGCAGTTTCCTAGCCCTATGTCACCCAGCTTTGACAGGTATACGTCAACACAAGGTCAGTGGAGTCTTCCAGCAGCATCCTGGGTTACACAGAAGCTGAATATATTGTCTGAATATAAATAGTATCTCCTAGATTAGCTAATACATTTCTGTAAATTTTCATGTCTCTTTTCCACACGTCACATAAAGGACCAAGTCCCTCCCATTTAGAACTACACCTTTCATAAACTTAAACATTTCAGTTTTTCTCCTAAAATGATGTCAGGCTTAAATTTATCAGGAGAGTGAGGGGGACACTGTTTGAATTACATGTGTCACTGTTTATTTTGTTACATTGCTCAGAATGCATATACAAATGTGCTTCTCTATCAAAATAAAACATGAAGGCGCAAAATGGGTCAATTATTGAGTAGGGTGAGATCTAAAGGCTCTCAGCTCTTAATTGTTGCTAAAGTCAAGTCCTTTTGCAGATTAAAAATTGCCATGTGCACCTCCACACAGCAAGAAACTACCTAAAAATGCACCCTCTTCACTCCCCTCGCACAGAGTGTCTACAGTGGGTAAACCAGAACTGATGAGAGGTACTCAGGGAGGATACGTTGTAGCCTATTCGCCATTATTGTATAAAGAATTTTAAAGTCTTGTTTTAACAAGGTGATAGGACAATAAGAAGGGATTTGTTCTCAATCTTTTTACGCGTAAGGATAAAAATTGTATATGCTTGATTGAAGCGATGGAAGGGAAGTTGGTCAATATGTAATTTGCAATATAGAGTAGCAAGAAGCGGTATTATATGTTGGAACGTAGGATTTAGTTGTATTCCCCACTTAAACCATCCGGCCCAGGTAAATTTATTGAAAGGCAAAGATTTAATAACCAAATCAATTTCTCGCTCAGTAATTTCTGAATTCAGAACATTACATTGAAAATTAGTACGTTTAGGCAGTTTAGCGGACCGTAGGAGAAGAGGTGGGACATCCATATTGGCAGTATACAAAGTTTCATAAAAATAATGAAACTGAGAAACAATTTCAAAAGATGCAACATATCTACTGTCCGAAATCAGATCCCTAATTTTATATATTAGTCAAAAGAGGAAAATGATAGACAGTGAGTATACACCTCAAATGCGGTGTGACAAGAGCCCGCTACTGCAGAAGCACACGCGAACAACTTCTTCCTTTTTATGTAGTTTTATTGTCAGGATGGTAAATGTTTTCACACCGTACAGATTTCACAGCAATTTTTGGAGACCCTAAACGCTAGCTAGACATAGCTCAGCTCTCTCCAGACCAGCCAGCTTCCCCAGCGTTGGTCTCAGTGAACAAATGATACAAACAAGCTTTTATACCTGATACTCCTCCCCCAGCCTTAGCTTGATGGACAGGTGACACACCCACCTTCTCTTTAAAAGGAAACGCCCATCCCTGGCTCTGTTTGGACTAACAGACACATCCTGTCTGTTTGCTGAGAGGAAGGATTTCAAATCATGTAAGTTTAACCAAATTTAAACTATTGCTTTTCATCAGGGATGAGCGGGCTCGGATTTCGCTAATCCGAGCCCACCCGAACAGTGCGGATCCGACGGGATCCGAGCACTGTTCGGGTATTTCCGGCGGCAAAATGAATCCAAAACGAGGCTATGACATCCAAGTCTCGCGTCGGATCTCGCAAGACTCAGTGTCATGGGCACTAGGAGTTTTACCCAGAATTCACCAGGTGTAGCTACACTTACCAGAAGTGCGGACCTCTGGGTAGTGTGGTGAATCAGTGGAACCATACAGTAGAATAGAGGAAAAGAATGTCAATAGTATAAATGCTGAGTCTTGGCCCCGTGGAACTGTGATGGTACAGCAGTTTAGTAAACAGGATAAAATGAGGAAAGAGTCCAAGTGCCTTAGCACGCAGGTAGCATATAGCAGGCCAGTACTTGATAACTGCATAACGTTAGGCAAAGACCAATCAACAATATAGTAGAAGAGTCAGCGACTTGCAGCTACAATACAGAGGCACTTATAGACTTTAGTCCAGCTAATAGGTACCATACAGAGTAGTAGCTATATCACAAGGAAACAGGAATGGTCTACAGCTGGTAAGTTTCACCACGGATATGTAGAGAAGAGTTGTCCAGCGCAGGTGTGTAACAGAAGAGCATGAGTGGTCTGCAATTGGCAAGTTGTACCACTGATGTGAAGGGAAGACTTGTCCAGGCGCAGGCATGGAACGGAGTAACGTGAGTGGTCTGCAATAGGCAAGTTTTACCACTGATGTGTAGAGAAGACTTGTCCAGGTGCAGGCGTGGAACGGAGTAACGTGAGTGGTCTGCAATAGGCAAGTTGTACCACTGATTTGAAGGGAAGACTTGTCCAGGTGCAGGCGTGGAACAGAGTAACGTGAGTGGTCTGCAATAGGCAAGTTGTACCACTGATGTGAAGGGAAGACTTGTCCAGGTGCAGGCGTGGAATGGAGTAACGTGAGTGGTCTGCAATAGGCAAGTTGTACCACTGATGTGAAGGGAAGACTTGTCCAGGTGCAGGCGTGGAACAGAGTAATGTGAGTGGTCTTCAAAAGGCAAGTTGTACCACTGATGTGAAGGGAAGACTTGTCCAGGTGCAGGCGTGGAACGGAGGTAGCGAGAGTAGTCTGCAGCGGGTAAGTTCTACTACTGATGTGGAGAGAAGACTTGTCCAGAAGCAGGCAGGTAACGGAGGTAGCGAGAGTAGTCTGCAGCGGGTAAGTTCTACTACCGATGTGGAGAGGAGACTTGTCCAGGGGCAAACGGATAACACGAGCAGAAACAGGAAACAGCTCAGAGTCTCAAGGAATGAGAACCAAGAACAGGCAAAGGTAATAGGGCAACAGGTGCCTTAAGTACTGAGAGGTGATTAATTAACCAATGAGACTAGAGGCGAGGTATTAACAGTTCAGGATTTCTGCACATGTGCAATCTTAGTCAAGATGGCGGACGGCCGCAGCTCAGGAGAGGCGCCAGCAGGAGCGAGAGAGACCCATGTCCCAACCTAGAGGCACTAACAGTCCGGTGAGTGACACTCGGATGACATAAATTCCCCGCTTGCGGCCGCCATCTTCATTCTGGCTGAGATCAGGGAAGAGGGAGGTTGTAGTGTAGTGGTGCTCCTGTGTCCTGTGTCCTGCTTAATCCAGTGGTTAGTTAGTTTCTCATGTGCTCTGTCCTGTTGATCAGTCCAGTGGTGCTTTTGTCCTGTGCTCTGTGCTGCTGAGTCCAGTGGTGCTTTGGCCAGTGCTCTGTCCTGCTGAGTCCAGTGGTGCTTTTGTCCTGTGCTCTGTCCTGCTGAGTCCAGTGGTGCTTTGGCCAGTGCTCTGTCCTGCTGAGTCCAGTGGTGCTTTTGTCCTGTGCTTTGTTCTGCTAAGTTCATAGTTATTTTAAAATTATTAAAAAATCATAAAAAAAATAAAAAAAAAACAAAAAACTAATTATAGAAAACTAATTAAAAAATTTGTTAAAAAAATTATACAAAAATAATTTAAAAAATATAACAAAATTATTTAAAAAGTATAAAAAAAATTCTAGTGCAATATATTCTTGCAGTCCAGAAATATTAGTACTGCAATATTTACCTACGTTCACTGTTCTTGCAGTCCAGAAATATAAGTACTGCAATATTTACCTACGTTCACTGTTCTTGCAGTCCAGAAATATTAGTACTGCAATATTTACCTACGTTCACTGTTCTTGCAGTCCAGAAATATTAGTACTGCAATATTTACCTACGTTCACTGTTCTTGCAGTCCAGAAATATTAGTACTGCAATATTTACCTACGTTCACTGTTCTTGCAGTCCAGAAATATTATTACTGCAATATTTACCTACGTTCACTGTTCTTGCAGTCCAGAAATATTAGTACTGCAATATTTACCTACGTTCACTGTTCTTGCAGTCCAGAAATATTAGTACTGCAATATTTACCTACGTTCACTGTTTTTGCAGTCCAGAAATATTAGTACCAGAGATTTAACTATAATGGAGTACAAAAATTTGTAGGATAAAGTAGGGAAAGATCAAGACCCACTTCCTCCTAATGCTGAAGCTGCTGCCACTAGTCATGACATAGACGATGAAATGCCATCAACGTCGTCTCCCAAGGCCGATGCCCAATCTCCTAGTAGAGGGCATGTAAAATCCAAAAAGCCAAAGTTCACTAAAATTAGCAAAAAAAGAAAATTAAAATCATCTGAGGAGAAACGTAAACTTGCCAATATGCCATTTACGACACGGAGTGGCAAGGAACGGCTTAGGCCCTGGCCCGTGTTCATGACTAGTGGTCCAGCTTCACCCAAGGATCTAAGCCCTCCTCCTCCCCCCCCCTCAAAAAAAGTTAAAAGAGTTATGCTGTCAGCAAAAACACAGCAAACAACTCTGCCTTCTAAAGAGATGTCATCACAAATCCCTAAGGCGAGTCCAAGGGTGTTGGTGGTTGAGAAGCCTGACCTTCCCATCACTGTACGGGAAGAGGTGGCTCCTTCCACCATTTGCAGCACACCCTCTGCATATGCTGGAAGGATCACCCACAGTCCAGTTACAGATTTGGCTAATGAAGGTGTCAATGTTGTACACCGGGAGGAGGATATTGATGTAGCTGGCGCTGTGGAGGAACTTGACGAGGAGGATGCTGATGTGGTTATCTTAAATGAGGCACCAGGGGGGGAAACAGTTGTTGTCCATGGGATGAAAAAGCCCATCGTCATGCCTGGGCAGAAGACCAAAAAATCCACCTCTTCGGTCTGGAGTTATTTCTATCCCAATCTGGACAACAAATGTATGGCCATATGTACCTTATGTAAAGCTCAAATAAGCAGGGGTAAGGATCTTGGCCACCTAGGGACATCCTCCCTTATACGTCACCTGAAGAATCTTCATAATTCAGTGTTTACTTCAGGACCTGTGGCTAGGACCGTCAGCAGTCCAGGGACACCTAAATCCCTTGGTCCTGTTGTATACACACCAGCAACACCCTCCTCGTCAACTTCCTCCACGATCTCCATCAGAGATAGTCTTGCAGGTCATGTCACCGGCATGACTGAGTCCTCTTCAATCCGGGATTCTTTCGGAGTATCCTGCAGCGGTACACCTACTACAGCCGCTGCTGCTGTTGCTGCTGGTAGTCGGTGATCTTCCCAGAGGGGAATTCGTAAGAACGCTAGATCTTTCACCAAACAGTTGACCGTACAACAGTCGTTTGCCATGAGCACGAAGTACGACAGTAGTCATCCTATTGCAAAGCGGATAACTGCAGCCGTAACAGCTATGTTGGTGTTAGACGTGTGTCCGGTGTCCGCCATCAGTGTAGTGGGATTTAGACGGTTGATGGAGGTATTGTGTCCCCCGTCGAGATTACACTTCACTAGGCAGTCCAGAAATATTATTACTAGGGATGTGCACCGGCGACTTTTGAGGTCTCGTGTTTTGTGTTTTGGATCCGGATTTTCGCGATGTTTTGGGTTCGGATTTGTTTCGCAAGACACCTGCCGAAAGGTTTTGGTTCGGATTTAAGGTTTTGGATTCGGAATTTTTTTGAAAAAAAACTAAAAAGTGTAAAAATCAAGTTTTTGGGCTTATTTTCACTCCTACGCTATTATTAACCTCAATAACATTCAATAACAATGATTTCCACTAATTTAAAGGCTAACACCTCAAAATATTTTATTTTTTTTAGTACAAAACGTTGCAACGAGGTATCTTTCTGGACTGCGTAGAGGAGTGTTCCCCACAATATAATTAAAAACCCATCAACTGGTCTGAATTACACCCAAAAATAGTATCTGGACTGCGTATAGTAGTGGGCACTGGGCACCAAAATAAAAAATATATAGAAAACCTTCAACAGGTCTGAATTACACCCAAAAATAGTATCTGGACTGCGTAGAGTAGTGGGCACTGGGCACCACAATAAAAAAATATATAGAAAACCTTCAACAGGTCTGAATTACACCCAAAAATAGTATCTGGACTGCGTAGAGTAGTGGGCACTGGGCATCACAATAAAAAATATATAGAAAACCTTCAACAGGTCTGAATTACACCCAAAAATAGTATCTGGACTGCGTAGAGTAGTGGGCACTGGGCACCACAATAAAAAATATGTAGAAAACCTTCAACAGGTCTGCATTACACTGCACATACGGCTGCTCCTCCATCCTCTCCATCATATACATGTTGGAGTTTCAGCGTGTCAAAACCTCTTGTTTTTGATAATGACAGTGAATTTTGAATATTTTTCAATTTGCCCCACAACACTGAATGTACTTTATCTATGATACGCATCTATCTTTCTTGACTGCGTAGTGTGGTGGCCCCGGTACACAATTTGGTACCGAGGCCACAATATAATTAAAAAACCCTCCACGGGTCAGAATTCCACCAAAAAATGGTATGGACTGCGTAGTGTGGTGTGCCCGGAACACAATTTTTTACAGCGCCAACAATATAATTTAAACATTGGGCATCAACTGTCACCGTTGTTTAATATCTGATACACCTAAATATGGACTGCACAGTGGAGTGGCCCCGGTAGTAAATTTGGTGCCGGGGCCACAATACCTCCTCCAACTTCCAAGTGTAGTGTTTATAAAGACAGACAGCGTCGAAGTGTTATTTGTTGACTTTCTTAACCCTAAAATTGTCCCTGTTGCAAATATTCGTGCAATGGAGAGTTACTTTTTCATTGAAAGACTCAAGCTTTCAAGTGTAGTGTTTATAAAATATAAACAACAATACAGTAGTTCTAGAGCACGTCAATCCCTCTTGTTTTAAATTATGACAGGGCATTTTACTTTTGGTTTAATTTCTTGAATTTGTTTAAATTTGGTTTTACTTTTTGAATATGGCAAACGACTGTTGATTGGTCATATAATGCAAAAAAAAAAGTTCCAAGAAGGAATTGTCCTTGGGAATATGTTGTTGAAATAGGACATGCACACTTTAACAAACCAATCATTTCAGCGACAGAGCCTACCAAACAACTTTGGCTGAAATGATTGGTTTGTTTGGGCCCCCACACCAATAAAACAATTCATCTCTCCCTGTACAAACTAAACAGGCTCTACTGAGGAAAGATGTCGTCCTCATCCTCAACCTCTGATTCCTCTCCCCCTACAGTGTGTACTTCCTCCTCCTCACACATTATCAATTCGTCCCCGCTGGACTCCACAACCACAGGTCCCTCTGTACTGTCTGGAGGGCAGTGCTGTACTTCATTGAGGAATTGATTATTCATTTTTATAAACATCATTTTTTCAACGTTGTGAGGAAGCAACCTCCTTCGCCGCTCACTGACCAGGTTCCCCGCTGCACTAAAAACTCTTTCCGAGTACACACTGGAGGGGGGACAACTCAGTTAAAAAATAGAGCCAGTTTATACAGGGGCTTCCAAACTGCCTTTTGGAGTTCTACCACGTCACTACCTCTAGTTAATTTAGATTGCACGGCTTGTAAATATAAATACTTTGAAGATAAAAAAAGCAGGCTGCACAGACTGTGGAGCTAGAAAGTGTAATTAAATGGACCACGTTACTTTGGTGGCTATCTATGCCCCCCCCCCCCCCCCCCGCCCTACACTTGTAGTTGAATATAAATAAAGCAGCCTGCATAGACTGTAGAACTAGAAATTCAAATATACAAAGAAATGGACAAAGGCAGTTTGGTATCTGTCTGCATCAGATCCCCTCTCCACTAGGAGTAAAACAGAAAACTATTCAGCCGTTATATAATCTAGAATATAAATAGAAATTGAGAAAGGCAATTTGGTATCTGTCTGCATCATAATCATCAACATCCTCCTCAGCGCCAGCTACATCAATATTCTCCTCCCGGTGTACAACATTCACACCTTCATTAGCCAAATCTGTAACTGGACTGTGGGTGATCCTTCCAGCATATGCAGAGGGCATGCTGCAAATGCTGGATGGAGTCACCTCTTCCCGTACAGTGATGGGAAGGTCAGGGTTCACAACCAACAACACCCTTGGACTCGCCTTGGGGATTTGTGATGTCATCTGTTTAGAAGGCAGAGTTCTTTGCTGTTTTGTTGTTGTTGCTGACAGCATAACTCTCTTAAATTTTTTGTGGGGGGGGGAGGAGGAGGGCTTAGATCCTTGGGTGAAGCTGGACCACTAGTCATGAACACGGGCCAGGGCCTAAGCCGTTCCTTGCCACTACGTGTCGTAAATGGCATATTGCCAGCTTTACGTTACTCCTCAGCTGATTTTAAGTTTCTCTTTTTGCTATTTTTGGAGAACTTGGGCTTTTTGGATTTTACATGCCCTGTACTAGGAGATTGGGCATCGGGGTTGCCAGACGACGTTGATGGCATTTCATCGTCTATGTCATGACTAGTGGCAGCAGCTTCAGCATTAGGAGGAAGTGGGTCTTGATCTTTCCCTACTTTATCCTCCAAATTTTGGTTTTCCATTATATGTAGCACAAGAGAGCGTACCCCTAAGCCACACACACTCGGCAAAGCCTTTAAAAATTATATGCGGCACAGGAGAGTACCACTGGACTTATACTGCTGAATCAGTGAACTTTGTAATAGCAGTACCACTGGACTTATACTGCTGAATCAGTGAACTTTGTAATAGCAGTACCACTGGACTTATACTGCTGAATCAGTGAACTTGGTAATATTGCAGTACCAATGGGCTTATACTGCAGGATTGGTTTTGCAAATTTTGTTGTAATTAATTTTTTTTTAAATTATTTTTTTGTATTTTTTTTTATAACTTTTTTTTAATTTTTTAAACACTTGGGAATAATGGGGAAATAACTATGCCCTTAGAAGCACAGAGCACAGGACACAGCACCACTGGACTAAACAGGACACAGCACAGGACCCAGCAGCACCACTGAACTCAAAATTGACAGAGCACAGCACACAACACCACTGGACTGATACTGCAGAATGTGTGAACTTTGTAATATTGCAGTACCACTGGACTTTTACTGCTGAATGTGTGAACTTGGTTATATTGCAGTACCAATGGACTTATACTGCAGGATTGTTTTTGCAAATTTGGTTATAATTATTTATTTATTTATTTATTTTTTATAACTTTTTTTTATTTTTTAAAAACTTGGGAATAATGGGGAAATAACTATGCCCTTAGAAGCACAGAGCACAGGACACAGCACCACTCGACTGAACAGGACACAGCACAGGACCCAGCAGCACTACTGAACTCAGCAGGACAGAGCACAGGACACAGCACCACTGGACTGATACTGCAGAATGTGTAAACTTTGTAATATTGCAGTACCACTGGACTTTTACTGCTGAATGTGTGAACTTGGTAATATTGCAGTACCAATGGGCTTATACTGCAGGATTGGTTGTGCAAATTTTGTTGTAATTAAAAAAAAAAAAATTTGTTTTTTGTATTTTTTTAAATAACTTTTTTTTATTTTTTTAAACACTTGGGAATATTGGGGAAATAACTATGCCCTTGGAGAAGCACAGAGCACAGGACACAGCACCACTGGACTGAACAGGACACAGCGCAGGACCCAGCAGCACCACTGAACTCAGAAGGACAGAGCACAGGACACAGCACCACTGGACTGAGCACAGCACAGCACAGTACAGCACAGCACAGAACTGTACATGCACGAACTATTGCAGGACAGAGGACCACCTAACACACCCTCCCTCTACCCTGATCAATGCCCGAGTGAAGATGGCGGCGACTAGCGGGGAATTTATAGGATCCGAGTATAGCGAGATCCGACAACGGGATTATGAGTCATAGCCTCGGTTTCAGATTTGAATTTGGCGCCAATACCCGGATCTGATTTGGATCCGACTCGGATCGGCAACGTTCGGGTGGGCTCGGATTTCAGAAATCCGAGTGCGCTCATCTCTAAATATTACCAGAGATTAAACTACGTTCACTGTTCCTGCAGTCCAGAAATATTAGTACCAGAGATTAAACTACGTTTACTGTTTCTGCAGTCCAGAAATATTAGTACCAGAGATTAAACTACGTTCACTGTTCCTGCAGTCCAGAAATATTAGTACCAGAGATTAAACTACGTTCACTGTTCCTGATTGGTTTGTTAAAGTGCGAATGTCCTATTTCAACTACATCAGGGTGGGTGGGAGGGCCCAAGGACAATTCAATCTTGCACCTCTAGCAAACTCTTGCAAACTGCCATACTGTCTGCCACCTCAGTGCCACTCCTAGATGGGCCACGTGTTTGTGCCGCCCACTTGTGTCGCTTAGCTTAGACATCCAGCTACCTCGGTGCAACCTTTTGGACTAAAAGAAATATTGTGAGGTGTGAGGTGTTCAGAATAGACTGGAAATTAGTGGAAATGAATGTTATTGAGGTTAATAATAGTGCAGGAGTGGGGGGGGGGGGATGGATTTTAGCACTTATTATGCTTTTTTAAAAAAAAATCAGAACCAAAACCTTTCATGGGGTGTTTTGGCAAAACAAATCAGAACCCAAAACCTCAAGCTAATCAGAACCCAAAACCCAAAACACCAAAAGTGGCTGGTGCACACCCCTACTTTTCATACATAAGTCTTCACATTCAATCTAGGTGCATTACTGCAGAAATGTTTTACTCTACTTCCCTGCTTTCTCTGCATATTGCCAGCTAAATGCCTCCTTTTGTTACATATCCCTCCCCCTAGCGTCTCCAAGTAGGGGGACACGGACTTCGCGAGGAGCGCATATTTTCTTGACAACGCATCTGCATTTTTGTGTAGAATCCCAGGTCTATGTTCTACTGAGAACCTAAAAGGTTGCAGTGCCAAGAACCAGCGGGTTACCTTGGCATTTACCTCCCGGTTGTTCTGAATCCATCTTAATGGTGTATGGTCTGTTATTAAGGTGAACTATCTGCCTAAGATAGAATAGCGCAGAGCTTCTGTAGCCCATTTTATGGCAAGACATTCTTTCTCCACAGTGGCATATTTTTGTTCCCTTGGAAGCAACTTACGGCTTAGGTACAGGACAGGATTTTCTACTCCATTCTTCTCCTGTGACAAGACTGCACCTAAGCCAACACCAGAAGCATCAGTTTGGAGGAAGAACATCTGGGTAAAATCTGGCGATTGTAGAACTGGAGAGGAACAAAGAGCTAACCGAAGATCAGACCAGGCGGTTTCTGCAGAGTCAGACCAGGTTAATCTATCTGGACAACTTTTTTTTAACATGTCCGTAAGTGGAGCAGCTCTAGTGGCGAAGTGGCTTACAAACCGCCTGTAGTAACCTACTAAGCCTAAAAAGTTTCTTAACTGCGACTTTTTTTCTGGTCTTACCCAATTTTTGACTGCCTCCACTTTGTCTAGCTGGGGTTTTACATGCCCTCGACCAACAATGTACCCCAAATATTTGGCTTCTCTCATGGCTATGGCACATTTCTCTGGGTTAGCTGTTAACCCTGCTGACCTTAATAACACTAAGACCGCCTCAACTTTGACTAAATGTGATCCCCAGTCTGGGGTATAAATCACTATATCGTCCAAGTAAGCGGCTGCATAAGCTGTGTGAGGTCGTAGCAATTTATTCATGGCCCTTTGGAAGGTGGCAGGTGCCCCATGCAACCCAAAGGGTAGAACTTTACATTGATAGAGACCATTCGGGGTTGGAAAATGCAGTCTTTGGCTTGGCCGTGGAAGTTGCCAATAACCCTTTGTTAGATCAAGGGTTGTTAAATAATTGCTACCAGCAAGATTTTCCACTAGTTCATCCACACATGGCATCGGATAAGCATCAAACTGCGACATACTGTTTAGGCGCTTAAAGTGCAGAACCTAATTGTCCCATTGGGTTTCGGGACAAACACAATGGGACTATTCCACTCACTAGTGGACTCTTCAATCACATCTAACTTTAGCATCATCTCGACCTCCTTTCTCACGTCCACCCGTCTGGCTTCTGGAATACGATACGGCTTCTGCTTTACAATGACTCCTGGCGCAGTGACAATGTCGTGTTCGATTAAGGTTGTGCGCCCAGGAATGAAAGAGAAGACATCCCTGTTCCGGCGAATCATTTCTTCAGTCTGTTGTCTCTGCTGAATGGACAAAGCTGGCTCTATGGGCACTTCAGACTTTTCAGCGGCAGTACTCACTACCTGAGGAGAGGTTTCCTCATCATGCCAAGGTTTAAGGAGGTTGACATGATATATTTGCTCCTCCCTTCTCCTACCTAACTGGCGGACTCTGTAATTGACAGGACCGACAGCCTCTAGAACTTCATATGGACCCTGCCAATGGGAGAAAAGTTTGCTTTCCTGGGTGGGAACCAGGACTAGGACCTTGTCCCCAGGCTTGAAAGATCGAACAACAGCACTTTTATCATAACTTTTTTTCTGTCATTCCTGAGCCTCCTTTACATGTTGCTGCACAATGGGCCCTATCTTTCCTAGCCTCTCATACATTTGGGACACAAATTGTACCAGATTTGGCTCCCTGGGACCTTGCTGCTCCCACCCTTCTTTTAACATATCCAAGATACCCCTGGGCTCTCTAGCAAACAATAACTCAAAGGGACTAAACCCTCTTGAAGCTTGAGTTACCTCATAGATGGCAAACATCAAATAGGGAATAAGACTGTCCCAATCTTTTTTCTCTTGAGCCACTGCTTTCCTGAGCATGTGCTTTATTGTGCGGTTAAAGCATTCCACCAAGCCATCTGTTTGTGGATGGTATACAGTGGTGGGAAGTGCCATAACCCCTAGCAACTGGCACATGTCCTTCATCAGTTTAGACATGAATGGAGTACCTTGGTCTGTGAGAATTTCTTAAGGTATTCCCAAGCATGTAAACATCAATACAAGTTCTCTAGCTATGGTGCTGGACTTTATGTTTCGTAGGGGAATTGCCTCTGGATACCTGGTTGCATAGTCAAGCACCACTAGTATATATTGGTGCCCACGTGCAGATTTTTTCAGTGGCCCCACAAGGTCCATAGCTATCCGTTCAAATGGAACTTGTACTATTGGTATTGGAATGAGAGGTGCCCTGTACATGGGTTTGGGACAGGTTCTCTGACAAATGGGACAGGACCAGCAATACTTTTTCACTGCCATGTGTACCCCGGGCCAGTAAAACCTAAGCAGAACTCGTTCCCGTGTTTTATCCTCCCCTAGGTGTCCCCCACAGACATGTGTGTGTGCTGCTTTTAACACTAGGGTTACATGGACCTGAGGAACCATTAATTGTTCTACTTTTTCACCCTGCACATTAGCAACTCTATACAGGAAATTATTTTTAACAATAAAATATGGTATACCTTCTGCAGGCTGGGCGGCTTTGGCTACCCCATTTCCCTCAGTCACACTTTTAAAGGCATGTTCCAAAGTGGCATCATTAAGTTGGTCTCGAGCAAAGTCCTGCAGAGGAAACAAAATTGGTATTGCGGACCAGTCCGTATCCTCACTGACAGGCGGGGTGGGCTCATCTGCGACATCACCGACCAATGCTAGTTTGGACTGTCCATGCTTCCCCACAGGTGGATGCTTTTTTGGAACTCCTGCTGTGACTCCCAGGATGGCATTCCGGGTTGGCAGTTCCCAAAGGTCGATGTCCAGATGTTGTGGATTCTTAGGCGGTTCCTTTAAGACCAGGCTTCCGACCGTTGCATCAGTTGCCGGCATGTCCGGCCGGATCCGCTCACCGAGGACATCATTAAACAGTGGGAAGTCTCACCCCAAAATGAGTGGATATGGGAGTTTAGGTGCTATGGCAGCTACCACCATAACAGTTTTGTCTTTGAGTGTGACTGGTAGTATTGTTCTTTCATACTCCTCTGTTGTGCTATGTACGCAAAGAACCTTCACTTTGGGCAACCGAGAAGTTATGGTTTCGGGTAAGGCAGAGCTGGAAACCAATGAGAGTTCACTCCCCGAGTCAACCAAGGCCAGAACAAGGTTTTGGTTGATTAGTACAGTCACCCGGAACAAACAAGGACTTCCTGATGTGGGACTCATGGTAAAACAACTTGGAAATGCCCAATATGTGCCATGGAACAGTCCATGGGTTCCTGTAGTTTAGGACACTCTGCCTTAAAGTGGCCTGGTTTACCACATTCAATACACTTCAGATTAGACATCTTTGCACCTGGCCCTCTGTCATCACCTGGCGACATTTTCTGGAGTTTTCAGGTGGTTCATTTCTGTCATGCCTCACCTGGCTTAACCTTTCCCTTTAGAGCCTTGTGTTTTCCACCTGTGCCTCTGCGACTCGTAGCATATGCGCTTGCTGCTGTTGCTGTGCAGCGGCCACATTCACGAGGGTTTTCAGTACTTCCTCCATGTTGACGTCTGCGCGGGATGGGTAGCGGAAGCTTGCTTCCCGGAGCATCCCACTCCTGACACCACTTGTGGCAAGAGCCCGCTACTGCAGAAGCACACACGAACAACTTCTTCTTTTTTACGTAGGTTTATTGTCAGGATGGTAAATTTTTTGACACCGTACAGATTTCACAGCAATTCCCTAAACGCTAGCTAGACATAGCTCAGCTCTCTCCAGACCAGCCAGCTTTCCCAGTGTTGGTCTCAGTGAAGAAATGATACAAACAAGTCTTCATATTCAATCTAGGTGCTTTACTGCACAAATGTTTTACTCTACTTCCCTTCTTTCTCTGCATATTGCCAGCTAAATGCCTCCTTTTGTTACAGCGGCTTTTACCATTCTATGGAGATCATATTTAACTTGATAATCTCGTTTCTGCTTAGTTAAGTGTGGAATGATATGACCCTTAAAAACCATCTATGAGGTCTCCCAAAGTAACACTGAGTCGTCCCAGTGACCTAAGTTGACATATACGAAGTCCATCCATTTATGATTAACTGTTTCGCATTAGCTGGGTCCTGAAAAATAATATTGTCCATTATTAGTCATTCTCAATTTAGCAGCGTACAAGAAAGCGAATCAAACATGATTTTCAGAAAGGTATTTACACAAAGAAGCAAAATCCCTACAATATTTGAAAAATCTTGAAATATCAAGACTTTAATACCTTATACAATTAATGATTCAATCTTCTGAAAGGAGTGTAGGATAAATTCCTTTTCTCTATAATAAACTACTTAGCAATAACTGGTCTAGGATGGCTATCAATGCCTCCACGTTTAGGACCCTTTCTATGGGCTCTTCCACAATAACATTTTGAATATCAGATGAAACTCCTATAGCCTCAATAAGCTCATACTGATGAAAATTTATCAAATCAATTCCCTT
This sequence comes from Mixophyes fleayi, assembly GCF_038048845.1. Lineage (NCBI taxonomy): Eukaryota > Metazoa > Chordata > Amphibia > Anura > Limnodynastidae > Mixophyes > Mixophyes fleayi. The sequence goes on from NC_134404.1 coordinate 201,257,830, forward strand.
CACCGTTTCAGGTTCACCAATAAAACAGAGATTATTACGCCTATTTCAAATTTCAAGATTGTCCATTTTCTTAATAAGTGCCACAATTATTTCACCCTGAGAAGAAATTACTGCCTGTAGGGCCTCATTAGAGTTATAAATATAACATATATGCCCTCTCACCCACCCTTATGTTGGATCTTAAAAAGGACATGCACACTTTAACAAAGCAAGCACTTCAGCGAAAAGGAGTGCCACTTTTGATGCTCATCTACTTGGTTTGTTTGGGCCCCCACAAAGCAAGCTTACAATGGGCTTAAGGCTCCTAAGGTAACAGTGCTGTTAATGAACTCTACTGTGGCAAGATGTTGTTGCCATCATCCTCAGCCTCATCCTCCACCTCATCAGTTTGTACATCATCCTCACACATTATTAATTCATTACCGCTGGAATCCACCATTACAGAAGTCTCAGTATTTTGATGTAATTAGTGGGAAAGACCTTCCTCGTGCAAATTTAAGTTCATATTTATGAACATCATCATTTCCACATTTTGAGAAATTAGCTTCCTATGCCGATCGCTGACAAGGTTCCCGGCTGTGCTGAAAACTCTGTCCGAGCACACACTGGAGGGTGGGCAGTTTAGGCAGTGCAAAGCGAGTTGGTACATGGGTCTCCAAATTCCCTTTTTTTCCTACCAGTATGTAAAGGGACCGTAAAGGTTGACTGATGTGTCTATTTCTATGCTGCTGTGAAAATAATCCTCCAGGTGTTATTTTTTTTGGTCAATTTTTTTAGACCAGACCAGATGTCAAAATGTTGTGCTGAGTCATCTGCATCAGCCCTGGGTCTCTTTGGAAAGCTAAGTTTTTTCATTGCAGCAGTTGACTGAAAAACTGAAGAAGGAGACACCGTCCTGTTACGTAACACTTGAGCTGTCATCTAGTTCACCAGGAGCTCCATGCAACTCTTCAGATATGGATCAGTTGGAAACAAAGAGAAGACATAGCTCTTAAACCGAGGATCGAGCACAGTCCCCAAAATGTAGTGATCCAATTTCAAGATTTTGATAACTCTTGGATCCTGTCGAGGCGAATAAAGTTTTTGATTTACAAGTCCGACATACTTAGCGTAATTGCTTTGTTTAATCTCCTCCTTCAGTTTCTCAAGCTGCTTTTCCAAAAGTCTAATTAAGGGAATCACTTGACTCAAGCTAGCAGTGTCTGAACTCACTTCACAGGTGACTACTTGGAATGGTTTTACCACCTTGCACTACACGGAAAGTATTCTCCACTGCGCTTAAGTAAAATACATCCCCCTCCTTTCACAATATCATGACTTGTGGAGTAAGTGTGGATGTCTTTTCCTCCATCCGCAGAAGCATATACAGAGTGGAATTCCACCTTGTCACCACCTCTTTCTTCAGTTGTTGGCAGGGCAAATTAAATTGTAGCTGCTGTAATCTCGTACATGCTGTTGCCGAATGCCTGGAAATTTCAAGACATTTTATTGGAATTTGGTAATGGGAACACAAGACCTCAAGTAACTGTCTAAAACCAGCTGCATTAGTAGTGGATATTGGACGCAGATCTAATACTAGCATAGTCTCCATGGTGTCTGTGATCCGCTTTGCGACTGGGTGACAGCTTTCATACTTGCTTCCTCTTGCAAAAAATTGCAAATTGTTTAACATTCAATTGTTGTAAACTACTAGTAGTCTTCTTCTTGGCATGCTTCTGGGATGAAGATTCACCCCCAACAGCAGCAGCAGCAGTGGGACTAATGCTCAAGAATTCTTCTGAGGAATCCAGGATAGTAGAGGAGACATCTAGCTTTAGCAACTTGGATGCAGAACTAACTCCTATCGCTACGGAGGATATTGATGAGGATGGTGTTGAGGGTGTAGATTGCAGGTGTAGAGATCTAGCTGACAGAAGGGACCTAGCTGATGATTGACTGCTTGTTGTTATCTTTTTAGCATAAGTTTCCAACTTTCCCAACAGCTTGCCATGAACTCGCTTCAAAAGGTGTAACATGGATGAGGTTCCTAGATGGTTAAGGTCCCTACCTTGACTGACTGTTGCTTTCCATACACTACAAATGGCTAGACAACTGTTGTCAGGATTTGCGTAGAAATAATTCCACACATAAGAGGTGAATTCTTTGGTCTTATGTCTCAGCATGACAATGGCCTTCTTCTTATCACTTGCAACAAGTGCTTCCACTGGTGCAGGACTTACACAAACAACATCATCCTCATCAACATCCTCATTAGCGCCCTCGTCGGCTACACAAATAGCCCACTTATCCTGTTGCAATTCCAAAGTGGCATCATCAATTTGTGTATTACTGGCTACACTTGGGCTGTTCATGCACACACCTGCAGAAATGCTGAAAGGAGCCTTCTTTATGGGTACACTATCAGAATGGTTAGGATTACACATAGCACACAATTTCTGAATCTGAACATACATTTTCCTCTAATGGCTTACTGTTTTCTTCCAGCTTGGCTTTTAAACGTAAAAGTATTTGGACACCACTTTTGGAGTCTGACTGACCTTTCAAGAAGATGCCTCAGTGACAGTTGCAGAAATAGCACTCATAGAGAAAGGTGAAGGTCTCATTCTTTCCTTGCCACTGCGTGTGTAGAATATCATGATGGCATTTTTATCTTTTTCTGCAGATAAATTTGCCTGAATTACAGGTCTTTTTTTTTATCAAGGTGAAAGGTATTTTTTCTACATTTTTGTTTCCCTGACTTACAAACACTATGCACTTTAACATAGGAAATAGACAGATTACTATCATCATGACTGGTGCCAGCAGCTGCTTGGTGATCCTGCTCTTCTGTGTACTGCTGTGAATCCATTTTGATAACACTGTACAATTTGACTGCAAATTCAGAACACCATGCCTGCCAGCCCTAGTATTTCTATTTCAGCCATAACAATTAGCAATGGAGCAATGGAGCTCTCCTCTTTGTGTGTAACCTATATAACACCGTACAATTTGACTGCAAATTCAGAACACCAAGCCTGCCAGCCCTAGTATTTCTATTTCAGCAATGACAATTAACAATAAAGCAATGGAGCTCTCCTCTTTCTGTGTTACCTATATAACACAGACCAATGTGACTACAGATTCACACCAAGACTACCAGCCTTATTATTTCTATTTCAGCAATGCCAATTAGCAATGGAGCAATGGAGCTCTCCTTTTTGTGTGTTACCTATATAACACAGTACAATGTGACTGCAGATTTAGAAGACCAAGCCTGCCAGACCTATTAATTCTATTTCAGCAATGACAATTAGCAATGGAGCAATGGAGCTCTCCTGAATGTCATTGGAGACTTTGAAGAACACTGCTACCCCTCCTTTTTCTTTTCTACCTATGACGCTGCCCAACTGCTCTAGAGACTGCCTAGAACTGTGCTACCCCTTCTGTGTCCCTCTGTGAAATGGCGCTGGATCACCATGGAAGGTGGTACCTATAAAATCCAAAACTTGCGAGATCTGACGACATAACAATGACATTTTGCCTCGTTTTCAATTCCAAGTACTAGCTCGGTACTTGGATCTGTTAAGTTCGGGTGTGTTTGGTCATGGGGAACCAAGCCTGAGCATCTCTATGTTCTACCCTTTTTTGGGCTTCCAATATCTTCGGATTGCATCCTCTTTCTGGGGCCATCATTTATGTTTGTTCTCTGTATGTTGTTGGATCAGTGCAGTTCCTCTTAATCCTTCAGAAATTGTGTTCCTTTCTGAATTTCAGATTAAGTCCCTTGTTGGCGATGTATTCTAAGATCTTTGTAGGCTATTCAGAGAGGCTCTGGTTGAGGAAGATGATGACGATGATATCATAGATGTACCTTTCCAGAAGTAAGTATTGATTGTTCTGCTATAGAAAGTTCCCTTCCCATACACTCATATAACCATTTGTATAGGTTTGAGTGAATATATTTTCGATTTCACTTTCTTGGATCTGTAGGAAGTACTTTTCTTGGTAATTAAGTAATTTTGTGTCAATATGTAGCTGATAGCTTTGGCTCGGAAATCAATCTGGTAGTTCTTGTTCATTTCTAGATGTCGTTCTGGTATTTTTTTAATTACCAGTGTCCCTTTTCTGTGCATAATGCTCATACAGAGTAACCTGCACATGGAACTGGGTTTAATTTGAATAGGGGAACAAACCTAATATATGTATATATAACTATGTGATGTTAAATACTTTTGTGTCAAAAAGATAAAAGTATTATAGGAGTGATACCTCTATTGGCTAACCCCCAAAAAATATTATTATATTTTCTAGCTTTCAGAGCACAGAGGTCCCTTCATCAGGCAAGTTTACAAATGAATGACTGAAAAAAAGGCTCAACATTTAAGAGCTGTTACATCAAGAAATTTGTACAGGGGGCGGCTGCACTCTGCTGTGGGGTGTGCGTGTGTCCATGTAGTGGGTCATAAATCCAGGTGTTAGATTGAGTCCTTTAGTCAATGAGTTGAATGTGCTTATCAGCTTAAATTCCCATATTTTTCTCTTCCTGTCATTTTTAAAAAGACCTTTCAGTATTAGGACTTTTAAATCTGTCATACTGTGTCCTGGTCCAGAGAAGTGTTTACCCATGGGGGTGTCCAGAGTCTTCTTTATTGGGTGTCTGTGTAAATTCACCCTGCATTGCAGTTTCTGCTTGGTCTCTCCAATGGAATTCAAATATGGGAATTCAAGCTGATAAGAACATTCCATTCATTGACTAAAGGACTCAATCTAACACCTGGATTTATGACCTACTACATGAACACACTTCACACCCCACAGCAGAGTGCAGACCTCTGAACTCTCAGAACCAGTTACCATTCAATTTAGAGTAACTAAGGCACCTGGTATTGGACCTTTTAATAAATGAGGTTTGGTGAAAGAACTTGTGGATTATGATCAAATAAAATGTATTTTTAAAACACTGATGGCCTGAGTCATTAAGGAGTGCAAAGCAAAAAAAAGGGGCATCTAGGCAAAACCATGTTGCATTTGAAGGGGAGGTAAATTTAAAATGTGGGGACAGATTTACAGTTGGGGTAGGGCATGTCCTAGATCAACTTTAAAATTCAGTGGAAAAATAAAGTTAACAATTATTTGTGTGCTACCTGACAAAAAAGTCAGTATTTTCTTTATGTGCAAAATAATAATATAATTTGCACCCCTTACATTGTAACATGGTTTTGTCCAGGATCAAATGTACTCCTTTTTTGCCTTGCTATCCTTAATGACCCAGGCCCTGAATTTTTTAATACACTTTTACTTAACTTTACATTAACTGCCACAGCCCAGGTGGTTGGGTATCATAGTGCTCCAGGTGGTAGCACTTGCAGGAGGTTCTCACTTATCATGGAAAAGTATCATTCAGGCGTGTTTTTACCTTTTTTATTCATTGTGCTTACACCTGAACTTGTTGATAATTTTACTTTCATTTAATTTCAATTTCTAATATGTAAAATATTGTGAGCTTTGGATCTAATATCCCACTGACATAGTGTTCCTCATTGCCATCACAGCTTTAAAAAGAAAGGTCAGTTAGATAGCTTACAAAAATGATTTCATAAGAGAGAGCTACATTTCTAGTACACGATATTGAAAAACCTGGAAAGCCTCACTCATCTACTTTAACCTTGTCATTAACTGTGCTCTTTCCTATTTTATAATTTAGTAACCTTATAATTTTAATCTAATGAGGAACTTTCTGGAAACTTGTTTCAATACAGATTGTGTTATCAAAACACAGAACAGTGTAGTATTTACATTTTAATGATGATTAAAAGAATTTGATTTGATTTCCACCACTAACCAAAAAATCAGCACTTGAAATGACGCATCCATTTAAGACTTGGCAAGTGACAGTGTTCCAGGTTAGCCATGGTACAAACCATATGGAAGCTGTTAATGATAAACAAATTGCGGCAGTACAAAACAAATACTATAACAGTAATGGAAACCAGCCTTTTGCTACTGAGTGCCTACAAAAGGTAATGAAAAGCATTTCCCTTTTAAATGTTTTTTTTGTGTGTTTTCACTCTAACATGGGATTTCAAATATGACTGTTTCAAGTTTTTATTCATGGCTTCATTATCAAGTTAATGGTAACTAGGGTCTTAAATATATCAATATACTCTCTAAAGATGTTCATACTGTGGGAATATTTCCCTTTCATGTCTGTTCAACCACAAGACATTCCGGTTCCCTCATGTAATACATTGTTTGGAACCATGTCACTGGGGCTGTATTGAGGGCGGTGCGAGTGCCGAAGGCATAAGCCTGATGGGGCTCAATGCCAGCCCGATATTTGCCTTAAGTTCATATAAAGCGCAACATGCATTTCAGCATCTGCCCAGCTCTCGGCAGTGTCATGATGTCACAACGCTGTCAGTGCAGAGGAGCCAAGTGGAGCCAGGACGCTAGAAAGTCAGGAAGTAGACAAAGAAGAAAGAAGAGGCAGAAGCAGAGAAGCGGTCAAGAAGAGAAAAGAAGAAAAGGTAATTAGAATACTTCATAGAAAATGGAGGGAGAGTGGCCTACAGAAAATGGGGAGAGAAGTGTCTGCAGAGATCTGGGGACGAGATGTGACTTCAGTGAACGGGGTGGCTGTAGAGTTCAGGGGGGAGGTGACTGGAGAGAACAGGAGGGGAAAAGTGTCTGCAGAGAATGGGGGGTAGCTGCAGAGAACAGGGGGGTGGCTGGATAAAACTGGGGAGAGAAGTGTCTGCAGAAAATAGGATGAGAGACGTGCCTGGAGAGAACAAATGGGGTAAAAGTGGCTGGAGAGAATGGGGGAGAACATATCATATGTGGTTGGAAGGAACAGAGGGGAGTAGTGGCTAGAGGAAACAGGGGAGTGGAAAGAGGGCTGGAGAAAACAGGGGGAACTGGCTGGAGAGAACACTAAAGAGGAGAAGTAGATCGAGAAAATGGGAGGATGGAGTGGCTAAAGAGAACAGAAGGGGAGGAGAGGTAGATGGAGACAACAAGGGGGTGCTAGAGAGAACATGGTAGGGGACTGTGGTTTAGAAAGAAGTGGGGGATTTTCTTTGTGATACATAGATATATGGTACATAAACACTACAAAATATAATAAGTAATTAAATATATTTATAAAAACTCAATCAGTATTCAAAAGGTGGTGATGTCTTTTTTAGGAATTATAGTCTCAAGTAAATGTAAGTGAAATTTGTAGGCTAGCAATTTGATTTTGAAGCTGGTGGGGAAATAGGCATGCTTATTAAATGGGAATGTTATTCATTTATTGTCAGGGTTGATGGAGGGGATATGTCTGTTTATTAAATTAAAGGGAAACACACATAGTTATTAAATGTGAATACTATTAATTATATTCTGGGGCTGGGTGGAAGGAGGCCTGCTTATTAAAAAAAAAAAAAAGCTACTGATTTAATGTCCGGCTGGTTTAGTGGGAGAGAGGCCTAGAATTTTCACTCACTGCCTAGCTTTCCAGGAGGTGAATAGCAGCTCTCTTTTCTAAACAGCACTCCAACATTCCAGTATCCAGCCAAGTAGCAAGTTAGATTGAGACACCAGCAGCAGCACTAGGTACTCAAACTACAAGAACAGGTAGGAGACAGCAGTACAGATTGGACAATGGTCTTGAGCTTGTTGAGGGCTGGGCACGCACCCCAACGTAAGAGGGGTGCCTGTATTCTCTCCTGCCCAGGGCTCTAAAATGTATAATTACGCCTCTGAATGTCTCATAATAAGAGTAGCTCATTACTGATGCACTTTAGAACTTATTAGCTCTGAAATTGAGTTGACGGTGCTAAAGAAATGATTCTCACTGTTCATCAGCCAGAGTTCTGTTGGACGTACGACCTTTAGAACTGTGAAACCAATCATAATGCTCAACCAACTGGGACTTCTTCATGAATGTGCAGAGAATAGTAAGGACCCAGTACCAAAGAACTAGGACCTTGAAGATACATGTCACTATAAGGAAGCATATAGTTCTTTAGATGAGTTATGAGCTTATATTAAGCTATATGAACTAGGGACATTCCTGCAAGAAACCACATAAATCTGCGATAAGTAGTGTTTATTCCCAGCAGCATACAGCAATTATCAGCAAGGAATGGTAAGTACTTGCAAATTGATGTGGGCCTAACACACATACAGTTATGGCTGGCTGCCCTCACTTGTTATCTAGGGAAGTAACAGAAATAAAATAGCCCCCAAAGCAAGTATGGTCTACAAAGCCCCATTTTACAGCTCTGTGAGGTCATTTATCAATACAATAACCCCCCCCACCACTGGAGATTCTTACCCATCTCACCTGGACATATGAAGTTTATATATAGTCCTAGGTAGTGTTTTTTTTTTAATCCTTCCTCTCTGATATTGAACTCTGATGTAGACGCAGCAGATTTTCTGAATTAATTTGACAGTCCTGTCTATACTGAACTGATATAATTTTATTATTATTGCAGTTTTGTAACACTTACATTGTGTATAGGCAGTAAAAGTTTCATCTAGTTATTTGCACACATAAATAAAGCATTGATAAAATATAGAGTTAACTTAGTAACATAATGAGGTAACACACTACTGGGATTTAAACTGTAAACTTATATCTGAAAATGGTTTAGTAACAACTTATAAAATCTTGCCTGGTAAACTGTAATGTACTGTATGTAAGGATTATATAAATTGCATATATGGTTATTGAGTGATCTCTGTAAAGTAAAAGATTCTGTCCCCTATTTTTGCCTGTGTCTTTGATGATAAAGTTTAAATGGATGGTTTGTCTATATTTGTAATAGATTATAGTGGAATTGATAACAGAACTGTGATGATTTAGTGTCTAACACAGATTTGTGTGCTATTGTATATGGAGGTCAATAGATGTGTGATACTTGGGCCATATAGAACACAATCAAACAAAGGAGACATGTGAATAGCTCTCACGGACTCCACAGCTGAGACTATGGTTGTAGTGGTATAAGATGAATGTTTAAAAGGTTGAATAAAAAGATGTCGCTTTTGAACATCTGAGATATCACAGGTTTCATAAACAATTTTGGCATGACAAAAAAGCAGATAAGCCGCAAATTACTTTATGTCCCAATAATTAATGAGAATAATTAGTAGTAAAATTTATGTTATTTGTCTCATTATCATTAGGATTGATGACAACTCCATATACACAAATCCTACTAAAGGCTCATTCTCCTGCTGAAATTTTCTCCAATCAAACACTGACCACTGGGTATGGCATAATGTTGTAAAATAGAGTGGTAAACCTTCTGGTTCATTATTCCTTGCACTCTGTGTAAATCTCCCACTCTACCAACACCAAAATAGTCATCTCATTTCTTCAGCCATGCTTGAAACGGCATCAAGCTCTCATCCAGCATCCTTTCACTTGTTCTACATCTCACATATGTTTCCTCTTAAATCCAAACATCTCAATCTTAAACTCTTCTGCCCATAATACCCATAACACTCTTTAAGGTCATCCACTGTCCTTGTTTTTTTGCTCAATTTAACCTATTTTTCCTTCTTTGCTAGTTTCAATATAACTTTTTTTTGCAACTCAATTAGGCCAGCATCTCTGTGTCATCTTTTTAGTGTTTCAGATGACACTGGTATTTGGTGTTCTATTTAAGGAAACGTAGGACCTGTAAGACCTCTGTTTCTCAAAATGCAGCCTCTGAAGTACTAATCCTCTTGTGCAGTTGTGCATCTGGGCCTTTTACTTTTTTTTCTATCCTGGTCTATCCTGGTTAGTGCAAGTTTGCCATTTTCTCTCAAGACAGAAGTGTACATTTTTGTATGAAATCATCAGTTTCTTGGTAGTCTCATGCATGGAATAACCTTCATTTTCGAATGCAATAATAGACTGATGTGTTTCAGGAGAAAGCTGTTTTGTTTTGCCCATTTTTAAACCCAGAATTGAACTTTAGAAATGCACATTAGAGTAATGGCTGATGAATATGTGACTTTGCAGTCTTATGTGAATAATAAATTATAAATCATTTCAAGCAGTAAGTCATTTGCAACATTAGCAATGACTAAACTATAGTTTTAAATTTAATGGTTCCTTGATTAAAAAAAGTATTGCTTCTTTCAAAAACCAAGACATTTCTTAGTTATTCCAAACTTTAGTACGGTTTACTGCATCCCAGAGCTGTTTTGAACACCGATAAGGCCCAACTAATAAATTATGCACACCAAAGATATATACACAAATGGATCTAGTGGTGGGAAAAACTGGTTGAATTTGACAATGCTTCTAGAACATACTGGTTAAACTGACTGATTGACAAATCAATTTCCAGATTTGCAAATACCATGTATGAATTCGGTCAAAAATTTTATTTTGTTCAATTCATTCATCTCTACTTCATATCCCTTAGCTCAGTAGTTCTCAAATTTTTTGACAACAGTTTAGGTTTATAGACATACAAAGGCAAAGAGTAGATACACATGAAGTCAAAAGAAATATATGTTATATATTTTTATATACTATGTTTTAATAGTCCATGATTTCTTTTAAACATGTTTATGGATATCATTTATAATAATTTAGATTGTTTAGCAACATGAATTTGCAAACTAGTATACTTATGTTTCTCTTTTGTACATACCTCTCAGTGAATGCCAATGTTTTTTGCATAGGATGTGTTTAGTTCTCATGGTAATGAGACCAGCTGGCACATATTTTTTTACTTGCAAACACTATGTTAAGTTCACTGTTATTGTTTGTGCTTATTTCATATTTCTTTTTGTTCTTCAAACAGATTTGTAACATGTTTGATATTTTAACTCTTTTCAGACAGGAGGTATTTTATATACTTATGTCCAGACAAAATTTTACTTGGTTTTTATCTGTTTATTTACATGAGAAGTCATTTTAAACCGCTTTGTGTACCCTACTATTATTTATGGGGGATTAAGTCATTCTGGTGATGGTAAATATATGGACACTTATACTGTTGACACCAAACTGGTGACATTGTAAATGTCAACATTTTCATTCTGTCGACATGTTTAAAATGATGACATTGTAACTGCTGATAGTAGTAATGTTGCAATACAGCCAGCAGGTCTGGCACAAAATAATATTAATATTAGTGCTAATATTAAGAGAGAAAAAAAACCCACAAATATTTAGCCCAAACCTTCCTCCACCCTTCCACCTTCAAACATTAGAGCTGTGTACCGGTGTACCGGTGAGAGCAGGAGAGAGGTGATGGCAAACAAACTTTGTGAGTTTTAATGTGTGTACCCATTCATTTATTTTGTTTATCTGGCTTCCTTCGTCTAATAGTCTATACATTTAGAGCCTGTATTTTGTTTGGGAGTGTGGGGTGGGTGTTTTTTTCTTACACCTGTGTTTGTTTTCTGTTTATGATGGTGAGAGGAAGGAGAGGGGAACAGTCTAGGGACAGTGGAACGGAGAAGATAGATAGAAATGAGTTGGTAGTTAAGGAGGGGCTGGAGCTTTATGAAGAGGCTGGATTTGGGAAGACAAAATCTGGGCACAATATGCTCTTCAGCTTTGAAGAAAATTGTGTCCTTGTCCGAAACATGGTGCCAGTGTATGACAGACTTTTGGGGACTCAAGCTGCTGAAACAGTAGTTTCTAATAGATTAAAAAGAAATCTTTGGTCGTCTCTCTGTGCTGCTGTGAATGCGTTTGGTCCTATAAAAAGATCCATAGATAATTGCTGTAAGGGTACCTCTGATATCAAATGCAGAGTGAAATTAAAGATGTCTAATGAGAGGAGAGCAGCTGCAGAGACTGGCGGTGGGCTCGTCATGGTCATTGCCCATACCTCGTATAAGGAAGACTTTAAACAACTCATCCCACGTGAAATAGTAGAAGGGATCAATGTGAACATGAACATGGGCTATGCCCCAAACGTAGGCTGGTGAGTAATGTCTACATTTGAATATTTAAGCCCTTTATGCAAAATTAAAAATCCTGCATCATGTAAATGTTATATATTTTTTTGCATTAAATTCACAAGTCTGACACATATTAAATAATGTGCTAATGGTGTGTGGATGACATATTTTTATTTCACAGCTTAAAATATGTTTTGCTATTAAATATATTAATATCAATCATCTCCAATTTTAAAATATACAGGTTCATCTCAAATGCAGATAATGCCAGCAATTGCTTGCCAAGATGATGACAACTCCTTAGAAGTTACATTTTACATAGGGAGAATAAAATACATTTTCCTGTAGACTAAACACCTGTAAATGGTTTGGAACATGTAATGTGGATTTGTGTATTGTTTTGTTTCATTTAAAAATTAACATCCCAATCCTATATGTTACCAGAGTATGATCTTGATTCAATAATAGCACCAGACATAGCAGCTGAACAATACATTATTCTTGAATGTGTGGATCATTTTTCAGAAATTGTGGAGTCTGTACATTCTGCACCACAGAGCCTTCCTTCAACTGCTCCACCCAAACAAGAGGAACAAGTAACTGCTCCAAATTTGGCAAGTTCTATAGAGCAGCTTCGGGACTTGCAAAATAAAAATCTGCAACAATTCCATTAAGATTCTAGAGGGGAATCCACAGGCAGCTGAATAAATGGATGAAGCATTTGCAGAACATCCATCAGACACAACTGCAGATATGTACTAGTTCTGAAAGAATTTATTCTGGTGCAAATGAATACGGCTATTTTAGTATGGAGCATGAGGAACGTTTTTGGAAATCTCATTTCAGCATGTGCCCATATGCAAAACATACTAATGGCCAACCTACCTGTGCCATCATCATCAGGTGACAGCAGCCAGAATACCACATCAAATATATCCATGCCACCTACTCCATAACATACTAGTGTGCATATCAGGAGAAGAAGACAGCCATAAATGAGTTGTTTCAATGATCCAGAGCCCACACGTGAAAAAAAATAGATATTTTTTAATGCTATTATTAACCTTAGTGTCTTCTTTTTCACAATTTATTTCCAAATATAATAAAAGTGCGAATTTGCATACTGAAACATTGTTTTCTTATTTTTCTTATACATTTTCTTATTAAAAAAAAAAGTATACTTTGTGCTTATTTGGGTTATTCTGATATAAATATTAAACACATCTTTGTAATTTCTTTAGACAGTTAGGTTTATTTTAAAACACCTACAAATGCCCTTTAATTGGTGGCAGAGGTTGAAGTCACACTTTCCTGTGTCTATGCTAATAATTCTACAAGAATATATACAAATCAGTAAATACAGTGTAATGCAGAGTAATACACTTATTGATTAAATGATAAACCATAGTCACAAGAGAAATAAGTCTGTATTATCCTTTCTCTGACCTGCCTCTCCCCCTCTGTACTCTCCACATCAGCTGATGTTATGAGCTCCCCTGCTTTGTCACTGTCTACTGCCGGTGGTATGGGCACATTTTAGTTAAGTGCCAAATTATGCAGCAGACAGCACAACAACACAATATTAGCCACCTTTACATATAGAAGCACACTACCAGATTTATTACGACACCTGCATCTAGTCTTCAGTAGGCCAAAAGTATGTTCTATGACACCTCTGGCCATGCATGTAGCTCATTATATCTGTGTTGTTCAGGAGTCTGTGGATTCAAGAGGTGTCAATAACCAGGATTGACATCCATATCTTGAGTCACCTAGAATGAGACATAAATACAAACAATTTGCATTAACCCAAAAAATTACACAAAAAAGCATGTATATATAATGGATGAATCTGCATGATTATTATATAACATAGCCAGTAACTATCCCTCTGGCATTTCACCATTCTGAGAGTAGAGTTGGATCACCGCACTGACTATAAGATTTTACCCAATTGTAGTACATATATCCCTATAAATGTCTCCTAAATAGGATCTCTTAATTGGTAATTGGGGTGCAACCTTGGAACTCCAAGTATAATCTAGACAAAAAGGAGAAAAGCGAAGTTTCTGATATAAGGTGCACTAAATCTTCTGATAGATAATATCGATAATTACCATCCTATAAAACATAACTTTTATTAGGTAATAACTTAAAAGCGAAATATACTGAAATATAACAATTAAAATCCCATGGATATAAATAAAAGGCTGGATACACTCAAATTAGTACCTATATAATCCCACTATAAGTTATATGGTACAGAGGTATAATAGTGTGATTAATATGGATAAGTCAGATAGTAAATAAAGAAACATACGCCATAATAAGCAGTTATGTCTCTAATATAATGTCTGTTAAATAACAGGCTATACAGGCTGATAATGTCCAGCTGACAGATAGAGGTTGAAACAAAATGTCCCAATTACCTCTTATAAATCACAAACGCTGGTATATAGTTCCTTCTGACTCAATCCTGCAGATCAACAATCAGTTGAAATGGAAACTACCCTGCAGCATATTCAGTAGCGTAATATATCACTAACATAATGAAGATCAAATGGATCATTCATGATGAATATTCATTTTAATTAATTATAACACAATTTAAGATGAGGATTTAGAAATGATATATTTTAGATATATGACAGGATAAGTCGGTTATATAGAACTGATTTATATTGTTTAAATATTTTTAGCACTTTTATAATTTCATAACTCTATATTAGAGATTTCTTCACTTATACAATCATCAAACTTATGTAAAATATAAAAGAAGTATACACTTTTACTTATTGGTACATAACAATATTAGTAAAAAATGAACAAGACACGTTAAATTTATACACTAGTTCATATAAGGTATCTGTTTATCTGTTAAATATAGTTATGGTTGTAAGAATATTTTTAGTGAGCATTAATTAGTGGCTTTTAAGTTATTACCTAATAAAAGTTATGTTTTATAGGATGGTAATTATCGATATTATCTATCAGAAGATTTAGTGCACCTTATATCAGAAACTTCGCTTTTCTCCTTTTTGTCTAGATTTCACCATTCTGAAACAGAGATAACTGACGCAGAATATAGGCATTACGGTAAGAGCCAGAATAACCTGCAGCAACACTCATTGATTTCATGGTAGTATCGCAGACTACTTGCGCATTCATGGAGTATGAATGGTGTTTATTGGTATAGACTTCAGCCTTTTAATGAGGTGATCTCAGCCCAATATGTGTGCAATCTCTGGCCCCCCAAGATTTAAGGTAATCCTAAGAGCCTATACAAAGCTCCCTTCAGCTCATTCCATTTAAAATCCTGGTGGGGGAAGCAGATATATGTAGGCACCAGTTTATTAAGAGCACTTAACACTAATGTGTTAATTGAGAGACATGTTAATAGCTCCACATCATTTCTCAAATGCTCATAGAGCTGCAGGAGATTTGCTAATTAATTTTAAACATCCTAATAACCTTGTGATCTGAGAGTGAGTCCAGGGTCAAATATGTTCTAAAATCACGAGGACTGCGCAGCCTTAGCAGACCCTGGTACTGGTGATGTTCCTTTCTCCGTTTCTGTGCAGTCTCCCAAAGCTCATTTTCCTCCAAAATAAAGGAGAAACACAACATACTGTGATACCCTTTAAAAGGTGGAAAAATTCCTTCATAAGACACTATAATAAATATGTGTATCAAAAAGATATAAATATATGCTTATCTGTGTCAGTTGACACTGGCACTGGATCTCTCATCAGGTACTCCCTCTGGATGTTAGATCAGATACCTGGAATTATTGCAGTTTAGATTTCACTGTGCAATGTATCTGATAGCTCCCTCACCCAAATGGATCTCTCCATGGAGCAACCAACACAACCAACACAGTGACGCAGGCATTGGACCTCTATCTACTTTGAAATTCCTAATAAACATTTACTAAATGTTGTTCAAACAGCAGGTGTTATTTTTGCTACTGACAAGCAAAGCTGTGTGTCATCATTACAGATGTGATGGTTAAATTATATTTGATGAGAAAGTCAAGAGAAAGCGTATAAAAGGGAAACAAGCTGAGACACTAACACAGATCCCGAGATATATCAACAACTAAATCCACAACAGCTGAAGAGTATTTTTCAAAAGAGATATTAAGGGGCTGATGTAGAGTCAGACATAATTTACTCCAAAAGTGTAGATATAAGTTACGTCCGTTAAAATTACATAATTTACATATTATGCAGTGACATGTGTATCTTAAGATAATTCAAAGTCTGCATACTATGCAAACTGTGCATATTTTAATAAGATACTTTTAAAGTTATCTTGCGATATATGACAAAAAATAGGTATTTTTGTATCAGCAAAAAAAGCAGGATCATGGAACAATTAAAGTGATGTGACAAGAACCAGTAAATAGCAGTGCTATGAACCCTAAGTAAATGTAGAACAGGTGGTCCAATGTGTCTCCAAGAGAATTAGTATTGAATACTTCTCTTTAGATTCAGACATATGTAAGTCTCCATTAGGTGCTTAATAAAAGGGTAAGTGACAGACAGGGAGTAAACTGGAGGAAAAAGCTGAATATTCTTCAGTATTGATTGGATAGTTGCATGAATGAATTTTTCAGGAAAGACATCGGAGGATAGAGAAATGATAAATAATTTCGATAGAAAGAGTGATACAGTTGATAACTCACAATTTAAGAAATCAGAGTTAATGAAAAGAGAAACATTAACATTAAAGTATAATAAGTGGTTCATGTATTACTCTGCAGTGCAAAATAAGTTTTCTTCGAAAGACACTGAGGTCGTACCCATTTCGATCCATGTTTTGATTGCTGACCTAAACTTTAGGAGCCCTTGTTCTAGAGTTGTTCTAGGTAATCCTGCTTCTAAAGTGAAAAAATACGGTGACACAATGGAAAATAGTTCAATATTAAATGTTAATTTAACTGATGATTTGGCTACTAGTAATGGTATGGCATTTTTTATACTAATAAATATGGACAAAAATGAATGTAAACTTTCCTTCTGCAATATGACATTCCTAAGTTATAAAATAACTTTAAACCTAATTTTTATGCTTTAAATTGAGCCAAGTGTTTTGCATTTTGGAAGTCATATGTTTTACTTGGTATCCTGTTCTCTTTGATGTGCTGAGCCGCCATGAATAGATGGACTGTATGCCCAGTACAGGATTTCCTTACGTAAACACTTCAAGTGGTAATTTGTATGTCTTCAGTTTAGGAATGCTGAGAAGGTTAACTTCTGATGAAAAAACCCCGAAACTAAGTCCCTCAAAAATTTTATTTTAATATTTTGGGATTTTATCATATTATTTAAATATGATATATGCTTAGACTGTAAGCTATTAAAATAGCAACTGATAATGCCTCTTTTACTTACCACCCATTGCGAATATTGGTCAACATGTGACTTTTACTATTCAGAATGCACAATACACGTGTTTTAGAGCCCAGACAAATGAGTGCTTCGTTATCAGTTAGTCTGCGCTTCATGCACAGAAACACTGAAAAATGTAATATACTAACAGCAGATTGGTCTATGGTAGAAAAAACACATTTGAACTTTTTCAGTTGTAGCCAGTCCCATTTCTTTCAGGTTTATTTATTGAATCTTAGAAAAAAACAGAGCAGAAAAGTATAAAAAAACAACAAAACAAAAACAGTAAAAAAGTAAAGTAGACAAAGGAAATTGTAAAATCATAAAATAAAGATTTTTTTTTTATACAATCATTCCTTTGCAAATGGCAATACTTATATTCTAAAGACTGTCACAGGCATACATATAAGAAACCAATAAGCATAGATTAGCTAAATAATGTTTCAACAATTGTAACACACATACTCAATAAAAAGAATTGTTTTATAAACAGTACAGCAATTTTAATAAAAGTTTTTATTTTTTTGTATTTTTTAAAGAGTCGATTTATGTATGTAGGCATTTACTCAAATCAAGGCTGTTTAGATAAGAATAATTGTACATTAACTACAATGAAGTGTTTTCTACTAGCTTTAGCAACTGAGCATGACACAATATATTTTCTCAGAAGCTGAGATGTATTCTGCAAAAATAACTTTTTACCCATATTCAGCCTCTAAATTCAAAGTTAAAAATTCCATTAACACTTTTTAAAATAATAATAATGATGATAATAAAGTATATATATATATATATATATATATATATATATATATATTGTCTAATAAGAATGAGAAGGAGCTGCTTTAACTTCCAAGGTTTAGGTTTTGTTGCTGGTGGATTTGCAGTTCACAGCCCTCTGCGTTGCCTCTAGGCATGACGTGCTGGTACCAAAATGCAAAGTAGCCAGAACTAACCAGATAAGCAACAATCAGGATCATAAACAGTACCAAATCAAAGGCAGAAGTGAGGTCAGCAACGATCCGAGTAAGAATTAGCAGGGATTTGCAACAAGTAGTACTGGAATTTTGGAGTAAAGGGTTGAAGCCTAATAGTCTGGCACAGGCCTGTGCACAGAGCAGGTTTAAGTAGCTGAGCTTGCGGATTTCAGGTCATTACACCTGATCACAGGTTCAGAGCTCTTAAAGGGCCATGCACCTTCTGTTACACAAAGTATTATTATGGCACAAGGTTCTGCACCTGGAGTGGAGGGAAGAGTAAAGAGTATGCACTTAGTCATTGACGTATTATCCTTACCACTCTCAAACAAGCTTTCTATGAGCTTCCGAAAGAGTAGCTGATAATTAAGTAAAGCAATATGGACTATTGCCCCCCTCCCCCCCCCCCCCCCCCACACACACAAACACACACACATACACACAGCCTGCATTTGGTGGTAGAAATAATTCTGGGTAATGGCATAGTTATGCAATAGCTTTTAGATGTTTAGGTCACACCCATGTCATGGTTGGATCAGACATGGTTGTCTGTGACACATTAGTGCCTCTCCTGACGTAACTCTGTTGGTGGCTAAATAAATCTCTGCTTTTAGACTTGAAGTTATCGTGGAAACTGAAAAGTCCAAAGATGAGTTTTTCATGATGAATCACTCATTCAAACTCATTCAAGTGGCTCCACATAGCTGAATTGGAGGACCAGATTCATGAGCTAACATTCAAATCATATCAAGAGTACCAGAGATGCTTGATTTAAAGGAGACTTATTGCCTCAGGTGCCAGCTAAACAAGGTATTTTCAGCTAGCTCCAACAGAGATTTTATGCATGGAGAGATAAAGCTGATGTCCTGCTGGCATCCAAGCTTCAGACAAAATACACACGAAACAGCATCTTCTCCATCAAAGATGCAAACTGGCAATGATCTAAAATTGTGAGGCAGTTTCAGGAATTTTATACAGATTTTTATAAGAGTTGAATTCTAAAGTAAAACAGTACCTAGATTTCACACTCTCTGAAATCACAAATAGGCAATTGGCTAGTCTTATAAAGGACATGTCTCCTAGGGTCACCTATACCATAAATCATCTAAAAAGTGAGTACATTCCAGAACCTGATGGACTCCTGGTAATTTTCTACAAACAATGTCATAGTCATCCTATCCTGATACTAGCAGATCTATTTAATGCTTTCTTAAGAGGTGCCAAATTTATGAAGCCACCATCATGGCAGAGGTTGTAGTGATGAATTACCATTGAAGAGACACCAATAATTATTGCAGGTACCACTTGATTTCACTGTTAAATGTTAAAAACATAGTAATTTAAATGGAATGTACTTTTTATGTCTTCTAAACGGGCCAATGTAGTCAACACAAACCAAGCTCTTTCGATTGTCCCGGTGAAGGATATCAAGGAACTGCAGCTCAAACTGTCAAAATTTATTTGGGAAGGAAGATATATGCAAGTGAGAATCCTCTACAAATCTGCAAAAGAAAGGTGTTTTGGAGTCCCCATAGCCATAGCCATTCACCTGGCTCAATGCATTATTGGGCATTCATCCCAGAGAGTGTGTTATAGTGTGGTGGCTACAGAATCTGTTCTCACCAACACACAATTATGATGGTGTTGTTGAGCCCCCCCCCCCCACACCCCTTGGAACAGAACTCCAGACATCAGTCAACGCCCAATGATTGTGTTTTCATTGCACTGGGATAGCAATGTCATTTTCTCCTGATGAATTCCTCTTTCAATCGGATCTAGAACAATCCAGCCTTTGCTCAAGTACGTGACCAGTACTCTTTCTTCCCACGTATTGAGCACGGTATTCTTCTCCTAACAGGCATAGCATCTATTCAATGCTTTGTAGAAATTGAGGACAGGTTCCATATTCTGGACTCAAGTCTGTTCCAAAACCTTCAAATGTGATACTTTTATAGTAGTAACTCTAAAAGCTATGCACCTATCAGCATATCATGTTAGAATATCTATGCTATTTTCTGGCCTCTGGTAAAGTTTTATTATCCACAGAATATTGAATCCCACTAGCAACTGGGGCTTACTCTAAAAACATTCATGAGCTAGCACGGGAGTGGGGCATGATCGAAACCCTGAAGCTGGAGGAGTGAGTTCAGATTAGAGTGAATGTAGCTTCATCCACTGCTTGCATGCACACAAGAGAAAGTGTACCTATAATGGTACTTGTATTACCCGGGATCCTCTAACTTCTGTTTGAGGTCTAGTGAAATGACACCCTGTCACACATCTAGTGGGTGTGTTTAATGTTACTCTTGATGTGGAAAGAGGTTCATTGCCTCATTTATAACATGATAAGCATAAACATACGGGTTTCCTGTTACCATGCTCATTTCCCAATACACCTAAATGAACACAGAGGCTAATTTGGAATTTTCTGATTGATGGTAGATGTCAGATAGCCATTTGTTGGAAAAGATGGATACTCCCCTCTCTCTGCTATATGAGAGAAAATTTGGTTAGTATACCGATTTGAACACATTTCAGGTAGTTTATCCAACTCACCAAATAAGATTTTGTCCATTTGGTCTCCTTGGTTAGACTATCACATAGCTGTTCCACCTCTATATTTTGGCTTATAACTCTAGCAACAGTATGAGTCTGGAGGCAGGGCAGCAATAAATCCCCATATTCTCCACCACATTATGATAATGGATTTTATTTTTTCTTTCTTTATTGTATTTGAAAATTTAATAAATAGGCTTCGTGATTTTTATTTTGATTGTGCTGTGCCCCCATTTCCTCCCCCCCCTTCCTTACTTTCTTTCTGTTTCACCTTTCACCATATACATGTCATGTTCCTTTAAATGTCCATAACTTTCAAAATTGACCATCTGCACAGAATAATTTATCTTTCTTTGTGTACTGAATTATAATCTGTCTGTTTCTATGCTATAGACTTCATGTTTTTTTAATTATAGCATAATGCAAGCAAATTACATTATAATCAACTTTAGTAAACATACAATGATGGGGATTGTAGTCCTCAAATCTCTACTTAGACTGTATCACACATGAAGTCATGAGGTGCATGGCAGAATCCCATGGACCTCAAGATAGAGATAAACCTTCTAATTTACACATTTACACTCATGCAATTTCAAAGTGTACTTAATATTGATGCTGAATTTATTTCCCCATTGGGCATCTTCAATTTTTCAAATTTTTTTCACACATTGAAAACAAAAGGTGTTTTTTAAGACACTGTAGTATTGCACTATCAAGCTAACACCTGAATCAAATAATTTTGTTTAACTGTTGATCTTAGTTTGATTGGAGAATTGTGATGTCTTTATTGTGTTCCATCCAAGAAAATTAGATATGCTGATTTTAATGTCTTTCTTTTCTCAAGTGATCTTTCCCTACGCTATACATTTAGAGACACATCGGTCCTGAGTCATTAAGGAGAGCAAAGCAAAGAAAGGAGTAAATTTGATCCTTGACAAACCATGTTACAATGCAAGTTGTACACATTAGTTTATTATTTGGAACATAAGGAAAATACTGGCTGCTTTTTAAAATAGCCCACAAATTCTTGATAGCTTTATTTTTACACTGAAATTTAAAGTTGGTCTAGGACATGCTCTATCCCAACTATAAATATGTCCCCACAATTTACATTTACCTCCCCCTTCAATACAACATGGTTTTGCTAGGTGCAAAGTTACTCCTTTTTTTTCTTAGCTATCATTAATGACTCAGGCCCATCATTACAAATTAGATATATTAGCATGAACATCTTGTATATGAAAAACCTTAATGCAAAATGATTATAATTACTACCCTAAGAGGAAGGACAAGAATGCTGATGAGTAAAGGATTTGTGTGAGAATTAGGCATGTTTGTCCAGAGAGCTGTTGATTATAATGGAGTGGGAAAAAACTAACATCCATTTGGCAAAAGGACGTTTGGTTACTAGCGCTACCAATGAAAACCTCTGCTGCAATAACATCCTCATCACCTCTTGTACCCGCTGTTTGCACAATGGCACTATTTATGTTAATACTGACCTTGTGAGGGGCCAATGCAGGATTTCAGGAAAAATAAGAAAAAAACAACTGTTTTGCAATAAGCCTGTGACAGACACTTTTTATGTAGTAAAATTGTTTTATTGTAAAATAAACATGTGGCTGAGTGTTACTTATTCACATACTGCAAGATGTTATCTACTAATAAGATTGAAACTAACAGTATATTTTAAAATGTTATTATAATGTTTTCTAAAAAAAAAATAAGATTCCACTGTTTATTGCAATGTTGCTTTATTTCTGTAAATGTTCTCCACCAAGTGCTGTTGAAAAATGTATTTACCAATTTGTAAAAACTATTTAATTTGTGCCTTTAAATTATTGTCTATTGGCTTCACAAACATATATATTACATTTTACTAACACTTCAACACATATCACTTCACTGTCACTGGACAACACATTACCACCTAAATATCTCACCACACCACAATTGTTCACATTTACAGTATATTACTAACTTATTGCTGTCCAATATGATTACCAATCTAAGATACTTCAGATCCACAAAAGCACAAGACTGGAGGTAGGAGGAATAGCTGCCATCACTACTGGGCATACACAGCAGTCCTGTTTTGTCCATTTTAAATATACTGTGGTAACTTTATGGGCCTAATGCTGATTTGGACATTTGCCTGGTTGCGTTGTGAAAAATACTAAAACCTGCACTGATCATGCCCACAAAGAGAGCACACACATATACCCGCATGCAGAGCTGCACTCATCTGAAAATTGCGCCTCCTTATGACTAGAGAGAATGGAAGGGGAAGGGGTGACCTAATGTTGACCAAGTACTGTAAGGACTTTTCACACATATGGAGCTGAGGCGGTGGGTCACTTGGCTACCCGCATTTTTTTCCTTTAAAATGTCCCTAATAGGTTGTTGAGCCGAGTCTCATTCCTTGGGCTAAAATGTGCCAGCCAGCCCCTGTACTTTATCAGTTATTTGAGCGCAGGTGCTGAACATTAAACACCAAATATAGTTTCTGAACATGCTAATCTGTCTTTCACTATTTCAATATAATCCTGGGCTTCTCCTCTGATTGACAGCAATGACCTCAATTTGTATAATAGTTCTCTTTTTATTTCAGATTTCTGTATCCTCTTTGATAAAACTGGTAAGGTGTCCTATGTATCTGCCATACTTCAACACAGGGGACTATGACTGTGGTGCAATAAGCTGTTAAATTAAGAACTCTAGATGAATTAGAAGCTCCGATTGATCAAGTGGTTTTATTAACTATAAGATAAAAAGATGAATTTCACTTATTCCTGATGAAGTTATTTAAACTATTGAAACACATTTCTGGGAATACCACAAGCTGTGATTTCTTGAATGCCTTGGTGTTACTGCTTTATGTGGAGGAACTGCACACAATGGGCCTGATTCAATAAGGAAAGTAAGACAAAAAAAGGAGTAAGTTTTCTCCTTGACAAACCATGTTAGAATGCAGGAGGAGCAAATTAGTTTATTATTTTGCACACATGTAGCACACAAACACTTGATAGCTTTATTTGTAGACAGAAATTTACAGTTCATTTACAACATACTCTACCGCAATTATAAATTTGTCATCACATTTTAAATATTCATCTCCCTCCAATGCAACATGGTTATGCCAAGTTGCAAAGCTACTCATTTTTTCTTGCTTTACTTTTCATAATGACTCAGGCCCAATGTTTTTAATTTATACCATCATTTCTGTAAGTGCAGTTTTATCATTTAATCTCATGGCTATATACCCACTTGATTTATCTGTGCTTCTATTTCCCATGGTTACACATAAATACTACTGATCTGTGTGGTGGTGAATTACCCAGAATTTATAACCTGAATGGTCTTCAGCTGTCCTATATATGTGATTAGTGAACTGACAATATAGAATAGTTAAGAGAATATTTATACACCGCACCAAGCTAGAACCGCCAGCATATGGATATTGTAATTTACTGATACATAAAGTAGGGGAGGTGCACCTATACTAGAGTACTAACTGATATTGGAAAAGAAGGTAAGAGAAATAGTATATACAGGCACTCTTTTATACAAATATTACCGCATTATTAGTAGATAGACTGATAAAATCATAATCTTTATTGATAATTTGTTTAAAAACAAAAGTGAAATATTAAAATGTGTAAATAAATCGGAAAACCTGATGATTCAACTATTAAAAGGTAGAACTCTACCGAGCTGACCTGCTATTCCTGCTATGGATCTAATGAATCCACTAAACTGATTGGCTTTAATTATCTAATCAGAAATGACTGATAAACATATCAGAGAGCCTGTTTGAATACCCAAATAAGTACTATTATATGGGAGAACAGGAAAGGATCCATGTGCTAAATAAGCCACATACAGAAAGAAATCTGGGCGATATTGATCATACAGCTTCTATTATGTTACATAAAAGGCAATTTGGTAGCCTAATTCTAATAGGGTGTTGTCATAATACCCAGTAGTAATAGTAATACTGTTAATAACAAGTCCCTATGTATCGCTCATGGAGAAATGTGGCAGAAGGAAGGTTCCTATAAGACGCTATCTTTTTAAGCACTGATAGTGGTATATCTAATGATAGTTCCTATATCACGCTGAATAAGAAATATGACAGTACTGTCTCAATAGTCAATAATAGTATGGATGCACCCATAAGCAACTCACTGCCTATCACTAAATAGTGGATAACAGGATCCTAATAATCTGAACTAAATTTCATGAGTTAACAAGCTACAGAATATAATAAAGAACCAGGAACAGCAGGCTCAGCGTAATGCACCTTTCGCTTGTGAGCTTTAACAAGGCAACCCAATGACTGGTGATGATTGGCTCTTTAAAGGGGAAAGATCCGCCCCTAATGTGACGTAAGTATAACAGCATTAATGAGAATTAGAAGGCTCGTATGTATTAGAGCTATATTATTGGTTCTCCGTGTCACATGGTATATCATGTGATGTGATGACGTTTATTTGTTGATACTAATACGTTGACGGGGGCTCGTTTTGATATAGACATTTTGATAGGTCCTCTTTGCCCACATACGGATCAAATGCTTTTTTAAAGGTTACTAATATATGTAATAAAGTAATACAGCATGGTAGGTGGACTTCAACAAGGATTCTGATAATTATAACAGTGGACCATGATCCGTCAACAGGTATTTGTATGCCTAAAAGATCTAACTATATGGACAGCTATGCCGATGTCCATGCTATATGAATAGTGTGGGTAGTAGTGTAATATTATGACTTAATTAAATTACTTAACATAGGGTATAATATATTAGGTGATGTGATAATCATCAGTAGCATGGTTATAGTAACAGATATATAATTCAAGAAGAGATGGATAGCGCTATTATCCCACTGCAGCCAAACACACCCAAGGGAATCACACAATTTTCCCAGTATATAGCATAAATAAATCAGAAAATAGGAATGTTACAGCGCTGTGGTAGTAATCACATATGAAAAAGTGACATTGCCTCCAGTAATATAGGTGATACAAACATTCATAAGTGAAAATAAAAATAAAAAAGTATACTTAAATTTAAAGGTGTGGATATCTTTTCGTTCAGAATTTTCCTCCAATGTTTGATGACATAATATAAAAAATATAAAAACACAACATAGTGTAATACAGTCACAGAAGCTGAGGTTGTGTGGTGAATGTGTGGAAAGACTTTAATCCTTTCTTCTTATGTGAATCCACTCACCAGATAAAAGATATAAATGTGCTTTAATTAGAAGTAGAGATAGATGGCATGTGGTATCTTCACCCAATCTCTTATGTGAGTGCACTTACAAGATGGAGGGAAATAACAGGCCTGGGTTCAAGTTTCTTTAAGGATCTCCCAAATGGATAAGCAGGAATCTCTCTCAGATAAGCATGTTCTATAGGGTATGTAAAAGGCAGAAAAAAATGGATCTAGCGTGATACAGTTTATACTAAAGATATTTATTACATAAACACATGTAAAAATTAAAAGACATTACATAAAAGCTGGACCATAAGATCATGAGGGTCCCTACCAGATGAAAGTGGAAAAACAGCTTGTAGTAAGTGTCCCTGGGATCCACTTCACTGGTTGTTAGATGGTAAAGATGGGGTCCTCATGTATTTCAGGTCCAGTAGCCCTATTTCCAACGCATTTCAACCTCTCAATTTAGGTCTTTCTCAAGGATAGGGCTAGTATCAAATGAGCTCCCTTTTATACAGGAAACTGTCATAGTCATAGTTCAAAGGTTACATATATTTTGGCATCCACATTTTATAAAAATAAACTTATTTTCATTTAGTAGCATCATTTTCATTTAGATAACATCACCTTATTAAAAGGGATCCTAACCGAATCTCCCAGGTATTATCATATATTAGAATAAGAAGACATATGGGTTTGACAAAAAATACATAGATTTAACAGAAAAAATATAATACACATCAATATCCTATTTTCATACTAATAAATTCTTGTTGATCTATCCCCCTCTGTCCATACCTGTCTTCATAGTAATCCTTTATTTATATATCGCCAATCACATAAATATCCAGAACGCTAGATTCTCGTGGAGTGGACGCCGTTTGCGTTCCAACCCTCACTTCCTGTATGTGTTCCATCTAACAGAGGTGGAACGCATATGCGTTCCAACAGTGTTTCCGGGGAGGATACTCAGTGGCGCTATCGCGCTTCCTGTTTTTGGTGTCAAACCTCTATTACGAGGTTGCACATATGTCTTCCTTCTTGTAGGTGGTACTTAAAACAAGGGGAACCATGCTATACATATCGCATGGCTCTAATTCTAACCTCATTTCCGTTCTCCCGTTATTAAAGGAAGATATCCATATCGCCATGGGAACTGGAGTGTAGCGCAGAAATCGCGCTCACTGTTCAACCCTAAGTCCCCTAACATGTATTAATTACTGTGTGCCTGTTAATCAGAAATAATTGGTCATCTGTATGTAGAGGCACCATACAGACAAGATATAGACAGGGGAAATATACATACATATTTATGATGATGTAATACAGCATAATAAGATAATAAAGTATTGGATTGTATGTATATAAAATTACATATAGTGATATTCACAATAAAATAAGGAAACATATATTGAAATACATTTTGAATTCACATATGTAGCTGTAAAATTTCCATAGTGTGTAGTTGTAAACAATTACAAAAAATAAATATATCTCATGACAGGAATTCCCTTTTATGGTGGTATGATACAAGGTCATTTTATGATAATACATATGGTAGCATTCATAATAAAAATCTAAAAAATAAACATAAATAAAAATACATTTTAAATTCACATGTATATCATAACCAAATATGTATTATAACAAGCAATTCATAATAAATGGAAGCATAAGGAGTGGGCATATTGGTAGTAAATCCTCAACATATTTTAGTGATATGACATATAGATGAATATTTATCCTAAATGTGTATCAGCCCATCAATAAATTATTCTGAAAAAGAGGGGGAGAAGAAGAGAGCAGAAGAGACAAGTAAATGTTCAATTAGAATACCATTTTAATTAAGAAACCATTTTAGTTCAAATTCGACATTTAAACCATTTGGAATGAGGGTTTTCAACTTATACATCCATGTCATTTCAGCCACAGCTAATTGATTTTCGATATTTCTGTATTTCCAATTTGGGGTTATGGCCTGAATCCCCCAAAAATTTACAATGCTAGTTGGTAAGCTATTATGGCAAGATTTACAATGTGAAGAAACAGAATGTGCTTCTTTACCGATCTTAATATTGTACAGATGTTCTGATATCCTCTTTTTCAAACATCTGGATGTTTTGCCAATATATAATAGGCCACATTTGCATTCTAAAGCATATATAACATTTTTTGTATTACACAAAATAAATTCGTTTATCTTATAATTGACTCCTCTGTGTGTAAATTCTTTCATATTGGAAATATTGTTCTTAACCGTTTTACAACCATTACATTCTCCGCACCTAAAGAATCCCTTAGTTTTAATAAACTGTTTGGTTGGAGTGAGCTGTGAACTAATTGGTCCTTGAAGTTTTTAGAACGTCGCCATGTAATTGATACCCTGTCAGTAAGAATTTCCTCTGAGAAATTACAGACGAACCAAGTTCTAGACGATAATTTAAGAATCATTACCCTTACAGATCGAGAACTAAGTGTAATCCACAATAAAGTTCTGAGTAAGGGTCTATCGTTTTCCCCATCTTGTAAATTTGACAGGTTTGACTGGGAGAGGGATTTGATGCTCTTCTCCAGAAAACTGTTACTCAAGAAATTCTATTCTAATCAATCTAATAATCAATCTAACGTTACTACCCTCAATGACTCTCAAGAAAGGGATGCTATGTCAGATATATTTGATACGGTAGCAGAGCAAAATGGACTTCAAATATTAGAAGAGTTAAATACTGGTATCCACCCTTCATATATTGAAACCGTATGCCCCAAATTCAAGAAAAAAATCAACATTTTTTCCGGACATATCCATCTGTCCTCAAATTAAAGTCTTTAGAGAACTAGTTTCCCAAGATCTAGATAAGTTACAACATATCTCAGCTAATAACAATTTTGGTGACAACAATATGAGCAAAATAGAAAGAACAGCTCTAAGAGAGATTAAAACATGGGATGACACTATTATAAAACCCTCAGACAAAGGGGGAAACATTGTTCTATGGCCAAAATCACAGTACCTGACAGAGATGTACAGACAGCTCAACGATACGGAGTGTTACAAACATATTATTTTTAACCCCACAGCAAATTATTTATCGGCTTATAATAAAATCATCAGACAAGCATATGATGGGGGAATAATATCTAAAAATGATTATATGACTCCTAAGATACATAAGAATGAGTCTAATCCCCCAGGAAGACCAATAGTATCGGGGGTAGGATGTCTGTCAGAGAAGGCGAGCAAATATGTAGATCTTGATCTACGCAAACATGTAATGTGCCTAGATTCATACGTGAGAGATACATTAGATGTATTAGCCAAATTGAATAATATCACAATTAATAACTCAACAAAATTGGCCTCTCTAGACGTGGAATCTTTATATACCAACATCCCTCACCAACTGGGCATTGATGCCGTACGTTATTTCCTTGATATGGAAAAGCAAAATAACATCAATGAATTTCTCATACAGCTGTTACAATTTATTGTAACTACAAATTACTTTATATTCGAGGACAAATATTTCTTGCAAATACGGGGTACAGCCATGGGGACGGCCTGTGCTCCCACTTACGCCAACCTGTTCCTGGGTTGGTGGGAGCGGGAGCATGTATTCAGTGCTCAGAACGAAAAATACACAAACCATATATGTTTGTGGCTACGCTATATTGATGACGTGCTGGTACTATGGGACGGACAGGATTCCCTCTTCCAAGAATTTGTGAGCATTCTCAACATCAATAATATCAATCTTAAATTAACCTCAGAA
This sequence comes from Mixophyes fleayi, assembly GCF_038048845.1. NCBI lineage: Eukaryota > Metazoa > Chordata > Amphibia > Anura > Limnodynastidae > Mixophyes > Mixophyes fleayi. Next base: position 201,287,639 of record NC_134404.1, read on the forward strand.
ATTAATGAACAGGCAAATAACTTTTTGGATCTCACAATCACGAAGACTAGTGAAGGAAGACTAGTTACGGATATATACCGCAAGAAGACCTCCACTAATAGTCTTCTACATTTCACAAGCTCTCATTCCCCCCGGTGATTAAGGGGGTTCCGAAAGGAGAATTACTAAGAGTGAAAAGAAACTGCTCCGATACAACTATATATGCACAAAGAGATGAAGAAGTGAAGAAAAGATTTCTTGATCGAGGATTCAGTAAAAAGGTGATTAGACAGGCAGAGAATGCTGTCAAAAGGAGAGATCGAGAATCACTGATATATCCTCCTCCCAACAATGAGAAGTAGAGGTCCCAGCATAATGATATCAGAATGATAGGCACTTACTGCACTGAATGGAAGGATATATCAGCTATTTTTCAAAAACACTGGCACGTCCTCATGTTAGATGAGGACCTTAGTAAAATTCTTACTGACAGGGTATCAATTACATGGCGTTGTTCTAAAAACCTCAAGCACCAATTAGTTCACAGCTCACTCCAACCACAAAGGAAGCAATTATCAACAAGACCTAAGGGCTTCTTCCGCTGTGGAGTCTGTAAAGCATGTCAGTATGCGATTCCCACTAAAGAATATACAGACAAATTTCAACATAGATGGCATATTGATCAATTTCTGAACTATAACACACCCAATGTGGTATATTGTTTAATTTGTCCATGCCAATTGAACTATATAGGAATGACTAGCAGACCGTTCAAGAGGAGAATTCTTGAACATGTGGGAAACATACGCAACGCCACTAAAGATAGGGCCAATTTGAGGCCACTATCCACAGTGGCGAGGCATTTTTTACAATGTCATTATAGCAACCCGAGACATCTTAAGGCATACGCCATGGAACAAGTGAATTTGGGTCTTAGGGGAGGAGATATACAAACAGAACTTCTGAAACATGAAACTAAAAATTTTTTCCAAATGGGAAGTCTTACTCCTCACGGCCTGAATGATAATAGCAATTACATGGTATTTGTGTAATATGAGTCACAGCACTACTTATAGTGATACATTGTGACACTCGAATTACATTATCAGTGAACCCTTAAGGTTACTGTATACCATCGATATTATGCCAGCTCCATATTTATATTTCACTTTTGTTTTTCACGCTTTTCACTTTGTTTTTTTTTTTCTTATTCTGTATCAGCATGATGTGCTGCATCAGTCCTACATTCCTACCTTATAATTTTTCACCTACATCCACCTTTATTATATATAAATATAGCACTTGTATAAAAGTTTCAACACTTACCTTTTTTCCACCTATTTTAATTTTTATATCATGTGTAATCTTACACCTTAGTATTTTTTCAGAGATGGATGAATATCCTATTCCAATTTGTTATTGGATTAGGTTATATGAATCTACCCTACACTATAACCACGCTACTGATGATTATCACATCACCTAATATATTATACCCTATGTTAAGTAATTGAATTAAGTCATAATATTACACTACTACCCACACTTTTCATATAGCATGGACATCGGCATAGCTGTCCATATAGTTAGATCTTTTAGGCATACAAATACCTGTTGATGGATCATGGTCCACTGCTATAATTATCAGAATCCTTGTTGATGTCCACCTACCATACTGTATTACTTTATTACATATATTAGTAACCTTTAATAAAGCACGTCATTTGATCCGTATGTAGGCAAAGAGGACCTATCAAATTGTCTATATCAAAACGAGCCCCCGTCAACGTATTAGTATCAACAAATAAACGTCATCACATCACATGATATACAATGTGACATGAAAAACCAATAATATAGCTCTAATACACATGAGCCTTCTAATTCTCATTAATGCTGTTATACTTACGTCACATTAGGGGCGGATCTTTCCCCTTTAAAGAGCCAATCCTCACCAGTCATCAGGTTGCCTTGTTCAAGCTCACAAGCGAAACGGGCGTCGGCATTACGCTGAGCCTGCTGTTCCTGGTTCTTTATTATATTCTGTAGCTTGTTCACTCATGAAATTTAGTTTAGATTATTAGGATCCTGTTATCCACTATTTAGTGATAGGCAGTGAGTTGCTTATGGGTGCATCCATACTATTATTGGCTATTGAGACAGTACCCCATTAGTACTAAGCCATAGTACTGCCATATTTCTTATTCAGCGTGATATAGGAACTATCATTAGATATACCACTATCAGTGCTTAAAAGGATAGTGTCGTATAAGAACCTGCCTTCTGCCACATTTCTCCATGAGCGATACATTGGGACTTGTTATTAACTGTATTACTATTACTACTGGGTATTATGATAACACCCTATTAGAATTAGGCTACAAAATTGCCTTTTATGTAACAATATAGAAGCTGTATAATCAATATCGCCCAGATTTCTTTCTGTATGTGGCTTATTTAGCACATGGATCCTTTCCTGCTCTCCCATATAAAAGTACTTATTTGGGTATTCAAACAGGCTCTCTGATATGTTTATCAGTCATTTCTGATTAGATAATTAAAGCCAATCAGTTTAGTGGATTCATTAGATCCATAGCAGGAACAGCAAGTCAGCTCGGTAGAGTTCTAACTTTTAATAGTTGAATCATCAGGTTTTCCGATTTATTTACACATTTTAATATTTCACTTTTGTTTTTAAACAAATTATCAATAAAGATTATGATTTTATTAGTCTATCTACTAATAATGTGGTAATATTTGTATAAAAGAGTGCCTGTATATACTATTTCTCTTTCCTTCTTTTCCAATATTAATATAGAATAGTTATAATTTGAGACTTTTTGATATTGGAATTTTAGGGAACACTAGAAAGGCTTGTTACCTTAGACAAAATATGCTCATAATAATATTCATGACTCCTTTGAAAAACCCTTATTTTGTTTTTGGTACAATCCAAAACTCCAAAATGCTTTCCAACCTTGTTCCTGCTGTGAATTCCATAAAGCCATAGACCATGTGTATCGGGGTGGATGGTTGCTACCCCAGAAGTAGTGTAAGAAAGGATTTCACAGGCCCGATGGTTTTAGAGGCGGAACTAGCAAGCTGCAGGCCCCAGTGCAGGAAAACTTGGGCCTACAGCTCTTTAGTCCCCCATACAGCAGGTCCCATTATCTCCATGGGCCCCGATACACCGGACCTGCTGCACCAATGGTAGATTCGCCACTGGTCGGTATGATAGAGAGACAAAGGTCACCCCAGTAGTGTTGAAATGAAACAAGGGACAGAGGGAAAAAACTGCATAAACTTGTGGGTTAATTGGCTTTGCCCCCGGTGTAAGTTTCGCCACAGTGGCAGATAAGTAGCAGCAGTGCAAGGAAGCAATACCACAAAACTTTTAATATGTAATGTGATTCAACATGTCACAAAATAAACAACAATTTAGGAATCTTCTTTAAACAATATCAGCATTATGCAAACATAAATCACTTCAATACATAGGTCACTGAATATATATATCTAACTTTTAGTTAGACACTAATGCCTTAGTGAAATGGGCTTCACTGAATAAATACTTGTGGAAGGCAACCGTTTGCTAATGGGACAATCAGAAAATTACACCAAGTGCTGCTTCAGCAAATTATCTATACAAATCAATCGCAACAGACTTTTAGAGCAATTATACAGATTATACTAATCACACAAAAATGAGTAGAGATGCAATAAGGAAAGGATTCATTAAATGTAAACAGGTAAGACACTCTAGAAGAGTTGATTGCAGTCTAGGGTCACATTATAATAGACAGAACCCCCGGGGGTCAATTGTAATCCAATGGTGAAAGCAAAGTTTCAGCTGTACACAAGAAGCTTAGTTACTTGTAAAGGATGGAATCATTAATCAACATAGCGCATGCGTGACTCCTGAGCTTACTGTAAGAAACAGTAATTCTGTACAATATACAATCTTCAGTGTAAGGAACACAATCTTCCCTTAGTAATCCATCTAATGGAATAAGCAGATCTCTCCCAGCAACTGTGGAGTTAAACAACTTGCAATTCTCTCCTCAACAACCATTTTTGGCAGTTTCACAATAGAACCAAACTTCTCATGCAACATAGACAAACTCTTGTGACAAATGTTTTCTCTTTATGTTTCTTGCAAAAGGAATCAGTTTGCAGATAAACTTCAAAAACAACAGGTTTGGCTGGAACAAACTTTTCCTTCAGACAGCACCATATCCTCTCAATGGCAATATTACAGCCCCAGTTAGCTTGAAGTCTCACTTTCAATTTAATAACTTGAACATTGTTAAGGCTCCCAGTATGAATACAGCAGAAAGTATTGCTAGTTACTGCAAACGGAGTGCCTTTCTTTTGAATTCAGTTTACCAAATGCAGTCAATGGTAACATAGGTATCACAGGTCCATAGGCACAACAAGTAATGCTGGTGATATGTATTGTGGAACTCAGAGTCAGACAGGCACAGGTTAATGCAGAATAGTCTAGCTCTTGTCTGATGGAGAGTGCAGCTCATGATAGCAGGTAGTGAGCAACGAGAACATATTTGGTAGAATCAGGTCATGATACAATGGCACACTGGATCAAACAGGATTTAAAGACTTGGTAATGCTGGTATCTGGGTATAACAAAGGGAGTGCAGGTACAAGGAGACTGGATTACCTGGTTTAACCTCAGGAGCAGGAGATACTGTTGTCCAGGTATAATAGATGGAGTGCAGGTACAAGATGACTGGATTACCAGGTTAGCCACTGGAGCAGGAGATGCTGGAGTGAAGTGCAGATTCGGGTGATCTGGTTAGCAGATGAAGCAGGAAGCAAAAGGCACTGGTTAACAAGGAGTCATGAGGCACTGGATAATTCACAGGAGAATAAGATAAGAGGAAGGTCAGGCAAGCCAGGGTCAGAAGTACAGATTCACGAACAATACCAGGGAGGACAGTCGAACAAAGCTGGGGTATAGGTCATAGGAAAAGGTGCAAAATGGTGGAACAGGCATAAGTCAGAAAATCAGGAGAACAAGAGGCACAATTCACAGTAGTACTTACAGGAACCAGAAGCAGCAAATAATTGATGAACTGCAAGGAGCATTGTTTGGGGAGGGTATATAAGACAATGGAACAGCTGCAGGTGATTATCAGAGAAGGAGATTAACTCCTGCAGGTTAACTTCTGCAGCTCTCCTGTTGATGTCCCATCCATATATTAGCTATATATTTTTTTGTGATGTATAATATATGCTTAAAGTGTGTCTCCAGCTTATACTTACAAACATATATATATATATATATATATATATATATATATATATATATAAGAGCTATAGCCACCCTGGAAAAGAATGATCCTGTTTAGAAATATGGGTTTATCCACACTAGAGAAAGGAAGGATCGTCCTCAAATGATATATTAGATTTATGTATAATTTATATATGTTACTACATATATATTATTTCTCAATTGTACTCCTTGTTATGATTAGAGGGGGTGCTCTGTAAGCATTAGCTAGATGCTAATAATCAAACTAAAAGACCAGAATGTTGCACAAAACAGGCACTCCTAAACCATTAGCACATGCTATAATTATTAAAATTCTAATTCTTTATTAAGTCTCTAAAAATGTATATGTATAATGATTGATTTATTTCTTTCAGATTCCCCTATTTTTAATTTCCTTAAAAGATATATATAATATATATTGGTCTAAGTGATGTTGTGAAAAAAGGTGAATATATTAGTATAAATAGTAATGTTAAAAATGTATTGAACTACAGACCATGAAGTGAGTTACTATTTATCAATTCATTGGTATATTTCCCAATATCTGGATTCATTCATATTTCCTCGAATCTCTAGAATCATTTATATCAATGCACATAGAAGAGTTAAATATCAAGATGTCCAGACAGACTGATAATTTCTCACCAGAGAGAATGTGTTTCTTATTGTTGTGTTGTGGTGTATTATCATCAATCATTTCAAGTATTCAGATTTGCAACTTTCACAATCATCAAATATTTCTGGTGAAATTAATCAAAGTCATTATTCATCTATAGGACATAAAGATTATTTTGCGTAGCAATTGCAACTTCTCCTCTAAAATGTTCTATAATGTTGTTCAAATTGGTACTATATGTCAATTTGATTATTCGTATATGCACTTTTAATTTTTAATATCACTATTTACACTAATATATTCACCTATTTTGAAAAAATCACTCCAAACATAGCATGCACAGTGAAGTAGGAGTAGAATAATAGGTAGAGACACAGGAGTGAAGAGGGCCTTGCTCGTGAGAGGTTATATTCTAGAGGGACAGCAAACAGAGAGTAGGCACAATGGGGAGCCAGAGGGGATTAATCGTAAGAGAAGCGAGTAGTGGAACAGGGAAAGAGAGAGGTGAGGAAATCAGGCATAGAGAGCAGGCTAGATGGTTGGCCGGAAGGCTTTGAGGAACAGATGAGTTTTAAGTGCCAATTTAAAGGTGCACAAATTAAGGGAGAGTCAGATGGAGCCTGAGAGGTCGTTTCAGTGGAGAGGGGCAGAAATCCTGGATTCTGGAGTGGGATGAGGTGATGAGAGTGGAGGTGAGGTGACAGTCATTGGCGATTGCAGGGAATGGGATAGGGTGTGCGTAGAGAGGAGTTTTTAGATGTAAGGGGCAGTGGAGTGGGAGAGGGCCTTGTAGGTCAGGGTGAGAATATTGAAAAGGATTCTGTAAGGGAAGGGAAGCCAGTGTAAGGTAAGGCAGAAGAGGAGCAGTGGGAGAGGAAATTCAGGTATGTCCGTGTGTCTCTCAAATGCTATCATTATGTTGCCAAGTCATTCCAACCTGTACTGTCTCCCAATGCTGCCATAGGGTTCCCTGGTCACTCTATCCTCTTCTGTAACCCAGGGATGTCATTGTGTTGTCCAGGTCATTCAGCCTCTCCTATTTCCTGTATTCTAACTCTAAGTCATGTAAGTGTGTCCTGTCTCCTGGTCCCATTCAATCCTCCTTTCCTGGTCAATGTTTCCCCCAGTCCTGTCAGCATGTTACCCAGTTCTTTAACTCTCATTGGCTTGTCACTGTGTCAGTAGCCCAGGTGGATATTATGCTGCTCTTCAGTATTAAATCGTCAACACTAAGTATGGATTTTTTCGAGTTAACTCAATTATGACTACATTTTATTTAGCAAATAATATTGACATTAATTGGAAGCTTTTAAGTTTACAATTAAGGAGCAGAGAATGTCACTTGGCACTTGGCCACTTTTCCTAACTACCTCCTACATGTATCTGCAAGACTCCTTAGAGCTATCTCTATCTAAATACCTCCATCTGACTGGCCTAAAGTCTCTCAACCTTTAAGAGAAGAATAATTCTGACTCCTACTAGTTTCCTATTCTCAAAAAAGCAATTTCCAACTATTACATTTAAATCAGTCCCTCTTTGTAAGCCTATACCTTTTGTCTTTTGTTGTAACCACTATCCTTGGGGTAAACTGTCCTGAGCAGAACTAAATGTGTTTCTTTGGGTATAATGTTTACTAGTTGGACAGTGCTAAATAAAAAAAAATAATAGTAATAAAAACATTATACGATAACTAAAAGACATTTTTAGAATTAAATTATCCATTTGCTCCCTCATTCATTTATTGGTTTCATAATCTATCTATTATGCTGCTGTGAATAGTATATATATATATATATATATATATATATATATATATATATATATATCCAAAGCATGACTTTTTTTACCTTATGTGTGAAATTGTAATCTTGTGGATGTTATGTGATTTGATATCTTACCTAAAAAAATATGTTTACAGTCACTAAAAGTACCTAATAATCCTACATGTTTTGCGTAACAAATTATCCAAGAGTTATTCATTTCAGTGTTTTTAACACATACTAACTATTGTCTGGTATCCAGGAACAAGCACAAAAGACTGCTTTGCTAATTTGCAGTGCAAAGTTGTCTCTCCAGTAGAAGAGCTTCCTGTAGAGAAGGCTAAATAGCATCACATTACCGGATCTCCTAAGGTTCCAGCTTAGCAACTGCTTTGTCTTTGAAAAAATAATTTAGTTCAAGATTCCCTAATGAATTATGCAAGAGGTACACAGAGCACAAGAGAACCTTCATTGCTTTTTATACCGTATTATATAAGACATAGTGTATGGTGCTAATTATTGTAAACATTCAATTTCTTTCTAGCAGGCAAAAATCAATAAACCAACACATTAACCCCTTTAAAATAATTTTGTGAATTTAGTGTGAGCTTCCTAAGCTAAGACTGAAGACTTTACTGTCAGCTTCCTAAACTAGAAATTTGTCAACAAAAAAATTGTTCTTAAAAATATTGTACCATACATTGAACAAATAAATTTTTCCAAACCACATTAGCACATTTTCATATTATCAAATAAATTTAGAAATCAGATTTTGCATGAAGTATATTGACACTGACTTTAATTATAATACAACCTCTGCAGGGTACAAATTTAGACAGGATATATTTCTGCACAGTTAAATGTACAATAACTATTTATTTGCCTAATTAAATAAAACATGGAAAGAGGCACGTGCAAGAGTTTGAGCATATTTTTAGTTGATTTTTTTTTAAGGTCTCAAAACTTGATTGACCCATTAGCCATTAAATTAAGCTTAGTGAACACAATTTCAGAGATGACCCATCTAATCTCTCAGAATGTTGTTCTTACTCTGAAATGATCAGCATGGATAAGCTGTCAGAAGAAAACCTTTACTACAATCTTATCACAAAAGTCAGTGCCTCCTACTTAGATAAGCCAAAAACTTTTTGGAGACAAGTGCCGTAGACTGATAATTTTTTTTTTTATTTTGTTGACACAAATACAAAAGATACATCTGGACAGAAACAGGTAAAATATTTAAAGAACAGAATGCCTTGGCAACCGTTTGTTAGGCCCCAAACCTGCTCTCTTCCCCTTCGCAGAGACGGAAGCCTTCACTCCCCGACAAGTGCACGCCCATTGCTAGGTAACAGGACGTGTCTTCTGGGTTCTCCCTGATCACGTGCCCGTTGCTCAGCTACAGAACATGTCTTTCTGTTATTATGTCTGCAGTCAGTGATGTAGTGCCAGCTGACCACCAGAAATTGCTTAGGGGATTTAAGGAGGACTCTACTCCAGTATTAGCTCCCTACTTGTTTCCTGTTTTCCAGTGTGCTTCTTGCTGTTTATTTTCCCCCCTGCTGTATTCTCATTTCTGGATTCCTGCTGCAGACACTTTGCTCGTTCATGCCCTGATCTTGCTTATTATTTCTGGTTCCGATTGTACTCCCTGGTTTGACCTGGCCACCCTGATGATTGTTCTTCTCCATGTTATGGCTTTTCGGATCTTTTGGTTAAATCTTAGCTATCTCAACCATTATTGTCTCACGTATTGGCCTAGTTTGGATCTCCTGGTTTGACCTCACTTACTATTACCTCCAGCTACTGCGCTAGTGACTGGCATTGAGGGCCGTGACCGCAGCCAAGTACAAAATTCTTTGTGGGGGTCCCTAGTGAACACCGGGGGGGTGTTAGACTCTGCGCCTCTTTGTCCAGCAGCATCAACCTACTGGCAGGTAAGTAGTTCATTGCTCCTGTAGTTTGCGACAGAATACTCTGGCACCATAGTCTTCTGGAGATGGAGATCCGTCACCACTTGCCATACTTCATCATCTAGAAATACAGATGGGTCAGCAAGAAGCTAACCATGCTCAGCTCCTCCAATGTCTGCAAGGGCTGGCAACTCGCCTAGATTCCATTAAGGCCTCCTTGACTCCTCCCAGACAAGCATCTTCTTCGTCTGTACCACCTGTGGTAGCTCCATCACCCTTCAATTTGTGCATCCGTACTCCGAATAAGTTTGATGGGGACCACAAAAAATGTCAGGGATTTCTCAACCAATGTGCTTTTCAGTTTGAACTCTCCCCAGGCAATCTTTCTTCAAAGAGAGCCAAGGTAGCCTACATGATTTCCTTATTGTCCAGTCAGGCACTTACCTAGGCATCACCTCTATGGGAGGACAATGATTTTAACCCTGCACATTTCTTCAATTTTTATTGAGGTCTTAAGGAAAATTTTAAATGAACCTGGTTGAGTTTCTTCAGCAAGCCTCCAGTCTACTTAAACTCTGGCAAGGTTCCATGACTCTCGCCTATGAAATTCAGTGGAAAAATGAGTCTCTGATAGGGACTGTGATGAAATGAGTGTAATAACCCTGTGACCATTCTGTTTCTCGTTTCTCACATAATGTGGATTATAGCAAGTACATTTTATAGCCCATGCTTTTGTTCCCCAGCTCACCAGACTTCAACTGCATTGTCCAATAACATGTGGCTAAGGGGACATTGTAGTTCAGTGTAAATATGTATATTGTGTATTATATATGGATGAGTTGCAGTAAGATTATTCATTGTCTTTAAAGTGAAGCCACAGGGATTATGGGTAGGGATCAGGTTGTAACATGCTGGAGTGGAAAAACTAATTAGTGTCCATTGTTCTCACCAGGCTAGTCCAGACAGGCCATCTAACATGGGAGGTTATGTGGAAGGACAGCTCATCTTCACTCCCCTCCCCAACCCCCGCTAGTCCAGCACTGACCAATGGTTAAGAAGAATAGACTCAGGGGTTTGCCTAGGGAGAGGAAAACCACTGTGGAAATTAGACCCTAGATATAAGTAACCACTCGAAGGGGGGAGGGGGTGTTCATTCTGGGATTTCATTCATGGAAGGTGCAAGATCTGGGTTTTGAGTAGTCGTTCTCTACTAGAGTCTATATATGCAGCTGAGAGAGATCCATGGGTTGTGAAGTCTGGACAGTCAGATGACTATAACTCCTTAAGCTAGTGGGGTAAGGGACAGATGATGTGGTAAACCTGCTTGGCATTTATTTACTGTGTGTACATAATATTCTAGTGTTGTTTGTATGACAATAAATGTACTGTTGTTCTTTTGTAACTGCATTTGCCTGAGTGACTATACGAATCCTAGAAGGTACTGGGTAGAATTCCCTGGCATAGGATGGCACCCGTGGGTGGCCAGCCAGCGTGAAGTGGGTAGCATTGGGCCAGAAAACACGGTATCTTCACAGGGACCTTTTGACTAAGTTTGACAGATCACTTCAAGGATGAATTGGCTTCCTTTAGACATTCATGAGTTAATCTCTCTGTGTGTCAGGTTTGAAATTTGCTTCAGGGAGTGGATGCAGAAAAGGGAGCACTCTTGTCGCCCATTTGACCAATTGGCACCCAGATTTGACAACCCTGCTGTAACCTTGGATGAGCCCATGCAAGAGGGATGCTTCTGTTTATCACAGGAGGAAAGAGCAAGTGAATTTAAGAATGACTTATGCCTGTATTATGCTGATTCCGACCCCTTCTGATGATTTGCAGAAATAGACCAGGAAATGCCAAATTCAAACCCGAGAAAAGGGAGGCAGGGTTAGGAATCAAGGAACAGTCTCCCTTAGTCTATTGAAAAAAAATCAGATCTCTTCATGCCAGTCATTGTACATTTGTTGAGAAGTCCTATCTCCCTCTCTAACTTTGTAGACTTGGGCTCTGCTGGTAATTTTATTTCTGCTTCTCTGGCAGTGGACTCTCAATTACCCACCAAACCCTTGGAACAACGTTTCTTCCTGACTACCATGGTTGGCGACCATTTCCTCATTGGGACTGTGTTCAACACATCTTCAGTTGGGGTAATTTCATTCGAAACTGATCTGCCTATGAATCCTACCACAACCCCATCATAATAGGCTTGCCATGACTCAAGAACCATAACTTCTAATTTGATTGGAAATTAGGGATTAGGACAAGTTATATCCTGGGATCTGTCCTGTTTCAAAAACTACATACATTCAGTTTGTCCGGGACCTGTTTGTCAGTTTCCCAATCCAATGTAAGTCATTCAAATTACTCACCCTTACCTACAAAGCCCTCAACAAAAACATCTCTTCATACATCTCAAATGTCATATCAATCTATCTCCTGCACTCTTATATCTACCTCTGACCTGCACCTTGTCTCATCTCTGGTGACTACCTCTCACTTGCATCTACAAGACTTTTTCCACTCTGCTCCCTACTTATGGAGTACCCTACGACTCCCAATCAAACTTTCTCATAGCCTTCGAATCTTTAGACATTCTCTTTTTAAAAGTTTACCTTATCACTGATGATACTATTCACACTAATATACCCTCAAAGCTGTTCCAATATCCACTCTAAGCCACACTCGCTCCTCTTATTTCAACTGTGCACTCTTCCATTTAGAATGTAAGCTCTCTAATGACTAATGAGCAGGGTCCTCTATACCCTCTGTTTTCATATCTGCATTTATTTTGTCTGCCTTGTATGTACTTGTTTTATGTACATCCTATTTTACCTACTGTACGGTGCAGCAGAGCATTGTGGCACCTTATAAATCTAAATAACATTATTAATAATCTGTTTCTTCTGCAACCTCAGTACGTTTTTTTCTAGGACGAATTTTGTAAGCCAGCTGCTGAGAGGTTATCTCCTCATCATCCTTGAGATTTCTTTATAAATCTTATTTCTGGGAGGACCATTTCCTGCTGCCGTGTCTAACCGCTCTCTTTGCCAGAGACTCAGTTCATGTCTAAGCATATTTCAGAAAATCTTAAATGTGGCTTTATCCACAAATCCTCTTCCCCAACAGATGCAGGGTTGTTTTTGTCAAAAAGAAGGATGGTTCTATTAGGCCTTGCATTGACTACCATCGGCTCAATGCTGTAACCGTGAAAAATTGCTATCCTTTGCCTCTTATCTCCGAACTTTTCAATTGTATCCTCGAAACCAAAATTTTTACTAAATTTGATCTACGAGATGTTTATAAGCTCATCAGAATCCATTAAAGGGAAGAATAGATGACCGCCTTTAACAAAAGGGATGGCCTCTGTGAATATCTAGTGATGCCGTTCGACCTCTGTAATATTCCGGAAGTCTTTCAGGAATATGTGAATGAGATATTCCTGTATCACTTTGTAGTCATTAACCTGGACATTTTAATTTTCTCTAGAGATTTGGATTTCCATTGTAACCAAGTGAAAGAGGTGATCACCCATCAGCTATATTGTAAACTGAATCTACTTAGACAAGATCTAATAGGGCGCTTCACTCAAGTGTGCAGCTGTGTAAATACCTCAGAGTTTCCACACACAACTCCACAATAAAATTCACTGTAATACACAAAATGGTACGTACACTGGCGCTCCCGTTCTTGAAACACAGAGAACTTCTAAATCAGAGAGATACACTCCCTCAATCCTCTCATCATGTGAGGTACATAATAAAAAAGAAAGAAAACCAACATAGCATAATAACGTAAAACATCAAGTATAGTCCACCACCACTATGGGCATGTATGGAGTGTTCAAAACTTGGTGATGATAATAAGTTTCAATACAGCACCCGTGATCCTTCCTCCAATTTCCTCCCCCTCAGGGTATAAGCTTACATTCAGGAAGTCAAATATAGGCCTGTAGAATAATTCTCCGTTTCCTTACAGACGTCTCAGCACGTGTGTTGTCACACTCCACTCCAAACATATAGAAATATACAAAAGAAGGAAACAAAGCAACCTAACTGGTGCATTATCTCACAAATACATTTATTCCTGATAAAACAGTGCAACTAGTAAAATCAATGAATATGATCAGAATAAATAAAAATGGCCCCGTACCAAATGTCCAAGATAAAAGTGCCTGTATACAATAAAACACTGCTGCAGTTCAGGTCCAAAGTACCCGATAATGTCACCTGGGCATTTGATCATCGGGTCTTCACCAACGCGTTTCAACCCGATATCCTGGGTCTTTATCAAGGCATGTCTCTTCACATTGAAGTGCAGGTTTAAATAATGCACAAACCCCATATGATCACTCCCCAACGCTGACAAATCCCTCCCAGCGTGGACAGCTGATCATCTCCACCATTTATTCAAAACGAGGTCTGGATGAGAAAAACTTTATGGACAACGGACATCTTGGCATGAGGAAATAGCAGTGTCTTAAACACCAAGCTACAGATCGTCACCGCTCTCTGTTGCAACCAAGATCTAGTTGTGAATAACTTTATCAATCATGCACATCCGGACATGGGGAAACGATGTCACATAAAAATGAAATATAAAATAAAAAGTGGACATTAATAAAGAGTATGCAATACTCCAATAAAAACATATAAAAACACATATTGAATCATATAAAAAAACATGTAGGAACAAAAAGCAAATTAACACATCACAGTAGGAATGCGAATAATAAATCTTATGAGATCTGATCCTCACTAATGAAAGGTACACAGACCAATACACAAACTATATATAAGAAAAAGAGACTCTGATGGAAAGCATCTATATGTAGAATGTCATTCCCGTCAAAACTATACCACCATGGCCAAGACACAGCTTCACATCTCATATACACCAGATAATGGACACATATATTCTGTCACCACAAACCTATCTAATGTATATTGTAAGATGCTGCAGAAAAAAATATATGGAGCAAGCCATCTATAAAAACCATTTAAGCTCAAACTCTGAATTCAAGCCTGTAGGTGCTAAAGCTTGTAAATTAAAAATCCAGCGCATCTCTGCCCTGACTAATAGTTATTTCCGTTTTATGGTTCATTATTACTCTCAATGTATCGGCACTGCCATGGGCACCAAGTTTGCCCCAAGTTACGCCAACATCTTCATGGCACATTGGGAGGAGTCCAATGTTTGGTCGGGCCATGCGTTTGGGGCAGACTTGGTGTCCTGGTGCCGGTACATTGATGATATCTTCTTTGTTTGGAAGGGATCTGAGACTGATCTCTTGATCTTTTGTGACCATTTGAACAAGAATCAGATGAACATTGAACTGTCGTTTGACATTAGTCAAACGAAGGTTAATTTCCTAGATGTGACGGTTTACGTCAAAGACAATAGAATACAAAATATGACGTATAGGAAGTCAACCGATACATTGAGTTACATACAGCGTGATAGCAACCACTACTCTAAGTGGTTGGATAACATCCCTCTGGGGCAGATGCGGCGAATAAGGAGAAATTACTCGGAGGATGAAGTATGTAGGAAACAAGTTTGTGAAATGAAGGAGTCTTTTGTTGATAAAGGGTACGATGTGAACAAATTGGATATAGCTATGGAAACTGCTGTACAATCAGACAGAAATGTTTTAATTGCAGATAATGGGAAAAGAGAGCAGAAGTCCGATAGGTTCCAGTGGGCCTTTATTTCAGAATTTTCTGATGATCATCAACAGATTACAAAGATTTTTACGAGACATTGGGACCTACTTAAAAGAGATGAGACCATTGGGAGTTTAATTCCAGATACACCAATGTTTATTTTTAAAAAGGCACAGAATATTAAGGACAACATAGTAAGAAGTTGTCTGGAAGAGGAGAATAGAAAATCAGTCAGGACAGTGGGATTCCACAGATGTGGTTTGTGTATAACATGTCAGACAGTCAAATCATCCATTTCTAAAACCACAGAGTTAGTGATTAATGGCTATGAACTTCGGATTTATCAATTTATCACGTGCAACACAAGGAATGTCATATACTTGTTAAAGTGCACATGTGGTAAAATTTATGTTGGCAAGACTACTCGTCCACTCAAAATTAGACTGCGGGAGCATTTGTATAAAATTAGAAAAGGTGTGGAAAGCTCTGTTTCATTACATTTTAAACAGCAACATTCATGTGAACCCCGCTATATAGAATGTTTTTGGGGCATACAATCTATAGAGACCTCATGGAAGAATAGGGATCTGTCGGGAATGTTGGCCAGGGCAGAGATGCGCTGGATTTTTAATTTACAAGCTTTAGCACCTACAGGCTTGAATTCAGTGTCCACTTTTTATTTTATATTTCATTTTTATGTGACATCGTTTCCCCATGTCTGGATGTGCATGATTGATAAAGTTATTCACAACTAGATCTTAGTTGCAACAGAGGGCGGTGACGATCTGTAGCTTGGTGTTTAAGACACTGCTATTTCCTCATGCCAAGATGTCCGTTGTCCATAAAGTTTTTCTCATCCAGACCTCGTTTTGAATAAATGGTGGAGATGATCAGCTGTCCACGCTGGGAGGGACTTGTCAGCGTTGGGGAGTGATCAGATGGGGTTTGTGCATTATTTAAACCTGCACTTCAATGTGAAGAGACATGCCTTGATAAAGACCCAGGATATCGGGTTGAAACGCGTTGGCTGATGACCCGATGATCAAATGCCCAGGTGACATTATCGGGTACTTTGGACCTGAACTGCAGCAGTGTTTTATTGTATACAGGCACTTTTATCTTGGACATTTGGTACGGGGCCATTTTTATTGATTCTGATCATATTCATTGATTTTACTAGTTGCACTGTTTTATCAGGAATAAATGTATTTGTGAGATAATGCACCAGTGTGGTTGCTTTGTTTCCTTCTTTTGTATATTTCTATATGTTTGGAGTGGAGTGTGACAACACACGTGCTGAGACGTCTGTAAGGAAACGGAGAATTATTCTACAGGCCGATATTTGACTTCCTGAATGTAAGCTCATACCCTGAGGGGGAGGAAATTGGAGGAAGGATCACGGGTGCTGTATTGAAACTTATTATCATCACCAAGTTTTGAACACTCCATACATGCCCATAGTGGTGGTGGACTATACTTGATGTTTTACGTTATTATGCTATGTTGGTTTTCTTTCTTTTTTATTATGTACCTCACATGATGAGAGGATTGAGGGAGTGTATCTCTCTGATTTAGAAGCTCTCTGTGTTTCAAGAACGGGAGCGCCAGTGTACGTACTATATTGTAAACTGGATAAATGCCTCTTTGAGCAAAAAGAAGTTTAATTCCCTGGATATAGAGAATCCAGTCGGGACAGCTATACTCAATTGGCCTCAACCCTCTGGACTTAAGACTATCCAACAGTTTATCGGATTCGCTAGCTACTACCATCATGTCATTAAGGATTTTTCTACGGTCATAGCACCATCACTGCTCTTACATGTAAGGGAGAACCCCTTAAGGCTTGGCCATCTAAGGCAATTTCAGCATTCCACGGCTTAAAAAAGGCCTTCTCCTCTGCACCAGTTTTCTCTCAATTGGATGTAGAATGGTCCTTAAAGTTACAGGTCTACTGTAGTCGTGGGTGCAGTACTGACAAAATAGGATACCTCAGGGAAAGCCCACCCCTGTGGAGTTTTCTCTAGAAATATCTCTGAAAACAGAGAGAAACTATGGATTTAGTGATAAGGAACTGTTGGCAATCAAAGCATCACTAGCAGACTGGCAACACCTTCTGGAGGAGGCTGTACATCCTATCACCATATTCACGGACCATAAGAGTTTGATTTACCTTCAAACTGTTCACTGCCTTAAGCCACGACAAGCAAAGTGGTCTCTTTTTTTCACCCAATTTAATATCATCTTGACTTATAGAGCTGGTTCCAAGAACCTTAGGGCCAACACTTTCTCTAGTTCTATTGACCCCTCTAATCATCAGTTAACTCCAAACCTTAATCAATGCTGGATTCAACTAGCATTCTAGCACTAGCCAATACTTCTTCCAAAACTCCACCTGTTGGCCGTTCCTTCCTGGACCCAAAATTCCATTTTAAAGGCTCACGGCTCAAAATTAGCATGAGCTGGGGTAAAAAGATGGTTGCTTTTATTTCAAGTTTCTACTGGTGACCCTCTCTTGTTCAAGATGTCCAACAATTTATAAAAACTAGTACCATTTGTGTCCGTCACAAGGTTCCAAGTCAAACTCCCTTGTGGCCCCTTCAACCATTACCCACTCCTGACAAACCTTGGTCCAGCATTACAATGGATTTCATTACATATCCACCACCCAGCAAAGGCTTTGATACTGTTTGAGTTACTGTAGACCATTTCTCCAAGATGGCACATTATGAACATCTTAAGAGACTTCCATCTGCAGCCACCCATGCCACTCTTTTCATAAAAGAGAACTTCCACCTACATGGCAGTCCTTTGGAGATCATTTCGGATCAGGGTGTCTAGCTCATCTCCCAATTTTGGAGGGCCTTTTACAAGCAACTAGGAATCAGTCTTAATTTTTTTCCGGTGATCACGCTCAGACTAAAAAGGTGAACCAGGACATGGAATATTTCCTGAGAACTTACATATCTACGAATCAAGATAATTGGAGCAATTTACTGTTATGAGCAGAATTTTCCCACAACAACCATCTTCTTGAGTCTTCTAGTTCCACTCCCTTCTTCATTGTCTTTGTTTCTCATCCCTTTTTACCTGAATTCTTTTCTGTTAATAACTCTGCTGTCCCCGCTGAGGACTCATTGGTCTGTAATTTTTCTCTTATCTGGTCTCAAACCAACCTTTACTAATAAAAAGGCTTCCAGCTCCTGTTTTACACACAGGTGACAGAGTGTGGCTGTCCACAAAAACTTAAGGCTTTGGGTACCCTCCTTGAAATTGACACCTCTTTCTTTAGTCCCTACTGCATTTCCCAAGTGATTAATCCTGTGACCTTTAAACTAGAATTATCCTCTTCTCTTAGGACCCAAAATGCTTTTCACCTTTCCATCCTTTTCCTGTTGATACACAGTTTAGAGAGGAGGTCAAAGTGAAGCAACTCTTGGATTTAATACTGATTTGAAACTGCTTATCAATGTTGTGTTGTGGATGCTAATAACAATGAAACAAATCTGTCTTTATATGTTATGATACTGGTATGCCAACTCTTAGACCTGTATGACCAGGTTACAAATGTCTTTACCTATAGCAGTCACCGTTCTTATAGAGCATGAGTTGCTCACAAATACTTGGGTGCTCTAGATCTTAAGCTCAAGATAGTGCAGGCTTTGACAAGTATCGTGTGGTGAGGATGTGACATGAGGATGGCCCAAGAACAAGCACCAGTGTGTAACAGAAGTCCAGAAAGAATGATGCACAACATAAGTCAATTCAAATTCAAAGTCAGGGCAGGATGAGTCAAGAAAAGTTCAAAATACAATCCAAAGGTAACTGGATATTGACCATTGACAAATGGATCCAGGGCTTATTAGGGATGAGCAGAAGAACAAGAGGTCCCAATGGCTTACTTCTTACTGTAAAGAAAGCACAAGTAGGACAGACCTTAACGAAATCCTGCACATCTCTTTTGATAGATTGCCACCACACTGATTGAGACAAGATTGCTAGGGTTTTAGAAATACCTGGATGTTCTGAGGCTTTGATATCAAACAGTTCAGAAATTAGGGCAGTGAGCACTTGCTATTGATTATGATGTTATTAAGGTCTGGTAGTCTATACAAGGTCTTAATCCTCCATCCTTTGGATATTTTGAAGGTCTAATGAATCCTTTCTTTAAGTTCTCTGAGATGTAATCTTCTACTGCTTTATGTTCTTGGTCAGAAAGACTAAATAAGAGCTCTTTCAGAAAGTTACTTCCTGGCAGTATTTCATTAGCACAGTCATAACTTCTTTGTGGCGGTGGAACGTCAGCTGTCTGCTTGCCACTTAACACTTGAAACTTTGATAAGGAGTAGGAAGAGACTGAATAGAAGATACAGCCATTCTGATGGACAGACGAAGAGAAGACTTATTTCTAGACTTGATCATTTGACCTACTGTCCAGTCAATGGTTGGATTATGCTGGGACAGCCATGGATACCCCAGAACACTTTATGGCTAGCAGTTCTCGATTGCCAACATCATAATTCTTCCCTCTATGCAAGAGCTTTCTTGAAATTTAGGCACAGCAATGCAACCTGTTAGCATCAGGTTTAACCTATGACAAAACCACTACTGTTCCTACATCCGAGGCATTCGCCTTCACCACAAAATATAAGTCCAGGTTAGGATGACAGAGAAATGGGACTGTGCAGAAGGTTTATTTAAGAGCAACGAATGCTTCCATGACTTCTTGAGACCAAACAGAGTGGTCCATCCTTTTCCTAGTCAACATGGTCAGAGGAGCAGTTATAACTGAAAAGGTTCAGATGAATTGTCTATAATAATTGCTGAAGCCTAAAAACCACTGTAAAACTTTCAGATTGGTATGCTGAACTCAATCTACTATTGCTTGCAGCTTGGCTCGATCCATGGAAAAACCCTCAAACTCACATTTCTCTAGCTTAGCATGAAGATGGTTCCCTCTAAGCTTCTATAGGACAAGCGATAATTGTCTTTGTTGACTTACAAGTGACTTAGAGAATATTAAGATGTCGTCCAAATAAACAACTACAAATTTGTCAAGAAAATCTCTCAAGATATAATTAGTCAGTTCTTGGAAGACAGCCTGGGTGTTACTGAGCCCAAAAGACATGACCAAGTACTCGTAATGGCTTGTGGAGCAATATCTCTTGCATCTGCTAGAGCAGATCTGGGCAAACTCCGGCCCACGGGCCACATAGGGCCCGCCTGCCTTCCGAATCCGGCCCGCCGGGTCTGCCCAGGAGATTTAATTAATTTTGCTGCCAGCCACAGGTTCTGGAAGGGATACAGAGCTGGTCGGCGATGCGCGTCCCTTCCAGAGCATCAGATCATGCCAGGGCCGGATACAGCGTAATCCCCTGCGCTGCTGCGTAGGGAGGAAGTGCGCACTGTCCATACACCTCTCCCGCCGCATTCACAGCAGCGCCGCGGAGGAGAGCACAGAAGAGTATGGAAGAAGACAGTAAAAAGGTAAGTATTACCGTTACAGACAACATCATGCCGGGTGCAGCAGGGCTGAGGGGCAACACGGCATGATGCGGATCACCACAGGACAGCGGGCATCATGCCGCGCTGCCCCTCAGCCCTGCTGTGCCCGGCATGATGTTGATTAAAGATGGACAGATGGACGGATAGAGCTCTGGTATAGTGGGGTAATATCTAGGTGGGGGTTCCAGTCACTGTGTTTATTGATGGTGGTACTGTGGGTCACTGTTTTTATTGATATTGGTACTGTGGGTCACTGTTTTTATTGATGGCTGTGCTGTGTGTCACTGTTTTTATTGATGGAGGTGCTAGTAACTTGTTCTCTTCTGTTTTTTATCTCTTCCCAGTAAGTTCTCCTGCCACTGCCATACTGCCAGCTGTCTCGTCCTCTGCTCCTGACCTTCAGACACTCTGTTTAAATCTGCCTAAACATGAGTGATACCACCTATCATAGGGGATACTAATTTGCTGCCCAATTTGCCGGCACTGCAGTTACTATTGTGCTTCTCTTTGTTTGTTTACATCGCCAGCTGCTCCTGCCCCCCAAAAATGTTGTCTCACATAAAAAAAAGGAAAGTTCAGTATTAAAAATGAACCATGTTGTTGATGTTGTAACTAAAACCGTTAACTTCATCAGAGCAAGAGCACTGAATCACAGACAGTTTGTTGCACTATTGGAGGAAAATGAGTCTGAACATTGTGATATCAGCTACCACACAAATGTCAGGTGGCTGAGCCTGGGAAAAGTCCTGAAAGTTTTCTGGGACCTGAGAGAGGAGATAAGGCAGTTCTGTGAGAACAAGGGAAATGACATCCCTCAGCTTTCAGATGCAGACTGGCTGGCAGACCTTAGTTTTGCTGTAGACGTGACTTCTCAGATGAATGACCTGAATGTCAAACTGCAATGCAAGGGCCTTTTTGTGCATGAAATGTACAGCGCAGTGAAGGCTTTCATGAAAAAGTTGCAGCTTCTATCAAACCAAATGGGGGACAATATTCTCACTCACATGCCAACACTGAAAGAAGCCAAACCATCAGCTGATCACCTCCACAGGTACTCATCCATGTTAGAAGCACTGCATGCTGAGTTTTCATTGCGATTTCAAGACTTCAAAAGACTTGAGAGTGAAATGGACATGGTTTCTTCTCCCTTCAGCTGCAATGTGGATAATGCACCCAGTGATGTTCAGATGGAACTCATTGACTTGCAGTCTGACACACTTCTGGCAGCGCACTTTAGGTCTGTCCCATTGCTTGAGTTTTACTCATCACTCAAAGAGGAGAACTTTCCACACATGAGGAGACATGCTCTGAAAATTCTAGTCCTCTTTGGATCTACCTACATATGTGAACAGACATTCTCAGTGATGAAGTTCAACAAATCCAGACACAGATCCTGTATCACTGATGACCACCTCTCAGCTGTCCTTCGCATAGCCACCTCAGATATTCCGCCAGATTTCAGTGCACTTGTTCAAGCCCAAGACAGACTAGATTTCTCCCACTGAACAGGTAAATGATTCTTATATATAATTTGCTGCATTTTATGATGGGCCCTTTATAATGGCCTTTTATAAATTTGGTTCGGCCCTCGAACACAGATCTGATTTTCCATGTGGCCCCCGAAAGAAGTTAATTGCCCACCCCTGTGCTAGAGGATAGGTGCAAATACACAATGATGATCATCAGCACCATTAACTAGTTGCTTCTGAATGGATGATTGCAGATTCACCACTCCACTTCCATCATTGCTTTGTTTGGTTGTAATAGAAGATTTAGTGGCCGCTTGCTTTTATGTCTTTTTGCGGTCAGACCAACAGAGCATTAGCACTAAAGTATTATATAATAAAATGTAATTACATCCAATAGCTATTGCTTGACACCCTACCAAAGCTAATGTCAGGAAACATTTCTGCTTAGGACACTTACATTACAATAATGTTTGGCTACTCTCATGCGATTGCATGTGGCTAGTGTACTGCTATTTATTCTTTTAAAATCATGCTGTAAGCACACTACTCTATCTTGAAATGTATTTAATATTAAAATATTTTCCCCTCAGACCTTTTGTGTTTTGGAAGTACAACTCATAATTGCTACCAGCAATATTTTTTAAATATTTTTTCTCTTATTTTAATAGCCATGCAAACCTTATTTAATATTTATTTTGCAGCTCTTTCAAATGTGTTTTCTTGATGACATACTTATTTTTTTATTTTTAAAGTACTGGCTATCAGTAAGCCAATTTATTTAAAATACTGTCAGCCTTATTTATTAGCAAAGATTGGACTAGTTTTTGGCTATACTTGTGGCACATTGCCTCTCAGCTAACATTTTATGTCATGCAAAGATGACTTGTCTCCACCAGCAGCACCAACAACTTTATCCCAAGAAGCATGTCTGCAGGTCAAGCGTTAGCCTATTTGGGATGCCAGACATAGAGGTGATACGCCTGTTCCAGCTCCCACCTCATGTCA
Organism: Mixophyes fleayi; assembly: GCF_038048845.1. Lineage (NCBI taxonomy): Eukaryota > Metazoa > Chordata > Amphibia > Anura > Limnodynastidae > Mixophyes > Mixophyes fleayi. The sequence goes on from NC_134404.1 coordinate 201,310,836, forward strand.
TCGTGGAGATTCTACAGAATGTGCAGGCTGACCTTGGACTCAATGATTGGCATCCATACAGCAGCCCACCACTGACTAAATTGTTGGTTGTGTTACATTTCTGTGCATCTGGATCATTCAGACCACAGTAGCTGTGGTGGAAAGACTGCCTCAGTCTGATATTAGTTGATAACTCAAACATGTACTAAGGGCATTTATGTTGTTCATCAAGGAGTTTATTCATTTGCTATTGAATGAGGAATCCCTATTGCTGATAAAGCAGCAGTTGTAGTCCATTGCTCAAATGCCGCATGTTATAGATGCAGCGGATGGTACTAATGGAGCCCTGGTACCACTGGGAAGAACTTAATCCATTTATTGAAATGAAAATATTTTTTTTCCATCAATTTCCAGGCTATATGCGATACATATCTCCTCGTCCGTAACCTTGTTGCCAAATTTCCAGGAAGTGCCTGTGACTTCTAATTTATGAGGCAGTCAGTCAAATAAAAGAAATGGTCACAGAGGCAAAATGAGCACACATAGATATTTGGAAATAATGTTTTTTCTTTTATAACAGTGGCGAGCATGACTTTGGTTATGTAAGTATTAAAGGACATATAGCATTATAGCTGCCACAATGCTTTTGAAATTTTAATCTTAGTTTCTCTATGCAGCTGTGTTACAGTGAGCATACTGTAAACATACACTGATCAGTACAAAATTAAAACCACTTGCCTAATAGTGTAGATCCACCTCATGCAACCAAAAAAGATCTGACCCATCGAGGCATGGACTCCACAAGATCTCTGAAGGTGTCCTATGTTATCTGGCACCCAGACATTAGCAGTAGATCAAGTCCTGTAAGTTGCAAGGTGGTGTGTTTGTAGCTCGGCATATTTCACAGATGCTCAAACTGATTGAGATCTGGGGAAATTTGACACACCTTGAACTCTTTGTCATGGTCACACCATTCCTGAACAATTTTTGCAGTGTGGCTGGGCACATTATCCTGCTGAAAGAGGCCACTGCCATCACAGAATACCATTGCCATGAAGGGCAGTAATTGGTCTGCAACAACATTTATATAGGTGGTAACATCCACATGAATGCCAGGACCCAGCAGAACATTGCCCAGAACATCACACTGCCTCAGCTGGCTTGCCTTCTTCCCATAGTGCATTCTGGTGCCATCTCTTCCCCAGGAAAACGACGCACCCGTGTCCATTGTTGGCTCTTTCAGTGGTGGACAGGGGTCAGCATGGGCTCTCTGACCGGTTTGTGGCTACGCAGCCCCATACGCAGAAAGCTGAGTGTTTTGAGACGTGTCTATCATAGCCAGCACTAACCTTTTTAGTAATTTGTGCTACAGTAGCTCTTCGGTAAGATTGGACTAGACAGGCTTGCCTTTGCTCCCCATGCACATCAATGAGCCTTGGGTGGCCATGACCCTGTCACCGGTTCACCAGTTGTCCTTCCTTGGACCACTTTGATAACCAATGCATACTTGGAAGACCACCAAATTGGAGATGCTCCAATCCTTACATTTGCATATTTTTCCTGCTCCCAACATATCACCTTCAAGAAGTGATTGTTCCCTTCTTGCCTAATATATTAATACAAGTTAACCCGTACATGATACTCATGCATTTTTTTGTCAAATAATGTCAGTATACCAAATTTCAGGTCATTCGGATGAGCCCTTTCTGAGAAAATAGTTTTTTCCACAGACACACACACACACTAACACACGCCGCTACACATGCAGGGGGGATCTAGAAAATGTTTGTTCCCCGGGGGGATGTTAGGGTGGGGCGATTTAGGCCCCGCCCCCTTTCCGACTTCTGAGGCTGCTGGGGGCTGCACAGTATGTGCAGGTCCGCTCGGCAGTGACAGGCAGGGACAGTGTGCTGCCCGGCTGCTCTGATTGTGTTTAAAACACATCAGAGCAGCCGGGCAGCACACTGTCACTGCCAAATGGACCTGCACATACTGTGCAGCCGTCGGCAGCAAACCCCTGCTAAGGGGGGCGATTGCCCCGATCGCACCCCCCTGGATCCGCCACTGTATACATGTGTGTTCATGAGGTAAAATTACCTCACGAAAATTAGTTTGACCCCTCAACTCGTCAATAATGTCAGTATACCAAATTTCAACCCTTTTTGAGTTTTTTTTCCCACACACACTAAGAATTTAGCAGGTCAGTTAACCCGTGCATGATAATCATGCATTCTAGTCAAATCAAGCTACTTAAGGTGTTAAAAACTCCTCACTGTCACCCCCGGCAACCACCAACCACTCCTAACTGTCACTTCTCCTTCAAGAAATATAAAGGTCAGTGTATAACTCTGCCCAGCAGGTGGCGCTGCAGCTTGTTTTTTTTGCTTTTTTCCACACACGCCACTAGGCATTTATATAGTAGATAATAAATCTAATTCACTTCACTTGTTTGTGGTTTTAATGTTTTGGCTGATCGGTATATATCTGATAAGGTGTTAATAGTGAAGGTGCAAAGGTGTTTATTGTTTACAAATGGGGCAGTATCATAACAATACAAAATGTTCAATACATAGACAATTAATATATACATAATAAGGTAGCATAACTCTAGTTCCAAAAAGTCCATACAGTTAATAAGAGGGATGTGACAGTACCATAAGTATACAGTGTTAATGTAATATTGCTGTATTCATGTAGAATATGCTTTAAGGGGTACTGTGGCTGGATCCATTTAGTGTGCATATTTAAATGTCCTTCGACACAGGGAGGGTAATCTGCCAAGCTAGTGTCCCTAAATTGCATTTAAAGAGCCAGCCCTGTGTTACACTGAAATGTATTATACCATCTGTACTTTCTGGATATCACTAGTACCTCAAACTAGTGTATGCAACTGTCCTTTTTAGGACTTCCTGAGCAAATAAACATCACTGCTTAAGAAACCTACCTTGACGCCTATTTACCTGCTGTAATTCCTGTGACCTACAGATTAGAACCAATCTAATCTGATATCTGGCTGTTCTGAGGTTGGGACCCAGCATTCCAGTACCAATGCTCTGCTGCTACCCTGCAGCTCTGGCCAATGTGATTGGTCAGGGGGAATCATCCACAGCAACCCTAATTTGAAGACAAGAGGACAGCTAGCAGCGAGAGTTACCCAGAAGGACGTGGTTCTAGGTGCCACTAAGGAGCCTAGTGGTGGCAGCAGCAAAAGCCCCTCCTTCTGTGGTTAGGGGGTGAAATTGAGAGAAAGAGAAAGAAAGGAGATGTTGGCAAGGCAAGCCCAGCCGGTCCCCAGCAACACAACAGACAGGGTGGGTCAATCCTGAACAAGTACATTCTTAATTAAAACTAGTGTTAATAGAGAAGTACCTCACATGGTTTACTCTACATTCACAAATGAGTTTGCTATATGCTATAAACACCTGCACGTTCAGGGTAATTTCAGGTGTACACCTGACATATGTCACTGTTGCAGAGGAAATATGTTATTTTTACCTGCATTTTTTTAGCATACATTTTTAGGCATATGTGTCCAGCTCAGCATCAGGCCCTGTTTGGGTTTATGACAACAAAAAGGAACAGCAGTAATTAGTTATAGGACAGCACAGTGGCACAGTGATTAGCATTGCAGCTTTATTTAGGGTGCTAGGACCATGGGTTTGATTCCTGCCACTGCCCTATCTGTGTAGCGTTTGTATATTCTCCCAGTGTTTATATGGGTTTATGAGTGCTCTGGTTGCCTCCTACAGTCCAAAAGCACACTGGTAGGTTAATTGTTGACAATAAATGGACCCTAGTTTGTGTGGTAGACAATTAGGTCTGTAAGTTTTAATGGAGAATTTAGACTGTAAGCTCTAAGGGTGCAGAAACTGATATGAATGGTTACATTTTCTGTGTTTCAAATAGTCTATATGTGCTGTCAGAACTGAAGCATCGAGAACATCTTGCAGCTATGATAGCCCTTGGGATCAAGAATATCTATCAATTTACTTTATAATATAAATATCATTGAGGAATAAAACAGGAGATGTTGGTATTTAGATATTTTATTGTAATGGTAAAATGCAAAAACAGATTTCCAATAAGAAATTACTTGTTTGAAATGACTTTTCTTTAAAGAGCACATGACAGTAAAGTCAGCCAATTTGTGAACTTAACCAAGCTTGACATTATGTCACTGAATCCTAGTTATTTAATATGCTGCATTATCATGACTATTCGTTCAGTTCACAAAATGGCTGATGTAACACAAAACCACAAAAATATTTTAACAGCATTATGTGCTAAACTGCTTATTTTTATGTCCTAAATTTTAACTATGGTCAACTAAAATATAAATAGACCCCAATATATTAGCATAGCAGGAAAAAATGATTTACACAAAAACAGCACATTTTTAAAACTCTGCAATCCCAAATATTTAACTAGTTTACAAATAGATTGCTAACTTAGTGTTTGCTAAAAACAATCAATGTTTGTGCATTTGAACCAATCAAGGAATTGGGTAGCATATCTTGTGGAACCCTTTCACCCATAAATGAGTATGACTAAGACTATGGGGTAAATGTATCAAACTGAAAGTTTTCCGGCGGGTTTAAAAAGTGGAGATGTTGCCTATAGCAACCAATCAGATTCTAGCTGTCATTTTGTAGAATGTACTAAGGAAATGATAGCTAGAATCTGATTGGCTTTTTAAACCCGCCGGAAAACTCTCAGCTTGATACATTTACCCCTAGAACTAAGATTTGTTACTTTCAAAATATTAAATTTGGATTTTTTTTCTTTTTCTTTTAAAGTTGCACGCTAGAGATATCAGCTTTCTGTTACTGCACAAAAATGTAGGAAACAGAGCCCACCACACAGCATCTCATAATATTTTAAATGTAATTCCCCATATGGTCGTGCCAAATCAAACATTAATAGATAATTCCCACTGTGTGCTTGGGCATTTGTTTCATGTTTCTCATAAATGTGCAGAAGAAAAGCAGTTATTTCTGTCATGTACATCTGGATAGCATGTGTACCATTCAGAAACAGGATACATCACTAAACATAACAATCTACCGTTATATATCCATTGTGCAACCATTTCATGCTTTTGTCATGCCTCGAGGAAGAGCTGTTGATTTAAGGATTTCGGCTGACTCATGGAGTGGCGAGTAAGACTCACTCTATCTGTATAAAAAATACATGGTAGAGGTTGAGATAAGCAACAACCATGCTGTTGACATAATATAAAAAAGGGTTCCTAAGAATTTATTTGATATACTTTGATGCACATTTATTAAGAGATTATATCTAGAGACAGAGGAAGGAAGTGGTGTAAAAATTTGAAAGAGGTCTAAAATGGGAGAAGTTAAGTGGACCTGTCACCTAACCACAACATATCAAGAGGATATCTTAACAGACAACATATACACATGTTATGTCTATTGCGTGGTATAGCTACATAGTTTCTCTTCAATTCATTTCTTCGTATGTAATTATCCATTGTTTTAGCAGATATAAAACATATATATATATGTATATATATATATATATATATATATAAATATTATATATCTATGTAGATATATATATATATATATATATATATATATATATATATAAAATCATATTCGGGTTACCGTCTTCTGGGGTAGGATATCACACCAATCAATTGTTTTGGTTTGGACTTATATTCAAAACAAACAAAACAGATGTTAAAGGCCTTGCCTGTCCGGCACTACTTAAACACAGGATCACCCTCTCTACTGTGCAGAACCTTGTGTCCCACACACATATGAAACATACAAAACAGTGTCTCTCAGGAGGCATTCACCTGCTCCCCAGACTGTGAATTGCACGAACAGGTGAATAATCTTTCAAATTAATTCTTAAACTTAAAATTAGAATGCAGCCTATGTCACCTTCATACTTTGCAAAGACATCAAATTCCTCATAAAGCTCGTGTCTGGCCACTTCTTGTTCTCCTGAACAAAGGTTTTGCAACTTTATAGGTGAATTTTACTTTTCTGTTGCAAAGAGATGAATATTATTTTTCACCTGTTAGGACTGTTATATATATTCCCTCTGCAGTACCCCTGTCTTACTGGAGGAGCTACTCTTGTGGACATTTCGGACTATTTGCACATACCTGCAGGAGATAACTAGAGATGAGCGGGCTCGGATATCTGAAATCCGAGCCCACACAAACGTTGCCGATCCGAGCCGGATCCGAGACAGATCCGGGTATTCCCGCCAATTGCAAAACTGAAACCGAGGCTCTGAGTCATAATCCCGCTGTCGGATCTGGCGATACTCGTATTCTATAAATTCCCCGCTAGCCGCCGCCATCTTCACTCGGGCATTGATCAGGGTAGAGGGAGGTTGTGTTAGGTGGTCCTCTGTCCTGCTATATCTCGTGCTCTGCTGTGCTGTTCAGTTCTGTGCTGTGCTGTGCTGTGCTGTGCTGTGCTGTGTTCTGCTCAGTCCAGTGGTGCTGTGTCCTGTGCTCTGTCCTTCTGAGTTCAGTGGAGTTGCTGGGTCCTGTGCTGTGTCCTGTTCAGTCCAGTGGTGCTGTGTCCTGTGCTCTGTCCTTCTAAGGGCATTGTTATTTCCCCATTATTCCCAAGTTATAAAAAAATTAAAAAAAAGTTATAAAAAAATAAACAAAAAATAATTATAAAAAAAAGAAATAAAACAAAAATATCCAAAAACAATCCTGCAGTATAAGTCCATTGGTACTGCAATATTACAAAGTTCACTGATTCTGCAGTATAAGTCCAGTGGTACTGCAATATTACAAAGTTCACTGATTCTGCAGTATAAGTCCATTGGTATTGCAATATTACAAAGTTCACTGATTCTGCAGTATAAGTCCATTGGTACTGCTATATTACAAAGTTCACTGATTCAGCAGTATAAGTCCAGTGGTACTGCTATATTACAAAGTTCACTGATTCAGCAGTATAAGTGCAGTGGTACTGCAATATTACAAAGTTCACTGATTCTGCAGTATAAGTCCATTGGTACTGCTATATTACAAAGATCGCTGATTCAGCAGTATAATTCCAGTGGTACTGCTATATTATAAAGTTCACTGATTCAGCAGTATAAGTCCAGTGGTACTGCTATATTACTGCAGGCAGCTGTGCAGTGGAATTCAGACCATTTGAAGGCGGAGGTATTGTGGCCCCGGTACCAAATTGTGTACCGGGACCACTGCACTATGCAGTCCAGAAAGCTACCTCGGTGAAACGTTTTGGACTAAAAACAATATTGTGAGGTGTGAGGTGTTCAGAATATACTGGGAATTAGTGGAAATGATTGTTATTGAATGTTATTGAGGTTAATAATAGCGTAGGAGTGAAAATAAACCAAAAAACTTGATTTTAACACTTTTTATGTTTTTTTCTAAATAAATCCGAATCCAAAACCTTAAATCCGAACCAAAACCTTTCGTCAGGTGTTTTGCGAAACAAATCCGAACCCAAAACCTCAAGCAAATCCAAATTCAAAACACAAAACACGAGACACCAAAAGTGGCCGGTGCACATCCCTAGAGATAACCTCCTTCCCTGATCACCTGCACCTGCCCTACTGCTATATATACCTGCCCCAAACCTTACATATTGCTGGTCATCAATTGTTGTTGTCTTGATCCTGTGTTTTGGACTATATGTTTCCAGCATTTATTCTTGGACATCCCTGGCTTTACCTGCTACCACCATTACTGCATTCTCCCAGCGTCAGTTCTCAGCAATTACCAGTGTCTTGTACCATCTGCCTTGTGAGTGTTATTTGTAGAGTGAATGAGCTGCTTGGCAGCCTTTTACCAGCACCACACAGATGCAACTCCTTATTATTCAGCCCTGACACAGGTAATTTAGAAGACACGAAAATTGGGCCTTATGTATGGTACCCACCTTTCTCTCTCCATACATAACCCCAGCGACCATTTACCAGATTTTCCTATAGCTGAAGATAACTTTGAGAAGCTCCTTTCCACATACAAATAATATCCCTGGGGCTTTAGAGCACATATGAAAGACAGTGTGGGACACATATACCTGCCATCTGCCACTTTTCCACAGATACTCATATTTTAGTTTTGTTCTAAAACCATCATTATGTTTCGGTTTTAGCCAGTAACGCTGGAAGTGTATTGCGGATGGTCAGTATTACCACTGATGTGGAGATAAGGTTATCCAGACGGCAGATACAATAGCTGGTAGCACGAAGATGTACTGCGGCTGACAAGTTATACTACTGACGTGGAGATGAGATTATCAGACGACAGGTGTGGTAGTGGGTACCGCTGGAGATGTACTGCGGCTGGTAGGTATTACCACTGACGTGGAGACAAGGTTATCCAGACGGCAGGTATGATAGCGGGTAACATGGAGATGTACTGTGGCTTACAGGTATTACCACTGATGTGGAGATGCAACCATCAGACAACAGGTGCGGTAGCAGGTAACACTGGTGATGTACTGCGGCTGGTCGGTATTACCACTGACGTGGAGACACGGATATACAGACGGCAGGTATGATAGCGTGTAACGTGGATATGTACTGTGGCTGACAGATATTACCACTGATGTGAAGGTGCAGTCATCAGACAACAGGTACGGTAGCAGGTAATGCTGGTGATGTATTGCGGTTGGTATTACCACTGATGTGGAGACAAGGTTATCCAGACGGCAGGTATGATAGCGGGTAACGTGGATATGTACTGTGGCTGACAGATATTACCACTGACGTGGAGGTGAGATCATCAGACAACAGCAGCGGAATGGATAGATAAATCATGCAATCTTCACCGTCAACATCTTCATTATCAACCTCATCATTATTAGCAAGTAGTCCAGCATCCAATTTTCAAATGCAAACTGACTCTCTCAATGCAATCCATGATTCCCAAGAGGCAGCCTTGCTGCTGCTTCTGGGGGTGAAACTTCTATACAGAAGGGGACCAAGAATAGTAAGCATAGTTTTAAATAACAATTGTCTGTGAAGCAAGCATTTGCAAAAATGACAGCCAGCATCCTGTTGCACAGCAAATCACTAAAGCCATGACAGCTAATTTAGCATTGGATGTTCATTCAAATTCTGCCGTCAATGCATCAGGTTTTAGCAGATTAGTTGAGCTCATGTATCCATGATACCAAATTCTCTATTCCATTGTTGTTCTCCCGAACAACAATTCCTAAGCTGTATCAGAAGGTTAAACAAAAAGTAATTCAGAAAATAACATTGTACCTGGTAGGTGTATCGCCTTCAGCAGCAGCACCTGTAGCATCATTATCATTCTCTTCATCCCTTCAGCACAGTAGTGCTAGCATACAATGCCAGGTCATTCACAACACCCTGTCTTTTTATCCGCTTTCTAGCACAGATGTCATACTGCCACTCACACAGTAGCTTTCAGATTGAAACACTTTGGATTTTAAAAGCAAAAACATATATTTTCTTTTTTGGGGGTATGCTGCTCACAGTCAAAAAGCACCCAGTTTTTTGTCCACTAAATATTTCAGATTTCCTTGATACTGCCCCTCGCAAAATTGCTTTCAGATTGAAACACTTGGGATTCTTGGTTTAAGGAGTTTTATACGATGTCTATAAAATAACGAGACTGTGATTCCACCTAGTAAACAAAACAATCAGAACCAGTTATACATAGTTATACCAGTTATTGTTAGGAACCCCTCCAGCCAGTACATCAAAACCCGGAGTCTGCTCTAAAAGTCTGGTGCTCACTGGAGCCCCTAGTGGTGAGGACAGACTTGGCCGCAGACAAACAGAGGGTCGTCAGATGTGCAGTGACTGGGGAGAACCCAGCGATAGAGTGTAGGAGCAAACAGCAGAGTGAATCCAAGCAAGGGTCGAGGGCCGGTAGCAGACAGCGAATCTAGTAAACAAGCCAAGGTCAGAGGTCACAGGCAAAACAGCAGCGTAAGAGTCCAGGCAATAGATCAGGGTTAGAAGCACAGGTTCAGAGTCCAGGAACAGGCAAGGGTCATACACGGGTAATCAATCTGAGGTTGAAACACCAACACAGGAACAAGGTAGCAGGCAGCAGAACTGAAAACAGGACGCTGTAACGGCAATGAGGCTCAGTCCTCACTGCCCTAAGTACTACTGCTAGCCATTTAGAAGCTAGCTCTGAAACTACTCACAGCCTTTGCCTGATACCAACTAGATTAATTAGCCCACAGGCTGCACTATTGCCCGCGCATGCGCCCAGCTATTTGTTTCGCCCAAAGCGCCTAGGAATGGTTCTTGGCGTCCGGCCATTGCCCTTGAGGAGGGGTCAAGGAACCCCGGCATCCAGGCTTTGTGGGAAACTTCTTAAAAAATTCTTTAATGACTCTCCCAGCGTGAAGACGCCTCTGTGGTATCCAACATCGCTCCTCAGGGCCATAACCCTTCTAATGTACAAGGAATTGAACTTAGCCTTGAACCTTCCTTGAATCAGGGATTCTTTCGACAATGTATTCATGGTCTCCGTTCACAATCAGAGGCCGGGGCCTGTTAGAGGAAGGCTGACTGAATTTGCTGTGAGCAGCGGCTTTCTTTAGAAGAGAACAATGGAATGTAGAAGGTATTTTTAAAGAAGGTGGTAGTTTTAGAATGAAAGCCACTGGATTTATCTTTTTCTCAATTGAAAATGGCCCAATGTAACGGGGCCCCAGCTTCCTGCAAGGTTGCCTCAACGTGATGTTCCGTGTGAACAACCAGACTCGATCGCCCACCTTCAACGAACATGGAGCACGATGGCGGTCAGCAAAAGCTTTGTATATTCGGGAGGCTTGCAGAGTGCACCCTTTTCCAGACAGACCTCAACCTGGCAGTAAAAGCAGGTGTTCCAGAATCACCACTGGGAACAGTAGAAGCAAAAGAATTAGATTTTGGGTGAAACCCGAGGTTACAGAAGAATGGGGATGTGTGTGTTGCGGAATGGCAGGAATTGTTATAAGTGAATTCCGCCCAGAGCAAAAGAGATGACCAATTATCGTGAAACTTGGAGACATAGATAGGTAGGAACTGTTCCAAGGACTGGTTAGTTCTTTCCGTCTGACCATTCGACTGAGGGTGATAAGCAGAGGACAGACTGATACTGATTGCAATGGAATTACAAAAGGATCTCCAAAATTGTGCAATAAACTGGGACCTTCGATCCGAGATGATGTTTTCTGGAAGTCCGTGGAGACAGAAGACATGTGTAAGAAACAAGGTGGCCAAGGTCCTGGCATCAAGTAGTTTGGGTAAGGAAATGAAATGCGCCATCTTACTGAATCGTCCTCGACTACCCAAATGGTATTATGACCCGCGGATACTGGAAGGTCAACAATAAAATCCATCGAAAGATGGGTCCAAGGCCTGCTGGGAGTAGGCAAGGTTAACAGTAGACCAGGAGGACGGTTTCTAGCAAATTTGTTTCTGGCACATTCAGGGCAAGCACGGACGTAAGCCTCCACATAAGCAAATAAAGTGGGCCACCAAAGCCAACGGGTAAGAATTTCAACGGTCTTACAGGTAGACCCGCTGAACGGTTGTTGTGACTCTCCATGAGGACGGATTATTTTAGGTGAACCGGAACAAATAATTTGTTAGCAGGGATCTGAACTGGAGCAATTTTCTGGAACTGTCGAAAAATGGCTCCCAGATCCCGGGTTAGTCCAAAATTAATAGAGGTGCCATAAAACATCGGGACAAAAAAAACGCTTTACTGTTTTTGGATCCTGGGCGAAATGTGATGATGAACCTAAATCTGGTGAAGAACAGGGCCCAGCGGGCCTGCCTGGGATTCAGAGTTTTTGCTGTCTGGATATATTGGAGGTTTTTATGGTCAGTGAAGATGGTAATGGTATGTGCAGCATTCTCTAACCAGTGTCGCCATTCCCCCAATGCCCACTTAATGGCCAACAATTCACGGTTTCCGACATCATAATTAATTTCAGCAGGCGAAAACTTTCTAGAGAGAAAAGCACAAGGATGTAATTTTTTACTCTCTGGGTATTTCTGCGAGAGAATGGCACCACCACCAACATCCGAGGCGTCTACCTCCACAATGAACGGAAGTTCTGGGTCAGGGTGTCTAAGAACTGGTGCAGAGATGAATGCAGCTTTGAGGGCTGAAAAACTTGCCAATGCTTCTGGGGGCCACTCAGCTGGGTTAGCTCCTTTTCGGGTGAGAGCGGTGATAGGAGCCACCAAAGAGGAAAATGAGCCAATAAACCTTCGATAATAATTGGCGAATCCAAGGAATCTTTGGATCGCCTTCAGGTTAGTAGGGAGGACCTGATCTTGAATTGCCTGAACTTTAGCGGGATCCATTGCGAATCCTGATGAGGAGATGATGTACCCCAGGAAGGCCACCTCAAATTAACATTTCTCCCGTTTTGCGTACAGGTGATGTTCCCGTAATTTCAATAGAAGCTGGCGGACATGCTGACGATGCTGAGATAAAGACTTGGAATAGATTAGTATGTCATCCGGATAAACAACAACTGTTTTTCCAAGGAACTCCCATAATACATCGTTGATTAGGTCCTGGAAGACTGCCGGAGCGTTGCATAAACCGAATGGCATTACAAGATACTCATAATGTCCCGACTGAGTGTTGAAGGCAGTCTTCCACTCATCCCCTTTTTTGATTCTGATAAGATTGTAGACCCCTCGGAGGTCAATCTTTGGGAATATAGTGGCTGCTTTAAGCTGGTCAAACAAAACAGAAATCAACGGCAAAGGATACATGTTCTTAACAGTGATGTTATTCAGACCACGGAAATCAATGCAAGGCCTAAGGCTGCCATCTTTTTTAGATACAAAAAGCAACCTGCTCCTACAGGAGACTTAGAGGGGCGAATGAATCCTTTCTTCAGGTTTTCCTCCACATAATGCTCCATGGCCTGAGTCTCAGGGATGGATAAGGAATATAGACGCCCTTTGGGCAACTTGGAACCTGGTACAAGATCAATCGCACAGTCATACTTTCGATGTGGTGGAAGTGAATCAGCTTTCCTTTTGCAGAATACATCACAAAAGTCCTGATAGGGTGCAGGCAGCAAATTTGGACTAGGCTGGAGAGCTCTATGGGGTAGAGTCAGGCAAGAAGCGGAACATTCTGGACTCCAACGGTTGATCTCCCCTCTTTTCCAATCAATAAGAGGATTATGGCTTCAAAGCCAAGGATACCCCAGAATTAACGGAGCAGAGGGACAGGTGATTAGGAAGAACGAGAGCTCCTCCGCATGGAGGGCTCCTACAAACAACCAAACCATTGGAGTCTTTGCGAGTATTTTACCCCAGGCAAGGGGTTACCATCCAAACCGCAGGTGGTAATGCTTGATCCCAACTTGATATCCGGAATCTCAAGCGTCTGAGCCAAGTGGATATCCAGAAAGTTACCTGCTGCACCGCTATCGAGGAAAGCTGTCGCGTCCGTGGATTTGTCACGGAAGACTAGATGTTCAGAGACAAACTGTCACTCACCGGACTGTGAGTGCTTCTTCCCGTATATTTAGGAACCGTGGTCGTCCTCCATCCTGAGGGTCTGCGCATGCGCAGCCCTTTCAAACCCTTCAGTACCTGTTCCTTTAACTTAATTGGCAGATCAGGCAACACTCCCTATATTAAGCACCTGTGGTCAATACCATGTTGCCTGATCTTGGAGTCTCATTCCCCATGAGCCTCTGAAGGTGTTCCTGTGTTTCCTCGTGTATTCAGCGCTGCTGATTCCTGTGGTTTCCAAACCACTTCTACTCCTGTGGTTTCCATACCACTTCTACTCCTGTGGTTTCCTAACCACTTCAACCCTCCTGTGTATCATCGTGACTGTTAGCTGATTCCTATCCGCTGCCTCCGTGCACTACAGTCTTCAAGCCACTTCAACTCTGCTATGTATCATCGTGACTGTTAGCTGATTCCTATCCGCTGCCTCCGTGCACTACAGTCTTCAATCTACTTCAACTCACCTGTGTGCCATCATGACTGTTAGCTGATTCCTATCCGCTGCCTCCGTGCACTACAGTCTTCAATCTACTTCAACTCGCCTGTGTTTCATCGTGACTGTTTGGCTGATTCCTATCCGCTGCCTCCGTGCGCTTCAGTCTTCAGCTCATCCCATCTCTCCAGTGTTTCCTCGAGACTGCTACAGCTGATTCCTATCCGCTACTCTCCGTGCTCAACAGTTCCAGCTCAGCTCTGCTCTCCCGTGTTTCATCGCTGCTGCACCTGCTGGTTGCTATCCGCTACCTCCGTGTATCTGCAGAGTCCTGCTGCTGCTACTTCTCAGTTCTACTCGTCCTACAACAGCTGACCCGCTCTCCGTGCTTCTTCGTGTTCCCGCTGGTCTCTACTCGCCAGTCTGCATCGGATCTGCGCCTCACTGTTTTCATCTCATCTAGAGCATCGCTACTCTTCAGGGTCCTCCAGGAGTCCAGTCCTACATACTACTGCTTCCTGAGTATTTGTTCCCCTGCTGGTCTACCTACCTGTGCGCTGCACCTACTTGATTACCGCTTCACCCCTCCAGGGACTTCGCATCCTGCCGGCCTCCAGCCGTTCAGGTATCTCTGCACTCCTGTCTGACAGCCTGCTTCTGAACCACGGTATGCATACTTCTCATTGACTGTGCTGGTGTATTGCATATCTTGCTGGACTGAGTTTGTTCTCCTCTGGAGTTTACTATCCGCTGAGACTATTGCCATCATTGACTGTGTTATCTTGTGCCGGATTACCTCAAGTGACTTTCTATTATTGCAGTGCTGTTCAGTCATTAATATATTGTGCATGTTATTGTGGATCAATTTTAACGTGCCCGTGTATCCCCTGTATTGCAGTCTCTCCCCGTGCTCCTCCTCACATATATATTCAGTGGTACAACTTGCTAGAGGCAGACCACTGATCCCTGTTTCCTGTGTCACCTGTTACAGTATCCTCTCACATAGCAGTGGTACAACTTGCTAACGCAGACCACTGACTCCCCGGATACCTCCACTTGGATTTCATTCCTTCACTCAGACAGCGGTACAACTTGCTATCCGCAGACCGCTGACTCTCATCACCTCCTCGTTTCTGTTGGACATTCCTCCTCACTATAGCAGTGGTACAACTTGCTACCGCAGACCACTGACTACCCTCACGTGTCCTTTGTCCATACAGTTCCTCGTGTATTACTACATCCATATTACCAGTGCTGCTAGTCATAGACTTTCCTGAGCATCTCTATCATCTACTATTTCCTGCTCCGTGATCACCCTGCTACCAGAGTACCATATTACCATCTATACTGCTCTGGTAAGCCTATCACCTGGTGATCCCTGGGTAAAGACTCCTAGTGCCCGTGACACAAACAAAAAGTTTTCTGAAGAGACAATTTGAAGGCCTAAGCGCACCTCTTTGCCAGCGATTAAGCTTTGACGTTTCCCGCCTTGTTAGGACAGGAACGGACTAGGTGGCCTGGTTGGCCACAATATAAACAAAGACCTAGTGAGCGTCTTCTGGAGCGTTCCTCTGGAGGCAGGCGATAAGCACCCAGCTGCATGAGTTCCGGGGAATTCGACATACTAGCACTAGAACTGGGTGGTGAGCCAGGAGGTATTGATGACTCCCGTTCAGTTTTTCTCTCTCTAATTCGACGGTCAATTTTAATTACAAGCTGCATTAAATCTTCAAGCGAGACAGGTAACGGATACTGAACTAAGGAGTCCTTAATTTGCTCGGTAAGGCCTAACCGGAATTGACTCCGTAGTGCCGGATCATTCCAGGCACTATCTGTTGACCAACGCCGGAAATCCGCACAATATTACTCAGCGGAACGACAGCCTTGCCTTAATGCCCGGAGATGAGACTCAGCTTAGGCCACTCTGTCAGGGTCGTCAAATAGCAACCCCAAGGCCTGGAAGAAGGCATCCACAGTTTGTAAGGCTGGACTTGTGGGTGGAAGGGAGAAGGCCCAAGACTGAGGATCGCCCTGGAGTAGGGAGATAACAATTCCTACTTTTTGTTGTTCGGAATCAGAGGAGCGTGGTCTCAGGCGAAAATATAACCTGCAACTCCCTTTAAAGTTGCAAAAAGCAGACCTGCTTCCTGAGAACCAGTCAGGCAAATTCAATTTTGGTTCTGGCAGAACGCCAGTGGAAGCTTGCTGAGGCTACAGACTTCTGGAAGCCTCTTCTTGAGCTGCCAAACGCTGGGATAGACCCTGTACTACTTGAGAAATTGCCTGGATCTGGTTAGCCAGGATCTGGGCTGGAGAAAGATTTGAGTCGCTGTTGTCCATGGCAATATCTCTCCAATCTTCACAGGCCAGTTATAATGTTAGGAACCCCTCCAGTCAGTACATCAAAACCCGGAGTCTGCTCTGAAAGTCTGGTGTTCACTGGAGCCCCTAGTGGTGGGGACAGACTTGGCTGCAGACAAACAGAGGGTCGTGAGTTGTGCACTGACTGGGGAGAACCCAACGATAGGGTATGGGAGCAAACAGCAGAGTGAATCCAAGCAAGGGTCGAGGGCCGGCAGCAGACCGCGAATCCAGTAAACAAGCCGAGGTCAGAGGTCACAGGCAAAACAGCAGCGTAAGAGTCCAGGCAATAGATCAGGGTCAGAAGCACAGGTTCAGAGTCCAGGAACAGGCAAGGATCATACACGGGTAATCAATCTGAGGTTGAAACACCAACACAGGAACAAGGTAGCAGGCAGCAGAACTGAAAACAGGACGCTATAACCGGCAGTGAGGCTCAATCCTCACTGCCCTAAATACTACTGCTAGCCAATCAGAGCCTAGCTCTGAAACGACTCACAGCCTTTGCCTGATACCAACTAGATTAATTAGCCCACAGGCTGCACTATTGCCCGCGCATGCGCCCAGCTATTTGTTGCGCCCAGTGCGCCTAGGAACGGTTCTCGGCGTCCGGCCGTTGCCCTGGCAATAGTCGGGCCGAATTTCCGAAGTGATGTCATAGCGACGGCCGGGACGCCAGAGGAAGCAGGAACTGAGTCGCGGCGGTGCCCGCGGCCACCGCGGCTCATGACAGTTATACATACTGCATACATAGTAACCTTGAACCAATCTGAGTCGGCATTTAGTTTGGTTGTGTTTTCTGTAGAGTGCTGAAAAAATACTAAGTTTAAAAGTTGAACAATGTGTCAATTTGAAATTTTTGTAAAATTGCACAAAACACCAACAAAATGTTTTCAAATGCTTACTACAGCCTATGGGAATGACTGCCTGTTTCGTGCGCGTGTGTTTGAGTGGCACAAAAGATTTATCGAGGGACCTGAGAATGTCAAAGATGATGAACGCCCTGGAGGACCTTGCACTTCAAGAACCGATGAAAATGTAAAAAAAGTCAGATTGTTCGAAAAGATCGCCGACTCAGTGTTGGAATGATCCCTGAATCCATGAACATTGACAAAGACACCATATGGAAAATTTTGCGTGAGGATCTTAACATGACGAAAGTTTGTGCAAAGATGGTCCCAAGGGTTTTCACAACAGAGCAAAAAGAACGTCGCAAGAAATGTTGTGTTGACATTCTGCAGTAACTTGACACAGATCCAAACCTGTTTTATAAAGTAATCACTTGTGATGAGAGCTGGATCTTCCAGTACGATCCTGAAACCAAAAGACAGTCAATGCACTGGAAAACACCGTCATTAATAAGAATGAAAAAAGCTTGTCAAAGCAAATCAAAATACAAAGCAGTGCTCATTGTTTTTTTCGATATCAAGGGTGTAATTTTAGAAGAATGGGTTCCAGAAGGCACAACAGTTAATTAGCATTATTATATGGACGTTTTGCTAAAGCTGAGAGAAAGAGTCAGAAAGAAACGGCCGCAACTGTGGAAAAATGGTTTCTTTCTTCACTTCAATGCACCTGCTCACACAGCACTTTTTGTGAAGCAGTTTTTGACCGACAAACACATTACTACACTTGAACATCCTCCATATTAGCCCGATTTAGCACCTTTCTATCTATCTTTCTATCTTTTCCCAAAAGTTAAATCAGTGCTTAAAGGGACACATTTTGAGTCAGTTGATGCTGTAAAGAAGAAAATGGCAGATATGTTGAAACAAGTGACAGAAATTGATTTGCTCCATGCCTTCGACCAGTGGAAAATAAGACTACAGCGATGTATTAGTGCAAATGGAGAGTATATTGAATGGGACAAACATTAAATTTGTAATACCAATAAATAAAGGTGAGTTATTTAATCAGTCTCCTTATTTAATAGACATACATCTTATTAATATAAATACATTATTATGAGTTATTACTTGAAAACGTTGATTACATGGTTTATGATCCTTATATGTAGTATACGTTTATTAATATCCAATTTGAGCCCAACTGTGTCAGTTGTTTTATGATGTTTTAATAAAATATTATATAGAGTTTATCCACAAATCTGTTTTATTGTTTTTATACATTGATTTTAGCTCTTTGTGCCGTTGTACATACTGCACATATTTGTTAATTAATATACTTTGTTTATACAGTAAATTATAATGATTCCTCTAAATTTAGAATTTGCATTTAACAAATTGGAAATTTTTATTCATCTATAGATTTCAAATATCTTATTTTACTCAAAAAGCACAGCAGATGAAGCTCACACACTGTAATATAATTTAGAACAGCTGCCTCTTAAAATTACCTGCTTAATAAGTAACTATTTTCACTCAAATAAATACTACTTTATGGCTTGCTGAAATTATCAACTCTAATACCAGTTGCAGAAAAACATTTCTGCCTGTTTAGAAAGTTTTCAATATACATATTTTCATAATAAAACCACAAATTATAGTTCACCCACGGTAACAGCTATATACTTGAAAGAAAGTAATGTGCTACAAGACTTTCAAATTCATAGATGTTCAAACCTTATATGCACTCATGGTAAACATGACAGTAAAAATAACGACGACAAGATATGTGATAACAGCAGCAAAGGACAAAACAATGTTGTTGATTTGTCTTTCAGATTACTGAAAATTTCTAACGTCTTTGTTTTCTCATGGAAATATCACATAGGAAGAGATTTAGGTGTTGATTGATCAGAAGTTACTTTGAAGCAAGCAGGGCAATGAGGAAGTTGCTTTATCAGATAAAGAGGAAACATTCTTTTTAAAGGCTGGGACAAATTATATTTTTATAAAAGTAGCAAATCCATATATGGTAGTACTCATGTTACAAAAGTTCCGAGTTTGAAATTCCTAATAACTTTAATTCTATAAATGACCATAATATATCATATGCTCATAAACTGAATTCTACAATTCATTGAAATAAATATTACTAATTAATCTAATTGTGACAAAAAATGTTATGTCTTAATCATCGCAGTCCCTAAGAAAATTGGAAATGTTTCTATACAACTATATGTAGACCAGAAAACATATACTTCCACTGGAGACATCAAGAATATATCAAAAGCAACATTTGCCCACCAGACTAGGATTTCTTATAATTTAATAATTTAGTGATCAAACAGGATATATATTGGTCGATAAACATATATAAAATTTATGGATGAATGGGCACTCACATTTCATTAGAAAGCAATTTATGGTGTCAGTACCTGCACAGCAATAAAGAAAACAAAATCAGATGGCACTCAAGGAATAAGGAAAATTCAGAGGAATTTATTCCACATGACAACAATGTTTTGAGACCTAGTAGATCTCTTTTTCAACTTCAGTTTAAACTTGGCAAAGGGCCTCAAACTTGATTGTTGGGCCAGTTTAATTTGGGTACAACTGTACATAGCTCAATTTTCTCAGTTTAAAGACTTTTTATTTAGTAAACTGCAGGTTTGAAAAAGTAGAGATGTCGCCTAGAGTAACCAATCAGATTCTAGCTTTTGTAGAATGTACTAGATGATAACTAGAATCTGATTGGTTGCTATAGGCAATATCTCCACTTTTTCAGTTTAATAAATATACCCCTTTGTTATAATCTGCAGCTTGCAGTTAAAGCAAATACCTTTAAAATAAAAATGTTGCCCTTTCAAGCTTAAATGGCTAGGTTTATAGCATTTTGTATAATTTATTCGAACAGTGAACATTACTGTGTTCAAGTTTAAAGTTCAAGTTTGTTATTTGCTTGTTAGAAATGCTAAACACTACAACCATTGGAGCTCGACATTTGCTGAAATTTAGCTCAAAATATTTAGTTTAGAATACTTATAAAGTTTGAGAGTTTGTAGCAAGGTTTCAAACTTTAGAGCTGATTCGCTGAACTATAATAATAATGTAAATAAATGGATAGAGGAATATGATTTCATTTCACAAAGAGAAAAAGTTCCATAGAGATTCCATGGACTACCAATTAGACAACATTATTACCTATAAAAAGGAATCATAATATATTAATACAGTAACGTTTATATGTAAGCCCTACAGCCCGTTAGATATGAGAAAAGAAGGCACCAATTTCCAAATGGATAAAGGGTCGCACTTCAATAGAAACATCCTACTAATAAGGACACAGCTGAATCACAAGAGACCAATTATTTGGAAGAACAGATTACAGAGAAAAAAATAATCAAATAGAGCTGGGATAACTTTTAGA
This sequence comes from Mixophyes fleayi, assembly GCF_038048845.1. Classification (NCBI taxonomy): domain Eukaryota; kingdom Metazoa; phylum Chordata; class Amphibia; order Anura; family Limnodynastidae; genus Mixophyes; species Mixophyes fleayi. The sequence continues at coordinate 201,331,378 of NC_134404.1, forward strand.
ATATAATTGAGTGAGCCTACAAACAATTGTAATTACAAATGTGAGTAGACATTTCTGTAATACTGACAATTTACTTACTCCCAAAGGTCCACATAAAAGAAAAGTATCAGCCAGGAAGACAGGATTGTTTCAGGCATGAATAGTTTAGCAGATACCACATATATTCTAAAAAAGATCCACAACATTTTCTTGGATAATAACACTGGCATAGCCACTTGTGACATGGAATCCTTTTATACTAGTATTAAAAACGGGGTGTGGATTAGGTGGGGATAGATCTGTGATATCATTTCTATACATGGAGAGAACAACCAATTTTGGAGAATTTTTATTAAAATTGTTAAAACTTGTACAAAGGACTATTTTGTCTACTATAACTAGTTCTTGCATATTCGAGGGACTGCAATGGTGTAGTCTTGTGCTCCCACATGTCTTAATATTTATTTAGGATGGTAGGGGTGGAAAGATTTCTCAGTGAAAAAAAAAATATTATAGATATACATGAAGCACACAGCAACAAATAGTGTGTTACACAGGAGACATTCCCTCATTCTAAGAAGAATAACAGTAATTGTCACTTTTTATCTTTTTATTTTTAGTCAATTTGTGGCAGTAATATAAATATGATTAAACACATCTCCATACAACACTTTTCTCCAGTACTTCACATCCCTGCAATTCACTATATTTTGCATTTTCAGTGAGTTTACAGTCAGGTTTTTTTATTCACTATTTTCATGAAATATTGATCTATATGATTTATATTGGTTATTTAATTACCCATATCTATTAAATATGATTATATAATTAATCTCATTGAATATATTTTTATTTAATTTTGTTGTTATTAATAGGATACACTTTTATTATTTTTTCCATGCAATTATTAGGGATTGAACTTATTTAGATTATTAAATTTCATTTTATTTCATTTGATTGGTCCATTTGGTTAATATTAATATCTACAATTACTATGACTGAATATCTGCACAATATTAAATGGAATTATTCTACTATCAATTTTCCGATGCTTTGAGGTCTGCCATTTCCATTGACATAACTTAAATACAGTTACAGAAATGTCAAACATACACATACAGTTACTGCTTTTCTCAATTTTTCCCCATGTTGTCTGTTGGCTTGATTTATGCAGCAGCCAAGCCATGTATTATTGTTCTTATATGTTGTTGAATTTTTCTGTGGTGAAGTATTGGTTGGTTTAGTGATGAGTTGTAATGTTTCTGTGTGGGTGTAATGTAGTAAGTAACCTTTTTTTCGGTTAGTTGTGTTCCTATGTCTATCCTTTGAGTAGAGGCCTATGTTGGGTTGGTTCATTCAAATTGTTGTTAACTTTGTTTTAGAGTTCTGTGAAGTGAAATGGGGGAGAACTTGGTGGATGGATGAAAGAGGCAGTCTGGTTACTCTGTTCTAAGCTCTTTTTCGCATAGAAAATGATATAGCACTTTTGTAGTGGGTACTGGTGAGCAGGTTTAAATATTAATAGCTCAGAATACCTGTAATCAGGACTTCTTGTTTAAAGCTCTTAGGGGCATATTCAATTCTCGGCGGAAACGCCGAAAATCTCGTGGTCCACGTACAATTACCGTTATTACGGTAATCGTGCGCGGAAAAACAGCTAATTCGGTAATTTACTCGCTGGATTTCAGCTCACAGCACCCTGAGCCACGAGCTGAAATCCAGCTACAAATTACCGCATTAACTGTAATAGTTTTAACGCCGCTGGACTTTCGGAGAATTGAATATGCCCCTTATAATGTTAATACCGTGCGGTATTCCAATGTCTATAGCTCATATATTCCTGAATCCTATGCTGAACCAGGACAGTGGATCAAGTCTTTTGAGTATATAGCTTTTATAATGTTAATGGCGTGTGGTATTCCAATGTCTATAGCTCATACAATCCTGAATGCTGTGATAGACCAGGACAGTAAATGTTTAGACAGCTCTTATCTCAGTTGGGTATTTTTTTTTATTTCATTGTTTAATCACAAGCATTTTTCCATGATGGCTGTTTTTTATTATTTCAGAGGTTCGTCAAAGTCAATTCGGTTTGAGTCATTTTGTTGCAAATACACCTAGGGAGAAGTTGTGTTTATCTCACAACATTTTTTCTCTTTGACTTCCACAGCACTACTCAGGAAAAAAGATTTTGCCTTTTAATAAAAAGTGGGGTCTATATGTCTTTATTTAAATATTGTTTAACCTGTTCTGTACCCCTTTATATATATACCGCTATTGTTAAACTACCAGTTCCACAGTGACCAGTGGCAGCCATGACCATGCTGGTGCTTATAGTTCCACAATAGCTAAGACCACAGGTGTGTATTGGCACTTGACAGCTCCATATTTTTAGCAATCACCATTAACCTGTCATCTACCTTCCTAGGGATGTCGGAAAGAGTCCAAGCACAGGACTAGTTGGATCTAGCTTTCCTCCTCATTTTTTTGCAGCCCCGCTAAAGGCTCCAGCCCCATGCTGAACAGGCTAGAGCTAATTCACATTATGACAGATGGATCCCACATTGCAGATATCACTGTTATCCAGAGCAGTCTGTGAAACTTGGTGCTCAATATCACTTTATCAAGGAGACCTGTGCTCATTGTGCCCCTAGTGGAAACCAACCACAGGCTGTATCACTCTTGCTGGTTATTGATTTTAAGAGGGAGGGGTACACTCGTTCAAGAAAATATAAGATATAGCTGATACTCATGACCATTGACTTCTTCTCTCAACCATTGAAACAACTTGATCACGGTAAAACGTTGAAGATAGTGACTGTTGCACTATTTCAATGGATGCTTCTACAGTATACACTAGACATAAGCTGATAACTGCTTCAGACACAAGTGTGCAAATAAAATTTTTCATGAACAGTCCTAGCACATTTATGCAGTCAACACTTTAAATCTGTCACGATAAGTGGATCTTTTCCCTCACGCAAAAATAGAGCACTATTTCACGCCCAAAGTTCTACTAATCATCATTATTCATTTATATAGCGTCACTAATTATGCAGCGCTGTACAGAGAACTCATTCACATCAGTCCCTGCCCCATTGGAGCTTACAGTCTAAATTCCCTAATATAGACACACACAGACAGAGACTAGGGTCAATTTTGATAGCAGCCAATTAACCTACCAGTATATTTTTGGAGTGTGGGAGGAAACCGGAGCACCCGGAGAAACCCCACGCAAACACGGGGAGAACATACAAACTCCTCACAGATAAGGCCATGGTCTGGACTCATGACCCCAGTGTTGTGAGGCAGAAGTGCTAACCACTAGGCCACTGTGCTGCCAATAATCACGTGTGACTGTCACATTTTTTCTCCAGACGCATCCTTACTGTACAATGAATCACTTTCACAGTTTGTAATTAAAAGTCCCTCAAACTTGCCAGCACTGGTACTACAAACAGAATATAATGATGATTTTAAGACTAACGTTAAAGTAAAGCAATGCAAAATGACAAATCAAAAATGGTGCGATGCAATAAAATCATAAGGTGTCATTTTAATGTTTGCTACATTTGTACATGTATTTCAGTAAGCAACGATTACCCTTCACATATTCATCATGCCTACTTATAGTTGGCAACTGCACAGTAACCAAACAGTCGGTTATCCATCTTTTAAAGTGAATAGATGATTTGATCTTTAAAATCTGGCCACCCAGTTATGATTCCAGACTCAAGATGAAAACCTTATATATGTCCCTTTTATTTTCACTGCATACTTCACCAAAAGACCCACAATGGGCATAGTAAAATGACATATGCAAAATCCAACATATTTAAATGTAAATAAAAATGCATGTGTTCATATGCCACATAGCTAACAACAGCAAGTTAGTCAAATAAATAGCACACCTGTCCTATATTTACAGACACATCTGCTTTCTCTTCCAAGCGTCTCATGTGGCTTTCTACACACAAATTTACACCAGACAGCTGTCGGAGAGGCCTATGGATTATTCACTTTGCAAGACCAGCTGAATTAAACTCCTCTATAAAATAATTTTAAACATCTGACACTGCCAAATGATTTCAATACCAGGATTGCCAGATCTGAACAGAACAGAGATATCTTCAAAGGGTCGTTGCATCATTCTCTTTTTCAGAAGACAAAGTGAAAATCACCTGTGACTTAAACTGACAGGCTGAAAAAAGTATAGTCCACATCACTTTCATGTTCTCTTATTAGGAAAAAAGCAAATGCACCTGAAATCAATTTAAGCCTCTCTTTAAAAATATTTATATTAAATAATGTGATAATTTCAAAAAGGCTACTATTTTAAGGCATGCTGCTCAGTTTAAAGTATGACTTATTATAGTATTAATTTAAAGAGACTATCTGGAGAAAAATAACTTTTTAAAAAAAGACTATAGAGTTATAAAAAACTTATAGTACAAATGCAATGTTGTGAAATTGTTTCCTTCGCAAGGAATTTTTCAAATTATGCAATCACATATACTTCTCCAGTGTTTCTGCTGTATGCGGCAGGGTGTAATCCATTACCCCATTGTTAGGGTAAATGTGCTAGTTATCAAACTACATGAGCACTGTTTTCATCTGTGGACATATTTGAAATTTTTGGGGTGTTGTCTCTTAATTGTGTTTGGTAACCATAACATCTAATTATATGATGCTGTTGCACCAATTTGTCCTGTCTTACATTCAAATTACTTCTAAGAATTTATTTAAAGAAATTTGTAATAAATATTTTAGTGAACAAAACAATTGTTCCTTAACCATGCGCAAGAAATCATTTAAAGGAACTATGTAGAGAAAAATAACTAGTTCCCCTTCCACCCTTATGTGTTACCCCATTAGTCCCTTCCCCTCTAGGTTGCAATCTCTTGCAAACAGTGTCCTCTTCACTTCTGTTCTCCTCCTCTAGTTACATTTGCCTTTTGAATGCTCTTGAATACTCTTGGTCTTCATATCTTCCTTGTCTTTGAACCACAGTCACTGGCTCTGATAGTGTTATTTGCATCCACACATCTGGGCACAGGTTCGGTTTGCTCTGATTCATTCTCCCACATCTCCTCATTCCATTTTCTAGTTATAGTATTTTGTGATACACCTTGCACCTTATTGCCCTGTATGGCTATTTCTAGCTGTGTTGTGAATTTTACTGCGATGCGCTTATTGTATTGTCCTGTAATGCTATACACTCTTTTGTTGTAATGCTCTTTATGGCACTGCGGACCCCTTGTGGCTCCCTATAAATAAAGGATAATAATAATGATTTTCACACAGTTGTACAATTAAAAAAATAGATTTATTAAATAAGGGAGAAATTAGAAATAATATAGACACAAGGACACAGATACCACTTCTATGGAAAGAGGTATATTTAATAGCCTTCTCCCAATTGCTCTCTTATAAACTGCAGTATATTTAGATTACTGTATGCATCAGTTCAGCCACAAAGATAGGCATGGATATCTAAGTGGTGGCTTTGGTAACAACAGAGAGTTATTTTCAGAATTCATGTTTAAAAGCTAACTGTCGTGAGCAGACAGAACTTACAGTTATTTATAAGGGTTAACCCATCACATAATTCTGGGGAATAAGGCCTAAATCATAACTGCAGTGTAAATATGGTATATCAAATGAATCCATTGATAAGTTGAGCTAGTAAAGTGTAAAATGTGAAGTCAGAAAGTCTGCTGTATGTGTATTTGATGGCTCTGCACATCCCGGTGTTAGAAGATAGCAGTGTCACCTGTAGGAGCTGCAAAGGACGCCTGCTGTGATCTATATCCTGACACAAGTTAGTTTTTGGACACCTGAATAGACTTTGTGGGGCCGGTCACAGCTGGACATTCTTTTAGCCAAAGGCAGCATTTGAAGGCCTATACAGGTATATAGAAATATGAGCTTCAAAGAAAAATGTCTTATAGTTCCTTTTTTTGGAAATCTGGGTGCCACTCCATACTGAGGAGCAGATATCACACCAGGGTTGTGAATGACAGGTACTGGCGGTATCCGGGAACATCTATAATCGCATATCTTTGGGAAAGGTATGTCACATTGTCATAATTGCATCATGTTTGGTATTTACATGTGCGGGAGATTATGACCTGTTTATTGAAGGGGGAGTTATGTCTCTGTAATAAATCAGTGAAGAATTACCCAAAGGTCAAAACTTTGGGAATATTTGTGAGCAAACAATAGCGACACGCAGGGGACATCCCTGCCCCCCCCTATTAACATTAGCACTGCCCCTGTGAAGACCATCTCATTTCATGTTGCTTAAAAAACCTGTGTTGGCAAATTGTCAGTCTTTTGGGAAAATCAATCCACATCAATAAGCTGGCCATCTTCCTAGCCAATTTCCCATGGCACAGATTATACAACTCATGTAAGTTAAACTCTGAATGTAACCCCTTTTATTTTAAACTGCTTTGTTTGTGTATGTTCTGTCAATTGTTTAATAATTAATTATTTTTATATCTGAATGACCTGTACCTTTGTATATTAAAACTATAAATTTAGTAAATTGCGTTCTTGATACTCTAACAAATCCATTATCCTGTTAAGAAGAATATAGCTCGACCAAGTTAACCCTTTGAATGCCAGTGTGTGATTTGCTGATACATTTGACTAACAAGTCTAGTGTGTGCTTGCATTTACATTTGTGTAACAGCCTGCAGGTGTGAACAGTTAACCCTTTGTATGCTGGTGTGGGCCTTGCTAGCCTATGGGTAGCCAGAAGCCTTGTGGGACAGTGTGGGACAGTATATTGTGGTCTACTGCCTGTATTCAATAGGTGGTGGCAAATCTGAAGTGTGTGGGAGTTGAGAGCGCGGTGTTGGGGCGATTCAGTAGGTCTATAACCTGTGTGATAGGTAGAGAGAGACTGCGGGCTGGAATCGCGTGTAACCTCATACAGCAAACAACCCAAAGTCACAGCAGCTGGGAGCGTGTTCGTGACACTAACCACACCTAAAATGTGAATGTCCAGTTTTGGAACGAATTCCGTAGAGGAATGTTTTGTCAACTGTTAACACACTGCTGACAGGAACAAGGAAGGAAAATATTCGGGGTCATGTCAGATTGGAAGGATCTACATGTTCCAGGTAATTAATATTCTGTGACATTGTATAATGTATACAACTGAATTTCCTGTGTTGAGTGGAGTTGTGGTTTAAGAGTCAGCTCATTTCACCAACTGTGATAGAAGTTTGAGCATTATTTTTAGCTGTACAGTTCCAGTACGGTTAAAAGTGTATTTTAAAGAACAGCAAAATTGTTGAGTTGAGGAAGAATTCCTGATTGTTCAGAAGGGGAGTATCCCTCTTCATTAGACCAAAGGTAAGATGTCAGGATCCTCCTGTAGAAATTACAATATCTGACTTACTTCTACTTCATCCATTGGATTGTAAATGGGTTTCTTTAAAAAAAAAAAAAAAAAAAGCTACAACTGTTTCTAAATGAGTGGATGTTTTATTATCTGCTAAATGTGAAAAAGGTGGGGATACATAATTTGTAAAGAAAATGACCAATAATAGTACACAACGCCAATGAGAATCAAAGCTTTATGGTAGAAAAACAATCTAGCATTCAATAATGTCATTGCCAAAAAATAGTACAGCAAACTATGCAGTAGATGTATAATAGTCCATATGTGCGGAATAAAAGTAAGCATGCAAGATAATGGTTCCAGACAATATTGGAGGTATATTTGCTATATTAAAGTCTTGTGCTGCAAGGTAATAAGATCATAATAAATGTGGAAAGTATGCAAGCGGAAATTAGCTAGTTACTAACTCACATAACAGTACATGCCCTGATTAAATTCTGCCAGTGTGTATAACTGTCAGAAGAAACTATAGCAAAGGGAAAATCTGCTGTAATTTCATAAGGTTAGTTAATGGTCTACTGGATGAGGTGTTTGAAGTAAAGGAAAGTATTATGTTTTAGCTTTTTGTTTAGGAAGCCAAGAAAAACAATAATTTAGGAAAATGGAATTTAGTTGAAACACCAAGTGACAGCGATAAAGACAGCTAAGCAGAACAGCACCAAAAAAGAGTTACATTTCCATAGGCTCGTACTAGTTATAGATGTTACCAGGATGTTCCCAAGTGGGCCCTATGACATATTTAAAACATTGGAAAATGATTTTATTTTACTATAAATCCCCAATCTGTTCCCAAATAGGGTGCTTTTTTTTATCTCACCCTGTACCCAAAAAATGGAAAATGCCACTGAACTATTATTGCACAATATAAATTTACATATATTAATATTGTTTCTTGTTTAAAAAACAAACAAACATATAGGTAAAAACTAATTGCGCCCCTTATCTATATTTACACCAGATATCTAGTCAAGTAATATTCTACAGACAGGAGTATCACAATTTATTTACTGACTTTGGAATATTACCAAATATCTGTCCCATTAAGGCAGACAGGACTGGTGTTTAAGAAGGACAAGGAAAGCAATTGCTGGGGCTCTACAACCCACACAGGCATCAGCTTTATTGCAGTCTTAAGTGGAGTGACTTTTATTTCAGGGGGTTGATCTAAAAAAAAAGTGCCAGGTCTATACTAGTGAGACCAGAAATAGGTTAAATGTTTGCAGTGTGATGATGAAATTGTTCATAGTTTAAATAACATTGATGAAGCAAGCCAGCAGGCCAATCTCGTTTTAACGTTTACCACAGCTACAGCTCTCAGGTGAGCAAAAAGAACTCTGCAGACTGTCATTGTTCTTATAATATACAGTATATTAAAAATAATAAGAAACGAATAGTGAGGTGAAATGTAATTGAGAGACTGTAACCATGTATGTTATTATGTGTTTTTGAGGAAAAAATGAGTGTCAAACTAAATGCACCCAATTTAACTATGTTAATGTTAAACACATTATTGCACTTTGTATTCTGGCTTGGGTTAAATACAATGTTATGCTCCCATCCTGTTCTGTATACAAAAACATACTGCCACTAATTAAGTAATTAAGCATGCAGAAATATCTCCCGTTCTGGGAAATTGTTATCTATGTAAAAAAGATGTATATTGTATACCATACAGGTGATGGTCTGAACAATCCAAAGTGCATCAGATAAGTTAATATCTATGAGTATTTTCTTTAATATGACTGAATATAGCATTCATTACATGGACATTCTCAGTGTTTACCAGGGAGTAGCTGAAATCGCGACCTGCAAAGAAATGCAAAAAGAGAGTACTTTCTGTTGGAATGACCCCGATGAACTTGATGATGAGCAGATAGATGCTTTTGAATGGTGAATACATTTGTACTATATTATAGCGTAATATAAGATCATTAAAGGCAATATATTGAGGTGGTTTAACAATGTTTTCATAATTATTGTTTGCATGGAAATTTATGTCTGAAAGTTCAGCTGCCACAAGTGCTATATTAAAGATATATTATATATTATCACTGTTATATTTTAACAATATAATCAATGTAATACTTAACTCACTTTTGTAGGATTATAACTTATATCATTGGGCGGATAGGGAGAATATAGCGCTGTCTGTAATTTCTTTTGTTTATTTTGGTAAATTGAGGAGTCCAGAACGCCATAGAGAAAGCTGTTTTTTTCTCCCACATCTAATATAATGTCATGGTAACAATAAGCAAACTTAGTAACCTGTTTCCAGTGCTTGGACTCCAATGCCTGTTAGCAAAGCAGATTTGGTGTAGTTAAGTGGTGCAGCAGGAGGGCCAGATGTCAGCCTGGAATGTGGTAGGAAGACGAATCTGGAGTAGTACTGAGAAGAGGAGGTCCGGAAGTGTAGTTCCTTATGAAGTCGGATAATGCAGACAGGAAGACAACAAAGTGAATTTATCTTCACAGTTTACCACAGCATAGTCCACAGCTCCAGCCGGGTCGGCACATGGTGTAGCAATTATTAAGTAGGCAAGTTCCAAGGGGTTAAACAGTAGCATGTCCAATAGTCCGGAACCAAGTTGGTACACAGCATAGCAATATCAAATAAACGAGGTTCCACGGGTTTAAACAATAGCAAGTTCAATAGTCCAGAGCCAAGCTGGTACACAGCATCACAATATTAAGTAAGCAAGGTTCCAAGGGCTTAAACAGCAGCAAGTTCAGAAATCCAAGAGTCAAGTCAGTACACAGAAAAATAGCAAAATATACAGAGGCTGGATAGTTAACACAGGTACCTAGCAAAGTTTGCATGAAGAGATGTCTTATAGTAACTGTCAGGTGTATCTTGGCGAGAGCAGGAACTCAGAAATTGAATTAGGAAGTTTACATGTGCATAGAAACTACAAATGCAGGATGCTGGAGTGAGACTTCCATCGGTGAGCTTGAGCCAGTTGGATGAAGATGGAAGAATGGTAGCAGAGAACAAGATGTAAAGCTGGGTACACACTACAGAAATTTCGACCAACTTTTTATGCCGAGCAATTTTACATGCGACCGATGGTCCGATCGCTCGGTCCATGGACTGCATACACACTAGCCTTGTTTAGGACGATAAAGGGAAGAGCGGACGTCCCTTTAGCAACTTTTTACAGCCATGTTGTCATGAACAATGATTTCAATTTCGTACACACTGCAGCGACATTTGCGGGAAATGTACAAGATACCAAAGACCTTAGCATAAAGGGGCAGAGCTTTAGCTATAGTTAACTCCCTTCATTTCTATAAAATAGAAGTTTAGTAATATACATTAAATTTAGAAAAACATTTAACTGCTAAAGTGGAATGCAATGAATATTCCCTAGTAATAAAACCCCTTCGTATGTAATGGAATGCTCCATTCTCGGCGTGCATCATCGCTGATTGGTCCACAGCAGAAACAAACGCCCATGTCTGAGTGTATAAAATGACAGAGGAACCTGTTTGGCGCGAGGAGCGTTAGAAGATGGCAAGTGAGAAAGTGACAGTGGGGGTTGCGGGTGAGGAGAAGGTGTCAGTGGGGGTTGCAGCTATGGAGACAGAGACGGGGACGAAGATAGAGTCAGAGATGGTGCTGGAAGGGCCAAAAAATGTTGGAAAAGTTAAGGTGGGGGATGGAGATACTCAAGAAGTGCAAAGAGCAAATCCAATGAGCCCAAGAGAGGTTGAGATGATGGTCAAAGTACTGGACCAGGACGACAACGACATTAAAAAAGGTCAGTAGCAGATGTAGTGTACCTGTAGTGTAGATGTAGTGTCACATAAAGCAATGTAAAAGGCTAATTTATAACCTAATTTTTTATGTCAGAACGAAGAATTAACGGTGAGAAGGCCTGATAAGATACCACTGATACCACTAATGTTACACCTCTTAGCTAACAAGGAAAAATTGTACAAGAAAAATATACTAAAGAAATTCAACACAAAGGTATTTCAGTGAACATGTGTAGACATGTAAATGCTTTGGGCACATACCTGTACCGTTATAATAACCAAAATGGCACCTGTTTTCCAGAATGTACGGAGGTTAAGCCCGCTATTATTGCGATTTCGCCACAGGGACCAAAATATAAATATAAACTGATCTCGAGCAGTGTGAAAGGTGAGAAAATGAGAGTATTTATGTTGTTGAATATAAATTACAGATAGCACCTTTAAAAATACTAAAAATAATACTCTGCAGTATTCAGCTCTCTGATTGGTATGGGCGCGCTCACTTCTCATGCGGATCTTTCTGACAGCTGTGTGTGTTAAAATTTGTGTACCTTTTTCTTGCAATAAAAATGTTGCTTGAACACTGTGTGGTTTATTCTGGGTACTTCACAATTATAAGTTAATAAAGGTTAATATAACTTTAATAGGTTAGAAAGGTATAAGTGTATAAAGAGTAAATATGAATACTTTGTGATCATAGACGCAAAGGGTAATAACACACGTGCTTTGCACAAGTGTAATGGTCTGCAGCCAGACAGGTGCAGTATGCATCGATACAAAACACAGTGAAGTGCGGATTCCGCACCACGTGGGACTGTGATTGACATAAAAATTTACATACACACACCCCCCAGGTCGAGGAAGTATCGGAGGATTGTCGTGGATCTGTCGGAGGTTTATACACACTACACAGCGGAAACGAGATTGGAACGAAAATATTAAACGGTACGACCAACCAAATGAGGCGAGAATCGTCCATTTGGGCAGACTTTCGACCATCGTGTAACTGTACACACTGACCCGACTTTTGAACGAGCGGTCGTATGCCGACTGTTTGAGCCGATTATTGGACGAAAACAGTGTAGTGTGTACCCAGCTTAAGAAGTGACTTGTCCTGAGAGGAAAGGTGCGGCATGTATAAAGCGACGATGGATATGCTGTTGCTGCAGTCTCCGCTGGCCCTGACATATAATCACTTTATTGATTTTCCAGTATCTAAGCAACTTTTTTATCTTGCCAACCAGGAATAACTTGATTTGAAAATAAACGGTGCACAGGGTAATGCTTTGTTCAATGCTTGCCAAAAATAATAAACTAACATATCATGCCACATTAAATCTATATCATAGAAATTGTAAATACATAAATAAAAGTACAATAGTAGATTCTGCTTAGGTTGAAAATTATTAGGAGCAGTATTAATGGGGTAATAGGCCAATTTGGTTGTGTCTCTCTATATATGTGCATATTAATAAATATTGAAATGTCAAAACAGCCAATAAGTCATTGGGTCAATAAACAACATCAAGGTAATAAAATTATCGTCACAATGGGATGGTAAGAGCACAAAAGATAGCTACACATTAGGGCATCAAAAGGGAAATAAAATCATAAAACAATCATTTTTTTACGGAATAAAACATGGAGTGGAGATTGGGACATTTGTAAGTGTGTTCCAGTATGAGTAGTTGGGAGTAGGATAAGCACTAGAAACAAGATGGGTTGTCAGACAGCATTTAAATATTGGAAAACTGGGGGGACAGTCTGATATGGTAGGGAATTCTAGATTTGGGCAGAGTTATAGGAGAAGTCTTGTAGGCAGGAGTAAGAGGTTGTTATAAGAGACAAGACGAGGAACAGATCAGGGGAAGAACTAAGAGAGCATGAGGGAGTGTATTTCAAGATAAGATTTAAAATGTATGAAGGGTGGTGTTGCTGTAAGCATTTTAGGCTTTGCAGGTAAGGTAGAGTAATTTGAATTGGATTCTGGAGGAAATGGATAGCCTGTTTAGTATTTGCAGTACAGTAGATATGGAGCAGCAAAAGAGAAAGAACAACGTTTTGGATTGACTGAAGCTGGGATAGATAGGAAAATATGAAACATTTCAAATATTATGTCACAGTAATTAGCATTGCTACCAATGGGCAGGGATTTCATTCCAACTGTTGAACTGTGTAGAGTTTTTATATTCTCCTATTATTCACAAGAGTTTTCTCTAGGTTCTCCAGTTTTCTCCCAAAAGAACTGTTGCATAGTTTGCAGTCAAAGACTGAGGGGTAAAATTATCAACCTGTGGGTTTGAAAAGGTGCAGATGTTGCCTATAGCAACCAATCAAATTCTATTCCATTTTGTAGAAAGTACTAAATAAATCATAACTAGAATTTGATTGGTTGCCATAGGCAACATCTTTACTTTTTCAAACTGGCAGTTTGATAAATTTAGCCGAGTGTAACATCTCAAGAGATAGACGGCACCAGATCAGAGAGACAGTGTTATGTGTCACACTGAGTGATATTAATCATACAGAGAAGGGGTGAGCAAGGCTATGAGAAAACTAGAAAGTAATTGTCAGAGCCTATTTGAGTTAATAGTCACCCCTGTAGAAGAGGGCTTAGCAGGGCTGAGCGTGCAACAGAGATAGTTCCAGAGCCAAGTTAATGGAGATATGATCCCCACACATTACGGGTGACTCAACACTGTGGAGAGAGATGAAAGGGTGCTAGTTATCATTTTAAATGTTCTGTCCATGTAACCATTAAGAACTGTATGGGAGGCGACAGAAGACGTATATATCAACTATATTTACTTTATTGCAATCTCTGTCGTTGTATACATGGCAAATGTTGGGCTTTCAGCTCAGTTATTAAAAGCAAAGACACACAGAAGCCCATACATAAATAACATTATATACTATTATTCTACTTTATTTATAAAACACTGTTAGGAACCCCTCCAGCCGGCACAACACAACCCGGAATCTACTCTGCCAATCAGGTGTTCACTGGAGCCCCTGATGGTGGGGACAGACTGGGCCGCAGACTGACAGAGGGTTGTGAAGTGTGTACCGGCTGGGGAGAACCCAGGCAAGCGGAGTGAGGTCCACGCAGAGGTCAAGGGCCGGCAGCAGACAACAGTACCAGTAAACAAGCTGAGGTCAAGGGTCACATGTGGATAGCAGAAACGGTAAACAGGCCAGAGATCAGGGTCACAGGATACACAAGGGAAGTCCAATTCAGAGCCAAGGGTCATACACGGGAAATCAGTAGAGGTTCAGAAGACAGGAACGGGAACAAGCAGTTCAGCAGACTGCAGTGCAGAAGCTATAACCGGCAATGAGGTAGTGGACCTCATTGCCTTAAATATCAATACCAGCCAATCAGAGCCTGGCAGTGGGATCACATGGACAGAGGTCCTGATACAAATTAGTACTTAATTAGCCCACAGGCTGACCTATTCCTGCACCTGCGCCCGGCTGTCCCCAGCCGCCAGGACGCGGCACTACTGTAGTTAGCCTCCGGCCGTTGCCTAGGCAACGGTCGGGTAAATCCCGGAAGTGACGCCGTCCCGGTCATCATAGCGACGGCCGGGATGCCTGCAGACAGGAGGTGAGAGTCACGGCGGTGCCCGCAGCCGGCGCGAATGCTAACAGTACCCCCCCTTGAGGAGGGGTCAAGGCACCCCGACATCCAGTTTTTTTGGAAATTTGCTAAAGAACTCCTTGAACTGTCTGGGGGCATGGAGTTGTCTCCGCGGAACCCAAGACCGCTCTTCTAACCCGCGGTTCCTCCACTGCACCAAGAAGTGTACCTGCCCTTGCACTTTTTTAGAATCCAGGATTTTCTGAACAATGTATCTCTGTGGCTTGCTTGAAGACTGGGCTTGAGCTGGATAAAGTACTGGCTTCAATAGAGAACAATGAAATGTGTTGGGAATTCTCAACGAGCCTGGAATTTTTAACCTAAATGCGACGGGGTTCACCTGCTTGATGATGGGAAACAGCCCGATGAACTTAGGACCCAACTTCTTGCAAGGCTGTTTGAGCCTGATATTGTTTGTAGACAGCCACACTTTCTGGCCAACCTTAAGGGAGCAGGTGGTACGGTGTCGGTTCGAAAAAATTTTGCAACAAGTGAGGCTTGTCTCAATGATGAGTGTACTTTCCTCCAGATAACTCTGAGATCCCTGGCAGTGGAGCGGATCTCCTGGATACCAACGGACTGAAGTGAATACAAGGAGTTAGATCTGGGGTGAAAACCATAATTGCAAAAAAACGGAGAGGTTTTGGTAGATGAGTGACAGGAGTTGTTACAGGCAAATTCCGCCCAGGGCAACAAGGAGGACCAGTTGTCATGGAACTCCGATGTGTAGCATCGTAAAAACTTCTCCAAAGACTGGTTAACCCTTTCAGTTTGCCCATTTGACTGAGGGTGGTATGCGGAAGACAAACTGATCTTGATTCCAAGGAGGGTACAAAAGGATTTCCAGAACTGCGCTATGAACTGAGAACCCCGATCGGAGACGATGTCAGTAGGGAGTCCATGGAGACGGAAGATGTGTTGAATAAACAAGAAGGCCAAATCTCGAGCAGTAGGAAGCCTGGTTAATGGAATGAAATGCGACATTTTGCTGAACCGGTCTACCACGACCCAAATGGTATTGTGTCCCGTAGAGGATGGCAGATCAATTATAAAGTCCATGGACAAGTGTGTCCAAGGTTTTGCAGGAGCGGCCAACGGAACTAACTGACCTACCGGGCGAGTCCTGGGAACTTTGTTCCTGGCACAAACCTCACAAGACAGGACGTGAGTCTTGACGTCAGCAGGCAAAGACGGCCACCATACAGTACGGGAAAGGATTTCCAATGTTTTGAAGACTCCAGGATGTCCAGCAGACTGACTATTGTGTGCTTCAGCAAGGACTGCTTTTCTTAGATGAACTGGGACAAACAAGCATCCTACCGGAGTATTATCAGGAGCCAACCTCTGGAACCTTTGTAAGGTACAACTCAAGTCTTGGGTTAGCCAGGCATGGATCATAGACAAAGGGACAATAGGCTCTGGACTAGTAACCGGGGCATGGTGTGCTAGGAAACTTCTGGACAGAGCGTCTGCCCGGACATTTTTAGAACCTGGACGATAGGTGATTATAAAGTTAAAACGGGTGAAGAACAGTGACCAACGAACCTGTCGAGGGTTTAGTCGTTTGGCCGACTGTATATACTGTAGATTTTTATGATCCGTTATAACGGAGATCTGATGTGCAGCGCCTTCCAACCAATGTCGCCATTCCTCAAAGGCCCATTTAATTGCTAACAGTTCTCGATTTCCAACATCATAGTTGGTTTCCGCTGAAGAGAACTGACGGGAAAAAATAGGCACATGGATGTAGGTGGTGAGTATGGGGATCTTTTTGTGACAAGATGGCCCCAGCACCGACATTAGAGGCATCAACTTTAAGAATAAACGGTGCTTTAGGATCCGGGTGTCTAAGGACCTGAGCAGACACGAAGGCTTTCTTCAGGGTTTCAAATGCCATAATTGTTTGTGGAGACCAATTATCTGGATCTCTTCCCTTGCGGGTTAAGGTGACGATAGGGGCCACGATATCAGCAAAGCCGCCAATAAATCTCCTGTAATAATTGGCAAAACCCAGGAATTTCTGGACCGCCATTATTATTATTATTGATTTTTATTTATAAGGCGCCACAAGGCGTCCACAGCGCCGTACAGAGACAAACAAATTACAATACAATGGGAGACAGCACAGTACAGTAAACAGTAAGCACAGCAACTCAGTAAGTTCAATGCACAGCTAGAGAGGATGGGGAAGGGGGAGGTAGGATCCGCAAATGACGGGGCCAAAGAAGGAGGGCGCGGAAGACAGGGAGACCCCCAGGGGGGAGGAGGGAGCGAGAGTGGACGTGGAGTGGAGCCTCGAGGAGGAGGGCTAAGTAGCTGGAGAGCAGAGTTAGAAGTGGTGGAAACAGGAGGAGAGATGGCCCTGCTCAGAGGAGCGTACAATCTAAGGGGAGGGGTGGACAGACAGAGAGACGCAAGGGAGAGAGGGAGAGTAGGGGGACGGAGGCAGAAGATAAGGTAGGAAGTTAAGTGGGAGACAGAAAGGCTTTAAGAAAAAGGTGGGTTTTTAGGACCCGTTTGAAACTGGACAGATTAGGGGAAGTTCTGATGGAGGGAGGGAGCTTGTTCCAGTGGAGGGGGGCAGCGCGGGCGAAGTCTTGGATACGCTCGTGGGAGAAGGTTATAAGGGGGGAAGAGAGGCGACGGTCAGAGGCAGAACGGAGAGGGCGGGATGGAGCATGAATAGAGAGGAGGGTGGAGATGTAGGGCGCAGTGGAGTTGGCGAGGGCCTTGTAGGTGAGTGTGAGGAGCTTAAAGAGGATTCTGAAGGGGAATGGGAGCCAGTGAAGGGCTAGGTAGAGGGGGGAGACAGAAGAGGAGCGGCGAGAAAGGAAAATAAGCCTAGCAGCAGCGTTAAGAACAGATCGAAGGGGATCGAGATGAGAGTGGGGGAGGCCAGTGAGGAGGAGGTTGCAGTAGTCCAGGTGGGAGATGATCAGAGAGTGGATAAGGCATTTGGTGGCATCTTGGGAGAGGAAGGGCCAGATTCGAGCGATGTTACGCAGCTGGAAGCGGCGGGAATTTGCAAAATAGAGAATGTGGGGGCCATAGGGAGAGAGGAGTCAAGGATGACACCAAGGCAGCGATTTTGGGGGACAGGGGAGATAGAGGTGTTGTCGACAGTGATGGAGAGGTCAGAAGGGGATGAGGTATGAGAGGGAGGAAAAACTATGAGCTCAGTTTTGGCAAGGTTAAGTTTGAGAAATCGAGAGGACATCCAGGAGGAGATGGCAGAGAGGCAGGTGGACACCCTAGAGAGGAGGGAGGGAGAAAGATCAGGAGAGGAGAGGTATAGTTGAGTGTCGTCGGCGTAAAAGTGGTAGCTGAAGCCGAAGGAGCTGATGAGTTCACCCAGGGAGGAGGTGTATAGAGAGAAGAGTAAGGGTCCCAGAACAGAGCCCTGAGGGACCCCGACTGGAAGGGTGGATGGGGGGGAGAGAGACCCAGAGGTGGTGACAGAGAAGGATCGGTGAGTAAGGTATGAGGTGAACCAGGACAGGACTGGGCCGGAGAGGCCGAAAGACTGGAGGGTGTGAAGGAGGAGGGGGTGGTCAACGGTGTCAAAGGCTGCAGAGAGGTCAAGGAGGATGAGAAGGGAGAAGTGGCCCCTGGCTTAAGCAGAGAGGAGGTCATTGGTGACTTTAGCCAGGGCAGTTTCAGTGGAGTGGAGGGGGCGGAAACCAGACTGGAGAGGATCAAGGAGGGAGTATTCAGAAAGGTAGGAGGTGAGCGTCTTGAGGTTATTCGGCTGTACCCAGTCCAGGATTGCTTGGACCTTGGTTGGGTTCATGGAGAAACCTTCTGAGGAGATTATAAAACCTAGGAAGGATACCTTCTGGACCTTGAACTCGCATTTCTTGAGTTTAGCGTAGAGATGGTGTTCTCGCAATTTCTGTAGGACTTGTCTGACATGACTCTGGTGTACTGACAACGATTCTGAATATATGAGGATGTCGTCCAAGTAAACAACAATGAAGTGTCCCAGAAACTCACGTAACACCTCATTAATCAAATCCTGGAATACTGCAGGGGCATTACTAAGACCAAACGGCATGACCAGATATTCGTAGTGGTCCGAGAGCGTGTTGAATGCCGTCTTCCACTCATCACCTGCTCTAATACGTATGAGGTTATAGGCACCACGAAGATCAATTTTCGTGAAGATAGTTGCCCCTCTTAGTTGGTCAAAAAGTACGGAGATGAGAGGAAGGGGATAGGTGTTCTTGACCGTAATGAGAATCAGCCCTCGGTAGTCGATACAGGGTCTGAGACCACCGTCCTTCTTGGATACAAAGAAGCACCCTGCTCCTACTGGAGACTTGGATGGCCTGATGAAGCCTTTCTCCAAGTTTTCGTCAATGTAATCCTGTATGGATTTGGTCTCTGGACCGGAGAGAGAGTACAAGCGTCCCTTGGGTAATTTAGAACCCGGAAAGAGCTCAATGGCACAGTCGAAATCCCGGTGCGGTGGTAGAGTGTCAGCAGCCTCTTTGGAGAAAACATCCCAGAAGTCATGATACTGTGAAGGAAGTTGCTCCGGAATAGGCTGAATCACACGCAGGGGTAAAGTCAAGCAAGATTGTGTACAATAAGAGCTCCACTGGACAATTTCTCCTTTCACCCAATCCATGACAGGGTTATGGTGGGATAGTCAGGGGTGGCCCAGAATCAAAGGAACTGACGGACATTCGATAAGGAGGAAGACTATGGATTCAGAGTGGAGAGCTCCAATGTTCAATTGTAGTGGTGGGGTTTCCCAGGTAATCTTGCCGCCTGGTAATGGACTGCCATCTAAGCCACAGACAGTAATAGCAGACTTCAGTTTTACCATCGGAATTCTAGCAGCGCGGGCGAACCCGATGTCAAGGAAGTTGCCAGCAGCTCCACTATCAATGAAGGCCAACAGGTCCACAATACGAGCACTGAACGTGAGCTGTGCAGGGATCAATACAGCATTTTTCGGGGAGACAATCTGCAGACCTAGGTGAACTTACCCCTCTTTCCCTAGGCATGTTCTTTTCCCGGCTTATTTGGGCAGGAACGGGAGAAGTGGCCTTTTGTGCCACAGTAGAGACATGGGCCTTGTGATCGTCTCCTGTCTCTTTCCTCAGGGGAGAGACGATACGCTCCTAATTGCATAGGCTCCTCACCATCCGTGGAAACAGGAATGAAGGCGGATGGAGGTGAAGATGCCTCCTTTTCGGTTTTCCGCTCTTTAAATCTCCTGTCGATTTTGATGGAGAGGTGCATCAGATCCTCCAGAGAAGTAGGAGATGGATATTGCACCAAAGAGTCTTTAATCTGTTCCGACAGCCAGAGACGGAACTGACTACGTAAGGCGGGGTCATTTTATCCACTATCAGGTGACCATCTACGGAATTCAGCGCAATATTCCTCTGCCGACCACCGGCCTTGTTTCAAGAACCGTAAGATGAGCTTCTGCTGAGGCCATTCGATCCGGGTCATCATATAGTAGACCTAATGCCTCAAAGAAAGCGTCTACGGACTGCATGGCAGGACTGGTCTGTGGCAAAGAAAAGGCCCAGGACTGGGGGTCACCTTGTAGGAGGGAAATGGTAATCCAGACTCTTTGTTGCTCTGAACCAGAGGAGCGGGGTCTCAACCGGAAATAGAGCTTGCAGCTCTCCCTGAAATTCCGAAACAGGGATCTATTTCCAGATATACCACATCCCCTGAAGAAATCTGCTCCTGCAGATGAAACGCGTTGGGACACGCCCACATTTGTGACGTCACAGGATATCCGGTCCATGCGTTCCACTGTGGAACGCACGCCAGGCTCTCCATCATCACACTGCAGCATCGCTAGGGACACAGTTGATATCTGTTCCCGTGAGCTCCACCGCTAGCCTTCCTGTTTTCATCCTGTCTACTATAGTGATATTCGCCGGATAACCGCAGCACACATCAGGTATCTGGACAGTTTTTGTATCCCCATTTGGATTATTGCTTTTTGCGTTATCAGGTCATTTCTTTAGTTATTTTTCCACCAGGACTTTCATGAGTGCTTCTATTTGGACTGTATTTTTGCACTTTCCGGATTTTCTACTTTTATTTTAATTTTATTGTATTTTTATTCTTTTATTTCATTTATTTTAATCCTATTGTTATTTCTATTTTATTCTATGCATGTGTTCATGTACCAATTTCATCATCGTTGGAATCATTCATTCCTCCTATTTCTCTGGAACTGTTTATTTATACTAATTAAATTCACTGTTTTTACTAATCTGCACTATTTCATGTTTAATATCTATTTCTATAAATAGTTTCCACTTATATTATAGGTTTGTTCTAGGCAATTTGAGCGCATTAATGTATTATACATCTATTTCCAGAGAACCGATCCGGCAAATTCACCTTAGGTTCACAGGTGGAACTTTGAGTGGGTTGTGAAGTTTTCGCGGCTTCTTCTTGAACGGACATCCGCTCAGCCAATCCCTGGATCATCTGGTACAAGGACTCAACATGGCCTGCTAAGGCTTGTGCCGGAGACGGTGTGGATCCGCTTTCATCCATCACAACCTCGTCTCAGTGTTATGGCCGGTTATAATGTTAGGAACCCCTCCAGCCGGCACAACACAACCCGGAATCTACTCTGCCAATCAGGTGTTCACTGGAGCCCCTGATGGTGGGGACAGACTGGGCCGCAGACTGACAGACGGTCGTGAAGTGTGTACCGGCTGGGGAGAACCCAGGCAAGCGGAGTGAGGTCCACGCAGAGGTCAAGGGCCGGCAGCAGACAACAGTACCAGTAAACAAGCCGAGGTCAGGGGTCACAAGCGGATAGCAGAAACGGTAAACAGGCCAGAGATCAGGGTCACAAGATACACAAGCGAAGTCCAATTCAGAGCCAAGGGTCATACATGGGAAATCAGTAGAGGTTCAGAAGACAGGAACGGGAACAAGCAGGTCAGCAGACTGGAGTGCAGAAGCTATAACCGGCAATGAGGTAGTGGACCTCCTTGCCTTAAATATCAATACCAGCCAATCAGAGCCTGGCAGTGATATCACATGGACAGAGGTCCTGATACAAATTAGTACTTAATTAGCCCACAGGTTTACCTTTTCCTGCGCCTGCGCCCGGCTGTCCCCAGCCGCTGAGACGCGGCGCTGCTGTAGTTAGCGTCCGGCCGTTGCCTAGGTAAATCCCGGAAGTGACATCCCGGTCATCATAGCGATGGCCGGGATTCCTGCAGACAGGAGGTGAGAGTTCTAACACACTGACATCATGTGCAGTGCGGAACATTTTGGGAATGATGACACAAATAAATGACATACATTTACTTGAAACAGAAAGTAAAGGTGTCCCTGCCCAAATGACCTTACAAGAGATGTCAAGGTAGTGTGTCTGACTACAGTATGGCAGATGATAATAATAAAGGAGCTATTGGCAACTGGGATTTCTGTGCATCTACCAGTGGTGTGGTACAATTGGAATAAGGAGAAGAGATCATTCATTTATTACACATTATTATTATAATGTGTTTTTTATTTACATAAATTACTACACTTCTTTTAATTATTAAATAAACATTAGTTAACAGTACTGCTTTTAAAATGTTTTAAAGTAAGAATAGAACAGTTTTAATGCTTTTGCTCTATTAATAATTTGGCATTACCAAAAGAGGCATTTTTAACAGTACAAAGACTGCTACTATACTTGATAAATAGGCCACACTTTGCATAAGCATGGGGGAGTTTTTGATGGTGACACATCTAAAAATACGACTCTTTGCCTGTTGATAAGTATATGCTATAATATCTCATAATGATTATGTTTTGACATGATATAATCACCAGCAAGATATATACAGCAATGACAATATTATACATA